>NC_083723.1:28103726-29303726 GCF_028564815.1 Eubalaena glacialis | reverse complement strand
TAGGTCTGTTTCCCTAGTACCAGCGTGGGGAAGGTAGAAAGGCTGCCGCCCTCTGGCCGTTACCTGCAAAAGCAGGTTTAAAGCTTGAGCTAATGGTCACTTCATATGAACTAGTACTGCAGGGCTGTAAATGAAACCTGCCCTCAAAATGTCTTGAGGGAGGTAATGGCCAAAATATTTCAAAAGGTGACACATACTTCAAGTAAACACTTTGAAGAACTAAGCTCTAATCACAGCTGGAAAAATAAAAAGCACATGTCTTAAAGCTCAATTTCAACGCATTATGAGACACATGCAAATTCAACCACAAAGAGGTATCAGCTCAAACCAGTCAGAATAACCATCAGCAAAAAACTACAAAGAATAAATGCTGAAGGTGCTGTGGAGAAGTGCATACCCTCAACTTTACATGGGACGTAACCTGGAAAGAGCCACTAAAGAGAACAGAATGGAGGTGCCTTTAAAAGGTAAACATTGAGCTACCATATGATCCAACAGACCCATTCCTGGAACTATAACCTAAGAAGACAGAATTGGAAAGACACAGGCAGGCAAATCTGCATTGCATAGTATTACAATAGCCAAGATATGGAAGTAACCAAAAAGTCCACCGACAGATGGGTGGACAAAGAAGAACTGTTATATGTACAGATGGAATATAGCTAGCGAAAAAATGAAACAATGCCATTTGCAGCACCATAGATGTGTCTAGAAGTAATCACGCAACTTGTAGTAAGTGAGACAGTGAAAGACACATATCCTATCATATCACATACAGGTGTTACCTAAAAATTGAAACAAACGAAGATATTTCCACAGAGAAAGGCAATCACAGATTCAGTACAAAAACTTATGCTTCGCCAAATGGAAAGGTGTGAGGATTGGATACACTACCATATTGAGGTTAACGGAGAGATACCAACACATGTGAAATATATAATCACCAAAGATCTACGGAATACCAAGGGAAGACTACTCAACATTGTGTCATAACCTACATGGGAAAAGGATCTGAAGAAGAATAGATATATGTATATGTGTGAAAGAAGCACATCTTGCACACCTAGAACAAACAAAACATTGTAATCAAGTTTGCTGTGATAAAAAATAAAAATTAACTTAAAACTACGAACAAGAAGTAATGAGACATAAACTTAAAGGGCTTTTTCCTGGCACATTCCATTCTAATTTACAACCTAGAACACCACTTCCAGTAAGGCTCTGTTGCCCTAGTAACCAGATTTGGTAAAGGAGAAATGCTGCCGCCTTGTGGCCCATTCCCGCAAGAGCAGCTTTTAACCCACAGCTAATGGTCACTTAACATTCACAAGGACTCAGGGCTGTAAAGGACACCTGCCCTCAAAATTGTGCTGAGGTAGGGAATGGATAAAACAATTCAAAACAGGCAACATTTTCAAGAAGATAGTATGAAGAGGTAAGTTTTACTCACTCTCTTTTTAGAAAAAGGAAAATGGATAAAAGCTCGACCTCAGGAAGTATTAGACTCATGCAATCTAATCTACAAAAAGTTTTCAACTCACACCAGTCGACTGACCATCAGCAAAAAGCCTACAAACAATCAATGCTGAAGAGGTTTTAGAGAACTCTGTACCCTCTAGCTGCTGGTGAGATGTAAAGTGGTTAACAGCCAATAATGAGAACAGAAAGGAGCTGCGTTTAAAAGGAGAAATTGAGGTACCATTCAATCCAGCAGGCGCACCAATGGGCCTCTCACCTGAGAAGACCAGAATCAAGAAGACCCGGGCTGCAAAAGCTGCACTGCAGCCTTATTCACAATAGACAAGACAGTGAAGCAACCAAAATGTCCATCAACAGATGAAGGGATAAACAAGAAGTGGTCCATGTACACAATGAATACTAGCCATGGAAAACCATGAAACACTGCTCTTTGAGGCACCATAGATGATCTTGGAGATAATGACAAAACATGAGGGAAGTCGGAAAGCAAAAGTCCTATATCCTATGAAATCACTTATAGGCGTTATCTAATAACTGACACAAATGAACATATTTCCACAGGGAAAGGCAATCACAGACTTATAAAAAAAAAACTATGCTTACCTAAAAGGAAAGGTGGGGGGAATGGATAAATGAAGATTAGCGTTACCATCTGTATACAAATTCATATTATATACATATATCAAAAAGACCGACCATATAGCAAGGGAGGTTGATGGAACACTCTGTAATAATTTACATGGGAAGAGGATCTCTACATAAATAGATATATATAATGTGTAAATGAACCAGAGTGTGTACACCTTGGACAAACAACATTCGAACCATTACCCCAATGTAAAAAATTAAAACAACGAACTAGAAGTAATGAGACATAAACTTGTGGGTGGTTTTCCTGGCACATTCCATTCAAATTTACAACCTAGGTAAACGACTTCCAGAACGGCTCTGCTGCCCTAGTATCCAGATTGGAGAATGGAGAAATGCTGCCTCCTTGTGGCCGTTTCCCACAACAGCAGCTTTAAACCCACTGCAAAAGGTCACTAAATATTCACCAATTCAGTTCTGTAAATGTCACCTGCTCTCTAAAAAATACTGAGGTCGGAAATCGACCAAAAATTTCAAGAGTGCAACCTTCCAAAAAGACAATTTGAAGAGGTAGATTGTACTCATACTTTTTTTTTTCTTTTTTCTTTTAACACAAAAGAAAAAGGCGGGGAAAAATGATGAATTTTAGGAATTTTTAAAGACATGTCAACCCAAATTACAAAAACCTATCAGCTCACACCAGTCAGAATGGCCCTCGACAAAAATGCTGCAAACAATAAATGCTGACGTGATTGTGGAGAAATGAGTACCCTCGATTCTAAGGGGGACGTGGTAAGAGCCACTAATGAAAGCACAACTGAGGTGCCTTGAAAAGGTAACATTGAGCTACCATACCAGTCAATCAATCATACCCACTGCTGGGTGTATCACCTGAGAAAATGAAAATCCAAAAGTCACAGGCTGGCAATCCTGCACTCCAGCAATAGTTACCATAGGCAACACTTGGAAGCAACGAAAACGTCCATCAACAGAGGAATGCACCAACAAGAAGTGGTCCATGTCCACAATGGAATATTAGCCATGGAAAACATTGAAGCACTGCTCTTTGAGGCACCATACATGAGCTTGGAGATAATCACAAAACATGAAGTAGGACGGAAAGCAAAAGACCTATATCCTATAATATCACTTATGGCATTATCTAATAACTGACACAAATGAACATATTTCCAAAGAGAAAGACACTCACGGGCTTAGAAAACAAACTATGCTCATCTAAAAGGAAAGGAGGGGGGAATTGATAAATGAAGAATAGTGTTACTATATGTATACAAATACATATTATATACATGTATCAAAAAGACCAAACATATAGCAAGGGAGGTCTATGGAACACTGTAATATTTTACATGGGAGGAGGATCTGTACATTAATAGACGTAGGTAATGCACAAATGAACCAGATTGTGTACACCTAGGAAAAACAATATTCTAATCTTTACTCTGATTAAAAAAATGTAAAAACCCAAGAAGAGGTAATGAGACATAAACTTATGGGGATTTCTCCTGGCAAATTCCATTCTCATGTACAACCTAGGACAACGACTTCCAGAAAGGCTCTGCTGCCCTAGTACCCAGATTGGGGAATGGAGAAATGCTGCCTCCTTGTGGCCGTTTCCCACAACAGCAGCTTTAAACCCACTGCGAAAGGTCACTAAATATTCACCAACTTGCAGTTCTGTAAATGACACCTGCCCTCCAAAAAATTTCTGGGGTCAAAAATCGACGAAAAAATTCAAAAGAGGGCAACCTTCGAAGAAGACAATTTCAAGAAGTATATTGTACACACGGTTTTTTCTTTTAAGTGAAAAGAAAAAGGCGTGGGAAAATGATAAAGTTTAGGAATCTTTAAAGATATGCAAACGGAAATTACAAATACCTATCAGCTCACAGCAGTCAGAATGGCCATCAGCAAAAATGCTGCAAACAATACATGCTGAAGGGATTGTGGAGAAATGTGTACCCTGAGCTCTAAGGGGGACGTGGTAAGAACCATTACTGTAAACACAATGGAGGTGCTTTGAAAAGGTAAACATTGAGCTACCAGTGAATCAAGCATACCATCTGCTGAGCCTATCACCTGAGAAAATGAGAATCAAAAAGTCACAGGCTGGCAAACCTGTACGCCAGCAATACTTACCATAGTCAACACATGGAAGCAACAAAAATGTCCATCAACAGAGGAATGCACCAAGAAGAAGTGGTCCATGTATACAAAGGAATAGTACTCCAGTAAAAAATATAAATTAAATTTAAAAAACAAACAAATGTAAGGAGACATCAGCAACTGTGGGTTTCTCCGGGCACATTCCACTCTAATTTATAACCGAAGAACACCACTGGCTGGTAGGTCTGTTTCCCTAGTACCAGCGTGGGGAAGGTAGAAAGGCTGCCGCCCTCTGGCCGTTACCTGCAAAAGCAGGTTTAAAGCTTGAGCTAATGGTCACTTCATATGAACTAGTACTGCAGGGCTGTAAATGAAACCTGCCCTCAAAATGTCTTGAGGGAGGTAATGGCCAAAATATTTCAAAAGGTGACACATACTTCAAGTAAACACTTTGAAGAACTAAGCTCTAATCACAGCTGGAAAAATAAAAAGCACATGTCTTAAAGCTCAATTTCAATGCATTATGAGACACATGCAAATTCAACCACAAAGAGGTATCAGCTCAAACCAGTCAGAATAACCATCAGCAAAAAAACTACAAAGAATAAATGCTGAAGGTGCTGTGGAGAAGTGCATACCCTCAACTTTACGTGGGACGTAACCTGGAAAGAGCCACTAAAGAGAACAGAATGGAGGTGCCTTTAAAAGGTAAACGTTGAGCTACCATATGATCCAACAGACCCATTCCTGGAACTATAACCTAAGAAGGCAGAATTGGAAAGACACAGGCAGGCAAATCTGCATTGCATAGTATTACAATAGCCAAGATATGGAAGTAACCAAAAAGTCCACCGACAGATGGGTGGACAAAGAAGAACTGCTACATGTACACATGGAATATGAGCTAGCGAAAAAATGAAACAATGCCATTTGCAGCACCACAGATGAGTCTAGAAGTAATCACGCAACTTGTAGTAAGTGAGTCAGTGAAAGACACATATCCTATCATATCACATACAGGTGTTACCTAAAAATTGAAACAAACGAAGATACTTCCACAGAGAAAGGCAATCACAGATTCAGTACAAAAACTTATGCTTCGCCAAATGGAAAGGTGTGAGGATTGGATACACTACCATATTGAGGTTAACGGAGAGATACCAACACATGTGAAATATATAATCACCAAAGATCTACGGAATACCAAGGGAAGACTACTCAACATTGTGTCATAACCTACATGGGAAAAGGATCTGAAGAAGAATAGATATATGTATATGTGTCAAAGAAGCACATCTTGCACACCCAGAACAAACAAAACATTGTAATCAAGTTTGCTGTGATAAAAAATAAAAATTAAGTTAAAACTACGAACAAGAAGTAATGAGACATAAACTTAAAGGGCTTTTTCCTGGCACATTCCATTCTAATTTACAACCTAGAACACCACTTCCAGTAAGGCTCTGTTGCCCTAGTAACCAGATTTGGTAAAGGAGAAATGCTGCCGCCTTGTGGCCCATTCCCGCAAGAGCAGCTTTTAACCCACAGCTAATGGTCACTTAACATTCACAAGGACGCAGGGCTGTAAAGGACACCTGCCCTCAAAATTGTGCTGAGGTAGGGAATGGATAAAACAATTCAAAACAGGCAACATTTTCAAGAAGATAGTATGAAGAGGTAAGTTTTACTCATTCTCTTTTTAAAAAGAGGAAAATGAATAAAAGCTCAACCTCAGGAAGTATTAGACTCATGCAATCTAATCTACAAAGAGTTTTCAACTCACACCAGTCGACTGACCATCAGCAAAAAGCCTACAAACAATCAATGCTGAAGAGGTTTTAGAGAACTCTGTACCCTCTAGCTGCTGGTGAGATGTAAAGTGGTTAACAGCCAATAATGAGAACAGAAAGGAGCTGCGTTTAAAAGGAGAAATTGAGGTACCATTCAATCCAGCAGGCCCACCAATGGGCCTCTCACCTGAGAAGACCAGAATCAAGAAGACCCGGGCTGCAAAAGCTGCACTGCAGCCTTATTCACAATAGACAAGACAGTGAAGCAACCAAAATGTCCATCAACAGATGAAGGGATAAACAAGAAGTGGTCCATGTACACAATGAATACTAGCCATGGAAAACCATGAAACACTGCTCTTTGAGGCACCATAGATGATCTTGGAGATAATCACAGAACATGAGGGAAGTCGGAAAGCAAAAGTCCTATATCCTATGAAATCACTTATAGGCGTTATCTAATAACTGACACAAATGAACATATTTCCACAGGGAAAGGCAATCACAGACTTATAAAAAAAAAACTATGCTTACCTAAAAGGTAAGGTGGGGGGAATGGATAAATCAAGATTAGCGTTACCATCTGTATACAAATTCATATTACATACATATATCAAAAAGACCGACCATATAGCAAGGGAGGTTGATGGAACACTGTAATAATTTACATGGGAAGAGGATCTCTACATAAATAGATATATATAATGTGTAAATGAACCAGAGTGTGTACACCTTGGACAAACAACATTCGAACCATTACCCCAATGTAAAAAATTAAAACAACGAACTAGAAGTAATGAGACATAAGCTTATGGGTGGTTTTCCTGGCACATTCCATTCAAATTTACAACCCAGGTAAACGACTTCCAGAACGGCTCTGCTGCCCTAGTACCCAGATTTGGGAATGGAGAAATGCTGCCTCCTTGTGGCCGTTTCCCACAACAGCAGCTTTAAACCCACTGCAAAAGTTCACTAAATATTCACCAATTCAGTTCTGTAAATGACACCTGCCCTCCAAAAAATACTGAGGTCGAAAATCGACCAAAAAATTCAAGAGTGCAACCTTCCAAAAAGACAATTTGAAGAGGTAGATTGTACTCACACTTTTTTTTTCTTTTTTCTTTTAACACAAAAGAAAAAGGCGTGGAAAAATGATGAATTTTAGGAATTTTTAGAGACATGTAAACCCAAATTACAAAAACCTATCAGCCCACACCAGTCAGAATGGCCCTCGACAAAAATGCTGCAAACAATAAATGCTGACGTGATTGTGGAGAAATGAGTACCCTCGATTCTAAGGGGGACGTGGTAAGAGCCACTAATGAAAGCACAATTGAGGTGCCTTGAAAAGGTAACATTGAGCTACCATACCAGTCAATCAATCATACCCACTGCTGGGTGTATCACCTGAGAAAATGAAAATCCAAAAGTCACAGGCTGGCAATCGTGCACTCCAGCAATAGTTACCATAGGCAACACTTGGAAGCAACGAAAACGTCCATCAACAGAGGAATGCACCAAGAAGAAGTGGTCCATGTCCACAATGGAATATTAGCCATGGAAAACATTGAAGCACTGCTCTTTGAGGCACCATACATGAGCCTGGAGATAATCACACAACATGAAGTAGGACAGAAAGCAAAAGACCTATATCCTATAATATCACTTATGGCATTATCTAATAACTGACACAAATGAACATATTTCCGAAGAGAAAGACACTCACGGGCTTAGAAAACAAACTATGCTCATCTAAAAGGAAAGGAGGGGGGAATTGATTAATGAAGAATAGTGTTACTATACGTATACAAATACGTATTATATACATGTATCAAAAAGACCGAACATATAGAAAGGGAGGTCTATGGAACACTGTAATAGTTTACATGGGAAGAGGATCTGTACATTAATAGACATACATAATGTACAAATGAACCAGATTGTGTACACCTAGGACAAACAAAATTCTAATCTTTACTCTGATTATAAAAAACTAAAAACCCAAGAAGAAGTAATGAGACATGAACTTATGGGGATTTCTCCTGGCAAATTCCATTCTCATTTACAACCTAGGACAACGACTTCCAGAAAGGCTCTGCTGCCCTAGTACCCAGATTGGGGAATGGAGAAATGCTGCCTCCTTGTGGCCGTTTCCCACAACAGCAGCTTTAAACCCACTGCGAAAGGTCACTAAATATTCACCAACTTGCAGTTCTGTAAATGACACCTGCCCTCCAAAAAATTTCTGGGGTCAAAAATCGACCAAAAAATTCAAAAGAGGGCAACCTTCGAAGGAGACAATTTCAAGAGGTATATTGTACACACGGTTTTTTCTTTTAAGTGAAAAGAAAAAGGCGTGGGAAAATGATAAAGTTTAGGAACTTTTAAAGATATGCAAACCGAAATTACAAATACCTCTCAGCTCACAGCAGTCAGAATGGCCATCAGCAAAAATGCTGCAAACAATACATGCTGAAGGGATTGTGGAGAAATGTGTACCCTGAGCTCTAAGGGGGACGTGCTAAGAACCATTACTGTAAACACAATGGAGGTGCTTTGAAAAGGTAAACATTGAGCTACCAGTGAATCAAGCATACCATCTGCTGAGCCTATCACCTGAGAAAATGAGAATCAAAAAGTCACAGGCTGGCAAACCTGTACGCCAGCAATACTTACCATAGTCAACACATGGAAGCAACAAAAATGTCCATCAACAGAGGAATGCACCAAGAAGAAGTGGTCCATGTATACAACGGAAGAGTATTCCAGTAAAAAATATAAATTAAATTTAAAAAACAAACAAATGTAAGGAGACATCAGCAACTGTGGGTTTCTCTGGGCACATTCCACTCTAATTTATAACCGAAGAACACCACTGGCTGGTAGGTCTGTTTCCCTAGTACCAGCGTGGGGAAGGTAGAAAGGCTGCCGCCCTCTGGCCGTTACCTGCAAAAGCAGGTTTAAAGCTTGAGCTAATGGTCACTTCATATGAACTAGTACTGCAGGGCTGTAAATGAAACCTGCCCTCAAAATGTCTTGAGGGAGGTAATGGCCAAAATATTTCAAAAGGTGACACATACTTCAAGTAAACACTTTGAAGAACTAAGCTCTAATCACAGCTGGAAAAATAAAAAGCACATGTCTTAAAGCTCAATTTCAACGCATTATGAGACACATGCAAATTCAACCACAAAGAGGTATCAGCTCAAACCAGTCAGAATAACCATCAGCAAAAAACTACAAAGAATAAATGCTGAAGGTGCTGTGGAGAAGTGCATACCCTCAACTTTACATGGGACGTAACCTGGAAAGAGCCACTAAAGAGAACAGAATGGAGGTGCCTTTAAAAGGTAAACATTGAGCTACCATATGATCCAACAGACCCATTCCTGGAACTATAACCTAAGAAGACAGAATTGGAAAGACACAGGCAGGCAAATCTGCATTGCATAGTATTACAATAGCCAAGATATGGAAGTAACCAAAAAGTCCACCGACAGATGGGTGGACAAAGAAGAACTGTTATATGTACAGATGGAATATAGCTAGCGAAAAAATGAAACAATGCCATTTGCAGCACCATAGATGTGTCTAGAAGTAATCACGCAACTTGTAGTAAGTGAGACAGTGAAAGACACATATCCTATCATATCACATACAGGTGTTACCTAAAAATTGAAACAAACGAAGATATTTCCACAGAGAAAGGCAATCACAGATTCAGTACAAAAACTTATGCTTCGCCAAATGGAAAGGTGTGAGGATTGGATACACTACCATATTGAGGTTAGCGGAGAGATACAAACACATGTGAAATATATAATCACCAAAGATCTACGGAATACCAAGGGAAGACTACTCAACATTGTGTCATAACCTACATGGGAAAAGGATCTGAAGAAGAATAGATATATGTATATGTGTGAAAGAAGCACATCTTGCACACCCAGAACAAACAAAACATTGTAATCAAGTTTGCTGTGATAAAAAATAAAAATTAACTTAAAACTACGAACAAGAAGTAGTGAGACATAAACTTAAAGGGCTTTTTCCTGGCACATTCCATTCTAATTTACAACCTAGAACACCACTTCCAGTAAGGCTCTGTTGCCCTAGTAACCAGATTTGGTAAAGGAGAAATGCTGCCGCCTTGTGGCCCATTCCCGCAAGAGCAGCTTTTAACCCACAGCTAATGGTCACTTAACATTCACAAGGACGCAGGGCTGTAAAGGACACCTGCCCTCAAAATTGTGCTGAGGTAGGGAATGGATAAAACAATTCAAAACAGGCAACATTTTCAAGAAGATAGTATGAAGAGGTAAGTTTTACTCACTCTCTTTTTAAAAAAAGGAAAATGGATAAAAGCTCAACCTCAGGAAGTATTAGACTCATGCAATCTAATCTACAAAAAGTTTTCAACTCACACCAGTCGACTGACCATCAGCAAAAAGCCTACAAACAATCAATGCTGAAGAGGTTTTAGAGAACTCTGTACCCTCTAGCTGCTGGTGAGATGTAAAGTGGTTAACAGCCAATAATGAGAACAGAAAGGAGCTGCGTTTAAAAGGAGAAATTGAGGTACCATTCAATCCAGCAGGCGCACCAATGGGCCTCTCACCTGAGAAGACCAGAATCAAGAAGACCCGGGCTGCAAAAGCTGCACTGCAGCCTTATTCACAATAGACAAGACAGTGAAGCAACCAAAATGTCCATCAACAGATGAAGGGATAAAGAAGAAGTGGTCCATGTACACAATGAATACTAGCCATGGAAAACCATGAAACACTGCTCTTTGAGGCACCATAGATGATCTTGGAGATAATCACAAAACATGAGGGAAGTCGGAAAGCAAAAGTCCTATATCCTATGAAATCACTTATAGGCGTTATCTAATAACTGACACAAATGAACATATTTCCACAGGGAAAGGCAATCACAGACTTATAAAAAAAAAACTATGCTTACCTAAAAGGAAAGGTGGGGGGAATGGATAAATGAAGATTAGCGTTACCATCTGTATACAAATTCATATTATATACATATATCAAAAAGACCGACCATATAGAAAGGGAGGTTGATGGAACACTCTGTAATAATTTACATGGGAAGAGGATCTCTACATAAATAGATATATATAATGTGTAAATGAACCAGAGTGTGTACACCTTGGACAAACAACATTCGAACCATTACCCCAATGTAAAAAATTAAAACAACGAACTAGAAGTAATGAGACATAAACTTGTGGGTGGTTTTCCTGGCACATTCCATTCAAATTTACAACCTAGGTAAACGACTTCCAGAACGGCTCTGCTGCCCTAGTATCCAGATTGGAGAATGGAGAAATGCTGCCTCCTTGTGGCCGTTTCCCACAACAGCAGCTTTAAACCCACTGCAAAAGGTCACTAAATATTCACCAATTCAGTTCTGTAAATGTCACCTGCTCTCTAAAAAATACTGAGGTCGGAAATCGACCAAAAATTTCAAGAGTGCAACCTTCCAAAAAGACAATTTGAAAAGGCAGATTGTACTCACACTTTTTTTTTTCTTTTTTCTTTTAACACAAAAGAAAAAGGCGTGGAAAAATGATGAATTTTAGGAATTTTTAAAGACATGTCAACCCAAATTACAAAAACCTATCAGCTCACACCAGTCAGAATGGCCCTCGACAAAAATGCTGCAAACAATAAATGCTGACATGATTGTGGAGAAATGAGTACCCTCGATTCTAAGGGGGACGTGGTAAGAGCCACTAATGAAAGCACAATTGAGGTGCCTTGAAAAGGTAACATTGAGCTACCATACCAGTCAATCAATCATACCCACTGCTGGGTGTATCACCTGAGAAAATGAAAATCCAAAAGTCACAGGCTGGCAATCCTGCACTCCAGCAATAGTTACCATAGGCAACACTTGGAAGCAACGAAAACGTCCATCAACAGAGGAATGCACCAACAAGAAGTGGTCCATGTCCACAATGGAATATTAGCCATGGAAAACATTGAAGCACTGCTCTTTGAGGCACCATACATGAGCTTGGAGATAATCACAAAACATGAAGTAGGACGGAAAGCAAAAGACCTATATCCTATAATATCACTTATGGCATTATCTAATAACTGACACAAATGAACATATTTCCAAAGAGAAAGACACTCACGGGCTTAGAAAACAAACTATGCTCATCTAAAAGGAAAGGAGGGGGGAATTGATAAATGAAGAATACTGTTACTATATGTATACAAATACATATTATATACATGTATCAAAAAGACCAAACATATAGCAAGGGAGGTCTATGGAACACTGTAATATTTTACATGGGAGGAGGATCTGTACATTAATAGACGTAGGTAATGCACAAATGAACCAGATTGTGTACACCTAGGAAAAACAATATTCTAATCTTTACTCTGATTAAAAAAATGTAAAAACCCAAGAAGAAGTAATGACACATAAACTTATGGGGATTTCTCCTGGCAAATTCCATTCTCATTTACAACCTAGGACAACGACTTCCAGAAAGGCTCTGCTGCCCTAGTACCCAGATTGGGGAATGGAGAAATGCTGCCTCCTTGTGGCCGTTTCCCACAACAGCAGCTTTAAACCCACTGCGAAAGGTCACTAAATATTCACCAACTTGCAGTTCTGTAAATGACACCTGCCCTCCAAAAAATTTCTGGGGTCAAAAATCGACGAAAAAATTCAAAAGAGGGCAACCTTCGAAGAAGACAATTTCAAGAGGTATATTGTACACACGGTTTTTTCTTTTAAGTGAAAAGAAAAAGGCGTGGGAAAATGATAAAGTTTAGGAATCTTTAAAGATATGCAAACGGAAATTACAAATACCTATCAGCTCACAGCAGTCAGAATGGCCATCAGCAAAAATGCTGCAAACAATACATGCTGAAGGGATTGTGGAGAAATGTGTACCCTGAGCTCTAACTGGGATGGGTAAGAACCATTACTGTAAACACAATGGAGGTGCTTTGAAAAGGTAAACATTGAGCTACCAGTGAATCAAGCATACCATCTGCTGAGCCTATCACCTGAGAAAATGAGAATCAAAAAGTCACAGGCTGGCAAACCTGTACGCCAGCAATACTTACCATAGTCAACACATGGAAGCAACAAAAATGTCCATCAACAGAGGAATGCACCAAGAAGAAGTGGTCCATGTATACAAAGGAATAGTACTCCAGTAAAAAATGTAAATTAAATTTAAAAAACAAACAAATGTAAGGAGACATCAGCAACTGTGGGTTTCTCCGGGCACATTCCACTCTAATTTATAACCGAAGAACACCACTGGCTGGTAGGTCTGTTTCCCTAGTACCAGCGTGGGGAAGGTAGAAAGGCTGCCGCCCTCTGGCCGTTACCTGCAAAAGCAGGTTTAAAGCTTGAGCTAATGGTCACTTCATATGAACTAGTACTGCAGGGCTGTAAATGAAACCTGCCCTCAAAATGTCTTGAGGGAGGTAATGGCCAAAATATTTCAAAAGGTGACACATACTTCAAGTAAACACTTTGAAGAACTAAGCTCTAATCACAGCTGGAAAAATAAAAAGCACATGTCTTAAAGCTCAATTTCAACGCATTATGAGACACATGCAAATTCAACCACAAAGAGGTATCAGCTCAAACCAGTCAGAATAACCATCAGCAAAAAAACTACAAAGAATAAATGCTGAAGGTGCTGTGGAGAAGTGCATACCCTCAACTTTACGTGGGACGTAACCTGGAAAGAGCCACTAAAGAGAACAGAATGGAGGTGCCTTTAAAAGGTAAACGTTGAGCTACCATATGATCCAACAGACCCATTCCTGGAACTATAACCTAAGAAGGCAGAATTGGAAAGACACAGGCAGGCAAATCTGCATTGCATAGTATTACAATAGCCAAGATATGGAAGTAACCAAAAAGTCCACCGACAGATGGGTGGACAAAGAAGAACTGCTACATGTACACATGGAATATGAGCTAGCGAAAAAATGAAACAATGCCATTTGCAGCACCACAGATGAGTCTAGAAGTAATCACGCAACTTGTAGTAAGTGAGTCAGTGAAAGACACATATCCTATCATATCACATACAGGTGTTACCTAAAAATTGAAACAAACGAAGATACTTCCACAGAGAAAGGCAATCACAGATTCAGTACAAAAACTTATGCTTCGCCAAATGGAAAGGTGTGAGGATTGGATACACTACCATATTGAGGTTAACGGAGAGATACAAACACATGTGAAATATATAATCACCAAAGATCTACGGAATACCAAGGGAAGACTACTCAACATTGTGTCATAACCTACATGGGAAAAGGATCTGAAGAAGAATAGATATATGTATATGTGTCAAAGAAGCACATCTTGCACACCCAGAACAAACAAAACATTGTAATCAAGTTTGCTGTGATAAAAAATAAAAATTAAGTTAAAACTACGAACAAGAAGTAATGAGACATAAACTTAAAGGGCTTTTTCCTGGCACATTCCATTCTAATTTACAACCTAGAACACCACTTCCAGTAAGGCTCTGTTGCCCTAGTAACCAGATTTGGTAAAGGAGAAATGCTGCCGCCTTGTGGCCCATTCCCGCAAGAGCAGCTTTTAACCCACAGCTAATGGTCACTTAACATTCACAAGGACGCAGGGCTGTAAAGGACACCTGCCCTCAAAATTGTGCTGAGGTAGGGAATGGATAAAACAATTCAAAACAGGCAACATTTTCAAGAAGATAGTATGAAGAGGTAAGTTTTACTCATTCTCTTTTTAAAAAGAGGAAAATGAATAAAAGCTCAACCTCAGGAAGTATTAGACTCATGCAATCTAATCTACAAAGAGTTTTCAACTCACACCAGTCGACTGACCATCAGCAAAAAGCCTACAAACAATCAATGCTGAAGAGGTTTTAGAGAACTCTGTACCCTCTAGCTGCTGGTGAGATGTAAAGTGGTTAACAGCCAATAATGAGAACAGAAAGGAGCTGCGTTTAAAAGGAGAAATTGAGGTACCATTCAATCCAGCAGGCCCACCAATGGGCCTCTCACCTGAGAAGACCAGAATCAAGAAGACCCGGGCTGCAAAAGCTGCACTGCAGCCTTATTCACAATAGACAAGACAGTGAAGCAACCAAAATGTCCATCAACAGATGAAGGGATAAACAAGAAGTGGTCCATGTACACAATGAATACAAGCCATGGAAAACCATGAAACACGGCTCTTTGAGGTACCATAGATGATCTTGGAGATAATCACAGAACATGAGGGAAGTCGGAAAGCAAAAGTCCTATATCCTATGAAATCACTTATAGGCGTTATCTAATAACTGACACAAATGAACATATTTCCACAGGGAAAGGCAATCACAGACTTATAAAAAAAAAACTATGCTTACCTAAAAGGTAAGGTGGGGAGAATGGATAAATCAAGATTAGCGTTACCATCTGTATACAAATTCATATTACATACATATATCAAAAAGACCGACCATATAGCAAGGGAGGTTGATGGAACACTCTGTAATAATTTACATGGGAAGAGGATCTCTACATAAATAGATATATATAATGTGTAAATGAACCAGAGTGTGTACACCTTGGACAAACAACATTCGAACCATTACCCCAATGTAAAAAATTAAAACAACGAACTAGAAGTAATGAGACATAAGCTTATGGGTGGTTTTCCTGGCACATTCCATTCAAATTTACAACCCAGGTAAACGACTTCCAGAACGGCTCTGCTGCCCTAGTACCCAGATTTGGGAATGGAGAAATGCTGCCTCCTTGTGGCCGTTTCCCACAACAGCAGCTTTAAACCCACTGCAAAAGGTCACTAAATATTCACCAATTCAGTTCTGTAAATGACACCTGCCCTCCAAAAAATACTGAGGTCGAAAATCGACCAAAAAATTCAAGAGTGCAACCTTCCAAAAAGACAATTTGAAGAGGTAGATTGTACTCACACTTTTTTTTTCTTTTTTCTTTTAACACAAAAGAAAAAGGCGTGGAAAAATGATGAATTTTAGGAATTTTTAGAGACATGTAAACCCAAATTACAAAAACCTATCAGCCCACACCAGTCAGAATGGCCCTCGACAAAAATGCTGCAAACAATAAATGCTGACGTGATTGTGGAGAAATGAGTACCCTCGATTCTAAGGGGGACGTGGTAAGAGCCACTAATGAAAGCACAATTGAGGTGCCTTGAAAAGGTAACATTGAACTACCATACCAGTCAATCAATCATACCCACTGCTGGGTGTATCACCTGAGAAAATGAAAATCCAAAAGTCACAGGCTGGCAATCGTGCACTCCAGCAATAGTTACCATAGGCAACACTTGGAAGCAACGAAAACGTCCATCAACAGAGGAATGCACCAAGAAGAAGTGGTCCATGTCCACAATGGAATATTAGCCATGGAAAACATTGAAGCACTGCTCTTTGAGGCACCATACATGAGCCTGGAGATAATCACAAAACATGAAGTAGGACAGAAAGCAAAAGACCTATATCCTATAATATCACTTATGGCATTATCTAATAACTGACACAAATGAACATATTTCCGAAGAGAAAGACACTCACGGGCTTAGAAAACAAACTATGCTCATCTAAAAGGAAAGGAGGGGGGAATTGATTAATGAAGAATAGTGTTACTATACGTATACAAATACGTATTATATACATGTATCAAAAAGACCGAACATATAGAAAGGGAGGTCTATGGAACACTGTAATAGTTTACATGGGAAGAGGATCTGTACATTAATAGACATACATAATGTACAAATGAACCAGACTGTGTACACCTAGGACAAACAAAATTCTAATCTTTACTCTGATTATAAAAAACTAAAAACCCAAGAAGAAGTAATGAGACATGAACTTATGGGGATTTCTCCTGGCAAATTCCATTCTCCTTTCAACCTAGGACAACGACTTCCAGAAAGGCTCTGCTGCCCTAGTACCCAGATTGGGGAATGGAGAAATGCTGCCTCCTTGTGGCCGTTTCCCACAACAGCAGCTTTAAACCCACTGCGAAAGGTCACTAAATATTCACCAACTTGCAGTTCTGTAAATGACACCTGCCCTCCAAAAAATTTCTGGGGTCAAAAATCGACCAAAAAATTCAAAAGAGGGCAACCTTCGAAGGAGACAATTTCAAGAGGTATATTGTACACACGGTTTTTTCTTTTAAGTGAAAAGAAAAAGGCGTGGGAAAATGATAAAGTTTAGGAACTTTTAAAGATATGCAAACCGAAATTACAAATACCTCTCAGCTCACAGCAGTCAGAATGGCCATCAGCAAAAATGCTGCAAACAATACATGCTGAAGGGATTGTGGAGAAATGTGTACCCTGAGCTCTAAGGGGGACGTGCTAAGAACCATTACTGTAAACACAATGGAGGTGCTTTGAAAAGGTAAACATTGAGCTACCAGTGAATCAAGCATACCATCTGCTGAGCCTATCACCTGAGAAAATGAGAATCAAAAAGTCACAGGCTGGCAAACCTGTACGCCAGCAATACTTACCATAGTCAACATATGGAAGCAACAAAAATGTCCATCAACAGAGGAATGCACCAAGAAGAAGTGGTCCATGTATACAACGGAAGAGTATTCCAGTAAAAAATATAAATTAAATTTAAAAAACAAACAAATGTAAGGAGACATCAGCAACTGTGGGTTTCTCCGGGCACATTCCACTCTAATTTATAACCGAAGAACACCACTGGCTGGTAGGTCTGTTTCCCTAGTACCAGCATGCTGAACGTAGAAAGGCTGCCACCCTCTGGCCGTTACCTGCACAAGCAGGTTTAAAGCTTGAGCTAATGGTCACTTCATATGAACTAGTACTGCAGGGCTGTAAATGAAACCTGCCCTCAAAATGTCTTGAGGGAGGTAATGGCCAAAATATTTCAAAAGGTGACACATACTTCAAGTAAACACTTTGAAGAACTAAGCTCTAATCACAGCTGGAAAAATAAAAAGCACATGTCTTAAAGCTCAATTTCAACGCATTATGAGACACATGCAAATTCAACCACAAAGAGGTATCAGCTCACACCAGTCAGAATAACCATCAGCAAAAAAGTACAAAAAATAAATGCTGAAGGTGCTGTGGAGAAGTGCATACCCTCAACTTTACATGGGACGTAACCTGGAAAGAGCCACTAAAGAGAACAGAATGGAGGTGCCTTTAAAAGGTAAACATTGAGCTACCATATGATCCAACAGACCCATTCCTGGAACTATAACCTAAGAAGACAGAATTGGAAAGACACAGGCAGGCAAATCTGCATTGCATAGTATTACAATAGCCAAGATATGGAAGTAACCAAAAAGTCCACCGACAGATGGGTGGACAAAGAAGAACTGCTACATGTACACATGGAATATGAGCTAGCGAAAAAATGAAACAATGCCATTTGCAGCACCACAGATGAGTCTAGAAGTAATCACGCAACTTGTAGTAAGTGAGACAGCGAAAGACACATATCCTATCATATCACATACAGGTGTTACCTAAAAATTGAAACAAACGAAGATATTTCCACAGAGAAAGGCAATCACAGATTCAGTACAAAAACTTATGCTTCGCCAAATGGAAAGGTGTGAGGATTGGATACACTACCATATTGAGGTTAACGGAGAGATACCAACACATGTGAAATATATAATCACCAAAGATCTACGGAATACCAAGGGAAGACTACTCAACATAGTGTCATAATCTACATGGGAAAAGGATCTGAAGAAGAATAGATATATGTATATGTGTGAAAGAAGCACATCTTGCACACCTAGAACAAACAAAACATTGTAATCAAGTTTGCTGTGATAAAAAATAAAAATTAAGTTAAAACTACGAACAAGAAGTAATGAGACATAAACTTAAAGGGCTTTTTCCTGGCACATTCCATTCTAATTTACAACCTAGAACACCACTTCCAGTAAGGCTCTGTTGCCCTAGTAACCAGATTTGGTAAAGGAGAAATGCTGCCGCCTTGTGGCCCATTCCCACAAGAGCAGCTTTTAACCCACAGCTCATGGTCACTTAACATTCACAAGGACTCAGGCCTGTAAAGGACACCTGCCCTCAAAACTGTGCTGAGGTAGGGAATGGATAAAACAATTCAAAACAGGCAACATTTTCAAGAAGATCGTATGAGGAGGTAAGTTTTACTCACTCTCTTTTTAAAAAAAGGAAAATGGATAAAAGCTCAACCTCAGGAAGTATTAGACTCATGCGATCTAATCTACAAAAAGTTTTCAACTCACACCAGTCGACTGACCATCAGCAAAAAGCCTACAAACAATCAATGCTGAAGAGGTTTTAGAGAACTCTGTACCCTCTAGCTGCTGGTGAGATGTAAAGTGGTTAACAGCCAATAATGAGAACAGAAAGGAGCTGCGTTTAAAAGGAAAAATTGAGGTACCATTCAATCCAGCAGGCGCACCAATGGGCCTCTCACCTGAGAAGACCAGAATCAAGAAGACCCGGGCTGCAAAAGCTGCACTGCAGCCTTATTCACAATAGACAAGACAGTGAAGCAACCAAAATGTCCATCAACAGATGAAGGGATAAACAAGAAGTGGTCCATATACACAATGAATACTAGCCATGGAAAACAATGAAACACTGCTCTTTGAGGCACCATAGATGATCTTGGAGATAATCACAGAACATGAGGGAAGTCGGAAAGCAAAAGTCCTATATCCTATGAAATCACTTATAGGCGTTATCTAATAACTGACACAAATGAACATATTTCCACAGGGAAAGGCAATCACAGACTTATAAAAAAAAACTATGCTTACCTAAAAGGAAAGGTGGGGGGAATGGATAAATGAAGATTAGCGTTACCATCTGTATACAAATTCATATTATATACATATATCAAAAAGACCGACCATATAGCAAGGGAGGTTGATGGAACACTCTGTAATAATTTACATGGGAAGAGGATCTCTACATAAATAGATATATATAATGTGTAAATGAACCAGAGTGTGTACACCTTGGACAAACAACATTCGAACCATTACCCCAATGTAAAAAATTAAAACAACGAACTAGAAGTAATGAGACATAAACTTATGGGTGGTTTTCCTGGCACATTCCATTCAAATTTACAACCCAGGTAAACGACTTCCAGAACGGCTCTGCTGCCCTAGTACCCAGATTTGGGAATGGAGAAATGCTGCCTCCTTGTGGCCGTTTCCCACAACAGCAGCTTTAAACCCACTGCAAAAGGTCACTAAATATTCACCAATTCAGTTCTGTAAATGACACCTGCCCTCCAAAAAATACTGAGGTCGAAAATCGACCAAAAAATTCAAGAGTGCAACCTTCCAAAAAGACAATTTGAAGAGGTAGATTGTACTCACACTTTTTTTTTTCTTTTTTCTTTTAACACAAAAGAAAAAGGCGTGGAAAAATGATGAATTTTAGGAATTTTTAGAGACATGTAAACCCAAATTACAAAAACCTATCAGCCCACACCAGTCAGAATGGCCCTCGACAAAAATGCTGCAAACAATAAATGCTGACATGATTGTGGAGAAATGAGTACCCTCGATTCTAAGGGGGACGTGGTAAGAGCCACTAATGAAAGCACAATTGAGGTGCCTTGAAAAGGTAACATTGAGCTACCATACCAGTCAATCAATCATACCCACTGCTGGGTGTATCACCTGAGAAAATGAAAATCCAAAAGTCACAGGCTGGCAATCCTGCACTCCAGCAATAGTTACCATAGGCAACACTTGGAAGCAACGAAAACGTCCATCAACAGAGGAATGCACCAAGAAGAAGTGGTCCATGTCCACAATGGAATATTAGCCATGGAAAACATTGAAGCACTGCTCTTTGAGGCACCATACATGAGCCTGGAGATAATCATACAACATGAAGTAGGACGGAAAGCAAAAGACCTATATCCTATAATATCACTTATGGCATTATCTAATAACTGACACAAATGAACATATTTCCGAAGAGAAAGACACTCACGGGCTTAGAAAACAAACTATGCTCATCTAAAAGGAAAGGAGGGGGGAATTGATAAATGAAGAATAGTGTTACTATACGTATACAAATACGTATTATATACATGTATCAAAAAGACCGAACATATAGAAAGGGAGGTGTATGGAACACTGTAATAGTTTACATGGGAAGAGGATCTGTACATTAATAGACATACATAATGTACAAATGAACCAGACTGTGTACACCTAGGACAAACAAAATTCTAATCTTTACTCTGATTATAAAAAACTAAAAACCCAAGAAGAAGTAATGAGACATGAACTTATGGGGATTTCTCCTGGCAAATTCCATTCTCCTTTACAACCTAGGACAACGACTTCCAGAAAGGCTCTGCTGCCCTAGTACCCAGATTGGGGAATGGAGAAATGCTGCCTCCTTGTGGCCGTTTCCCACAACAGCAGCTTTAAACCCACTGCGAAAGGTCACTAAATATTCACCAACTTGCAGTTCTGTAAATGACACCTGCCCTCCAAAAAATTTCTGGGGTCAAAAATCGACCAAAAAATTCAAAAGAGGGCAACCTTCGAAGGAGACAATTTCAAGAGGTATATTGTACACACGGTTTTTTCTTTTAAGTGAAAAGAAAAAGGCGTGGGAAAATGATAAAGTTTAGGAACTTTTAAAGATATGCAAACCGAAATTACAAATACCTCTCAGCTCACAGCAGTCAGAATGGCCATCAGCAAAAATGCTGCAAACAATACATGCTGAAGGGATTGTGGAGAAATGTGTACCCTGAGCTCTAAGGGGGACGTGCTAAGAACCATTACTGTAAACACAATGGAGGTGCTTTGAAAAGGTAAACATTGAGCTACCAGTGAATCAAGCATACCATCTGCTGAGCCTATCACCTGAGAAAATGAGAATCAAAAAGTCACAGGCTGGCAAACCTGTACGCCAGCAATACTTACCATAGTCAACACATGGAAGCAACAAAAATGTCCATCAACAGAGGAATGCACCAAGAAGAAGTGGTCCATGTATACAACGGAAGAGTATTCCAGTAAAAAATATAAATTAAATTTAAAAAACAAACAAATGTAAGGAGACATCAGCAACTGTGGGTTTCTCCGGGCACATTCCACTCTAATTTATAACCGAAGAGCACCACTGGCTGGTAGGTCTGTTTCCCTAGTACCAGCATGCTGAACGTAGAAAGGCTGCCACCCTCTGGCCGTTACCTGCACAAGCAGGTTTAAAGCTTGAGCTAATAGTCACTTCATATGAACTAGTACTGCAGGGCTGTAAATGAAACCTGCCCTCAAAATGTCTTGAGGGAGGTAATGGCCAAACTATTTCAAAAGGTGACACATACTTCAAGTAAACACTTTGAAGAACTAAGCTCTAATCACAGCTGGAAAAATAAAAAGCACATGTCTTAAAGCTCAATTTCAACGCATTATGAGACACATGCAAATTCAACCACAAAGAGGTATCAGCTCACACCAGTCAGAATAACCATCAGCAAAAAAGTACAAAAAATAAATGCTGAAGGTGCTGTGGAGAAGTGCATACCCTCAACTTTACATGGGACGTAACCTGGAAAGAGCCACTAAAGAGAACAGAATGGAGGTGCCTTTAAAAGGTAAACATTGAGCTACCATATGATCCAACAGACCCATTCCTGGAACTATAACCTAAGAAGACAGAATTGGAAAGACACAGGCAGGCAAATCTGCATTGCATAGTATTACAATAGCCAAGATATGGAAGTAACCAAAAAGTCCACCGACAGATGGGTGGACAAAGAAGAACTGCTACATGTACACATGGAATATGAGCTAGCGAAAAAATGAAACAATGCCATTTGCAGCACCACAGATGAGTCTAGAAGTAATCACGCAACTTGTAGTAAGTGAGACAGCGAAAGACACATATCCTATCATATCACATACAGGTGTTACCTAAAAATTGAAACAAACGAAGATATTTCCACAGAGAAAGGCAATCACAGATTCAGTACAAAAACTTATGCTTCGCCAAATGGAAAGGTGTGAGGATTGGATACACTACCATATTGAGGTTAACGGAGAGATACCAACACATGTGAAATATATAATCACCAAAGATCTACGGAATACCAAGGGAAGACTACTCAACATAGTGTCATAATCTACATGGGAAAAGGATCTGAAGAAGAATAGATATATGTATATGTGTGAAAGAAGCACATCTTGCACACCTAGAACAAACAAAACATTGTAATCAAGTTTGCTGTGATAAAAAATAAAAATTAAGTTAAAACTACGAACAAGAAGTAATGAGACATAAACTTAAAGGGCTTTTTCCTGGCACATTCCATTCTAATTTACAACCTAGAACACCACTTCCAGTAAGGCTCTGTTGCCCTAGTAACCAGATTTGGTAAAGGAGAAATGCTGCCGCCTTGTGGCCCATTCCCACAAGAGCAGCTTTTAACCCACAGCTCATGGTCACTTAACATTCACAAGGACTCAGGCCTGTAAAGGACACCTGCCCTCAAAACTGTGCTGAGGTAGGGAATGGATAAAACAATTCAAAACAGGCAACATTTTCAAGAAGATCGTATGAGGAGGTAAGTTTTACTCACTCTCTTTTTAAAAAAAGGAAAATGGATAAAAGCTCAACCTCAGGAAGTATTAGACTCATGCGATCTAATCTACAAAAAGTTTTCAACTCACACCAGTCGACTGACCATCAGCAAAAAGCCTACAAACAATCAATGCTGAAGAGGTTTTAGAGAACTCTGTACCCTCTAGCTGCTGGTGAGATGTAAAGTGGTTAACAGCCAATAATGAGAACAGAAAGGAGCTGCGTTTAAAAGGAGAAATTGAGGTACCATTCAATCCAGCAGGCGCACCAATGGGCCTCTCACCTGAGAAGACCAGAATCAAGAAGACCCGGGCTGCAAAAGCTGCACTGCAGCCTTATTCACAATAGACAAGACAGTGAAGCAACCAAAATGTCCATCAACAGATGAAGGGATAAACAAGAAGTGGTCCATATACACAATGAATACTAGCCATGGAAAACAATGAAACACTGCTCTTTGAGGCACCATATATGATCTTGGAGATAATCACAGAACATGAGGGAAGTCGGAAAGCAAAAGTCCTATATCCTATGAAATCACTTATAGGCGTTATCTAATAACTGACACAAATGAACATATTTCCACAGGGAAAGGCAATCACAGACTTATAAAAAAAAACTATGCTTACCTAAAAGGAAAGGTGGGGGGAATGGATAAATGAAGATTAGCGTTACCATCTGTATACAAATTCATATTATATACATATATCAAAAAGACCGACCATATAGCAAGGGAGGTTGATGGAACACTCTGTAATAATTTACATGGGAAGAGGATCTCTACATAAATAGATATATATAATGTGTAAATGAACCAGAGT
This sequence comes from Eubalaena glacialis, assembly GCF_028564815.1. Taxonomy (NCBI): domain Eukaryota; kingdom Metazoa; phylum Chordata; class Mammalia; order Artiodactyla; family Balaenidae; genus Eubalaena; species Eubalaena glacialis. The sequence goes on along the minus strand of NC_083723.1, from coordinate 29,279,284 downwards.
GTGTACACCTTGGACAAACAACATTCGAACCATTACCCCAATGTAAAAAATTAAAACAATGAACTAGAAGTAAGGAGACATAAACTTATGGGTGGTTTTCCTGGCACATTCCATTCAAATTTACAACCCAGGTAAACGACTTCCAGAACGGCTCTGCTGCCCTAGTACCCAGATTTGGGAATGGAGAAATGCTGCCTCCTTGTGGCCGTTTCCCACAACAGCAGCTTTAAACCCACTGCAAAAGGTCACTAAATATTCACCAATTCAGTTCTGTAAATGACACCTGCCCTCCAAAAAATACTGAGGTCGAAAATCGACCAAAAAATTCAAGAGTGCAACCTTCCAAAAAGACAATTTGAAGAGGTAGATTGTACTCACACTTTTTTTTTCTTTTTTCTTTTAACACAAAAGAAAAAGGCGTGGAAAAATGATGAATTTTAGGAATTTTTAGAGACATGTGAACCCAAATTACAAAAACCTATCAGCTCACGCCAGTCAGAATGGCCCTCGACAAAAATGCTGCAAACAATAAATGCTGACGTGATTGTGGAGAAATGAGTACCCTCGATTCTAAGGGGGACGTGGTAAGAGCCACTAATGAAAGCACAATTGAGGTGCCTTGAAAAGGTAACACTGAGCTACCATACCAGTCAATCAATCATACCCACTGCTGGGTGTATCACCTGAGAAAATGAAAATCCAAAAGTCACAGGCTGGCAATCCTGCACTCCAGCAATAGTTACCATAGGCAACACTTGGAAGCAACGAAAACGTCCATCAACAGAGGAATGCACCAACAAGAAGTGGTCCATGTCCACAATGGAATATTAGCCATGGAAAACATTGAAGCACTGCTCTTTGAGGCACCATACATGAGCCTGGAGATAATCACAAAACATGAAGTAGGACAGAAAGCAAAAGACCTATATCCTATAATATCACTTATGGCATTATGTAATAACTGACACAAATGAACATATTTCCAAAGAGAAAGACACTCACGGGCTTAGAAAACAAACTATGCTCATCTAAAAGGAAAGGAGGGGGGAATTGATAAATGAAGAATAGTGTTACTATACGTATACAAATACATATTATATACATGTATCAAAAAGACCGAACATATAGCAAGGGAGGTCTATGGAACACTGTAATATTTTACATGGGAAGAGGATCTGTACATTAATAGACGTAGATAATGTACAAATAAACCAGATTGTGTACACCTAGGAAAAACAATATTCTAATCTTTACTCTGATTAAAAAAATGTAAAAACCCAAGAAGAAGTAATGAGACATAAACTTATGGGGATTTCTCCTGGCAAATTCCATTCTCATTTACAACCTAGGACAACGACTTCCAGAAAGGCTCTGCTGCCCTAGTACCCAGATTGGGGAATGGAGAAATGCTGCCTCCTTGTGGCCGTTTCCCACAACAGCAGCTTTAAACCCACTGCGAAAGGTCACTAAATATTCACCAACTTGCAGTTCTGTAAATGACACCTGCCCTCCAATAAATTTCTGGGGTCAAAAATCGACGAAAAAATTGAAAAGAGGGCAACCTTCGAAGAAGACAATTTCAAGAGGTATATTGTACACACGGTTTTTTCTTTTAAGTGAAAAGAAAAAGGCGTGGGAAAATGATAAAGTTTAGGAATTTTTAAAGATAGGCAAACGGAAATTACAAATACCTATCAGCTCACAGCAGTCAGAATGGCCATCAGCAAAAATGCTGCAAACAATACATGCTGAAGGGATTGTGGAGAAATGTGTACCCTGAGCTCTAAGGGGGACGTGGTAAGAACCATTCCTGTAAACACAGTGGAGGTGCTTTGAAAAGGTAAACATTGAGCTACCAGTGAATCAAGCATACCATCTGCTGAGCCTATCACCTGAGAAAATGAGAATCAAAAAGTCACAGGCTGGCAAAACTGTACGCCAGCAATACTTACCATAGTCAACACATGGAAGCAACAAAAATGTCCATCAACAGAGGAATGCACCAAGAAGAAGTGGTCCATGTATACAACGGAATAGTACTCCAGTAAAAAATGTAAATTAAATTTAAAAAACAAACAAATGTAAGGAGACATCAGCAACTGTGGGTTTCTCCGGGCACATTCCACTCTAATTTATAACCGAAGAACACCACTGGCTGGTAGGTCTGTTTCCCTAGTACCAGCGTGGGGAACGTAGAAAGGCTGCCGCCCTCTGGCCGTTACCTGCAAAAGCAGGTTTAAAGCTTGAGCTAATGGTCACTTCATATGAACTAGTACTGCAGGGCTGTAAATGAAACCTGCCCTCAAAATGTCTTGAGGGAGGTAATGGCCAAAATATTTCAAAAGGTGACACATACTTCAAGTAAACACTTTGAAGAACTAAGCTCTAATCACAGCTGGAAAAATAAAAAGCACATGTCTTAAAGCTCAATTTCAACGCATTATGAGACACATGCAAATTCAACCACAAAGAGGTATCAGCTCAAACCAGTCAGAATAACCATCAGCAAAAAAACTACAAAGAATAAATTCTGAAGGTGCTGTGGAGAAGTGCATACCCTCAACTTTACGTGGGACGTAACCTGGAAAGAGCCACTAAAGAGAACAGAATGGAGGTGCCTTAAAAAGGTAAACATTGAGCTACCATATGATCCAACAGACCCATTCCTGGAACTATAACCTAAGAAGACAGAATTGGAAAGACACAGGCAGGCAAATCTGCATTGCATAGTATTACAATAGCCAAGATATGGAAGTAACCAAAAAGTCCACCGACAGATGGGTGGACAAAGAAGAACTGTTATATGTACAGATGGAATATAGCTAGCGAAAAAATGAAACAATGCCATTTGCAGCACCATAGATGTGTCTAGAAGTAATCACGCAACTTGTAGTAAGTGAGACAGTGAAAGACACATATCCTATCATATCACATACAGGTGTTACCTAAAAATTGAAACAAACGAAGATATTTCCACAGAGAAAGGCAATCACAGATTCAGTACAAAAACTTATGCTTCGCCAAATGGAAAGGTGTGAGGATTGGATACACTACCATATTGAGGTTAGCGGAGAGATACAAACACATGTGAAATATATAATCACCAAAGATCTACGGAATACCAAGGGAAGACTACTCAACATTGTGTCATAACCTACATGGGAAAAGGATCTGAAGAAGAATAGATATATGTATATGTGTGAAAGAAGCACATCTTGCACACCCAGAACAAACAAAACATTGTAATCAAGTTTGCTGTGATAAAAAATAAAAATTAACTTAAAACTACGAACAAGAAGTAGTGAGACATAAACTTAAAGGGCTTTTTCCTGGCACATTCCATTCTAATTTACAACCTAGAACACCACTTCCAGTAAGGCTCTGTTGCCCTAGTAACCAGATTTGGTAAAGGAGAAATGTTGCCGCCTTGTGGCCCATTCCCGCAAGAGCAGCTTTTAACCCACAGCTAATGGTCACTTAACATTCACAAGGACGCAGGGCTGTAAAGGACACCTGCCCTCAAAATTGTGCTGAGGTAGGGAATGGATAAAACAATTCAAAACAGGCAACATTTTCAAGAAGATAGTATGAAGAGGTAAGTTTTACTCACTCTCTTTTTAAAAAAAGGAAAATGGATAAAAGCTCAACCTCAGGAAGTATTAGACTCATGCAATCTAATCTACAAAAAGTTTTCAACTCACACCAGTCGACTGACCATCAGCAAAAAGCCTACAAACAATCAATGCTGAAGAGGTTTTAGAGAACTCTGTACCCTCTAGCTGCTGGTGAGATGTAAAGTGGTTAACAGCCAATAATGAGAACAGAAAGGAGCTGCGTTTAAAAGGAGAAATTGAGGTACCATTCAATCCAGCAGGACCACCAATGGGCCTCTCACCTGAGAAGACCAGAATCAAGAAGACCCGGGCTGCAAAAGCTGCACTGCAGCCTTATTCACAATAGACAAGACAGTGAAGCAACCAAAATGTCCATCAACAGATGAAGGGATAAACAAGAAGTGGTCCATGTACACAATGAATACTAGCCATGGAAAACCATGAAACACTGCTCTTTGAGGCACCATAGATGATCTTGGAGATAATGACAAAACATGAGGGAAGTCGGAAAGCAAAAGTCCTATATCCTATGAAATCACTTATAGGCGTTATCTAATAACTGACACAAATGAACATATTTCCACAGGGAAAGGCAATCACAGACTTATAAAAAAAAAACTATGCTTACCTAAAAGGAAAGGTGGGGGGAATGGATAAATGAAGATTAGCGTTACCATCTGTATACAAATTCATATTATATACATATATCAAAAAGACCGACCATATAGCAAGGGAGGTTGATGGAACACTCTGTAATAATTTACATGGGAAGAGGATCTCTACATAAATAGATATATATAATGTGTAAATGAACCAGAGTGTGTACACCTTGGACAAACAACATTCGAACCATTACCCCAATGTAAAAAATTAAAACAACGAACTAGAAGTAATGAGACATAAACTTGTGGGTGGTTTTCCTGGCACATTCCATTCAAATTTACAACCTAGGTAAACGACTTCCAGAACGGCTCTGCTGCCCTAGTATCCAGATTGGAGAATGGAGAAATGCTGCCTCCTTGTGGCCGTTTCCCACAACAGCAGCTTTAAACCCACTGCAAAAGGTCACTAAATATTCACCAATTCAGTTCTGTAAATGTCACCTGCTCTCTAAAAAATACTGAGGTCGGAAATCGACCAAAAATTTCAAGAGTGCAACCTTCCAAAAAGACAATTTGAAGAGGTAGATTGTACTCATACTTTTTTTTTTCTTTTTTCTTTTAACACAAAAGAAAAAGGCGGGGAAAAATGATGAATTTTAGGAATTTTTAAAGACATGTCAACCCAAATTACAAAAACCTATCAGCTCACACCAGTCAGAATGGCCCTCGACAAAAATGCTGCAAACAATAAATGCTGACGTGATTGTGGAGAAATGAGTACCCTCGATTCTAAGGGGGACGTGGTAAGAGCCACTAATGAAAGCACAATTGAGGTGCCTTTAAAAGGTAACATTGAGCTACCATACCAGTCAATCAATCATACCCACTGCTGGGTGTATCACCTGAGAAAATGAAAATCCAAAAGTCACAGGCTGGCAATCCTGCACTCCAGCAATAGTTACCATAGGCAACACTTGGAAGCAACGAAAACGTCCATCAACAGAGGAATGCACCAACAAGAAGTGGTCCATGTCCACAATGGAATATTAGCCATGGAAAACATTGAAGCACTGCTCTTTGAGGCACCATACATGAGCTTGGAGATAATCACAAAACATGAAGTAGGACGGAAAGCAAAAGACCTATATCCTATAATATCACTTATGGCATTATCTAATAACTGACACAAATGAACATATTTCCAAAGAGAAAGACACTCACGGGCTTAGAAAACAAACTATGCTCATCTAAAAGGAAAGGAGGGGGGAATTGATAAATGAAGAATAGTGTTACTATATGTATACAAATACATATTATATACATGTATCAAAAAGACCAAACATATAGCAAGGGAGGTCTATGGAACACTGTAATATTTTACATGGGAGGAGGATCTGTACATTAATAGACGTAGGTAATGCACAAATGAACCAGATTGTGTACACCTAGGAAAAACAATATTCTAATCTTTACTCTGATTAAAAAAATGTAAAAACCCAAGAAGAGGTAATGAGACATAAACTTATGGGGATTTCTCCTGGCAAATTCCATTCTCATGTACAACCTAGGACAACGACTTCCAGAAAGGCTCTGCTGCCCTAGTACCCAGATTGGGGAATGGAGAAATGCTGCCTCCTTGTGGCCGTTTCCCACAACAGCAGCTTTAAACCCACTGCGAAAGGTCACTAAATATTCACCAACTTGCAGTTCTGTAAATGACACCTGCCCTCCAAAAAATTTCTGGGGTCAAAAATCGACGAAAAAATTCAAAAGAGGGCAACCTTCGAAGAAGACAATTTCAAGAGGTATATTGTACACACGGTTTTTTCTTTTAAGTGAAAAGAAAAAGGCGTGGGAAAATGATAAAGTTTAGGAATCTTTAAAGATATGCAAACGGAAATTACAAATACCTATCAGCTCACAGCAGTCAGAATGGCCATCAGCAAAAATGCTGCAAACAATACATGCTGAAGGGATTGTGGAGAAATGTGTACCCTGAGCTCTAAGGGGGACGTGGTAAGAACCATTACTGTAAACACAATGGAGGTGCTTTGAAAAGGTAAACATTGAGCTACCAGTGAATCAAGCATACCATCTGCTGAGCCTATCACCTGAGAAAATGAGAATCAAAAAGTCACAGGCTGGCAAACCTGTACGCCAGCAATACTTACCATAGTCAACACATGGAAGCAACAAAAATGTCCATCAACAGAGGAATGCACCAAGAAGAAGTGGTCCATGTATACAAAGGAATAGTACTCCAGTAAAAAATATAAATTAAATTTAAAAAACAAACAAATGTAAGGAGACATCAGCAACTGTGGGTTTCTCCGGGCACATTCCACTCTAATTTATAACCGAAGAACACCACTGGCTGGTAGGTCTGTTTCCCTAGTACCAGCGTGGGGAAGGTAGAAAGGCTGCCGCCCTCTGGCCGTTACCTGCAAAAGCAGGTTTAAAGCTTGAGCTAATGGTCACTTCATATGAACTAGTACTGCAGGGCTGTAAATGAAACCTGCCCTCAAAATGTCTTGAGGGAGGTAATGGCCAAAATATTTCAAAAGGTGACACATACTTCAAGTAAACACTTTGAAGAACTAAGCTCTAATCACAGCTGGAAAAATAAAAAGCACATGTCTTAAAGCTCAATTTCAATGCATTATGAGACACATGCAAATTCAACCACAAAGAGGTATCAGCTCAAACCAGTCAGAATAACCATCAGCAAAAAAACTACAAAGAATAAATGCTGAAGGTGCTGTGGAGAAGTGCATACCCTCAACTTTACGTGGGACGTAACCTGGAAAGAGCCACTAAAGAGAACAGAATGGAGGTGCCTTTAAAAGGTAAACGTTGAGCTACCATATGATCCAACAGACCCATTCCTGGAACTATAACCTAAGAAGGCAGAATTGGAAAGACACAGGCAGGCAAATCTGCATTGCATAGTATTACAATAGCCAAGATATGGAAGTAACCAAAAAGTCCACCGACAGATGGGTGGACAAAGAAGAACTGCTACATGTACACATGGAATATGAGCTAGCGAAAAAATGAAACAATGCCATTTGCAGCACCACAGATGAGTCTAGAAGTAATCACGCAACTTGTAGTAAGTGAGTCAGTGAAAGACACATATCCTATCATATCACATACAGGTGTTACCTAAAAATTGAAACAAACGAAGATACTTCCACAGAGAAAGGCAATCACAGATTCAGTACAAAAACTTATGCTTCGCCAAATGGAAAGGTGTGAGGATTGGATACACTACCATATTGAGGTTAACGGAGAGATACAAACACATGTGAAATATATAATCACCAAAGATCTACGGAATACCAAGGGAAGACTACTCAACATTGTGTCATAACCTACATGGGAAAAGGATCTGAAGAAGAATAGATATATGTATATGTGTCAAAGAAGCACATCTTGCACACCCAGAACAAACAAAACATTGTAATCAAGTTTGCTGTGATAAAAAATAAAAATTAAGTTAAAACTACGAACAAGAAGTAATGAGACATAAACTTAAAGGGCTTTTTCCTGGCACATTCCATTCTAATTTACAACCTAGAACACCACTTCCAGTAAGGCTCTGTTGCCCTAGTAACCAGATTTGGTAAAGGAGAAATGCTGCCGCCTTGTGGCCCATTCCCGCAAGAGCAGCTTTTAACCCACAGCTAATGGTCACTTAACATTCACAAGGACGCAGGGCTGTAAAGGACACCTGCCCTCAAAATTGTGCTGAGGTAGGGAATGGATAAAACAATTCAAAACAGGCAACATTTTCAAGAAGATAGTATGAAGAGGTAAGTTTTACTCATTCTCTTTTTAAAAAGAGGAAAATGAATAAAAGCTCAACCTCAGGAAGTATTAGACTCATGCAATCTAATCTACAAAGAGTTTTCAACTCACACCAGTCGACTGACCATCAGCAAAAAGCCTACAAACAATCAATGCTGAAGAGGTTTTAGAGAACTCTGTACCCTCTAGCTGCTGGTGAGATGTAAAGTGGTTAACAGCCAATAATGAGAACAGAAAGGAGCTGCGTTTAAAAGGAGAAATTGAGGTACCATTCAATCCAGCAGGCGCACCAATGGGCCTCTCACCTGAGAAGACCAGAATCAAGAAGACCCGGGCTGCAAAAGCTGCACTGCAGCCTTATTCACAATAGACAAGACAGTGAAGCAACCAAAATGTCCATCAACAGATGAAGGGATAAACAAGAAGTGGTCCATGTACACAATGAATACTAGCCATGGAAAACCATGAAACACTGCTCTTTGAGGCACCATAGATGATCTTGGAGATAATCACAGAACATGAGGGAAGTCGGAAAGCAAAAGTCCTATATCCTATGAAATCACTTATAGGCGTTATCTAATAACTGACACAAATGAACATATTTCCACAGGGAAAGGCAATCACAGACTTATAAAAAAAAAACTATGCTTACCTAAAAGGTAAGGTGGGGGGAATGGATAAATCAAGATTAGCGTTACCATCTGTATACAAATTCATATTACATACATATATCAAAAAGACCGACCATATAGCAAGGGAGGTTGATGGAACACTGTAATAATTTACATGGGAAGAGGATCTCTACATAAATAGATATATATAATGTGTAAATGAACCAGAGTGTGTACACCTTGGACAAACAACATTCGAACCATTACCCCAATGTAAAAAATTAAAACAACGAACTAGAAGTAATGAGACATAAGCTTATGGGTGGTTTTCCTGGCACATTCCATTCAAATTTACAACCCAGGTAAACGACTTCCAGAACGGCTCTGCTGCCCTAGTACCCAGATTTGGGAATGGAGAAATGCTGCCTCCTTGTGGCCGTTTCCCACAACAGCAGCTTTAAACCCACTGCAAAAGGTCACTAAATATTCACCAATTCAGTTCTGTAAATGACACCTGCCCTCCAAAAAATACTGAGGTCGAAAATCGACCAAAAAATTCAAGAGTGCAACCTTCCAAAAAGACAATTTGAAGAGGTAGATTGTACTCACACTTTTTTTTTCTTTTTTCTTTTAACACAAAAGAAAAAGGCGTGGAAAAATGATGAATTTTAGGAATTTTTAGAGACATGTAAACCCAAATTACAAAAACCTATCAGCCCACACCAGTCAGAATGGCCCTCGACAAAAATGCTGCAAACAATAAATGCTGACGTGATTGTGGAGAAATGAGTACCCTCGATTCTAAGGGGGACGTGGTAAGAGCCACTAATGAAAGCACAATTGAGGTGCCTTGAAAAGGTAACATTGAGCTACCATACCAGTCAATCAATCATACCCACTGCTGGGTGTATCACCTGAGAAAATGAAAATCCAAAAGTCACAGGCTGGCAATCGTGCACTCCAGCAATAGTTACCATAGGCAACACTTGGAAGCAACGAAAACGTCCATCAACAGAGGAATGCACCAAGAAGAAGTGGTCCATGTCCACAATGGAATATTAGCCATGGAAAACATTGAAGCACTGCTCTTTGAGGCACCATACATGAGCCTGGAGATAATCACACAACATGAAGTAGGACAGAAAGCAAAAGACCTATATCCTATAATATCACTTATGGCATTATCTAATAACTGACACAAATGAACATATTTCCGAAGAGAAAGACACTCACGGGCTTAGAAAACAAACTATGCTCATCTAAAAGGAAAGGAGGGGGGAATTGATTAATGAAGAATAGTGTTACTATACGTATACAAATACGTATTATATACATGTATCAAAAAGACCGAACATATAGAAAGGGAGGTCTATGGAACACTGTAATAGTTTACATGGGAAGAGGATCTGTACATTAATAGACATACATAATGTACAAATGAACCAGATTGTGTACACCTAGGACAAACAAAATTCTAATCTTTACTCTGATTATAAAAAACTAAAAACCCAAGAAGAAGTAATGAGACATGAACTTATGGGGATTTCTCCTGGCAAATTCCATTCTCATTTACAACCTAGGACAACGACTTCCAGAAAGGCTCTGCTGCCCTAGTACCCAGATTGGGGAATGGAGAAATGCTGCCTCCTTGTGGCCGTTTCCCACAACAGCAGCTTTAAACCCACTGCGAAAGGTCACTAAATATTCACCAACTTGCAGTTCTGTAAATGACACCTGCCCTCCAAAAAATTTCTGGGGTCAAAAATCGACCAAAAAATTCAAAAGAGGGCAACCTTCGAAGGAGACAATTTCAAGAGGTATATTGTACACACGGTTTTTTCTTTTAAGTGAAAAGAAAAAGGCGTGGGAAAATGATAAAGTTTAGGAACTTTTAAAGATATGCAAACCGAAATTACAAATACCTCTCAGCTCACAGCAGTCAGAATGGCCATCAGCAAAAATGCTGCAAACAATACATGCTGAAGGGATTGTGGAGAAATGTGTACCCTGAGCTCTAAGGGGGACGTGCTAAGAACCATTACTGTAAACACAATGGAGGTGCTTTGAAAAGGTAAACATTGAGCTACCAGTGAATCAAGCATACCATCTGCTGAGCCTATCACCTGAGAAAATGAGAATCAAAAAGTCACAGGCTGGCAAACCTGTACGCCAGCAATACTTACCATAGTCAACACATGGAAGCAACAAAAATGTCCATCAACAGAGGAATGCACCAAGAAGAAGTGGTCCATGTATACAACGGAAGAGTATTCCAGTAAAAAATATAAATTAAATTTAAAAAACAAACAAATGTAAGGAGACATCAGCAACTGTGGGTTTCTCCGGGCACATTCCACTCTAATTTATAACCGAAGAACACCACTGGCTGGTAGGTCTGTTTCCCTAGTACCAGCATGCTGAACGTAGAAAGGCTGCCACCCTCTGGCCGTTACCTGCACAAGCAGGTTTAAAGCTTGAGCTAATGGTCACTTCATATGAACTAGTACTGCAGGGCTGTAAATGAAACCTGCCCTCAAAATGTCTTGAGGGAGGTAATGGCCAAAATATTTCAAAAGGTGACACATACTTCAAGTAAACACTTTGAAGAACTAAGCTCTAATCACAGCTGGAAAAATAAAAAGCACATGTCTTAAAGCTCAATTTCAACGCATTATGAGACACATGCAAATTCAACCACAAAGAGGTATCAGCTCACACCAGTCAGAATAACCATCAGCAAAAAAGTACAAAAAATAAATGCTGAAGGTGCTGTGGAGAAGTGCATACCCTCAACTTTACATGGGACGTAACCTGGAAAGAGCCACTAAAGAGAACAGAATGGAGGTGCCTTTAAAAGGTAAACATTGAGCTACCATATGATCCAACAGACCCATTCCTGGAACTATAACCTAAGAAGACAGAATTGGAAAGACACAGGCAGGCAAATCTGCATTGCATAGTATTACAATAGCCAAGATATGGAAGTAACCAAAAAGTCCACCGACAGATGGGTGGACAAAGAAGAACTGTTATATGTACAGATGGAATATAGCTAGCGAAAAAATGAAACAATGCCATTTGCAGCACCATAGATGTGTCTAGAAGTAATCACGCAACTTGTAGTAAGTGAGACAGTGAAAGACACATATCCTATCATATCACATACAGGTGTTACCTAAAAATTGAAACAAACGAAGATATTTCCACAGAGAAAGGCAATCACAGATTCAGTACAAAAACTTATGCTTCGCCAAATGGAAAGGTGTGAGGATTGGATACACTACCATATTGAGGTTAGCGGAGAGATACAAACACATGTGAAATATATAATCACCAAAGATCTACGGAATACCAAGGGAAGACTACTCAACATTGTGTCATAACCTACATGGGAAAAGGATCTGAAGAAGAATAGATATATGTATATGTGTGAAAGAAGCACATCTTGCACACCCAGAACAAACAAAACATTGTAATCAAGTTTGCTGTGATAAAAAATAAAAATTAACTTAAAACTACGAACAAGAAGTAGTGAGACATAAACTTAAAGGGCTTTTTCCTGGCACATTCCATTCTAATTTACAACCTAGAACACCACTTCCAGTAAGGCTCTGTTGCCCTAGTAACCAGATTTGGTAAAGGAGAAATGTTGCCGCCTTGTGGCCCATTCCCGCAAGAGCAGCTTTTAACCCACAGCTAATGGTCACTTAACATTCACAAGGACGCAGGGCTGTAAAGGACACCTGCCCTCAAAATTGTGCTGAGGTAGGGAATGGATAAAACAATTCAGGCAACATTTTCAAGAAGATAGTATGAAGAGGTAAGTTTTACTCACTCTCTTTTTAAAAAAAGGAAAATGGATAAAAGCTCAACCTCAGGAAGTATTAGACTCATGCAATCTAATCTACAAAAAGTTTTCAACTCACACCAGTCGACTGACCATCAGCAAAAAGCCTACAAACAATCAATGCTGAAGAGGTTTTAGAGAACTCTGTACCCTCTAGCTGCTGGTGAGATGTAAAGTGGTTAACAGCCAATAATGAGAACAGAAAGGAGCTGCGTTTAAAAGGAGAAATTGAGGTACCATTCAATCCAGCAGGACCACCAATGGGCCTCTCACCTGAGAAGACCAGAATCAAGAAGACCCGGGCTGCAAAAGCTGCACTGCAGCCTTATTCACAATAGACAAGACAGTGAAGCAACCAAAATGTCCATCAACAGATGAAGGGATAAACAAGAAGTGGTCCATGTACACAATGAATACTAGCCATGGAAAACCATGAAACACTGCTCTTTGAGGCACCATAGATGATCTTGGAGATAATGACAAAACATGAGGGAAGTCGGAAAGCAAAAGTCCTATATCCTATGAAATCACTTATAGGCGTTATCTAATAACTGACACAAATGAACATATTTCCACAGGGAAAGGCAATCACAGACTTATAAAAAAAAAACTATGCTTACCTAAAAGGAAAGGTGGGGGGAATGGATAAATGAAGATTAGCGTTACCATCTGTATACAAATTCATATTATATACATATATCAAAAAGACCGACCATATAGCAAGGGAGGTTGATGGAACACTCTGTAATAATTTACATGGGAAGAGGATCTCTACATAAATAGATATATATAATGTGTAAATGAACCAGAGTGTGTACACCTTGGACAAACAACATTCGAACCATTACCCCAATGTAAAAAATTAAAACAACGAACTAGAAGTAATGAGACATAAACTTGTGGGTGGTTTTCCTGGCACATTCCATTCAAATTTACAACCTAGGTAAACGACTTCCAGAACGGCTCTGCTGCCCTAGTATCCAGATTGGAGAATGGAGAAATGCTGCCTCCTTGTGGCCGTTTCCCACAACAGCAGCTTTAAACCCACTGCAAAAGGTCACTAAATATTCACCAATTCAGTTCTGTAAATGTCACCTGCTCTCTAAAAAATACTGAGGTCGGAAATCGACCAAAAATTTCAAGAGTGCAACCTTCCAAAAAGACAATTTGAAGAGGTAGATTGTACTCATACTTTTTTTTTTCTTTTTTCTTTTAACACAAAAGAAAAAGGCGGGGAAAAATGATGAATTTTAGGAATTTTTAAAGACATGTCAACCCAAATTACAAAAACCTATCAGCTCACACCAGTCAGAATGGCCCTCGACAAAAATGCTGCAAACAATAAATGCTGACGTGATTGTGGAGAAATGAGTACCCTCGATTCTAAGGGGGACGTGGTAAGAGCCACTAATGAAAGCACAATTGAGGTGCCTTTAAAAGGTAACATTGAGCTACCATACCAGTCAATCAATCATACCCACTGCTGGGTGTATCACCTGAGAAAATGAAAATCCAAAAGTCACAGGCTGGCAATCCTGCACTCCAGCAATAGTTACCATAGGCAACACTTGGAAGCAACGAAAACGTCCATCAACAGAGGAATGCACCAACAAGAAGTGGTCCATGTCCACAATGGAATATTAGCCATGGAAAACATTGAAGCACTGCTCTTTGAGGCACCATACATGAGCTTGGAGATAATCACAAAACATGAAGTAGGACGGAAAGCAAAAGACCTATATCCTATAATATCACTTATGGCATTATCTAATAACTGACACAAATGAACATATTTCCAAAGAGAAAGACACTCACGGGCTTAGAAAACAAACTATGCTCATCTAAAAGGAAAGGAGGGGGGAATTGATAAATGAAGAATACTGTTACTATATGTATACAAATACATATTATATACATGTATCAAAAAGACCAAACATATAGCAAGGGAGGTCTATGGAACACTGTAATATTTTACATGGGAGGAGGATCTGTACATTAATAGACGTAGGTAATGCACAAATGAACCAGATTGTGTACACCTAGGAAAAACAATATTCTAATCTTTACTCTGATTAAAAAAATGTAAAAACCCAAGAAGAGGTAATGAGACATAAACTTATGGGGATTTCTCCTGGCAAATTCCATTCTCATGTACAACCTAGGACAACGACTTCCAGAAAGGCTCTGCTGCCCTAGTACCCAGATTGGGGAATGGAGAAATGCTGCCTCCTTGTGGCCGTTTCCCACAACAGCAGCTTTAAACCCACTGCGAAAGGTCACTAAATATTCACCAACTTGCAGTTCTGTAAATGACACCTGCCCTCCAAAAAATTTCTGGGGTCAAAAATCGACGAAAAAATTCAAAAGAGGGCAACCTTCGAAGAAGACAATTTCAAGAGGTATATTGTACACACGGTTTTTTCTTTTAAGTGAAAAGAAAAAGGCGTGGGAAAATGATAAAGTTTAGGAATCTTTAAAGATATGCAAACGGAAATTACAAATACCTATCAGCTCACAGCAGTCAGAATGGCCATCAGCAAAAATGCTGCAAACAATACATGCTGAAGGGATTGTGGAGAAATGTGTACCCTGAGCTCTAAGGGGGACGTGGTAAGAACCATTACTGTAAACACAATGGAGGTGCTTTGAAAAGGTAAACATTGAGCTACCAGTGAATCAAGCATACCATCTGCTGAGCCTATCACCTGAGAAAATGAGAATCAAAAAGTCACAGGCTGGCAAACCTGTACGCCAGCAATACTTACCATAGTCAACACATGGAAGCAACAAAAATGTCCATCAACAGAGGAATGCACCAAGAAGAAGTGGTCCATGTATACAAAGGAATAGTACTCCAGTAAAAAATATAAATTAAATTTAAAAAACAAACAAATGTAAGGAGACATCAGCAACTGTGGGTTTCTCCGGGCACATTCCACTCTAATTTATAACCGAAGAACACCACTGGCTGGTAGGTCTGTTTCCCTAGTACCAGCGTGGGGAAGGTAGAAAGGCTGCCGCCCTCTGGCCGTTACCTGCAAAAGCAGGTTTAAAGCTTGAGCTAATGGTCACTTCATATGAACTAGTACTGCAGGGCTGTAAATGAAACCTGCCCTCAAAATGTCTTGAGGGAGGTAATGGCCAAAATATTTCAAAAGGTGACACATACTTCAAGTAAACACTTTGAAGAACTAAGCTCTAATCACAGCTGGAAAAATAAAAAGCACATGTCTTAAAGCTCAATTTCAATGCATTATGAGACACATGCAAATTCAACCACAAAGAGGTATCAGCTCAAACCAGTCAGAATAACCATCAGCAAAAAAACTACAAAGAATAAATGCTGAAGGTGCTGTGGAGAAGTGCATACCCTCAACTTTACGTGGGACGTAACCTGGAAAGAGCCACTAAAGAGAACAGAATGGAGGTGCCTTTAAAAGGTAAACGTTGAGCTACCATATGATCCAACAGACCCATTCCTGGAACTATAACCTAAGAAGGCAGAATTGGAAAGACACAGGCAGGCAAATCTGCATTGCATAGTATTACAATAGCCAAGATATGGAAGTAACCAAAAAGTCCACCGACAGATGGGTGGACAAAGAAGAACTGCTACATGTACACATGGAATATGAGCTAGCGAAAAAATGAAACAATGCCATTTGCAGCACCACAGATGAGTCTAGAAGTAATCACGCAACTTGTAGTAAGTGAGTCAGTGAAAGACACATATCCTATCATATCACATACAGGTGTTACCTAAAAATTGAAACAAACGAAGATACTTCCACAGAGAAAGGCAATCACAGATTCAGTACAAAAACTTATGCTTCGCCAAATGGAAAGGTGTGAGGATTGGATACACTACCATATTGAGGTTAACGGAGAGATACAAACACATGTGAAATATATAATCACCAAAGATCTACGGAATACCAAGGGAAGACTACTCAACATTGTGTCATAACCTACATGGGAAAAGGATCTGAAGAAGAATAGATATATGTATATGTGTCAAAGAAGCACATCTTGCACACCCAGAACAAACAAAACATTGTAATCAAGTTTGCTGTGATAAAAAATAAAAATTAAGTTAAAACTACGAACAAGAAGTAATGAGACATAAACTTAAAGGGCTTTTTCCTGGCACATTCCATTCTAATTTACAACCTAGAACACCACTTCCAGTAAGGCTCTGTTGCCCTAGTAACCAGATTTGGTAAAGGAGAAATGCTGCCGCCTTGTGGCCCATTCCCGCAAGAGCAGCTTTTAACCCACAGCTAATGGTCACTTAACATTCACAAGGACGCAGGGCTGTAAAGG
The DNA here is from genome assembly GCF_028564815.1 of Eubalaena glacialis. NCBI lineage: Eukaryota > Metazoa > Chordata > Mammalia > Artiodactyla > Balaenidae > Eubalaena > Eubalaena glacialis. The sequence continues at coordinate 29,262,477 of NC_083723.1, read as the reverse complement.
ACACCTGCCCTCAAAATTGTGCTGAGGTAGGGAATGGATAAAACAATTCAAAACAGGCAACATTTTCAAGAAGATAGTATGAAGAGGTAAGTTTTACTCATTCTCTTTTTAAAAAGAGGAAAATGAATAAAAGCTCAACCTCAGGAAGTATTAGACTCATGCAATCTAATCTACAAAGAGTTTTCAACTCACACCAGTCGACTGACCATCAGCAAAAAGCCTACAAACAATCAATGCTGAAGAGGTTTTAGAGAACTCTGTACCCTCTAGCTGCTGGTGAGATGTAAAGTGGTTAACAGCCAATAATGAGAACAGAAAGGAGCTGCGTTTAAAAGGAGAAATTGAGGTACCATTCAATCCAGCAGGCCCACCAATGGGCCTCTCACCTGAGAAGACCAGAATCAAGAAGACCCGGGCTGCAAAAGCTGCACTGCAGCCTTATTCACAATAGACAAGACAGTGAAGCAACCAAAATGTCCATCAACAGATGAAGGGATAAACAAGAAGTGGTCCATGTACACAATGAATACTAGCCATGGAAAACCATGAAACACTGCTCTTTGAGGCACCATAGATGATCTTGGAGATAATCACAGAACATGAGGGAAGTCGGAAAGCAAAAGTCCTATATCCTATGAAATCACTTATAGGCGTTATCTAATAACTGACACAAATGAACATATTTCCACAGGGAAAGGCAATCACAGACTTATAAAAAAAAAACTATGCTTACCTAAAAGGTAAGGTGGGGGGAATGGATAAATCAAGATTAGCGTTACCATCTGTATACAAATTCATATTACATACATATATCAAAAAGACCGACCATATAGCAAGGGAGGTTGATGGAACACTGTAATAATTTACATGGGAAGAGGATCTCTACATAAATAGATATATATAATGTGTAAATGAACCAGAGTGTGTACACCTTGGACAAACAACATTCGAACCATTACCCCAATGTAAAAAATTAAAACAACGAACTAGAAGTAATGAGACATAAGCTTATGGGTGGTTTTCCTGGCACATTCCATTCAAATTTACAACCCAGGTAAACGACTTCCAGAACGGCTCTGCTGCCCTAGTACCCAGATTTGGGAATGGAGAAATGCTGCCTCCTTGTGGCCGTTTCCCACAACAGCAGCTTTAAACCCACTGCAAAAGGTCACTAAATATTCACCAATTCAGTTCTGTAAATGACACCTGCCCTCCAAAAAATACTGAGGTCGAAAATCGACCAAAAAATTCAAGAGTGCAACCTTCCAAAAAGACAATTTGAAGAGGTAGATTGTACTCACACTTTTTTTTTCTTTTTTCTTTTAACACAAAAGAAAAAGGCGTGGAAAAATGATGAATTTTAGGAATTTTTAGAGACATGTAAACCCAAATTACAAAAACCTATCAGCCCACACCAGTCAGAATGGCCCTCGACAAAAATGCTGCAAACAATAAATGCTGACGTGATTGTGGAGAAATGAGTACCCTCGATTCTAAGGGGGACGTGGTAAGAGCCACTAATGAAAGCACAATTGAGGTGCCTTGAAAAGGTAACATTGAGCTACCATACCAGTCAATCAATCATACCCACTGCTGGGTGTATCACCTGAGAAAATGAAAATCCAAAAGTCACAGGCTGGCAATCGTGCACTCCAGCAATAGTTACCATAGGCAACACTTGGAAGCAACGAAAACGTCCATCAACAGAGGAATGCACCAAGAAGAAGTGGTCCATGTCCACAATGGAATATTAGCCATGGAAAACATTGAAGCACTGCTCTTTGAGGCACCATACATGAGCCTGGAGATAATCACACAACATGAAGTAGGACAGAAAGCAAAAGACCTATATCCTATAATATCACTTATGGCATTATCTAATAACTGACACAAATGAACATATTTCCGAAGAGAAAGACACTCACGGGCTTAGAAAACAAACTATGCTCATCTAAAAGGAAAGGAGGGGGGAATTGATTAATGAAGAATAGTGTTACTATACGTATACAAATACGTATTATATACATGTATCAAAAAGACCGAACATATAGAAAGGGAGGTCTATGGAACACTGTAATAGTTTACATGGGAAGAGGATCTGTACATTAATAGACATACATAATGTACAAATGAACCAGATTGTGTACACCTAGGACAAACAAAATTCTAATCTTTACTCTGATTATAAAAAACTAAAAACCCAAGAAGAAGTAATGAGACATGAACTTATGGGGATTTCTCCTGGCAAATTCCATTCTCATTTACAACCTAGGACAACGACTTCCAGAAAGGCTCTGCTGCCCTAGTACCCAGATTGGGGAATGGAGAAATGCTGCCTCCTTGTGGCCGTTTCCCACAACAGCAGCTTTAAACCCACTGCGAAAGGTCACTAAATATTCACCAACTTGCAGTTCTGTAAATGACACCTGCCCTCCAAAAAATTTCTGGGGTCAAAAATCGACCAAAAAATTCAAAAGAGGGCAACCTTCGAAGGAGACAATTTCAAGAGGTATATTGTACACACGGTTTTTTCTTTTAAGTGAAAAGAAAAAGGCGTGGGAAAATGATAAAGTTTAGGAACTTTTAAAGATATGCAAACCGAAATTACAAATACCTCTCAGCTCACAGCAGTCAGAATGGCCATCAGCAAAAATGCTGCAAACAATACATGCTGAAGGGATTGTGGAGAAATGTGTACCCTGAGCTCTAAGGGGGACGTGCTAAGAACCATTACTGTAAACACAATGGAGGTGCTTTGAAAAGGTAAACATTGAGCTACCAGTGAATCAAGCATACCATCTGCTGAGCCTATCACCTGAGAAAATGAGAATCAAAAAGTCACAGGCTGGCAAACCTGTACGCCAGCAATACTTACCATAGTCAACACATGGAAGCAACAAAAATGTCCATCAACAGAGGAATGCACCAAGAAGAAGTGGTCCATGTATACAACGGAAGAGTATTCCAGTAAAAAATATAAATTAAATTTAAAAAACAAACAAATGTAAGGAGACATCAGCAACTGTGGGTTTCTCCGGGCACATTCCACTCTAATTTATAACCGAAGAACACCACTGGCTGGTAGGTCTGTTTCCCTAGTACCAGCATGCTGAACGTAGAAAGGCTGCCACCCTCTGGCCGTTACCTGCACAAGCAGGTTTAAAGCTTGAGCTAATGGTCACTTCATATGAACTAGTACTGCAGGGCTGTAAATGAAACCTGCCCTCAAAATGTCTTGAGGGAGGTAATGGCCAAAATATTTCAAAAGGTGACACATACTTCAAGTAAACACTTTGAAGAACTAAGCTCTAATCACAGCTGGAAAAATAAAAAGCACATGTCTTAAAGCTCAATTTCAATGCATTATGAGACACATGCAAATTCAACCACAAAGAGGTATCAGCTCAAACCAGTCAGAATAACCATCAGCAAAAAAACTACAAAGAATAAATGCTGAAGGTGCTGTGGAGAAGTGCATACCCTCAACTTTACGTGGGACGTAACCTGGAAAGAGCCACTAAAGAGAACAGAATGGAGGTGCCTTTAAAAGGTAAACGTTGAGCTACCATATGATCCAACAGACCCATTCCTGGAACTATAACCTAAGAAGGCAGAATTGGAAAGACACAGGCAGGCAAATCTGCATTGCATAGTATTACAATAGCCAAGATATGGAAGTAACCAAAAAGTCCACCGACAGATGGGTGGACAAAGAAGAACTGCTACATGTACACATGGAATATGAGCTAGCGAAAAAATGAAACAATGCCATTTGCAGCACCACAGATGAGTCTAGAAGTAATCACGCAACTTGTAGTAAGTGAGTCAGTGAAAGACACATATCCTATCATATCACATACAGGTGTTACCTAAAAATTGAAACAAACGAAGATACTTCCACAGAGAAAGGCAATCACAGATTCAGTACAAAAACTTATGCTTCGCCAAATGGAAAGGTGTGAGGATTGGATACACTACCATATTGAGGTTAACGGAGAGATACAAACACATGTGAAATATATAATCACCAAAGATCTACGGAATACCAAGGGAAGACTACTCAACATTGTGTCATAACCTACATGGGAAAAGGATCTGAAGAAGAATAGATATATGTATATGTGTCAAAGAAGCACATCTTGCACACCCAGAACAAACAAAACATTGTAATCAAGTTTGCTGTGATAAAAAATAAAAATTAAGTTAAAACTACGAACAAGAAGTAATGAGACATAAACTTAAAGGGCTTTTTCCTGGCACATTCCATTCTAATTTACAACCTAGAACACCACTTCCAGTAAGGCTCTGTTGCCCTAGTAACCAGATTTGGTAAAGGAGAAATGCTGCCGCCTTGTGGCCCATTCCCGCAAGAGCAGCTTTTAACCCACAGCTAATGGTCACTTAACATTCACAAGGACGCAGGGCTGTAAAGGACACCTGCCCTCAAAATTGTGCTGAGGTAGGGAATGGATAAAACAATTCAAAACAGGCAACATTTTCAAGAAGATAGTATGAAGAGGTAAGTTTTACTCATTCTCTTTTTAAAAAGAGGAAAATGAATAAAAGCTCAACCTCAGGAAGTATTAGACTCATGCAATCTAATCTACAAAGAGTTTTCAACTCACACCAGTCGACTGACCATCAGCAAAAAGCCTACAAACAATCAATGCTGAAGAGGTTTTAGAGAACTCTGTACCCTCTAGCTGCTGGTGAGATGTAAAGTGGTTAACAGCCAATAATGAGAACAGAAAGGAGCTGCGTTTAAAAGGAGAAATTGAGGTACCATTCAATCCAGCAGGCCCACCAATGGGCCTCTCACCTGAGAAGACCAGAATCAAGAAGACCCGGGCTGCAAAAGCTGCACTGCAGCCTTATTCACAATAGACAAGACAGTGAAGCAACCAAAATGTCCATCAACAGATGAAGGGATAAACAAGAAGTGGTCCATGTACACAATGAATACTAGCCATGGAAAACCATGAAACACTGCTCTTTGAGGCACCATAGATGATCTTGGAGATAATCACAGAACATGAGGGAAGTCGGAAAGCAAAAGTCCTATATCCTATGAAATCACTTATAGGCGTTATCTAATAACTGACACAAATGAACATATTTCCACAGGGAAAGGCAATCACAGACTTATAAAAAAAAAACTATGCTTACCTAAAAGGTAAGGTGGGGGGAATGGATAAATCAAGATTAGCGTTACCATCTGTATACAAATTCATATTACATACATATATCAAAAAGACCGACCATATAGCAAGGGAGGTTGATGGAACACTGTAATAATTTACATGGGAAGAGGATCTCTACATAAATAGATATATATAATGTGTAAATGAACCAGAGTGTGTACACCTTGGACAAACAACATTCGAACCATTACCCCAATGTAAAAAATTAAAACAACGAACTAGAAGTAATGAGACATAAGCTTATGGGTGGTTTTCCTGGCACATTCCATTCAAATTTACAACCCAGGTAAACGACTTCCAGAACGGCTCTGCTGCCCTAGTACCCAGATTTGGGAATGGAGAAATGCTGCCTCCTTGTGGCCGTTTCCCACAACAGCAGCTTTAAACCCACTGCAAAAGGTCACTAAATATTCACCAATTCAGTTCTGTAAATGACACCTGCCCTCCAAAAAATACTGAGGTCGAAAATCGACCAAAAAATTCAAGAGTGCAACCTTCCAAAAAGACAATTTGAAGAGGTAGATTGTACTCACACTTTTTTTTTCTTTTTTCTTTTAACACAAAAGAAAAAGGCGTGGAAAAATGATGAATTTTAGGAATTTTTAGAGACATGTAAACCCAAATTACAAAAACCTATCAGCCCACACCAGTCAGAATGGCCCTCGACAAAAATGCTGCAAACAATAAATGCTGACGTGATTGTGGAGAAATGAGTACCCTCGATTCTAAGGGGGACGTGGTAAGAGCCACTAATGAAAGCACAATTGAGGTGCCTTGAAAAGGTAACATTGAGCTACCATACCAGTCAATCAATCATACCCACTGCTGGGTGTATCACCTGAGAAAATGAAAATCCAAAAGTCACAGGCTGGCAATCGTGCACTCCAGCAATAGTTACCATAGGCAACACTTGGAAGCAACGAAAACGTCCATCAACAGAGGAATGCACCAAGAAGAAGTGGTCCATGTCCACAATGGAAAATTAGCCATGGAAAACATTGAAGCACTGCTCTTTGAGGCACCATACATGAGCCTGGAGATAATCACACAACATGAAGTAGGACAGAAAGCAAAAGACCTATATCCTATAATATCACTTATGGCATTATCTAATAACTGACACAAATGAACATATTTCCGAAGAGAAAGACACTCACGGGCTTAGAAAACAAACTATGCTCATCTAAAAGGAAAGGAGGGGGGAATTGATTAATGAAGAATAGTGTTACTATACGTATACAAATACGTATTATATACATGTATCAAAAAGACCGAACATATAGAAAGGGAGGTCTATGGAACACTGTAATAGTTTACATGGGAAGAGGATCTGTACATTAATAGACATACATAATGTACAAATGAACCAGATTGTGTACACCTAGGACAAACAAAATTCTAATCTTTACTCTGATTATAAAAAACTAAAAACCCAAGAAGAAGTAATGAGACATGAACTTATGGGGATTTCTCCTGGCAAATTCCATTCTCATTTACAACCTAGGACAACGACTTCCAGAAAGGCTCTGCTGCCCTAGTACCCAGATTGGGGAATGGAGAAATGCTGCCTCCTTGTGGCCGTTTCCCACAACAGCAGCTTTAAACCCACTGCGAAAGGTCACTAAATATTCACCAACTTGCAGTTCTGTAAATGACACCTGCCCTCCAAAAAATTTCTGGGGTCAAAAATCGACCAAAAAATTCAAAAGAGGGCAACCTTCGAAGGAGACAATTTCAAGAGGTATATTGTACACACGGTTTTTTCTTTTAAGTGAAAAGAAAAAGGCGTGGGAAAATGATAAAGTTTAGGAACTTTTAAAGATATGCAAACCGAAATTACAAATACCTCTCAGCTCACAGCAGTCAGAATGGCCATCAGCAAAAATGCTGCAAACAATACATGCTGAAGGGATTGTGGAGAAATGTGTACCCTGAGCTCTAAGGGGGACGTGCTAAGAACCATTACTGTAAACACAATGGAGGTGCTTTGAAAAGGTAAACATTGAGCTACCAGTGAATCAAGCATACCATCTGCTGAGCCTATCACCTGAGAAAATGAGAATCAAAAAGTCACAGGCTGGCAAACCTGTACGCCAGCAATACTTACCATAGTCAACACATGGAAGCAACAAAAATGTCCATCAACAGAGGAATGCACCAAGAAGAAGTGGTCCATGTATACAACGGAAGAGTATTCCAGTAAAAAATATAAATTAAATTTAAAAAACAAACAAATGTAAGGAGACATCAGCAACTGTGGGTTTCTCCGGGCACATTCCACTCTAATTTATAACCGAAGAACACCACTGGCTGGTAGGTCTGTTTCCCTAGTACCAGCATGCTGAACGTAGAAAGGCTGCCACCCTCTGGCCGTTACCTGCACAAGCAGGTTTAAAGCTTGAGCTAATGGTCACTTCATATGAACTAGTACTGCAGGGCTGTAAATGAAACCTGCCCTCAAAATGTCTTGAGGGAGGTAATGGCCAAAATATTTCAAAAGGTGACACATACTTCAAGTAAACACTTTGAAGAACTAAGCTCTAATCACAGCTGGAAAAATAAAAAGCACATGTCTTAAAGCTCAATTTCAACGCATTATGAGACACATGCAAATTCAACCACAAAGAGGTATCAGCTCACACCAGTCAGAATAACCATCAGCAAAAAAGTACAAAAAATAAATGCTGAAGGTGCTGTGGAGAAGTGCATACCCTCAACTTTACATGGGACGTAACCTGGAAAGAGCCACTAAAGAGAACAGAATGGAGGTGCCTTTAAAAGGTAAACATTGAGCTACCATATGATCCAACAGACCCATTCCTGGAACTATAACCTAAGAAGACAGAATTGGAAAGACACAGGCAGGCAAATCTGCATTGCATAGTATTACAATAGCCAAGATATGGAAGTAACCAAAAAGTCCACCGACAGATGGGTGGACAAAGAAGAACTGCTACATGTACACATGGAATATGAGCTAGCGAAAAAATGAAACAATGCCATTTGCAGCATCACAGATGAGTCTAGAAGTAATCACGCAACTTGTAGTAAGTGAGACAGCGAAAGACACATATCCTATCATATCACATACAGGTGTTACCTAAAAATTGAAACAAACGAAGATATTTCCACAGAGAAAGGCAATCACAGATTCAGTACAAAAACTTATGCTTCGCCAAATGGAAAGGTGTGAGGATTGGATACACTACCATATTGAGGTTAACGGAGAGATACCAACACATGTGAAATATATAATCACCAAAGATCTACGGAATACCAAGGGAAGACTACTCAACATTGTGTCATAACCTACATGGGAAAAGGATCTGAAGAAGAATAGATATATGTATATGTGTGAAAGAAGCACATCTTGCACACCTAGAACAAACAAAACATTGTAATCAAGTTTGCTGTGATAAAAAATAAAAATTAACTTAAAACTACGAACAAGAAGTAATGAGACATAAACTTAAAGGGCTTTTTCCTGGCACATTCCATTCTAATTTACAACCTAGAACACCACTTCCAGTAAGGCTCTGTTGCCCTAGTAACCAGATTTGGTAAAGGAGAAATGCTGCCGCCTTGTGGTCCATTCCCGCAAGTGCAGCTTTTAACCCACAGCTAATGGTCACTTAACATTCACAAGGACTCAGGGCTGTAAAGGACACCTGCCCTCAAAATTGTGCTGAGGTAGGGAATGGATAAAACAATTCAAAACAGGCAACATTTTCAAGAAGATAGTATGAAGAGGTAATTTTTACTCACTCTCTTTTTAGAAAAAGGAAAATGGATAAAAGCTCAACCTCAGGAAGTATTAGACTCATGCAATCTAATCTACAAAAAGTTTTTAACTCACACCAGTCGAGTGACCGTCAGCAAAAAGCCTACAAACAATCAATGTTGAAGAGGTTTTAGAGAACTGTGTACCCTCTAGCTGCTGGTGAGATGTAAAGTGGTTAACAGCCAATAATGAGAACAGAAAGGAGCTGCGTTTAAAAGGAGAAATTGAGGTACCATTCAATCCAGCAGGCGCACCAATGGGCCTCTCACCTGAGAAGACCAGAATCAAGAAGACCCGGGCTGCAAAAGCTGCACTGCAGCCTTATTCACAATAGACAAGACAGTGAAGCAACCAAAATGTCCATCAACGGATGAAGGGATAAACAAGAAGTGGTCCATGTACACAATGAATACTAGCCATGGAAAACCATGAAACACGGCTCTTTGAGGCACCATAGATGATCTTGGAGATAATCACAGAACATGAGGGAAGTCGGAAAGCAAAAGTCCTATATCCTATGAAATCACTTATAGGCGTTATCTAATAACTGACACAAATGAACATATTTCCACAGGGAAAGGCAATCACAGACTTATAAAAAAAAACTATGCTTACCTAAAAGGAAAGGTGGGGGGAATGGATAAATGAAGATTAGCGTTACCATCTGTATACAAATTCATATTATATACATATATCAAAAAGACCGACCATATAGCAAGGGAGGTTGATGGAACACTCTGTAATAATTTACATGGGAAGAGGATCTCTACATAAATAGATATATATAATGTGTAAATGAACCAGAGTGTGTACACCTTGGACAAACAACATTCGAACCATTACCCCAATGTAAAAAATTAAAACAACGAACTAGAAGTAATGAGACATAAACATGTGGGTGGTTTTCCTGGCACATTCCATTCAAATTTACAACCTAGGTAAACGACTTCCAGAACGGCTCTGCTGCCCTAGTACCCAGATTGGGGAATGGAGAAAGGCTGCCTCCTTGTGGCCGTTTCCCACAACAGCAGCTTTAAACCCACTGCAAAAGGTCACTAAATATTCACCAATTCAGTTCTGTAAATGTCACCTGCCCTCCAAAAAATACTGAGGTCGAAAATCGACCAAAAAATTCAAGAGTGCAACCTTCCAAAAAGACAATTTGAAGAGGTAGATTGTACTCACACTTTTTTTTCTTTTTTCTTTTAACACAAAAGAAAAAGGCGTGGAAAAATGATGAATTTTAGCAATTTTTAAAGACATGTCAACCCAAATTACAAAAACCTATCAGCTCACACCAGTCAGAATGGCCCTCGACAAAAATGCTGCAAACAATAAATGCTGACGTGATTGTGGAGAAATGAGTACCCTCGATTCTAAGGGGGACGTGGTAAGAGCCACTAATGAAAGCACAATTGAGGTGCCTTGAAAAGGTAACATTGAGCTACCATACCAGTCAATCAATCATACCCACTGCTGGGTGTATCACCTGAGAAAATGAAAATCCAAAAGTCACAGGCTGGCAATCCTGCACTCCAGCAATAGTTACCATAGGCAACACTTGGAAGCAACGAAAACGTCCATCAACAGAGGAATGCACCAAGAAGAAGTGGTCCATGTCCACAATGGAATATTAGCCATGGAAAACATTGAAGCACTGCTCTTTGAGGCACCATACATAAGCCTGGAGATAATCACAAAACATGAAGTAGGACAGAAAGCAAAAGACCTATATCCTATAATATCACTTATGGCATTATCTAATAACTGACACAAATGAACATATTTCCAAAGAGAAAGACACTCACGGGTTTAGAAAACAAACTATGCTCATCTAAAAGGAAAGGAGGGGGGAATTGATAAATGAAGAATAGTGTTACTATACGTATACAAATACATATTATATACATGTATCAAAAAGACCGAACATATAGCAAGGGAGGTCTATGAAACACTGTAATATTTTACATGGGAAGAGGATCTGTACATTAATAGACGTAGGTAATGTACAAATGAACCAGATTGTGTACACGTAGGACAAACAATATTCTAATCTTTACTCTGATTAAAAAAATGTAAAAACCCAAGAAGAAGTAATGAGACATAAACTTATGGGGATTTCTCCTGGCAAATTCCATTCTCATTTACAACCTAGGACAACGACTTCCAGAAAGGCTCTGCTGCCCTAGTACCCAGATTGGGGAATTGAGAAATGCTGCCTCCTTGTGGCCATTTCCCACAACAGCACCTTTAAACCCACTGCAAAAGGTCACTAAATATTCACCAACTTGCAGTTCTGTAAATGACACCTGCCCTCCAAAAAATTTCTGGGGTCAAAAATCGACGAAAAAATTCAAAAGAGGGCAACCTTCGAAGAAGACAATTTCAAGAGGTATATTGTACACACGGTTTTTTCTTTTAAGTGAAAAGAAAAAGGCATGGGAAAATGATAAAGTTTAGGAATCTTTAAAGATATGCAAACGGAAATTACAAATACCTATCAGCTCACAGCAGTCAGAATGGCCATCAGCAAAAATGCTGCAAACAATACATGCTGAAGGGATTGTGGAGAAATGTGTACCCTGAGCTCTAAGGGGGACGTGGTAAGAACCATTACTGTAAACACAATGGAGGTGCTTTGAAAAGGTAAACATTGAGCTACCAGTGAATCAAGCATACCATCTGCTGAGCCTATCACCTGAGAAAATGAGAATCAAAAAGTCACAGGCTGGCAAACCTGTACGCCAGCAATACTTACCATAGTCAACACATGGAAGCAACAAAAATGTCCATCAACAGAGGAATGCACCAAGAAGAAGTGGTCCATGTATACAACGGAATAGTACTCCAGTAAAAAATATAAATTAAATTTAAAAAACAAACAAATGTAAGGAGACATCAGCAACTGTGGGTTTCTCTGGGCACATTCCACTCTAATTTATAACCGAAGAACACCACTGGCTGGTAGGTCTGTTTCCCTAGTACCAGCGTGGGGAAGGTAGAAAGGCTGCCGCCCTCTGGCCGTTACCTGCAAAAGCAGGTTTAAAGCTTGAGCTAATGGTCACTTCATATGAACTAGTACTGCAGGGCTGTAAATGAAACCTGCCCTCAAAATGTCTTGAGGGAGGTAATGGCCAAAATATTTCAAAAGGTGACACATACTTCAAGTAAACACTTTGAAGAACTAAGCTCTAATCACAGCTGGAAAAATAAAAAGCACATGTCTTAAAGCTCAATTTCAACGCATTATGAGACACATGCAAATTCAACCACAAAGAGGTATCAGCTCAAACCAGTCAGAATAACCATCAGCAAAAAACTACAAAGAATAAATGCTGAAGGTGCTGTGGAGAAGTGCATACCCTCAACTTTACATGGGACGTAACCTGGAAAGAGCCACTAAAGAGAACAGAATGGAGGTGCCTTTAAAAGGTAAACATTGAGCTACCATATGATCCAACAGACCCATTCCTGGAACTATAACCTAAGAAGACAGAATTGGAAAGACACAGGCAGGCAAATCTGCATTGCATAGTATTACAATAGCCAAGATATGGAAGTAACCAAAAAGTCCACCGACAGATGGGTGGACAAAGAAGAACTGTTATATGTACAGATGGAATATAGCTAGCGAAAAAATGAAACAATGCCATTTGCAGCACCATAGATGTGTCTAGAAGTAATCACGCAACTTGTAGTAAGTGAGACAGTGAAAGACACATATCCTATCATATCACATACAGGTGTTACCTAAAAATTGAAACAAACGAAGATATTTCCACAGAGAAAGGCAATCACAGATTCAGTACAAAAACTTATGCTTCGCCAAATGGAAAGGTGTGAGGATTGGATACACTACCATATTGAGGTTAGCGGAGAGATACAAACACATGTGAAATATATAATCACCAAAGATCTACGGAATACCAAGGGAAGACTACTCAACATTGTGTCATAACCTACATGGGAAAAGGATCTGAAGAAGAATAGATATATGTATATGTGTGAAAGAAGCACATCTTGCACACCCAGAACAAACAAAACATTGTAATCAAGTTTGCTGTGATAAAAAATAAAAATTAACTTAAAACTACGAACAAGAAGTAGTGAGACATAAACTTAAAGGGCTTTTTCCTGGCACATTCCATTCTAATTTACAACCTAGAACACCACTTCCAGTAAGGCTCTGTTGCCCTAGTAACCAGATTTGGTAAAGGAGAAATGCTGCCGCCTTGTGGCCCATTCCCGCAAGAGCAGCTTTTAACCCACAGCTAATGGTCACTTAACATTCACAAGGACGCAGGGCTGTAAAGGACACCTGCCCTCAAAATTGTGCTGAGGTAGGGAATGGATAAAACAATTCAAAACAGGCAACATTTTCAAGAAGATAGTATGAAGAGGTAAGTTTTACTCACTCTCTTTTTAAAAAAAGGAAAATGGATAAAAGCTCAACCTCAGGAAGTATTAGACTCATGCAATCTAATCTACAAAAAGTTTTCAACTCACACCAGTCGACTGACCATCAGCAAAAAGCCTACAAACAATCAATGCTGAAGAGGTTTTAGAGAACTCTGTACCCTCTAGCTGCTGGTGAGATGTAAAGTGGTTAACAGCCAATAATGAGAACAGAAAGGAGCTGCGTTTAAAAGGAGAAATTGAGGTACCATTCAATCCAGCAGGCGCACCAATGGGCCTCTCACCTGAGAAGACCAGAATCAAGAAGACCCGGGCTGCAAAAGCTGCACTGCAGCCTTATTCACAATAGACAAGACAGTGAAGCAACCAAAATGTCCATCAACAGATGAAGGGATAAAGAAGAAGTGGTCCATGTACACAATGAATACTAGCCATGGAAAACCATGAAACACTGCTCTTTGAGGCACCATAGATGATCTTGGAGATAATCACAAAACATGAGGGAAGTCGGAAAGCAAAAGTCCTATATCCTATGAAATCACTTATAGGCGTTATCTAATAACTGACACAAATGAACATATTTCCACAGGGAAAGGCAATCACAGACTTATAAAAAAAAAACTATGCTTACCTAAAAGGAAAGGTGGGGGGAATGGATAAATGAAGATTAGCGTTACCATCTGTATACAAATTCATATTATATACATATATCAAAAAGACCGACCATATAGAAAGGGAGGTTGATGGAACACTCTGTAATAATTTACATGGGAAGAGGATCTCTACATAAATAGATATATATAATGTGTAAATGAACCAGAGTGTGTACACCTTGGACAAACAACATTCGAACCATTACCCCAATGTAAAAAATTAAAACAACGAACTAGAAGTAATGAGACATAAACTTGTGGGTGGTTTTCCTGGCACATTCCATTCAAATTTACAACCTAGGTAAACGACTTCCAGAACGGCTCTGCTGCCCTAGTATCCAGATTGGAGAATGGAGAAATGCTGCCTCCTTGTGGCCGTTTCCCACAACAGCAGCTTTAAACCCACTGCAAAAGGTCACTAAATATTCACCAATTCAGTTCTGTAAATGTCACCTGCTCTCTAAAAAATACTGAGGTCGGAAATCGACCAAAAATTTCAAGAGTGCAACCTTCCAAAAAGACAATTTGAAAAGGCAGATTGTACTCACACTTTTTTTTTTCTTTTTTCTTTTAACACAAAAGAAAAAGGCGTGGAAAAATGATGAATTTTAGGAATTTTTAAAGACATGTCAACCCAAATTACAAAAACCTATCAGCTCACACCAGTCAGAATGGCCCTCGACAAAAATGCTGCAAACAATAAATGCTGACGTGATTGTGGAGAAATGAGTACCCTCGATTCTAAGGGGGACGTGGTAAGAGCCACTAATGAAAGCACAATTGAGGTGCCTTGAAAAGGTAACATTGAGCTACCATACCAGTCAATCAATCATACCCACTGCTGGGTGTATCACCTGAGAAAATGAAAATCCAAAAGTCACAGGCTGGCAATCCTGCACTCCAGCAATAGTTACCATAGGCAACACTTGGAAGCAACGAAAACGTCCATCAACAGAGGAATGCACCAACAAGAAGTGGTCCATGTCCACAATGGAATATTAGCCATGGAAAACATTGAAGCACTGCTCTTTGAGGCACCATACATGAGCTTGGAGATAATCACAAAACATGAAGTAGGACGGAAAGCAAAAGACCTATATCCTATAATATCACTTATGGCATTATCTAATAACTGACACAAATGAACATATTTCCAAAGAGAAAGACACTCACGGGCTTAGAAAACAAACTATGCTCATCTAAAAGGAAAGGAGGGGGGAATTGATAAATGAAGAATACTGTTACTATATGTATACAAATACATATTATATACATGTATCAAAAAGACCAAACATATAGCAAGGGAGGTCTATGGAACACTGTAATATTTTACATGGGAGGAGGATCTGTACATTAATAGACGTAGGTAATGCACAAATGAACCAGATTGTGTACACCTAGGAAAAACAATATTCTAATCTTTACTCTGATTAAAAAAATGTAAAAACCCAAGAAGAAGTAATGACACATAAACTTATGGGGATTTCTCCTGGCAAATTCCATTCTCATTTACAACCTAGGACAACGACTTCCAGAAAGGCTCTGCTGCCCTAGTACCCAGATTGGGGAATGGAGAAATGCTGCCTCCTTGTGGCCGTTTCCCACAACAGCAGCTTTAAACCCACTGCGAAAGGTCACTAAATATTCACCAACTTGCAGTTCTGTAAATGACACCTGCCCTCCAAAAAATTTCTGGGGTCAAAAATCGACGAAAAAATTCAAAAGAGGGCAACCTTCGAAGAAGACAATTTCAAGAGGTATATTGTACACACGGTTTTTTCTTTTAAGTGAAAAGAAAAAGGCGTGGGAAAATGATAAAGTTTAGGAATCTTTAAAGATATGCAAACGGAAATTACAAATACCTATCAGCTCACAGCAGTCAGAATGGCCATCAGCAAAAATGCTGCAAACAATACATGCTGAAGGGATTGTGGAGAAATGTGTACCCTGAGCTCTAACGGGGACGTGGTAAGAACCATTACTGTAAACACAATGGAGGTGCTTTGAAAAGGTAAACATTGAGCTACCAGTGAATCAAGCATACCATCTGCTGAGCCTATCACCTGAGAAAATGAGAATCAAAAAGTCACAGGCTGGCAAACCTGTACGCCAGCAATACTTACCATAGTCAACACATGGAAGCAACAAAAATGTCCATCAACAGAGGAATGCACCAAGAAGAAGTGGTCCATGTATACAAAGGAATAGTACTCCAGTAAAAAATGTAAATTAAATTTAAAAAACAAACAAATGTAAGGAGACATCAGCAACTGTGGGTTTCTCCGGGCACATTCCACTCTAATTTATAACCGAAGAACACCACTGGCTGGTAGGTCTGTTTCCCTAGTACCAGCGTGGGGAAGGTAGAAAGGCTGCCGCCCTCTGGCCGTTACCTGCAAAAGCAGGTTTAAAGCTTGAGCTAATGGTCACTTCATATGAACTAGTACTGCAGGGCTGTAAATGAAACCTGCCCTCAAAATGTCTTGAGGGAGGTAATGGCCAAAATATTTCAAAAGGTGACACATACTTCAAGTAAACACTTTGAAGAACTAAGCTCTAATCACAGCTGGAAAAATAAAAAGCACATGTCTTAAAGCTCAATTTCAACGCATTATGAGACACATGCAAATTCAACCACAAAGAGGTATCAGCTCAAACCAGTCAGAATAACCATCAGCAAAAAAACTACAAAGAATAAATGCTGAAGGTGCTGTGGAGAAGTGCATACCCTCAACTTTACGTGGGACGTAACCTGGAAAGAGCCACTAAAGAGAACAGAATGGAGGTGCCTTTAAAAGGTAAACGTTGAGCTACCATATGATCCAACAGACCCATTCCTGGAACTATAACCTAAGAAGGCAGAATTGGAAAGACACAGGCAGGCAAATCTGCATTGCATAGTATTACAATAGCCAAGATATGGAAGTAACCAAAAAGTCCACCGACAGATGGGTGGACAAAGAAGAACTGCTACATGTACACATGGAATATGAGCTAGCGAAAAAATGAAACAATGCCATTTGCAGCACCACAGATGAGTCTAGAAGTAATCACGCAACTTGTAGTAAGTGAGTCAGTGAAAGACACATATCCTATCATATCACATACAGGTGTTACCTAAAAATTGAAACAAACGAAGATACTTCCACAGAGAAAGGCAATCACAGATTCAGTACAAAAACTTATGCTTCGCCAAATGGAAAGGTGTGAGGATTGGATACACTACCATATTGAGGTTAACGGAGAGATACAAACACATGTGAAATATATAATCACCAAAGATCTACGGAATACCAAGGGAAGACTACTCAACATTGTGTCATAACCTACATGGGAAAAGGATCTGAAGAAGAATAGATATATGTATATGTGTCAAAGAAGCACATCTTGCACACCCAGAACAAACAAAACATTGTAATCAAGTTTGCTGTGATAAAAAATAAAAATTAAGTTAAAACTACGAACAAGAAGTAATGAGACATAAACTTAAAGGGCTTTTTCCTGGCACATTCCATTCTAATTTACAACCTAGAACACCACTTCCAGTAAGGCTCTGTTGCCCTAGTAACCAGATTTGGTAAAGGAGAAATGCTGCCGCCTTGTGGCCCATTCCCGCAAGAGCAGCTTTTAACCCACAGCTAATGGTCACTTAACATTCACAAGGACGCAGGGCTGTAAAGGACACCTGCCCTCAAAATTGTGCTGAGGTAGGGAATGGATAAAACAATTCAAAACAGGCAACATTTTCAAGAAGATAGTATGAAGAGGTAAGTTTTACTCATTCTCTTTTTAAAAAGAGGAAAATGAATAAAAGCTCAACCTCAGGAAGTATTAGACTCATGCAATCTAATCTACAAAGAGTTTTCAACTCACACCAGTCGACTGACCATCAGCAAAAAGCCTACAAACAATCAATGCTGAAGAGGTTTTAGAGAACTCTGTACCCTCTAGCTGCTGGTGAGATGTAAAGTGGTTAACAGCCAATAATGAGAACAGAAAGGAGCTGCGTTTAAAAGGAGAAATTGAGGTACCATTCAATCCAGCAGGCCCACCAATGGGCCTCTCACCTGAGAAGACCAGAATCAAGAAGACCCGGGCTGCAAAAGCTGCACTGCAGCCTTATTCACAATAGACAAGACAGTGAAGCAACCAAAATGTCCATCAACAGATGAAGGGATAAACAAGAAGTGGTCCATGTACACAATGAATACAAGCCATGGAAAACCATGAAACACGGCTCTTTGAGGTACCATAGATGATCTTGGAGATAATCACAGAACATGAGGGAAGTCGGAAAGCAAAAGTCCTATATCCTATGAAATCACTTATAGGCGTTATCTAATAACTGACACAAATGAACATATTTCCACAGGGAAAGGCAATCACAGACTTATAAAAAAAAAACTATGCTTACCTAAAAGGTAAGGTGGGGAGAATGGATAAATCAAGATTAGCGTTACCATCTGTATACAAATTCATATTACATACATATATCAAAAAGACCGACCATATAGCAAGGGAGGTTGATGGAACACTCTGTAATAATTTACATGGGAAGAGGATCTCTACATAAATAGATATATATAATGTGTAAATGAACCAGAGTGTGTACACCTTGGACAAACAACATTCGAACCATTACCCCAATGTAAAAAATTAAAACAACGAACTAGAAGTAATGAGACATAAGCTTATGGGTGGTTTTCCTGGCACATTCCATTCAAATTTACAACCCAGGTAAACGACTTCCAGAACGGCTCTGCTGCCCTAGTACCCAGATTTGGGAATGGAGAAATGCTGCCTCCTTGTGGCCGTTTCCCACAACAGCAGCTTTAAACCCACTGCAAAAGGTCACTAAATATTCACCAATTCAGTTCTGTAAATGACACCTGCCCTCCAAAAAATACTGAGGTCGAAAATCGACCAAAAAATTCAAGAGTGCAACCTTCCAAAAAGACAATTTGAAGAGGTAGATTGTACTCACACTTTTTTTTTCTTTTTTCTTTTAACACAAAAGAAAAAGGCGTGGAAAAATGATGAATTTTAGGAATTTTTAGAGACATGTAAACCCAAATTACAAAAACCTATCAGCCCACACCAGTCAGAATGGCCCTCGACAAAAATGCTGCAAACAATAAATGCTGACGTGATTGTGGAGAAATGAGTACCCTCGATTCTAAGGGGGACGTGGTAAGAGCCACTAATGAAAGCACAATTGAGGTGCCTTGAAAAGGTAACATTGAACTACCATACCAGTCAATCAATCATACCCACTGCTGGGTGTATCACCTGAGAAAATGAAAATCCAAAAGTCACAGGCTGGCAATCGTGCACTCCAGCAATAGTTACCATAGGCAACACTTGGAAGCAACGAAAACGTCCATCAACAGAGGAATGCACCAAGAAGAAGTGGTCCATGTCCACAATGGAATATTAGCCATGGAAAACATTGAAGCACTGCTCTTTGAGGCACCATACATGAGCCTGGAGATAATCACAAAACATGAAGTAGGACAGAAAGCAAAAGACCTATATCCTATAATATCACTTATGGCATTATCTAATAACTGACACAAATGAACATATTTCCGAAGAGAAAGACACTCACGGGCTTAGAAAACAAACTATGCTCATCTAAAAGGAAAGGAGGGGGGAATTGATTAATGAAGAATAGTGTTACTATACGTATACAAATACGTATTATATACATGTATCAAAAAGACCGAACATATAGAAAGGGAGGTCTATGGAACACTGTAATAGTTTACATGGGAAGAGGATCTGTACATTAATAGACATACATAATGTACAAATGAACCAGACTGTGTACACCTAGGACAAACAAAATTCTAATCTTTACTCTGATTATAAAAAACTAAAAACCCAAGAAGAAGTAATGAGACATGAACTTATGGGGATTTCTCCTGGCAAATTCCATTCTCATTTACAACCTAGGACAACGACTTCCAGAAAGGCTCTGCTGCCCTAGTACCCAGATTGGGGAATGGAGAAATGCTGCCTCCTTGTGGCCGTTTCCCACAACAGCAGCTTTAAACCCACTGCGAAAGGTCACTAAATATTCACCAACTTGCAGTTCTGTAAATGACACCTGCCCTCCAAAAAATTTCTGGGGTCAAAAATCGACCAAAAAATTCAAAAGAGGGCAACCTTCGAAGGAGACAATTTCAAGAGGTATATTGTACACACGGTTTTTTCTTTTAAGTGAAAAGAAAAAGGCGTGGGAAAATGATAAAGTTTAGGAACTTTTAAAGATATGCAAACCGAAATTACAAATACCTCTCAGCTCACAGCAGTCAGAATGGCCATCAGCAAAAATGCTGCAAACAATACATGCTGAAGGGATTGTGGAGAAATGTGTACCCTGAGCTCTAAGGGGGACGTGCTAAGAACCATTACTGTAAACACAATGGAGGTGCTTTGAAAAGGTAAACATTGAGCTACCAGTGAATCAAGCATACCATCTGCTGAGCCTATCACCTGAGAAAATGAGAATCAAAAAGTCACAGGCTGGCAAACCTGTACGCCAGCAATACTTACCATAGTCAACACATGGAAGCAACAAAAATGTCCATCAACAGAGGAATGCACCAAGAAGAAGTGGTCCATGTATACAACGGAAGAGTATTCCAGTAAAAAATATAAATTAAATTTAAAAAACAAACAAATGTAAGGAGACATCAGCAACTGTGGGTTTCTCCGGGCACATTCCACTCTAATTTATAACCGAAGAACACCACTGGCTGGTAGGTCTGTTTCCCTAGTACCAGCATGCTGAACGTAGAAAGGCTGCCACCCTCTGGCCGTTACCTGCACAAGCAGGTTTAAAGCTTGAGCTAATGGTCACTTCATATGAACTAGTACTGCAGGGCTGTAAATGAAACCTGCCCTCAAAATGTCTTGAGGGAGGTAATGGCCAAACTATTTCAAAAGGTGACACATACTTCAAGTAAACACTTTGAAGAACTAAGCTCTAATCACAGCTGGAAAAATAAAAAGCACATGTCTTAAAGCTCAATTTCAACGCATTATGAGACACATGCAAATTCAACCACAAAGAGGTATCAGCTCACACCAGTCAGAATAACCATCAGCAAAAAAGTACAAAAAATAAATGCTGAAGGTGCTGTGGAGAAGTGCATACCCTCAACTTTACATGGGACGTAACCTGGAAAGAGCCACTAAAGAGAACAGAATGGAGGTGCCTTTAAAAGGTAAACATTGAGCTACCATATGATCCAACAGACCCATTCCTGGAACTATAACCTAAGAAGACAGAATTGGAAAGACACAGGCAGGCAAATCTGCATTGCATAGTATTACAATAGCCAAGATATGGAAGTAACCAAAAAGTCCACCGACAGATGGGTGGACAAAGAAGAACTGCTACATGTACACATGGAATATGAGCTAGCGAAAAAATGAAACAATGCCATTTGCAGCACCACAGATGAGTCTAGAAGTAATCACGCAACTTGTAGTAAGTGAGACAGCGAAAGACACATATCCTATCATATCACATACAGGTGTTACCTAAAAATTGAAACAAACGAAGATATTTCCACAGAGAAAGGCAATCACAGATTCAGTACAAAAACTTATGCTTCGCCAAATGGAAAGGTGTGAGGATTGGATACACTACCATATTGAGGTTAACGGAGAGATACCAACACATGTGAAATATATAATCACCAAAGATCTACGGAATACCAAGGGAAGACTACTCAACATAGTGTCATAATCTACATGGGAAAAGGATCTGAAGAAGAATAGATATATGTATATGTGTGAAAGAAGCACATCTTGCACACCTAGAACAAACAAAACATTGTAATCAAGTTTGCTGTGATAAAAAATAAAAATTAAGTTAAAACTACGAACAAGAAGTAATGAGACATAAACTTAAAGGGCTTTTTCCTGGCACATTCCATTCTAATTTACAACCTAGAACACCACTTCCAGTAAGGCTCTGTTGCCCTAGTAACCAGATTTGGTAAAGGAGAAATGCTGCCGCCTTGTGGCCCATTCCCACAAGAGCAGCTTTTAACCCACAGCTCATGGTCACTTAACATTCACAAGGACTCAGGCCTGTAAAGGACACCTGCCCTCAAAACTGTGCTGAGGTAGGGAATGGATAAAACAATTCAAAACAGGCAACATTTTCAAGAAGATCGTATGAGGAGGTAAGTTTTACTCACTCTCTTTTTAAAAAAAGGAAAATGGATAAAAGCTCAACCTCAGGAAGTATTAGACTCATGCGATCTAATCTACAAAAAGTTTTCAACTCACACCAGTCGACTGACCATCAGCAAAAAGCCTACAAACAATCAATGCTGAAGAGGTTTTAGAGAACTCTGTACCCTCTAGCTGCTGGTGAGATGTAAAGTGGTTAACAGCCAATAATGAGAACAGAAAGGAGCTGCGTTTAAAAGGAAAAATTGAGGTACCATTCAATCCAGCAGGCGCACCAATGGGCCTCTCACCTGAGAAGACCAGAATCAAGAAGACCCGGGCTGCAAAAGCTGCACTGCAGCCTTATTCACAATAGACAAGACAGTGAAGCAACCAAAATGTCCATCAACAGATGAAGGGATAAACAAGAAGTGGTCCATATACACAATGAATACTAGCCATGGAAAACAATGAAACACTGCTCTTTGAGGCACCATAGATGATCTTGGAGATAATCACAGAACATGAGGGAAGTCGGAAAGCAAAAGTCCTATATCCTATGAAATCACTTATAGGCGTTATCTAATAACTGACACAAATGAACATATTTCCACAGGGAAAGGCAATCACAGACTTATAAAAAAAAACTATGCTTACCTAAAAGGAAAGGTGGGGGGAATGGATAAATGAAGATTAGCGTTACCATCTGTATACAAATTCATATTATATACATATATCAAAAAGACCGACCATATAGCAAGGGAGGTTGATGGAACACTCTGTAATAATTTACATGGGAAGAGGATCTCTACATAAATAGATATATATAATGTGTAAATGAACCAGAGTGTGTACACCTTGGACAAACAACATTCGAACCATTACCCCAATGTAAAAAATTAAAACAACGAACTAGAAGTAATGAGACATAAACTTATGGGTGGTTTTCCTGGCACATTCCATTCAAATTTACAACCCAGGTAAACGACTTCCAGAACGGCTCTGCTGCCCTAGTACCCAGATTTGGGAATGGAGAAATGCTGCCTCCTTGTGGCCGTTTCCCACAACAGCAGCTTTAAACCCACTGCAAAAGGTCACTAAATATTCACCAATTCAGTTCTGTAAATGACACCTGCCCTCCAAAAAATACTGAGGTCGAAAATCGACCAAAAAATTCAAGAGTGCAACCTTCCAAAAAGACAATTTGAAGAGGTAGATTGTACTCACACTTTTTTTTTTCTTTTTTCTTTTAACACAAAAGAAAAAGGCGTGGAAAAATGATGAATTTTAGGAATTTTTAGAGACATGTAAACCCAAATTACAAAAACCTATCAGCCCACACCAGTCAGAATGGCCCTCGACAAAAATGCTGCAAACAATAAATGCTGACGTGATTGTGGAGAAATGAGTACCCTCGATTCTAAGGGGGACGTGGTAAGAGCCACTAATGAAAGCACAATTGAGGTGCCTTGAAAAGGTAACATTGAGCTACCATACCAGTCAATCAATCATACCCACTGCTGGGTGTATCACCTGAGAAAATGAAAATCCAAAAGTCACAGGCTGGCAATCCTGCACTCCAGCAATAGTTACCATAGGCAACACTTGGAAGCAACGAAAACGTCCATCAACAGAGGAATGCACCAAGAAGAAGTGGTCCATGTCCACAATGGAATATTAGCCATGGAAAACATTGAAGCACTGCTCTTTGAGGCACCATACATGAGCCTGGAGATAATCATACAACATGAAGTAGGACGGAAAGCAAAAGACCTATATCCTATAATATCACTTATGGCATTATCTAATAACTGACACAAATGAACATATTTCCGAAGAGAAAGACACTCACGGGCTTAGAAAACAAACTATGCTCATCTAAAAGGAAAGGAGGGGGGAATTGATAAATGAAGAATAGTGTTACTATACGTATACAAATACGTATTATATACATGTATCAAAAAGACCGAACATATAGAAAGGGAGGTGTATGGAACACTGTAATAGTTTACATGGGAAGAGGATCTGTACATTAATAGACATACATAATGTACAAATGAACCAGACTGTGTACACCTAGGACAAACAAAATTCTAATCTTTACTCTGATTATAAAAAACTAAAAACCCAAGAAGAAGTAATGAGACATGAACTTATGGGGATTTCTCCTGGCAAATTCCATTCTCCTTTACAACCTAGGACAACGACTTCCAGAAAGGCTCTGCTGCCCTAGTACCCAGATTGGGGAATGGAGAAATGCTGCCTCCTTGTGGCCGTTTCCCACAACAGCAGCTTTAAACCCACTGCGAAAGGTCACTAAATATTCACCAACTTGCAGTTCTGTAAATGACACCTGCCCTCCAAAAAATTTCTGGGGTCAAAAATCGACCAAAAAATTCAAAAGAGGGCAACCTTCGAAGGAGACAATTTCAAGAGGTATATTGTACACACGGTTTTTTCTTTTAAGTGAAAAGAAAAAGGCGTGGGAAAATGATAAAGTTTAGGAACTTTTAAAGATATGCAAACCGAAATTACAAATACCTCTCAGCTCACAGCAGTCAGAATGGCCATCAGCAAAAATGCTGCAAACAATACATGCTGAAGGGATTGTGGAGAAATGTGTACCCTGAGCTCTAAGGGGGACGTGCTAAGAACCATTACTGTAAACACAATGGAGGTGCTTTGAAAAGGTAAACATTGAGCTACCAGTGAATCAAGCATACCATCTGCTGAGCCTATCACCTGAGAAAATGAGAATCAAAAAGTCACAGGCTGGCAAACCTGTACGCCAGCAATACTTACCATAGTCAACACATGGAAGCAACAAAAATGTCCATCAACAGAGGAATGCACCAAGAAGAAGTGGTCCATGTATACAACGGAAGAGTATTCCAGTAAAAAATATAAATTAAATTTAAAAAACAAACAAATGTAAGGAGACATCAGCAACTGTGGGTTTCTCCGGGCACATTCCACTCTAATTTATAACCGAAGAGCACCACTGGCTGGTAGGTCTGTTTCCCTAGTACCAGCGTGCTGAACGTAGAAAGGCTGCCGCCCTCTGGCCGTTACCTGCACAAGCAGGTTTAAAGCTTGAGCTAATAGTCACTTCATATGAACTAGTACTGCAGGGCTGTAAATGAAACCTGCCCTCAAAATGTCTTGAGGGAGGTAATGGCCAAACTATTTCAAAAGGTGACACATACTTCAAGTAAACACTTTGAAGAACTAAGCTCTAATCACAGCTGGAAAAATAAAAAGCACATGTCTTAAAGCTCAATTTCAACGCATTATGAGACACATGCAAATTCAACCACAAAGAGGTATCAGCTCACACCAGTCAGAATAACCATCAGCAAAAAAGTACAAAAAATAAATGCTGAAGGTGCTGTGGAGAAGTGCATACCCTCAACTTTACATGGGACGTAACCTGGAAAGAGCCACTAAAGAGAACAGAATGGAGGTGCCTTTAAAAGGTAAACATTGAGCTACCATATGATCCAACAGACCCATTCCTGGAACTATAACCTAAGAAGACAGAATTGGAAAGACACAGGCAGGCAAATCTGCATTGCATAGTATTACAATAGCCAAGATATGGAAGTAACCAAAAAGTCCACCGACAGATGGGTGGACAAAGAAGAACTGCTACATGTACACATGGAATATGAGCTAGCGAAAAAATGAAACAATGCCATTTGCAGCACCACAGATGAGTCTAGAAGTAATCACGCAACTTGTAGTAAGTGAGACAGCGAAAGACACATATCCTATCATATCACATACAGGTGTTACCTAAAAATTGAAACAAACGAAGATATTTCCACAGAGAAAGGCAATCACAGATTCAGTACAAAAACTTATGCTTCGCCAAATGGAAAGGTGTGAGGATTGGATACACTACCATATTGAGGTTAACGGAGAGATACCAACACATGTGAAATATATAATCACCAAAGATCTACGGAATACCAAGGGAAGACTACTCAACATAGTGTCATAATCTACATGGGAAAAGGATCTGAAGAAGAATAGATATATGTATATGTGTGAAAGAAGCACATCTTGCACACCTAGAACAAACAAAACATTGTAATCAAGTTTGCTGTGATAAAAAATAAAAATTAAGTTAAAACTACGAACAAGAAGTAATGAGACATAAACTTAAAGGGCTTTTTCCTGGCACATTCCATTCTAATTTACAACCTAGAACACCACTTCCAGTAAGGCTCTGTTGCCCTAGTAACCAGATTTGGTAAAGGAGAAATGCTGCCGCCTTGTGGCCCATTCCCACAAGAGCAGCTTTTAACCCACAGCTCATGGTCACTTAACATTCACAAGGACTCAGGCCTGTAAAGGACACCTGCCCTCAAAACTGTGCTGAGGTAGGGAATGGATAAAACAATTCAAAACAGGCAACATTTTCAAGAAGATCGTATGAGGAGGTAAGTTTTACTCACTCTCTTTTTAAAAAAAGGAAAATGGATAAAAGCTCAACCTCAGGAAGTATTAGACTCATGCGATCTAATCTACAAAAAGTTTTCAACTCACACCAGTCGACTGACCATCAGCAAAAAGCCTACAAACAATCAATGCTGAAGAGGTTTTAGAGAACTCTGTACCCTCTAGCTGCTGGTGAGATGTAAAGTGGTTAACAGCCAATAATGAGAACAGAAAGGAGCTGCGTTTAAAAGGAGAAATTGAGGTACCATTCAATCCAGCAGGCGCACCAATGGGCCTCTCACCTGAGAAGACCAGAATCAAGAAGACCCGGGCTGCAAAAGCTGCACTGCAGCCTTATTCACAATAGACAAGACAGTGAAGCAACCAAAATGTCCATCAACAGATGAAGGGATAAACAAGAAGTGGTCCATATACACAATGAATACTAGCCATGGAAAACAATGAAACACTGCTCTTTGAGGCACCATAGATGATCTTGGAGATAATCACAGAACATGAGGGAAGTCGGAAAGCAAAAGTCCTATATCCTATGAAATCACTTATAGGCGTTATCTAATAACTGACACAAATGAACATATTTCCACAGGGAAAGGCAATCACAGACTTATAAAAAAAAACTATGCTTACCTAAAAGGAAAGGTGGGGGGAATGGATAAATGAAGATTAGCGTTACCATCTGTATACAAATTCATATTATATACATATATCAAAAAGACCGACCATATAGCAAGGGAGGTTGATGGAACACTCTGTAATAATTTACATGGGAAGAGGATCTCTACATAAATAGATATATATAATGTGTAAATGAACCAGAGTGTGTACACCTTGGACAAACAACATTCGAACCATTACCCCAATGTAAAAAATTAAAACAATGAACTAGAAGTAAGGAGACATAAACTTATGGGTGGTTTTCCTGGCACATTCCATTCAAATTTACAACCCAGGTAAACGACTTCCAGAACGGCTCTGCTGCCCTAGTACCCAGATTTGGGAATGGAGAAATGCTGCCTCCTTGTGGCCGTTTCCCACAACAGCAGCTTTAAACCCACTGCAAAAGGTCACTAAATATTCACCAATTCAGTTCTGTAAATGACACCTGCCCTCCAAAAAATACTGAGGTCGAAAATCGACCAAAAAATTCAAGAGTGCAACCTTCCAAAAAGACAATTTGAAGAGGTAGATTGTACTCACACTTTTTTTTTCTTTTTTCTTTTAACACAAAAGAAAAAGGCGTGGAAAAATGATGAATTTTAGGAATTTTTAGAGACATGTCAACCCAAATTACAAAAACCTATCAGCTCACGCCAGTCAGAATGGCCCTCGACAAAAATGCTGCAAACAATAAATGCTGACGTGATTGTGGAGAAATGAGTACCCTCGATTCTAAGGGGGACGTGGTAAGAGCCACTAATGAAAGCACAATTGAGGTGCCTTGAAAAGGTAACACTGAGCTACCATACCAGTCAATCAATCATACCCACTGCTGGGTGTATCACCTGAGAAAATGAAAATCCAAAAGTCACAGGCTGGCAATCCTGCACTCCAGCAATAGTTACCATAGGCAACACTTGGAAGCAACGAAAACGTCCATCAACAGAGGAATGCACCAAGAAGAAGTGGTCCATGTCCACAATGGAATATTAGCCATGGAAATCATTGAAGCACTGCTCTTTGAGGCACCATACATGAGCCTGGAGATAATCACAAAACATGAAGTAGGACGGAAAGCAAAAGACCTATATCCTATAATATCACTTATGGCATTATGTAATAACTGACACAAATGAACATATTTCCAAAGAGAAAGACACTCACGGGCTTAGAAAACAAACTATGCTCATCTAAAAGGAAAGGAGGGGGGAATTGATAAATGAAGAATAGTGTTACTATACGTATACAAATACATATTATATACATGTATCAAAAAGACCGAACATATAGCAAGGGAGGTCTATGGAACACTGTAATATTTTACATGGGAAGAGGATCTGTACATTAATAGACGTAGATAATGTACAAATGAACCAGATTGTGTACACCTAGGAAAAACAATATTCTAATCTTTACTCTGATTAAAAAAATGTAAAAAGCCAAGAAGAAGTAATGAGACATAAACTTATGGGGATTTCTCCTGGCAAATTCCATTCTCATTTACAACCTAGGACAACGACTTCCAGAAAGGCTCTGCTGCCCTAGTACCCAGATTGGGGAATGGAGAAATGCTGCCTCCTTGTGGCCGTTTCCCACAACAGCAGCTTTAAACCCACTGCGAAAGGTCACTAAATATTCACCAACTTGCAGTTCTGTAAATGACACCTGCCCTCCAATAAATTTCTGGGGTCAAAAATCGACGAAAAAATTGAAAAGAGGGCAACCTTCGAAGAAGACAATTTCAAGAGGTATATTGTACACACGGTTTTTTCTTTTAAGTGAAAAGAAAAAGGCGTGGGAAAATGATAAAGTTTAGGAATTTTTAAAGATAGGCAAACGGAAATTACAAATACCTATCAGCTCACAGCAGTCAGAATGGCCATCAGCAAAAATGCTGCAAACAATACATGCTGAAGGGATTGTGGAGAAATGTGTACCCTGAGCTCTAAGGGGGACGTGGTAAGAACCATTCCTGTAAACACAATGGAGGTGCTTTGAAAAGGTAAACATTGAGCTACCAGTGAATCAAGCATACCATCTGCTGAGCCTATCACCTGAGAAAATGAGAATCAAAAAGTCACAGGCTGGCAAACCTGTACGCCAGCAATACTTACCATAGTCAACACATGGAAGCAACAAAAATGTCCATCAACAGAGGAATGCACCAAGAAGAAGTGGTCCATGTATACAACGGAATAGTACTCCAGTAAAAAATGTAAATTAAATTTAAAAAACAAACAAATGTAAGGAGACATCAGCAACTGTGGGTTTCTCCGGTCACATTCCACTCTAATTTATAACCAAAGAACACCACTGGCTGGTAGGTCTGTTTCCCTAGTACCAGCGTGGGGAACGTAGAAAGGCTGCCGCCCTCTGGCCGTTACCTGCAAAAGCAGGTTTAAAGCTTGAGTTAATGGTCACTTCATATGAACTAGTACTGCAGGGCTGTAAATGAAACCTGCCCTCAAAATGTCTTGAGGGAGGTAATGGCCAAACTATTTCAAAAGGTGACACATACTTCAAGTAAACACTTTGAAGAACTAAGCTCTAATCACAGCTGGAAAAATAAAAAGCACATGTCTTAAAGCTCAATTTCAACGCATTATGAGACACATGCAAATTCAACCACAAAGAGGTATCAGCTCAAACCAGTCAGAATAACCATCAGCAAAAAACTACAAAGAATAAATGCTGAAGGTGCTGTGGAGAAGTGCATACCCTCAACTTTACGTGGGCCGTAACCTGGAAAGAGCCACTAAAGAGAACAGAATGGAGGTGCCTTTAAAAGGTAAACATTGAGCTACCATATGATCCAACAGACCCATTCCTGGAACTATAACCTAAGAAGACAGAATTGGAAAGACACAGGCAGGCAAATCTGCATTGCATAGTATTACAATAGCCAAGATATGGAAGTAACCAAAAAGTCCACCGACAGATGGGTGGACAAAGAAGAACTGCTACATGTACACATGGAATATGAGCTAGCGAAAAAATGAAACAATGCCATTTGCAGCACCACAGATGAGTCTAGAAGTAATCACGCAACTTGTAGTAAGTGAGACAGCGAAAGACACATATCCTATCATATCACATACAGGTGTTACCTAAAAATTGAAACAAACGAAGATATTTCCACAGAGAAAGGCAATCACAGATTCAGTACAAAAACTTATGCTTCGCCAAATGGAAAGGTGTGAGGATTGGATACACTACCATATTGAGGTTAACGGAGAGATACCAACACATGTGAAATATATAATCACCAAAGATCTACGGAATACCAAGGGAAGACTACTCAACATAGTGTCATAATCTACATGGGAAAAGGATCTGAAGAAGAATAGATATATGTATATGTGTGAAAGAAGCACATCTTGCACACCTAGAACAAACAAAACATTGTAATCAAGTTTGCTGTGATAAAAAATAAAAATTAAGTTAAAACTACGAACAAGAAGTAATGAGACATAAACTTAAAGGGCTTTTTCCTGGCACATTCCATTCTAATTTACAACCTAGAACACCACTTCCAGTAAGGCTCTGTTGCCCTAGTAACCAGATTTGGTAAAGGAGAAATGCTGCCGCCTTGTGGCCCATTCCCACAAGAGCAGCTTTTAACCCACAGCTCATGGTCACTTAACATTCACAAGGACTCAGGCCTGTAAAGGACACCTGCCCTCAAAACTGTGCTGAGGGAGGGAATGGATAAAACAATTCAAAACAGGCAACATTTTCAAGAAGATCGTATGAGGAGGTAAGTTTTACTCACTCTCTTTTTAAAAAAAGGAAAATGGATAAAAGCTCAACCTCAGGAAGTATTAGACTCATGCGATCTAATCTACAAAAAGTTTTCAACTCACACCAGTCGACTGACCATCAGCAAAAAGCCTACAAACAATCAATGCTGAAGAGGTTTTAGAGAACTCTGTACCCTCTAGCTGCTGGTGAGATGTAAAGTGGTTAACAGCCAATAATGAGAACAGAAAGGAGCTGCGTTTAAAAGGAGAAATTGAGGTACCATTCAATCCAGCAGGCGCACCAATGGGCCTCTCACCTGAGAAGACCAGAATCAAGAAGACCCGGGCTGCAAAAGCTGCACTGCAGCCTTATTCACAATAGACAAGACAGTGAAGCAACCAAAATGTCCATCAACAGATGAAGGGATAAACAAGAAGTGGTCCATATACACAATGAATACTAGCCATGGAAAACAATGAAACACTGCTCTTTGAGGCACCATAGATGATCTTGGAGATAATCACAGAACATGAGGGAAGTCGGAAAGCAAAAGTCCTATATCCTATGAAATCACTTATAGGCGTTATCTAATAACTGACACAAATGAACATATTTCCACAGGGAAAGGCAATCACAGACTTATAAAAAAAAACTATGCTTACCTAAAAGGAAAGGTGGGGGGAATGGATAAATGAAGATTAGCGTTACCATCTGTATACAAATTCATATTATATACATATATCAAAAAGACCGACCATATAGCAAGGGAGGTTGATGGAACACTCTGTAATAATTTACATGGGAAGAGGATCTCTACATAAATAGATATATATAATGTGTAAATGAACCAGAGTGTGTACACCTTGGACAAACAACATTCGAACCATTACCCCAATGTAAAAAATTAAAACAATGAACTAGAAGTAAGGAGACATAAACTTATGGGTGGTTTTCCTGGCACATTCCATTCAAATTTACAACCCAGGTAAACGACTTCCAGAACGGCTCTGCTGCCCTAGTACCCAGATTTGGGAATGGAGAAATGCTGCCTCCTTGTGGCCGTTTCCCACAACAGCAGCTTTAAACCCACTGCAAAAGGTCACTAAATATTCACCAATTCAGTTCTGTAAATGACACCTGCCCTCCAAAAAATACTCAGGTCGAAAATCGACCAAAAAATTCAAGAGTGCAACCTTCCAAAAAGACAATTTGAAGAGGTAGATTGTACTCACACTTTTTTTTTCTTTTTTCTTTTAACACAAAAGAAAAAGGCGTGGAAAAATGATGAATTTTAGGAATTTTTAGAGACATGTCAACCCAAATTACAAAAACCTATCAGCTCACGCCAGTCAGAATGGCCCTCGACAAAAATGCTGCAAACAATAAATGCTGACGTGATTGTGGAGAAATGAGTACCCTCGATTCTAAGGGGGACGTGGTAAGAGCCACTAATGAAAGCACAATTGAGGTGCCTTGAAAAGGTAACACTGAGCTACCATACCAGTCAATCAATCATACCCACTGCTGGGTGTATCACCTGAGAAAATGAAAATCCAAAAGTCACAGGCTGGCAATCCTGCACTCCAGCAATAGTTACCATAGGCAACACTTGGAAGCAACGAAAACGTCCATCAACAGAGGAATGCACCAAGAAGAAGTGGTCCATGTCCACAATGGAATATTAGCCATGGAAATCATTGAAGCACTGCTCTTTGAGGCACCATACATGAGCCTGGAGATAATCACAAAACATGAAGTAGGACGGAAAGCAAAAGACCTATATCCTATAATATCACTTATGGCATTATGTAATAACTGACACAAATGAACATATTTCCAAAGAGAAAGACACTCACGGGCTTAGAAAACAAACTATGCTCATCTAAAAGGAAAGGAGGGGGGAATTGATAAATGAAGAATAGTGTTACTATACGTATACAAATACATATTATATACATGTATCAAAAAGACCGAACATATAGCAAGGGAGGTCTATGGAACACTGTAATATTTTACATGGGAAGAGGATCTGTACATTAATAGACGTAGATAATGTACAAATGAACCAGATTGTGTACACCTAGGAAAAACAATATTCTAATCTTTACTCTGATTAAAAAAATGTAAAAAGCCAAGAAGAAGTAATGAGACATAAACTTATGGGGATTTCTCCTGGCAAATTCCATTCTCATTTACAACCTAGGACAACGACTTCCAGAAAGGCTCTGCTGCCCTAGTACCCAGATTGGGGAATGGAGAAATGCTGCCTCCTTGTGGCCGTTTCCCACAACAGCAGCTTTAAACCCACTGCGAAAGGTCACTAAATATTCACCAACTTGCAGTTCTGTAAATGACACCTGCCCTCCAATAAATTTCTGGGGTCAAAAATCGACGAAAAAATTGAAAAGAGGGCAACCTTCGAAGAAGACAATTTCAAGAGGTATATTGTACACACGGTTTTTTCTTTTAAGTGAAAAGAAAAAGGCGTGGGAAAATGATAAAGTTTAGGAATTTTTAAAGATAGGCAAACGGAAATTACAAATACCTATCAGCTCACAGCAGTCAGAATGGCCATCAGCAAAAATGCTGCAAACAATACATGCTGAAGGGATTGTGGAGAAATGTGTACCCTGAGCTCTAAGGGGGACGTGCTAAGAACCATTACTGTAAACACAATGGAGGTGCTTTGAAAAGGTAAACATTGAGCTACCAGTGAATCAAGCATACCATCTGCTGAGCCTATCACCTGAGAAAATGAGAATCAAAAAGTCACAGGCTGGCAAACCTGTACGCCAGCAATACTTACCATAGTCAACACATGGAAGCAACAAAAATGTCCATCAACAGAGGAATGCACCAAGAAGAAGTGGTCCATGTATACAACGGAATAGTACTCCAGTAAAAAATGTAAATTAAATTTAAAAAACAAACAAATGTAAGGAGACATCAGCAACTGTGGGTTTCTCCGGGCACATTCCACTCTAATTTATAACCGAAGAACACCACTGGCTGGTAGGTCTGTTTCCCTAGTACCAGCGTGGGGAACGTAGAAAGGCTGCCGCCCTCTGGCCGTTACCTGCAAAAGCAGGTTTAAAGCTTGAGTTAATGGTCACTTCATATGAACTAGTACTGCAGGGCTGTAAATGAAACCTGCCCTCAAAATGTCTTGAGGGAGGTAATGGCCAAAATATTTCAAAAGGTGACACATACTTCAAGTAAACACTTTGAAGAACTAAGCTCTAATCACAGCTGGAAAAATAAAAAGCACATGTCTTAAAGCTCAATTTCAACGCATTATGAGACACATGCAAATTCAACCACAAAGAGGTATCAGCTCAAACCAGTCAGAATAACCATCAGCAAAAAACTACAAAGAATAAATGCTGAAGGTGCTGTGGAGAAGTGCATACCCTCAACTTTACGTGGGCCGTAACCTGGAAAGAGCCACTAAAGAGAACAGAATGGAGGTGCCTTTAAAAGGTAAACATTGAGCTACCATATGATCCAACAGACCCATTCCTGGAACTATAACCTAAGAAGACAGAATTGGAAAGACACAGGCAGGCAAATCTGCATTGCATAGTATTACAATAGCCAAGATATGGAAGTAACCAAAAAGTCCACCGACAGATGGGTGGACAAAGAAGAACTGCTACATGTACACATGGAATATGAGCTAGCGAAAAAATGAAACAATGCCATTTGCAGCACCACAGATGAGTCTAGAAGTAATCACGCAACTTGTAGTAAGTGAGACAGCGAAAGACACATATCCTATCATATCACATACAGGTGTTACCTAAAAATTGAAACAAACGAAGATATTTCCACAGAGAAAGGCAATCACAGATTCAGTACAAAAACTTATGCTTCGCCAAATGGAAAGGTGTGAGGATTGGATACACTACCATATTGAGGTTAACGGAGAGATACCAACACATGTGAAATATATAATCACCAAAGATCTACGGAATACCAAGGGAAGACTACTCAACATAGTGTCATAATCTACATGGGAAAAGGATCTGAAGAAGAATAGATATATGTATATGTGTGAAAGAAGCACATCTTGCACACCTAGAACAAACAAAACATTGTAATCAAGTTTGCTGTGATAAAAAATAAAAATTAAGTTAAAACTACGAACAAGAAGTAATGAGACATAAACTTAAAGGGCTTTTTCCTGGCACATTCCATTCTAATTTACAACCTAGAACACCACTTCCAGTAAGGCTCTGTTGCCCTAGTAACCAGATTTGGTAAAGGAGAAATGCTGCCGCCTTGTGGCCCATTCCCACAAGAGCAGCTTTTAACCCACAGCTCATGGTCACTTAACATTCACAAGGACTCAGGCCTGTAAAGGACACCTGCCCTCAAAACTGTGCTGAGGGAGGGAATGGATAAAACAATTCAAAACAGGCAACATTTTCAAGAAGATCGTATGAGGAGGTAAGTTTTACTCACTCTCTTTTTAAAAAAAGGAAAATGGATAAAAGCTCAACCTCAGGAAGTATTAGACTCATGCGATCTAATCTACAAAAAGTTTTCAACTCACACCAGTCGACTGACCATCAGCAAAAAGCCTACAAACAATCAATGCTGAAGAGGTTTTAGAGAACTCTGTACCCTCTAGCTGCTGGTGAGATGTAAAGTGGTTAACAGCCAATAATGAGAACAGAAAGGAGCTGCGTTTAAAAGGAGAAATTGAGGTACCATTCAATCCAGCAGGCGCACCAATGGGCCTCTCACCTGAGAAGACCAGAATCAAGAAGACCCGGGCTGCAAAAGCTGCACTGCAGCCTTATTCACAATAGACAAGACAGTGAAGCAACCAAAATGTCCATCAACAGATGAAGGGATAAACAAGAAGTGGTCCATATACACAATGAATACTAGCCATGGAAAACAATGAAACACTGCTCTTTGAGGCACCATAGATGATCTTGGAGATAATCACAGAACATGAGGGAAGTCGGAAAGCAAAAGTCCTATATCCTATGAAATCACTTATAGGCGTTATCTAATAACTGACACAAATGAACATATTTCCACAGGGAAAGGCAATCACAGACTTATAAAAAAAAACTATGCTTACCTAAAAGGAAAGGTGGGGGGAATGGATAAATGAAGATTAGCGTTACCATCTGTATACAAATTCATATTATATACATATATCAAAAAGACCGACCATATAGCAAGGGAGGTTGATGGAACACTCTGTAATAATTTACATGGGAAGAGGATCTCTACATAAATAGATATATATAATGTGTAAATGAACCAGAGTGTGTACACCTTGGACAAACAACATTCGAACCATTACCCCAATGTAAAAAATTAAAACAATGAACTAGAAGTAAGGAGACATAAACTTATGGGTGGTTTTCCTGGCACATTCCATTCAAATTTACAACCCAGGTAAACGACTTCCAGAACGGCTCTGCTGCCCTAGTACCCAGATTTGGGAATGGAGAAATGCTGCCTCCTTGTGGCCGTTTCCCACAACAGCAGCTTTAAACCCACTGCAAAAGGTCACTAAATATTCACCAATTCAGTTCTGTAAATGACACCTGCCCTCCAAAAAATACTGAGGTCGAAAATCGACCAAAAAATTCAAGAGTGCAACCTTCCAAAAAGACAATTTGAAGAGGTAGATTGTACTCACACTTTTTTTTTCTTTTTTCTTTTAACACAAAAGAAAAAGGCGTGGAAAAATGATGAATTTTAGGAATTTTTAGAGACATGTCAACCCAAATTACAAAAACCTATCAGCTCACGCCAGTCAGAATGGCCCTCGACAAAAATGCTGCAAACAATAAATGCTGACGTGATTGTGGAGAAATGAGTACCCTCGATTCTAAGGGGGACGTGGTAAGAGCCACTAATGAAAGCACAATTGAGGTGCCTTGAAAAGGTAACACTGAGCTACCATACCAGTCAATCAATCATACCCACTGCTGGGTGTATCACCTGAGAAAATGAAAATCCAAAAGTCACAGGCTGGCAATCCTGCACTCCAGCAATAGTTACCATAGGCAACACTTGGAAGCAACGAAAACGTCCATCAACAGAGGAATGCACCAAGAAGAAGTGGTCCATGTCCACAATGGAATATTAGCCATGGAAATCATTGAAGCACTGCTCTTTGAGGCACCATACATGAGCCTGGAGATAATCACAAAACATGAAGTAGGACGGAAAGCAAAAGACCTATATCCTATAATATCACTTATGGCATTATGTAATAACTGACACAAATGAACATATTTCCAAAGAGAAAGACACTCACGGGCTTAGAAAACAAACTATGCTCATCTAAAAGGAAAGGAGGGGGGAATTGATAAATGAAGAATAGTGTTACTATACGTATACAAATACATATTATATACATGTATCAAAAAGACCGAACATATAGCAAGGGAGGTCTATGGAACACTGTAATATTTTACATGGGAAGAGGATCTGTACATTAATAGACGTAGATAATGTACAAATGAACCAGATTGTGTACACCTAGGAAAAACAATATTCTAATCTTTACTCTGATTAAAAAAATGTAAAAAGCCAAGAAGAAGTAATGAGACATAAACTTATGGGGATTTCTCCTGGCAAATTCCATTCTCATTTACAACCTAGGACAACGACTTCCAGAAAGGCTCTGCTGCCCTAGTACCCAGATTGGGGAATGGAGAAATGCTGCCTCCTTGTGGCCGTTTCCCACAACAGCAGCTTTAAACCCACTGCGAAAGGTCACTAAATATTCACCAACTTGCAGTTCTGTAAATGACACCTGCCCTCCAATAAATTTCTGGGGTCAAAAATCGACGAAAAAATTGAAAAGAGGGCAACCTTCGAAGAAGACAATTTCAAGAGGTATATTGTACACACGGTTTTTTCTTTTAAGTGAAAAGAAAAAGGCGTGGGAAAATGATAAAGTTTAGGAATTTTTAAAGATAGGCAAACGGAAATTACAAATACCTATCAGCTCACAGCAGTCAGAATGGCCATCAGCAAAAATGCTGCAAACAATACATGCTGAAGGGATTGTGGAGAAATGTGTACCCTGAGCTCTAAGGGGGACGTGCTAAGAACCATTCCTGTAAACACAATGGAGGTGCTTTGAAAAGGTAAACATTGAGCTACCAGTGAATCAAGCATACCATCTGCTGAGCCTATCACCTGAGAAAATGAGAATCAAAAAGTCACAGGCTGGCAAACCTGTACGCCAGCAATACTTACCATAGTCAACACATGGAAGCAACAAAAATGTCCATCAACAGAGGAATGCACCAAGAAGAAGTGGTCCATGTATACAACGGAATAGTACTCCAGTAAAAAATGTAAATTAAATTTAAAAAACAAACAAATGTAAGGAGACATCAGCAACTGTGGGTTTCTCCGGTCACATTCCACTCTAATTTATAACCAAAGAACACCACTGGCTGGTAGGTCTGTTTCCCTAGTACCAGCGTGGGGAACGTAGAAAGGCTGCCGCCCTCTGGCCGTTACCTGCAAAAGCAGGTTTAAAGCTTGAGTTAATGGTCACTTCATATGAACTAGTACTGCAGGGCTGTAAATGAAACCTGCCCTCAAAATGTCTTGAGGGAGGTAATGGCCAAAATATTTCAAAAGGTGACACATACTTCAAGTAAACACTTTGAAGAACTAAGCTCTAATCACAGCTGGAAAAATAAAAAGCACATGTCTTAAAGCTCAATTTCAACGCATTATGAGACACATGCAAATTCAACCACAAAGAGGTATCAGCTCAAACCAGTCAGAATAACCATCAGCAAAAAACTACAAAGAATAAATGCTGAAGGTGCTGTGGAGAAGTGCATACCCTCAACTTTACGTGGGCCGTAACCTGGAAAGAGCCACTAAAGAGAACAGAATGGAGGTGCCTTTAAAAGGTAAACATTGAGCTACCATATGATCCAACAGACCCATTCCTGGAACTATAACCTAAGAAGACAGAATTGGAAAGACACAGGCAGGCAAATCTGCATTGCATAGTATTACAATAGCCAAGATATGGAAGTAACCAAAAAGTCCACCGACAGATGGGTGGACAAAGAAGAACTGCTACATGTACACATGGAATATGAGCTAGCGAAAAAATGAAACAATGCCATTTGCAGCACCACAGATGAGTCTAGAAGTAATCACGCAACTTGTAGTAAGTGAGACAGCGAAAGACACATATCCTATCATATCACATACAGGTGTTACCTAAAAATTGAAACAAACGAAGATATTTCCACAGAGAAAGGCAATCACAGATTCAGTACAAAAACTTATGCTTCGCCAAATGGAAAGGTGTGAGGATTGGATACACTACCATATTGAGGTTAACGGAGAGATACCAACACATGTGAAATATATAATCACCAAAGATCTACGGAATACCAAGGGAAGACTACTCAACATAGTGTCATAATCTACATGGGAAAAGGATCTGAAGAAGAATAGATATATGTATATGTGTGAAAGAAGCACATCTTGCACACCTAGAACAAACAAAACATTGTAATCAAGTTTGCTGTGATAAAAAATAAAAATTAAGTTAAAACTACGAACAAGAAGTAATGAGACATAAACTTAAAGGGCTTTTTCCTGGCACATTCCATTCTAATTTACAACCTAGAACACCACTTCCAGTAAGGCTCTGTTGCCCTAGTAACCAGATTTGGTAAAGGAGAAATGCTGCCGCCTTGTGGCCCATTCCCACAAGAGCAGCTTTTAACCCACAGCTCATGGTCACTTAACATTCACAAGGACTCAGGCCTGTAAAGGACACCTGCCCTCAAAACTGTGCTGAGGGAGGGAATGGATAAAACAATTCAAAACAGGCAACATTTTCAAGAAGATCGTATGAGGAGGTAAGTTTTACTCACTCTCTTTTTAAAAAAAGGAAAATGGATAAAAGCTCAACCTCAGGAAGTATTAGACTCATGCGATCTAATCTACAAAAAGTTTTCAACTCACACCAGTCGACTGACCATCAGCAAAAAGCCTACAAACAATCAATGCTGAAGAGGTTTTAGAGAACTCTGTACCCTCTAGCTGCTGGTGAGATGTAAAGTGGTTAACAGCCAATAATGAGAACAGAAAGGAGCTGCGTTTAAAAGGAAAAATTGAGGTACCATTCAATCCAGCAGGCGCACCAATGGGCCTCTCACCTGAGAAGACCAGAATCAAGAAGACCCGGGCTGCAAAAGCTGCACTGCAGCCTTATTCACAATAGACAAGACAGTGAAGCAACCAAAATGTCCATCAACAGATGAAGGGATAAACAAGAAGTGGTCCATATACACAATGAATACTAGCCATGGAAAACAATGAAACACTGCTCTTTGAGGCACCATAGATGATCTTGGAGATAATCACAGAACATGAGGGAAGTCGGAAAGCAAAAGTCCTATATCCTATGAAATCACTTATAGGCGTTATCTAATAACTGACACAAATGAACATATTTCCACAGGGAAAGGCAATCACAGACTTATAAAAAAAAACTATGCTTACCTAAAAGGAAAGGTGGGGGGAATGGATAAATGAAGATTAGCGTTACCATCTGTATACAAATTCATATTATATACATATATCAAAAAGACCGACCATATAGCAAGGGAGGTTGATGGAACACTCTGTAATAATTTACATGGGAAGAGGATCTCTACATAAATAGATATATATAATGTGTAAATGAACCAGAGTGTGTACACCTTGGACAAACAACATTCGAACCATTACCCCAATGTAAAAAATTAAAACAATGAACTAGAAGTAAGGAGACATAAACTTATGGGTGGTTTTCCTGGCACATTCCATTCAAATTTACAACCCAGGTAAACGACTTCCAGAACGGCTCTGCTGCCCTAGTACCCAGATTTGGGAATGGAGAAATGCTGCCTCCTTGTGGCCGTTTCCCACAACAGCAGCTTTAAACCCACTGCAAAAGGTCACTAAATATTCACCAATTCAGTTCTGTAAATGACACCTGCCCTCCAAAAAATACTGAGGTCGAAAATCGACCAAAAAATTCAAGAGTGCAACCTTCCAAAAAGACAATTTGAAGAGGTAGATTGTACTCACACTTTTTTTTTCTTTTTTCTTTTAACACAAAAGAAAAAGGCGTGGAAAAATGATGAATTTTAGGAATTTTTAGAGACATGTCAACCCAAATTACAAAAACCTATCAGCTCACGCCAGTCAGAATGGCCCTCGACAAAAATGCTGCAAACAATAAATGCTGACGTGATTGTGGAGAAATGAGTACCCTCGATTCTAAGGGGGACGTGGTAAGAGCCACTAATGAAAGCACAATTGAGGTGCCTTGAAAAGGTAACACTGAGCTACCATACCAGTCAATCAATCATACCCACTGCTGGGTGTATCACCTGAGAAAATGAAAATCCAAAAGTCACAGGCTGGCAATCCTGCACTCCAGCAATAGTTACCATAGGCAACACTTGGAAGCAACGAAAACGTCCATCAACAGAGGAATGCACCAAGAAGAAGTGGTCCATGTCCACAATGGAATATTAGCCATGGAAATCATTGAAGCACTGCTCTTTGAGGCACCATACATGAGCCTGGAGATAATCACAAAACATGAAGTAGGACGGAAAGCAAAAGACCTATAT
Source organism: Eubalaena glacialis (assembly GCF_028564815.1). Classification (NCBI taxonomy): domain Eukaryota; kingdom Metazoa; phylum Chordata; class Mammalia; order Artiodactyla; family Balaenidae; genus Eubalaena; species Eubalaena glacialis. Next base: position 29,220,725 of record NC_083723.1, on the reverse strand, counting down.
CCTATAATATCACTTATGGCATTATGTAATAACTGACACAAATGAACATATTTCCAAAGAGAAAGACACTCACGGGCTTAGAAAACAAACTATGCTCATCTAAAAGGAAAGGAGGGGGGAATTGATAAATGAAGAATAGTGTTACTATACGTATACAAATACATATTATATACATGTATCAAAAAGACCGAACATATAGCAAGGGAGGTCTATGGAACACTGTAATATTTTACATGGGAAGAGGATCTGTACATTAATAGACGTAGATAATGTACAAATGAACCAGATTGTGTACACCTAGGAAAAACAATATTCTAATCTTTACTCTGATTAAAAAAATGTAAAAAGCCAAGAAGAAGTAATGAGACATAAACTTATGGGGATTTCTCCTGGCAAATTCCATTCTCATTTACAACCTAGGACAACGACTTCCAGAAAGGCTCTGCTGCCCTAGTACCCAGATTGGGGAATGGAGAAATGCTGCCTCCTTGTGGCCGTTTCCCACAACAGCAGCTTTAAACCCACTGCGAAAGGTCACTAAATATTCACCAACTTGCAGTTCTGTAAATGACACCTGCCCTCCAATAAATTTCTGGGGTCAAAAATCGACGAAAAAATTGAAAAGAGGGCAACCTTCGAAGAAGACAATTTCAAGAGGTATATTGTACACACGGTTTTTTCTTTTAAGTGAAAAGAAAAAGGCGTGGGAAAATGATAAAGTTTAGGAATTTTTAAAGATAGGCAAACGGAAATTACAAATACCTATCAGCTCACAGCAGTCAGAATGGCCATCAGCAAAAATGCTGCAAACAATACATGCTGAAGGGATTGTGGAGAAATGTGTACCCTGAGCTCTAAGGGGGACGTGCTAAGAACCATTCCTGTAAACACAATGGAGGTGCTTTGAAAAGGTAAACATTGAGCTACCAGTGAATCAAGCATACCATCTGCTGAGCCTATCACCTGAGAAAATGAGAATCAAAAAGTCACAGGCTGGCAAACCTGTACGCCAGCAATACTTACCATAGTCAACACATGGAAGCAACAAAAATGTCCATCAACAGAGGAATGCACCAAGAAGAAGTGGTCCATGTATACAACGGAATAGTACTCCAGTAAAAAATGTAAATTAAATTTAAAAAACAAACAAATGTAAGGAGACATCAGCAACTGTGGGTTTCTCCGGGCACATTCCACTCTAATTTATAACCGAAGAACACCACTGGCTGGTAGGTCTGTTTCCCTAGTAGCAGTGTGGGGAACGTAGAAAGGCTGCCGCCCTCTGGCCGTTACCTGCAAAAGCAGGTTTAAAGCTTGAGTTAATGGTCACTTCATATGAACTAGTACTGCAGGGCTGTAAATGAAACCTGCCCTCAAAATGTCTTGAGGGAGGTAATGGCCAAACTATTTCAAAAGGTGACACATACTTCAAGTAAACACTTTGAAGAACTAAGCTCTAATCACAGCTGGAAAAATAAAAAGCACATGTCTTAAAGCTCAATTTCAATGCATTATGAGACACATGCAAATTCAACCACAAAGAGGTATCAGCTCAAACCAGTCAGAATAACCATCAGCAAAAAAACTACAAAGAATAAATGCTGAAGGTGCTGTGGAGAAGTGCATACCCTCAACTTTACGTGGGCCGTAACCTGGAAAGAGCCACTAAAGAGAACAGAATGGAGGTGCCTTTAAAAGGTAAACATTGAGCTACCATATGATCCAACAGACCCATTCCTGGAACTATAACCTAAGAAGACAGAATTGGAAAGACACAGGCAGGCAAATCTGCATTGCATAGTATTACAATAGCCAAGATATGGAAGTAACCAAAAAGTCCACCGACAGATGGGTGGACAAAGAAGAACTGCTACATGTACACATGGAATATGAGCTAGCGAAAAAATGAAACAATGCCATTTGCAGCACCACAGATGAGTCTAGAAGTAATCACGCAACTTGTAGTAAGTGAGACAGCGAAAGACACATATCCTATCATATCACATACAGGTGTTACCTAAAAATTGAAACAAACGAAGATATTTCCACAGAGAAAGGCAATCACAGATTCAGTACAAAAACTTATGCTTCGCCAAATGGAAAGGTGTGAGGATTGGATACACTACCATATTGAGGTTAACGGAGAGATACCAACACATGTGAAATATATAATCACCAAAGATCTACGGAATACCAAGGGAAGACTACTCAACATAGTGTCATAATCTACATGGGAAAAGGATCTGAAGAAGAATAGATATATGTATATGTGTGAAAGAAGCACATCTTGCACACCTAGAACAAACAAAACATTGTAATCAAGTTTGCTGTGATAAAAAATAAAAATTAAGTTAAAACTACGAACAAGAAGTAATGAGACATAAACTTAAAGGGCTTTTTCCTGGCACATTCCATTCTAATTTACAACCTAGAACACCACTTCCAGTAAGGCTCTGTTGCCCTAGTAACCAGATTTGGTAAAGGAGAAATGCTGCCGCCTTGTGGCCCATTCCCACAAGAGCAGCTTTTAACCCACAGCTCATGGTCACTTAACATTCACAAGGACTCAGGCCTGTAAAGGACACCTGCCCTCAAAACTGTGCTGAGGTAGGGAATGGATAAAACAATTCAAAACAGGCAACATTTTCAAGAAGATCGTATGAGGAGGTAAGTTTTACTCACTCTCTTTTTAAAAAAAGGAAAATGGATAAAAGCTCAACCTCAGGAAGTATTAGACTCATGCGATCTAATCTACAAAAAGTTTTCAACTCACACCAGTCGACTGACCATCAGCAAAAAGCCTACAAACAATCAATGCTGAAGAGGTTTTAGAGAACTCTGTACCCTCTAGCTGCTGGTGAGATGTAAAGTGGTTAACAGCCAATAATGAGAACAGAAAGGAGCTGCGTTTAAAAGGAAAAATTGAGGTACCATTCAATCCAGCAGGCGCACCAATGGGCCTCTCACCTGAGAAGACCAGAATCAAGAAGACCCGGGCTGCAAAAGCTGCACTGCAGCCTTATTCACAATAGACAAGACAGTGAAGCAACCAAAATGTCCATCAACAGATGAAGGGATAAACAAGAAGTGGTCCATATACACAATGAATACTAGCCATGGAAAACAATGAAACACTGCTCTTTGAGGCACCATAGATGATCTTGGAGATAATCACAGAACATGAGGGAAGTCGGAAAGCAAAAGTCCTATATCCTATGAAATCACTTATAGGCGTTATCTAATAACTGACACAAATGAACATATTTCCACAGGGAAAGGCAATCACAGACTTATAAAAAAAAACTATGCTTACCTAAAAGGAAAGGTGGGGGGAATGGATAAATGAAGATTAGCGTTACCATCTGTATACAAATTCATATTATATACATATATCAAAAAGACCGACCATATAGCAAGGGAGGTTGATGGAACACTCTGTAATAATTTACATGGGAAGAGGATCTCTACATAAATAGATATATATAATGTGTAAATGAACCAGAGTGTGTACACCTTGGACAAACAACATTCGAACCATTACCCCAATGTAAAAAATTAAAACAACGAACTAGAAGTAATGAGACATAAACTTATGGGTGGTTTTCCTGGCACATTCCATTCAAATTTACAACCCAGGTAAACGACTTCCAGAACGGCTCTGCTGCCCTAGTACCCAGATTCGGGAATGGAGAAATGCTGCCTCCTTGTGGCCGTTTCCCACAACAGCAGCTTTAAACCCACTGCAAAAGGTCACTAAATATTCACCAATTCAGTTCTGTAAATGTCACCTGCCCTCCAAAAAATACTGAGGTCGAAAATCGACCAAAAAATTCAAGAGTGCAACCTTCCAAAAAGACAATTTGAAGAGGTAGATTGTACTCACACTTTTTTTTTCTTTTTTCTTTTAACACAAAAGAAAAAGGCGTGGAAAAATGATGAATTTTAGGAATTTTTAAAGACATGTCAACCCAAATTACAAAAACCTATCAGCTCACACCAGTCAGAATGGCCCTCGACAAAAATGCTGCAAACAATAAATGCTGACGTGATTGTGGAGAAATGAGTACCCTCGATTCTCAGGGGGACGTGGTAAGAGCCACTAATGAAAGCACAATTGAGGTGCCTTGAAAAGGTAACATTGAGCTACCATACCAGTCAATCAATCATACCCACTGCTGGGTGTATCACCTGAGAAAATGAAAATCCAAAAGTCACAGGCTGGCAATCCTGCACTCCAGCAATAGTTACCATAGGCAACACTTGGAAGCAACGAAAACGTCCATCAACAGAGGAATGCACCAAGAAGAAGTGGTCCATGTCCACAATGGAATATTAGCCATGGAAAACATTGAAGCACTGCTCTTTGAGGCACCATACATGAGCCTGGAGATAATCACAAAACATGAAGTAGGACAGAAAGCAAAAGACCTATATCCTATAATATCACTTATGGCATTATGTAATAACTGACACAAATGAACATATTTCCAAAGAGAAAGACACTCACGGGCTTAGAAAACAAACTATGCTCATCTAAAAGGAAAGGAGGGGGGAATTGATAAATGAAGAATAGTGTTACTATACGTATACAAATACATATTATATACATGTATCAAAAAGACCGAACATATAGCAAGGGAGGTCTATGGAACACTGTAATATTTTACATGGGAAGAGGATCTGTACATTAATAGACGTAGATAATGTACAAATGAACCAGATTGTGTACACCTAGGAAAAACAATATTCTAATCTTTACTCTGATTAAAAAAATGTAAAAAGCCAAGAAGAAGTAATGAGACATAAACTTATGGGGATTTCTCCTGGCAAATTCCATTCTCATTTACAACCTAGGACAACGACTTCCAGAAAGGCTCTGCTGCATTAGTACGCAGATTGGGGAATGGAGAAATGCTGCCTCCTTGTGGCCATTTCCCACAACAGCAGCTTTAAACCCACTGCGAAAGGTCACTAAATATTCACCAACTTGCAGTTCTGTAAATGACACCTGCCCTCCAATAAATTTCTGGGGTCAAAAATCGACGAAAAAATTGAAAAGAGGGCAACCTTCGAAGAAGACAATTTCAAGAGGTATATTGTACACACGGTTTTTTCTTTTAAGTGAAAAGAAAAAGGCGTGGGAAAATGATAAAGTTTAGGAATTTTTAAAGATAGGCAAACGGAAATTACAAATACCTATCAGCTCACAGCAGTCAGAATGGCCATCAGCAAAAATGCTGCAAACAATACATGCTGAAGGGATTGTGGAGAAATGTGTACCCTGAGCTCTAAGGGGGACGTGGTAAGAACAATTACTGTAAACACAATGGAGGTGCTTTGAAAAGGTAAACATTGAGCTACCAGTGAATCAAGCATACCATCTGCTGAGCCTATCACCTGAGAAAATGAGAATCAAAAAGTCACAGGCTGGCAAACCTGTACGCCAGCAATACTTACCATAGTCAACACATGGAAGCAGCAAAAATGTCCATCAACAAAGGAATGCACCAAGAAGAAGTGGTCCATGTATACAACGGAATAGTACTCCAGTAAAAAATATAAATTAAATTTAAAAAACAAACAAATGTAAGGAGACATCAGCAACTGTGGGTTTCTCCGGGCACATTCCACTCTAATTTATAACCGAAGAACACCACTGGCTGGTAGGTCTGTTTCCCTAGTACCAGCGTGGGGAACGTAGAAAGGCTGCCGCCCTCTGGCCGTTATCTGCAAAAGCAGGTTTAAAGCTTGAGTTAATGGTCACTTCATATGAACTAGTACTGCAGGGCTGTAAATGAAACCTGCCCTCAAAATGTCTTGAGGGAGGTAATGGCCAAAATATTTCAAAAGGTGACACATACTTCAAGTAAACACTTTGAAGAACTAAGCTCTAATCACAGCTGGAAAAATAAAAAGCACATGTCTTAAAGCTCAATTTCAACGCATTATGAGACACATGCAAATTCAACCACAAAGAGGTATCAGCTCAAACCAGTCAGAATAACCATCAGCAAAAAAACTACAAAGAATAAATGCTGAAGGTGCTGTGGAGAAGTGCATACCCTCAACTTTACGTGGGACGTAACCTGGAAAGAGCCACTAAAGAGAACAGAATGGAGGTGCCTTTAAAAGGTAAACATTGAGCTACCATATGATCCAACAGACCCATTCCTGGAACTATAACCTAAGAAGACAGAATTGGAAAGACACAGGCAGGCAAATCTGCATTGCATAGTATTACAATAGCCAAGATATGGAAGTAACCAAAAAGTCCAACGACAGATGGGTGGACAAAGAAGAACTGCTACATGTACACATGGAATATGAGCTAGCGAAAAAATGAAACAATGCCATTTGCAGCACCACAGATGAGTCTAGAAGTAATCACGCAACTTGTAGTAAGTGAGACAGCGAAAGACACATATCCTATCATATCACATACAGGTGTTACCTAAAAATTGAAACAAACGAAGATATTTCCACAGAGAAAGGCAATCACAGATTCAGTACAAAAACTTATGCTTCGCCAAATGGTAAGGTGTGAGGATTGGATACACTACCATATTGAGGTTAACGGAGAGATACCAACACATGTGAAATATATAATCACCAAAGATCTACGGAATACCAAGGGAAGACTACTCAACATTGTGTCATAACCTACATGGGAAAAGGATCTGAAGAAGAATAGATATATGTATATGTGTGAAAGAAGCACATCTTGCACACCTAGAACAAACAAAACATTGTAATCAAGTTTGCTGTGATAAAAAATAAAAATTAACTTAAAACTACGAACAAGAAGTAATGAGACATAAACTTAAAGGGCTTTTTCCTGGCACATTCCATTCTAATTTACAACCTAGAACACCACTTCCAGTAAGGCTCTGTTGCCCTAGTAACCAGATTTGGTAAAGGAGAAATGCTGCCGCCTTGTGGCCCATTCCCGCAAGAGCAGATTTTAACCCACAGCTAATGGTCACTTAACATTCACAAGGACTCAGGGCTGTAAAGGACACCTGCCCTCAAAATTGTGCTGAGGTAGGGAATGGATAAAACAATTCAAAACAGGCAACATTTTCAAGAAGATAGTATGAAGAGGTAAGTTTTACTCACTCTCTTTTTAGAAAAAGGAAAATGGATAAAAGCTCAACCTCAGGAAGTATTAGACTCATGCAATCTAATCTACAAAAAGTTTTCAACTCACACCAGTCGACTGACCATCAGCAAAAAGCCTACAAACAATCAATGCTGAAGAGGTTTTAGAGAACTCTGTACCCTCTAGCTGCTGGTGAGATGTAAAGTGGTTAACAGCCAATAATGAGAACAGAAAGGAGCTGCGTTTAAAAGGAGAAATTGAGGTACCATTCAATCCAGCAGGCGCACCAATGGGCCTCTCACCTGAGAAGACCAGAATCAAGAAGACCCGGGCTGCAAAAGCTGCACTGCAGCCTTATTCACAATAGACAAGACAGTGAAGCAACCAAAATGTCCATCAACGGATGAAGGGATAAACAAGAAGTGGTCCATGTACACAATGAATACTAGCCATGGAAAACCATGAAACACTGCTCTTTGAGGCACCATAGATGATCTTGGAGATAATCACAGAACATGAGGGAAGTCGGAAAGCAAAAGTCCTATATCCTATGAAATCACTTATAGGCGTTATCTAATAACTGACACAAATGAACATATTTCCACAGGGAAAGGCAATCACAGACTTATAAAAAAAAACTATGCTTACCTAAAAGGAAAGGTGGGAGGAATGGATAAATGAAGATTAGCGTTACCATCTGTATACAAATTCATATTATATACATATATCAAAAAGACCGACCATATAGCAAGGGAGGTTGATGGAACACTCTGTAATAATTTACATGGGAAGAGGATCTCTACATAAATAGATATATATAATGTGTAAATGAACCAGAGTGTGTACACCTTGGACAAACAACATTCGAACCATTACCCCAATGTAAAAAATTAAAACAACGAACTAGAAGTAATGAGACATAAACTTATGGGTGGTTTTCCTGGCACATTCCATTCAAATTTACAACCCAGGTAAACGACTTCCAGAACGGCTCTGCTGCCCTAGTACCCAGATTCGGGAATGGAGAAATGCTGCCTCCTTGTGGCCGTTTCCCACAACAGCAGCTTTAAACCCACTGCAAAAGGTCACTAAATATTCACCAATTCAGTTCTGTAAATGTCACCTGCCCTCCAAAAAATACTGAGGTCGAAAATCGACCAAAAAATTCAAGAGTGCAACCTTCCAAAAAGACAATTTGAAGAGGTAGATTGTACTCACACTTTTTTTTTTCTTTTTTCTTTTAACACAAAAGAAAAAGGCGTGGAAAAATGATGAATTTTAGGAATTTTTAAAGACATGTCAACCCAAATTACAAAAACCTATCAGCTCACGCCAGTCAGAATGGCCCTCGACAAAAATGCTGCAAACAATAAATGCTGACGTGATTGTGGAGAAATGAGTACCCTCGATTCTCAGGGGGACGTGGTAAGAGCCACTAATGAAAGCACAATTGAGGTGCCTTGAAAAGGTAACATTGAGCTACCATACCAGTCAATCAATCATACCCACTGCTGGGTGTATCACCTGAGAAAATGAAAATCCAAAAGTCACAGGCTGGCAATCCTGCACTCCAGCAATAGTTACCATAGGCAACACTTGGAAGCAACGAAAACGTCCATCAACAGAGGAATGCACCAAGAAGAAGTGGTCCATGTCCACAATGGAATATTAGCCATGGAAATCATTGAAGCACTGCTCTTTGAGGCACCATACATGAGCCTGGAGATAATCACAAAACATGAAGTAGGACGGAAAGCAAAAGACCTATATCCTATAATATCACTTATGGCATTATGTACTAACTGACACAAATGAACATATTTCCAAAGAGAAAGACACTCACGGGCTTAGAAAACAAACTATGCTCATCTAAAAGGAAAGGAGGGGGGAATTGATAAATGAAGAATAGTGTTACTATACGTATACAAATACATATTATATACATGTATCAAAAAGACCGAACATATAGCAAGGGAGGTCTATGGAACACTGTAATATTTTACATGGGAAGAGGATCTGTACATTAATAGACGTAGATAATGTACAAATGAACCAGATTGTGTACACCTAGGAAAAACAATATTCTAATCTTTACTCTGATTAAAAAAATGTAAAAAGCCAAGAAGAAGTAATGAGACATAAACTTATGGGGATTTCTCCTGGCAAATTCCATTCTCATTTACAACCTAGGACAACGACTTCCAGAAAGGCTCTGCTGCCCTGGTACCCAGATTGGGGAATGGAGAAATGCTGCCTCCTTGTGGCCGTTTCCCACAACAGCAGCTTTAAACCCACTGCGAAAGGTCACTAAATATTCACCAACTTGCAGTTCTGTAAATGACACCTGCCCTCCAATAAATTTCTGGGGTCAAAAACCGACGAAAAAATTGAAAAGAGGGCAACCTTCGAAGAAGACAATTTCAAGAGGTATATTGTACACACGGTTTTTTCTTTTAAGTGAAAAGAAAAAGGCGTGGGAAAATGATAAAGTTTAGGAATTTTTAAAGATAGGCAAACGGAAATTACAAATACCTATCAGCTCACAGCAGTCAGAATGGCCATCAGCAAAAATGCTGCAAACAATACATGCTGAAGGGATTGTGGAGAAATGTGTACCCTGAGCTCTAAGGGGGACGTGGTAAGAACCATTACTGTAAACACAATGGAGGTGCTTTGAAAAGGTAAACATTGAGCTACCAGTGAATCAAGCATACCATCTGCTGAGCCTATCACCTGAGAAAATGAGAATCAAAAAGTCACAGGCTGGCAAACCTGTACGCCAGCAATACTTACCATAGTCAACACATGGAAGCAACAAAAATGTCCATCAACAGAGGAATGCACCAAGAAGAAGTGGTCCATGTATACAACGGAATAGTACTCCAGTAAAAAATGTAAATTAAATTTAAAAAACAAACAAATGTAAGGAGACATCAGCAACTGTGGGTTTCTCCGGGCACATTCCACTCTAATTTATAACCGAAGAACACCACTGGCTGGTAGGTCTGTTTCCCTAGTACCAGCGTGGGGAACGTAGAAAGGCTGCCGCCCTCTGGCCGTTACCTGCAAAAGCAGGTTTAAAGCTTGAGTTAATGGTCACTTCATATGAACTAGTACTGCAGGGCTGTAAATGAAACCTGCCCTCAAAATGTCTTGAGGGAGGTAATGGCCAAAATATTTCAAAAGGTGACACATACTTCAAGTAAACACTTTGAAGAACTAAGCTCTAATCACAGCTGGAAAAATAAAAAGCACATGTCTTAAAGCTCAATTTCAACGCATTATGAGACACATGCAAATTCAACCACAAAGAGGTATCAGCTCAAACCAGTCAGAATAACCATCAGCAAAAAACTACAAAGAATAAATGCTGAAGGTGCTGTGGAGAAGTGCATACCCTCAACTTTACATGGGACGTAACCTGGAAAGAGCCACTAAAGAGAACAGAATGGAGGTGCCTTTAAAAGGTAAACATTGAGCTACCATATGATCCAACAGACCCATTCCTGGAGCTATAACCTAAGAAGACAGAATTGGAAAGACACAGGCAGGCAAATCTGCATTGCATAGTATTACAATAGCCAAGATATGGAAGTAACCAAAAAGTCCACCGACAGATGGGTGGACAAAGAAGAACTGCTACATGTACACATGGAATATGAGCTAGCGAAAAAATGAAACAATGCCATTTGCAGCACCACAGATGAGTCTAGAAGTAATCACGCAACTTGTAGTAAGTGAGTCAGTGAAAGACACATATCCTATCATATCATATACAGGTGTTACCTAAAAATTGAAACAAACGAAGATACTTCCACATAGAAAGGCAATCACAGATTCAGTACAAAAACTTATGCTTCGCCAAATGGAAAGGTGTGAGGATTGGATACACTACCATATTGAGGTTAACGGAGAGATACAAACACATGTGAAATATATAATCACCAAAGATCTACGGAATACCAAGGGAAGACTACTCAACATTGTGTCATAACCTACATGGGAAAAGGATCTGAAGAAGAATAGATATATGTATATGTGTGAAAGAAGCACATCTTGCACACCTAGAACAAACAAAACATTGTAATCAAGTTTGCTGTGATAAAAAATAAAAATTAACTTAAAACTACAAACAAGAAGTAATGAGACATATACTTAAAGGGCTTTTTCCTGGCACATTCCATTCTAATTTACAACCTAGAACACCACTTCCAGTAAGGCTCTGTTGCCCTAGTAACCAGATTTGGTAAAGGAGAAATGCTGCCGCCTTGTGGCCCATTCCCGCAAGAGCAGCTTTTAACCCACAGCTAATGGTCACTTAACATTCACAAGGACTCAGGGCTGTAAAGGACACCTGCCCTCAAAATTGTGCTGAGGTAGGGAATGGATAAAACAATTCAAAACAGGCAACATTTTCAAGAAGATAGTATGAAGAGGTAAGTTTTACTCACTCTCCTTTTAGAAAAAGGAAAATGGATAAAAGCTCAACCTCAGGAAGTATTAGACTCATGCAATCTAATCTACAAAAAGTTTTCAACTCACACCAGTCGACTGACCATCAGCAAAAAGCCTACAAACAATCAATGCTGAAGAGGTTTTAGAGAACTCTGTACCCTCTAGCTGCTGGTGAGATGTAAAGTGGTTAACAGCCAATAATGAGAACAGAAAGGAGCTGCGTTTAAAAGGAGAAACTGAGGTACCATTCAATCCAGCAGGCGCACCAATGGGCCTCTCACCTGAGAAGACCAGAATCAAGAAGACCCGGGCTGCAAAAGCTGCACTGCAGCCTTATTCACAATAGACAAGACAGTGAAGCAACCAAAATGTCCATCAACGGATGAAGGGATAAACAAGAAGTGGTCCATGTACACAATGAATACTAGCCATGGAAAACCATGAAACACTGCTCTTGGAGGCACCATAGATGATCTTGGAGATAATCACAGAACATGAGGGAAGTCGGAAAGCAAAAGTCCTATATCCTATGAAATCACTTATAGGCGTTATCTAATAACTGACACAAATGAACATATTTCCACAGGGAAAGGCAATCACAGACTTATAAAAAAAAACTATGCTTACCTAAAAGGAAAGGTGGGGGGAATGGATAAATGAAGATTAGCGTTACCATCTGTATACAAATTCATATTATATACATATATCAAAAAGACCGACCATATAGCAAGGGAGGTTGATGGAACACTCTGTAATAATTTACATGGGAAGAGGATCTCTACATAAATAGATATATATATAATGTGTAAATGAACCAGAGTGTGTACACCTTGGACAAACAACATTCGAACCATTACCCCAATGTAAAAAATTAAAACAACGAACTAGAAGTAATGAGACATAAACTTATGGGTGGTTTTCCTGGCACATTCCATTCAAATTTACAACCCAGGTAAACGACTTCCAGAACGGCTCTGCTGCCCTAGTACCCAGATTCGGGAATGGAGAAATGCTGCCTCCTTGTGGCCGTTTCCCACAACAGCAGCTTTAAACCCACTGCAAAAGGTCACTAAATATTCACCAATTCAGTTCTGTAAATGTCACCTGCCCTCCAAAAAATACTGAGGTCGAAAATCGACCAAAAAATTCAAGAGTGCAACCTTCCGAAAAGACAATTTGAAGAGGTAGATTGTACTCACACTTTTTTTTTCTTTTTTCTTTTAACACAAAAGAAAAAGGCGTGGAAAAATGATGAATTTTAGGAATTTTTAGAGACATGTCAACCCAAATTACAAAAACCTATCAGCTCACACCAGTCAGAATGGCCCTCGACAAAAATGCTGCAAACAATAAATGCTGACGTGATTGTGGAGAAATGAGTACCCTCGATTCTAAGGGGGACGTGGTAAGAGCCACTAATGAAAGCACAATTGAGGTGCCTTGAAAAGGTAACATTGAGCTACCATACCAGTCAATCAATCATACCCACTGCTGGGTGTATCACCTGAGAAAATGAAAATCCAAAAGTCACAGGCTGGCAATCCTGCTCTCCAGCAATAGTTACCATAGGCAACACTTGGAAGCAACGAAAACGTCCATCAACAGAGGAATGCACCAAGAAGAAGTGGTCCATGTCCACAATGGAATATTAGCCATGGAAATCATTGAAGCACTGCTCTTTGAGGCACCATACATGAGCCTGGAGATAATCACAAAACATGAAGTAGGACGGAAAGCAAAAGACCTATATCCTATAATATCACTTATGGCATTATGTAATAACTGACACAAATGAACATATTTCCAAAGAGAAAGACACTCACGGGCTTAGAAAACAAACTATGCTCATCTAAAAGGAAAGGAGGGGGGAATTGATAAATGAAGAATAGTGTTACTATACGTATACAAATACATATTATATACATGTATCAAAAAGACCGAACATATAGCAAGGGAGGTCTATGGAACACTGTAATATTTTACATGGGAAGAGGATCTGTACATTAATAGACGTAGATAATGTACAAATGAACCAGATTGTGTACACCTAGGAAAAACAATATTCTAATCTTTACTCTGATTAAAAAAATGTAAAAAGCCAAGAAGAAGTAATGAGACATAAACTTATGGGGATTTCTCCTGGCAAATTCCATTCTCATTTACAACCTAGGACAACGACTTCCAGAAAGGCTCTGCTGCCCTAGTACCCAGATTGGGGAATGGAGAAATGCTGCCTCCTTGTGGCCGTTTCCCACAACAGCAGCTTTAAACCCACTGCGAAAGGTCACTAAATATTCACCAACTTGCAGTTCTGTAAATGACACCTGCCCTCCAATAAATTTCTGGGGTCAAAAATCGACGAAAAAATTGAAAAGAGGGCAACCTTCGAAGAAGACAATTTCAAGAGGTATATTGTACACACGGTTTTTTCTTTTAAGTGAAAAGAAAAAGGCGTGGGAAAATGATAAAGTTTAGGAATTTTTAAAGATAGGCAAACGGAAATTACAAATACCTATCAGCTCACAGCAGTCAGAATGGCCATCAGCAAAAATGCTGCAAACAATACATGCTGAAGGGATTGTGGAGAAATGTGTACCCTGAGCTCTAAGGGGGACGTGGTAAGAACCATTCCTGTAAACACAATGGAGGTGCTTTGAAAAGGTAAACATTGAGCTACCAGTGAATCAAGCATACCATCTGCTGAGCCTATCACCTGAGAAAATGAGAATCAAAAAGTCACAGGCTGGCAAACCTGTACGCCAGCAATACTTACCATAGTCAACACATGGAAGCAACAAAAATGTCCATCAACAGAGGAATGCACCAAGAAGAAGTGGTCCATGTATACAACGGAATAGTACTCCAGTAAAAAATATAAATTAAATTTAAAAAACAAACAAATGTAAGGAGACATCAGCAACTGTGGGTTTCTCCGGGCACATTCCACTCTAATTTATAACCGAAGAACACCACTGGCTGGTAGGTCTGTTTCCCTAGTACCAGCGTGGGGAACGTAGAAAGGCTGCCGCCCTCTGGCCGTTACCTGCAAAAGCAGGTTTAAAGCTTGAGTTAATGGTCACTTCATATGAACTAGTACTGCAGGGCTGTAAATGAAACCTGCCCTCAAAATGTCTTGAGGGAGGTAATGGCCAAAATATTTCAAAAGGTGACACATACTTCAAGTAAACACTTTGAAGAACTAAGCTCTAATCACAGCTGGAAAAATAAAAAGCACATGTCTTAAAGCTCAATTTGAACGCATTATGAGACATATGCAAATTCAACCACAAAGAGGTATCAGCTCAAACCAGTCAGAATAACCATCAGCAAAAAAACTACAAAGAATAAATGCTGAAGGTGCTGTGGAGAAGTGCATACCCTCAACTTTACGTGGGCCGTAACCTGGAAAGAGCCACTAAAGAGAACAGAATGGAGGTGCCTTTAAAAGGTAAACATTGAGCTACCATATGATCCAACAGACCCATTCCTGGAACTATAACCTAAGAAGACAGAATTGGAAAGACACAGGCAGGCAAATCTGCATTGCATAGTATTACAATAGCCAAGATATGGAAGTAACCAAAAAGTCCACCGACAGATGGGTGGACAAAGAAGAACTGCTACATGTACACATGGAATATGAGCTAGCGAAAAAATGAAACAATGCCATTTGCAGCACCACAGATGAGTCTAGAAGTAATCACGCAGCTTGTAGTAAGTGAGACAGCGAAAGACACATATCCTATCATATCACATACAGGTGTTACCTAAAAATTGAAACAAACGAAGATATTTCCACAGAGAAAGGCAATCACAGATTCAGTACAAAAACTTATGCTTCGCCAAATGGAAAGGTGTGAGGATTGGATACACTACCATATTGAGGTTAACGGAGAGATACCAACACATGTGAAATATATAATCACCAAAGATCTACGGAATACCAAGGGAAGACTACTCAACATTGTGTCATAACCTACATGGGAAAAGGATCTGAAGAAGAATAGATATATGTATATGTGTGAAAGAAGCACATCTTGCACACCTAGAACAAACAAAACATTGTAATCAAGTTTGCTGTGATAAAAAATAAAAATTAACTTAAAACTACGAACAAGAAGTAATGAGACATAAACTTAAAGGGCTTTTTCCTGGCACATTCCATTCTAATTTACAACCTAGAACACCACTTCCAGTAAGGCTCTGTTGCCCTAGTAACCAGATTTGGTAAAGGAGAAATGCTGCCGCCTTGTGGCCCATTCCCGCAAGAGCAGCTTTTAACCCACAGCTAATGGTCACTTAACATTCACAAGGACTCAGGGCTGTAAAGGACACCTGCCCTCAAAATTGTGCTGAGGTAGGGAATGGATAAAACAATTCAAAACAGGCAACATTTTCAAGAAGATAGTATGAAGAGGTAAGTTTTACTCACTCTCTTTTTAGAAAAAGGAAAATGGATAAAAGCTCAACCTCAGGAAGTATTAGACTCATGCAATCTAATCTACAAAAAGTTTTCAACTCACACCAGTCGACTGACCATCAGCAAAAAGCCTACAAACAATCAATGCTGAAGAGGTTTTAGAGAACTCTGTACCCTCTAGCTGCTGGTGAGATGTAAAGTGGTTAACAGCCAATAATGAGAACAGAAAGGAGCTGCGTTTAAAAGGAGAAATTGAGGTACCATTCAATCCAGCAGGCGCACCAATGGGCCTCTCACCTGAGAAGACCAGAATCAAGAAGACCCGGGCTGCAAAAGCTGCACTGCAGCCTTATTCACAATAGACAAGACAGTGAAGCAACCAAAATGTCCATCAACGGATGAAGGGATCAACAAGAAGTGGTCCATGTACACAATGAATACTAGCCATGGAAAACCATGAAACACTGCTCTTGGAGGCACCATAGATGATCTTGGAGATAATCACAGAACATGAGGGAAGTCGGAAAGCAAAAGTCCTATATCCTATGAAATCACTTATAGGCGTTATCTAATAACTGACACAAATGAACATATTTCCACAGGGAAAGGCAATCACAGACTTATAAAAAAAAACTATGCTTACCTAAAAGGAAAGGTGGGGGGAATGGATAAATGAAGATTAGCGTTACCATCTGTATACAAATTCATATTATATACATATATCAAAAAGACCGACCATATAGCAAGGGAGGTTGATGGAACACTCTGTAATAATTTACATGGGAAGAGGATCTCTACATAAATAGATATATATAATGTGTAAATGAACCAGAGTGTGTACACCTTGGACAAACAACATTCGAACCATTACCCCAATGTAAAAAATTAAAACAACGAACTAGAAGTAATGAGACATAAACTTATGGGTGGTTTTCCTGGCACATTCCATTCAAATTTACAACCCAGGTAAACGACTTCCAGAACGGCTCTGCTGCCCTAGTACCCAGATTCGGGAATGGAGAAATGCTGCCTCCTTGTGGCCGTTTCCCACAACAGCAGCTTTAAACCCACTGCAAAAGGTCACTAAATATTCACCAGTTCAGTTCTGTAAATGTCACCTGCCCTCCAAAAAATACTGAGGTCGAAAATCGACCAAAAAATTCAAGAGTGCAACCTTCCAAAAAGACAATTTGAAGAGGTAGATTGTACTCACACTTTTTTTTTCTTTTTTCTTTTAACACAAAAGAAAAAGGCGTGGAAAAATGATGAATTTTAGGAATTTTTAGAGACATGTCAACCCAAATTACAAAAACCTATCAGCTCACACCAGTCAGAATGGCCCTCGACAAAAATGCTGCAAACAATAAATGCTGACGTGATTGTGGAGAAATGAGTACCCTCGATTCTAAGGGGGACGTGGTAAGAGCCACTAATGAAAGCACAACTGAGGTGCCTTGAAAAGGTAACATTGAGCTACCATACCAGTCAATCAATCATACCCACTGCTGGGTGTATCACCTGAGAAAATGAAAATCCAAAAGTCACAGGCTGGCAATCCTGCTCTCCAGCAATAGTTACCATAGGCAACACTTGGAAGCAACGAAAACGTCCATCAACAGAGGAATGCACCAAGAAGAAGTGGTCCATGTCCACAATGGAATATTAGCCATGGAAATCATTGAAGCACTGCTCTTTGAGGCACCATACATGAGCCTGGAGATAATCACAAAACATGAAGTAGGACGGAAAGCAAAAGACCTATATCCTATAATATCACTTATGGCATTATGTAATAACTGACACAAATGAACATATTTCCAAAGAGAAAGACACTCACGGGCTTAGAAAACAAACTATGCTCATCTAAAAGGAAAGGAGGGGGGAATTGATAAATGAAGAATAGTGTTACTATACGTATACAAATACATATTATATACATGTATCAAAAAGACCGAACATATAGCAAGGGAGGTCTATGGAACACTGTAATATTTTACATGGGAAGAGGATCTGTACATTAATAGACGTAGATAATGTACAAATGAACCAGATTGTGTACACCTAGGAAAAACAATATTCTAATCTTTACTCTGATTAAAAAAATGTAAAAAGCCAAGAAGAAGTAATGAGACATAAACTTATGGGGATTTCTCCTGGCAAATTCCATTCTCATTTACAACCTAGGACAACGACTTCCAGAAAGGCTCTGCTGCCCTAGTACCCAGATTGGGGAATGGAGAAATGCTGCCTCCTTGTGGCCGTTTCCCACAACAGCAGCTTTAAACCCACTGCGAAAGGTCACTAAATATTCACCAACTTGCAGTTCTGTAAATGACACCTGCCCTCCAATAAATTTCTGGGGTCAAAAATCGACGAAAAAATTGAAAAGA
Source organism: Eubalaena glacialis (assembly GCF_028564815.1). Taxonomy (NCBI): domain Eukaryota; kingdom Metazoa; phylum Chordata; class Mammalia; order Artiodactyla; family Balaenidae; genus Eubalaena; species Eubalaena glacialis. The sequence continues at coordinate 29,202,361 of NC_083723.1, read as the reverse complement.
GGGCAACCTTCGAAGAAGACAATTTCAAGAGGTATATTGTACACACGGTTTTTTCTTTTAAGTGAAAAGAAAAAGGCGTGGGAAAATGATAAAGTTTAGGAATTTTTAAAGATAGGCAAACGGAAATTACAAATACCTATCAGCTCACAGCAGTCAGAATGGCCATCAGCAAAAATGCTGCAAACAATACATGCTGAAGGGATTGTGGAGAAATGTGTACCCTGAGCTCTAAGGGGGACGTGGTAAGAACCATTCCTGTAAACACAATGGAGGTGCTTTGAAAAGGTAAACATTGAGCTACCAGTGAATCAAGCATACCATCTGCTGAGCCTATCACCTGAGAAAATGAGAATCAAAAAGTCACAGGCTGGCAAACCTGTACGCCAGCAATACTTACCATAGTCAACACATGGAAGCAACAAAAATGTCCATCAACAGAGGAATGCACCAAGAAGAAGTGGTCCATGTATACAACGGAATAGTACTCCAGTAAAAAATGTAAATTAAATTTAAAAAACAAACAAATGTAAGGAGACATCAGCAACTGTGGGTTTCTCCGGGCACATTCCACTCTAATTTATAACCGAAGAACACCACTGGCTGGTAGGTCTGTTTCCCTAGTACCAGCGTGGGGAACGTAGAAAGGCTGCCGCCCTCTGGCCGTTACCTGCAAAAGCAGGTTTAAAGCTTGAGTTAATGGTCACTTCATATGAACTAGTACTGCAGGGCTGTAAATGAAACCTGCCCTCAAAATGTCTTGAGGGAGGTAATGGCCAAAATATTTCAAAAGGTGACACATACTTCAAGTAAACACTTTGAAGAACTAAGCTCTAATCACAGCTGGAAAAATAAAAAGCACATGTCTTAAAGCTCAATTTCAACGCATTATGAGACACATGCAAATTCAACCACAAAGAGGTATCAGCTCAAACCAGTCAGAATAACCATCAGCAAAAAAACTACAAAGAATAAATGCTGAAGGTGCTGTGGAGAAGTGCATACCCTCAACTTTACATGGGACGTAACCTGGAAAGAGCCACTAAAGAGAACAGAATGGAGGTGCCTTTAAAAGGTAAACATTGAGCTACCATATGATCCAACAGACCCATTCCTGGAGCTATAACCTAAGAAGACAGAATTGGAAAGACACAGGCAGGCAAATCTGCATTGCATAGTATTACAATAGCCAAGATATGGAAGTAACCAAAAAGTCCACCGACAGATGGGTGGACAAAGAAGAACTGCTACATGTACACATGGAATATGAGCTAGCGAAAAAATGAAACAATGCCATTTGCAGCACCACAGATGAGTCTAGAAGTAATCACGCAACTTGTAGTAAGTGAGTCAGTGAAAGACACATATCCTATCATATCACATACAGGTGTTACCTAAAAATTGAAACAAACGAAGATACTTCCACATAGAAAGGCAATCACAGATTCAGTACAAAAACTTATGCTTCGCCAAATGGAAAGGTGTGAGGATTGGATACACTACCATATTGAGGTTAACGGAGAGATACAAACACATGTGAAATATATAATCACCAAAGATCTACGGAATACCAAGGGAAGACTACTCAACATTGTGTCATAACCTACATGGGAAAAGGATCTGAAGAAGAATAGATATATGTATATGTGTGAAAGAAGCACATCTTGCACACCTAGAACAAACAAAACATTGTAATCAAGTTTGCTGTGATAAAAAATAAAAATTAACTTAAAACTACGAACAAGAAGTAATGAGACATAAACTTAAAGGGCTTTTTCCTGGCACATTCCATTCTAATTTACAACCTAGAACACCACTTCCAGTAAGGCTCTGTTGCCCTAGTAACCAGATTTGGTAAAGGAGAAATGCTGCCGCCTTGTGGCCCATTCCCGCAAGAGCAGCTTTTAACCCACAGCTAATGGTCACTTAACATTCACAAGGACTCAGGGCTGTAAAGGACACCTGCCCTCAAAATTGTGCTGAGGTAGGGAATGGATAAAACAATTCAAAACAGGCAACATTTTCAAGAAGATAGTATGAAGAGGTAAGTTTTACTCACTCTCTTTTTAGAAAAAGAAAAATGGATAAAAGCTCGACCTCAGGAAGTATTAGACTCATGCAATCTAATCTACAAAAAGTTTTCAACTCACACCAGTCGACTGACCATCAGCAAAAAGCCTACAAACAATCAATGCTGAAGAGGTTTTAGAGAACTCTGTACCCTCTAGCTGCTGGTGAGATGTAAAGTGGTTAACAGCCAATAATGAGAACAGAAAGGAGCTGCGTTTAAAAGGAGAAATTGAGGTACCATTCAATCCAGCAGGCGCACCAATGGGCCTCTCACCTGAGAAGACCAGAATCAAGAAGACCCGGGCTGCAAAAGCTGCACTGCAGCCTTATTCACAATAGACAAGACAGTGAAGCAACCAAAATGTCCATCAACGGATGAAGGGATCAACAAGAAGTGGTCCATGTACACAATGAATACTAGCCATGGAAAACCATGAAACACTGCTCTTGGAGGCACCATAGATGATCTTGGAGATAATCACAGAACATGAGGGAAGTCGGAAAGCAAAAGTCCTATATCCTATGAAATCACTTATAGGCGTTATCTAATAACTGACACAAATGAACATATTTCCACAGGGAAAGGCAATCACAGACTTATAAAAAAAAACTATGCTTACCTAAAAGGAAAGGTGGGGGGAATGGATAAATGAAGATTAGCGTTACCATCTGTATACAAATTCATATTATATACATATATCAAAAAGACCGACCATATAGCAAGGGAGGTTGATGGAACACTCTGTAATAATTTACATGGGAAGAGGATCTCTACATAAATAGATATATATAATGTGTAAATGAACCAGAGTGTGTACACCTTGGACAAACAACATTCGAACCATTACCCCAATGTAAAAAATTAAAACAACGAACTAGAAGTAATGAGACATAAACTTATGGGTGGTTTTCCTGGCACATTCCATTCAAATTTACAACCCAGGTAAACGACTTCCAGAACGGCTCTGCTGCCCTAGTACCCAGATTCGGGAATGGAGAAATGCTGCCTCCTTGTGGCCGTTTCCCACAACAGCAGCTTTAAACCCACTGCAAAAGGTCACTAAATATTCACCAGTTCAGTTCTGTAAATGTCACCTGCCCTCCAAAAAATACTGAGGTCGAAAATCGACCAAAAAATTCAAGAGTGCAACCTTCCAAAAAGACAATTTGAAGAGGTAGATTGTACTCACACTTTTTTTTTCTTTTTTCTTTTAACACAAAAGAAAAAGGCGTGGAAAAATGATGAATTTTAGGAATTTTTAGAGACATGTCAACCCAAATTACAAAAACCTATCAGCTCACACCAGTCAGAATGGCCCTCGACAAAAATGCTGCAAACAATAAATGCTGACGTGATTGTGGAGAAATGAGTACCCTCGATTCTAAGGGGGACGTGGTAAGAGCCACTAATGAAAGCACAACTGAGGTGCCTTGAAAAGGTAACATTGAGCTACCATACCAGTCAATCAATCATACCCACTGCTGGGTGTATCACCTGAGAAAATGAAAATCCAAAAGTCACAGGCTGGCAATCCTGCTCTCCAGCAATAGTTACCATAGGCAACACTTGGAAGCAACGAAAACGTCCATCAACAGAGGAATGCACCAAGAAGAAGTGGTCCATGTCCACAATGGAATATTAGCCATGGAAATCATTGAAGCACTGCTCTTTGAGGCACCATACATGAGCCTGGAGATAATCACAAAACATGAAGTAGGACGGAAAGCAAAAGACCTATATCCTATAATATCACTTATGGCATTATGTAATAACTGACACAAATGAACATATTTCCAAAGAGAAAGACACTCACGGGCTTAGAAAACAAACTATGCTCATCTAAAAGGAAAGGAGGGGGGAATTGATAAATGAAGAATAGTGTTACTATACGTATACAAATACATATTATATACATGTATCAAAAAGACCGAACATATAGCAAGGGAGGCCTATGGAACACTGTAATATTTTACATGGGAAGAGGATCTGTACATTAATAGACGTAGATAATGTACAAATGAACCAGATTGTGTACACCTAGGAAAAACAATATTCTAATCTTTACTCTGATTAAAAAAATGTAAAAAGCCAAGAAGAAGTAATGAGACATAAACTTATGGGGATTTCTCCTGGCAAATTCCATTCTCATTTACAACCTAGGACAACGACTTCCAGAAAGGCTCTGCTGCCCTAGTACCCAGATTGGGGAATGGAGAAATGCTGCCTCCTTGTGGCCGTTTCCCACAACAGCAGCTTTAAACCCACTGCGAAAGGTCACTAAATATTCACCAACTTGCAGTTCTGTAAATGACACCTGCCCTCCAATAAATTTCTGGGGTCAAAAATCGACGAAAAAATTGAAAAGAGGGCAACCTTCGAAGAAGACAATTTCAAGAGGTATATTGTACACACGGTTTTTTCTTTTAAGTGAAAAGAAAAAGGCGTGGGAAAATGATAAAGTTTAGGAATTTTTAAAGATAGGCAAACGGAAATTACAAATACCTATCAGCTCACAGCAGTCAGAATGGCCATCAGCAAAAATGCTGCAAACAATACATGCTGAAGGGATTGTGGAGAAATGTGTACCCTGAGCTCTAAGGGGGACGTGGTAAGAACCATTCCTGTAAACACAATGGAGGTGCTTTGAAAAGGTAAACATTGAGCTACCAGTGAATCAAGCATACCATCTGCTGAGCCTATCACCTGAGAAAATGAGAATCAAAAAGTCACAGGCTGGCAAACCTGTACGCCAGCAATACTTACCATAGTCAACACATGGAAGCAACAAAAATGTCCATCAACAGAGGAATGCACCAAGAAGAAGTGGTCCATGTATACAACGGAATAGTACTCCAGTAAAAAATATAAATTAAATTTAAAAAACAAACAAATGTAAGGAGACATCAGCAACTGTGGGTTTCTCCGGGCACATTCCACTCTAATTTATAACCGAAGAACACCACTGGCTGGTAGGTCTGTTTCCCTAGTACCAGCGTGGGGAACGTAGAAAGGCTGCCGCCCTCTGGCCGTTACCTGCAAAAGCAGGTTTAAAGCTTGAGTTAATGGTCACTTCATATGAACTAGTACTGCAGGGCTGTAAATGAAACCTGCCCTCAAAATGTCTTGAGGGAGGTAATGGCCAAAATATTTCAAAAGGTGACACATACTTCAAGTAAACACTTTGAAGAACTAAGCTCTAATCACAGCTGGAAAAATAAAAAGCACATGTCTTAAAGCTCAATTTCAACGCATTATGAGACACATGCAAATTCAACCACAAAGAGGTATCAGCTCAAACCAGTCAGAATAACCATCAGCAAAAAAACTACAAAGAATAAATGCTGAAGGTGCTGTGGAGAAGTGCATACACTCAACTTTACATGGGACGTAACCTGGAAAGAGCCACTAAAGAGAACAGAATGGAGGTGCCTTTAAAAGGTAAACGTTGAGCTACCATATGATCCAACAGACCCATTCCTGGAGCTATAACCTAAGAAGACAGAATTGGAAAGACACAGGCAGGCAAATCTGCATTGCATAGTATTACAATAGCCAAGATATGGAAGTAACCAAAAAGTCCACCGACAGATGGGTGGACAAAGAAGAACTGCTACATGTACACATGGAATATGAGCTAGCGAAAAAATGAAACAATGCCATTTGCAGCACCACAGATGAGTCTAGAAGTAATCACGCAACTTGTAGTAAGTGAGTCAGTGAAAGACACATATCCTATCATATCACATACAGGTGTTACCTAAAAATTGAAACAAACGAAGATACTTCCACAGAGAAAGGCAATCACAGATTCAGTACAAAAACTTATGCTTCGCCAAATGGAAAGGTGTGAGGATTGGATACACTACCATATTGAGGTTAACGGAGAGATACAAACACATGTGAAATATATAATCACCAAAGATCTACGGAATACCAAGGGAAGACTACTCAACATTGTGTCATAACCTACATGGGAAAAGGATCTGAAGAAGAATAGATATATGTATATGTGTGAAAGAAGCACATCTTGCACACCTAGAACAAACAAAACATTGTAATCAAGTTTGCTGTGATAAAAAATAAAAATTAACTTAAAACTACGAACAAGAAGTAATGAGACATAAACTTAAAGGGCTTTTTCCTGGCACATTCCATTCTAATTTACAACCTAGAACACCACTTCCAGTAAGGCTCTGTTGCCCTAGTAACCAGATTTGGTAAAGGAGAAATGCTGCCGCCTTGTGGCCCATTCCCGCAAGAGCAGCTTTTAACCCACAGCTAATGGTCACTTAACATTCACAAGGACGCAGGGCTGTAAAGGACACCTGCCCTCAAAATTGTGCTGAGGTAGGGAATGGATAAAACAATTCAAAACAGGCAACATTTTCAAGAAGATAGTATGAAGAGGTAAGTTTTACTCATTCTCTTTTTAAAAAGAGGAAAATGAATAAAAGCTCAACCTCAGGAAGTATTAGACTCATGCAATCTAATCTACAAAGAGTTTTCAACTCACACCAGTCGACTGACCATCAGCAAAAAGCCTACAAACAATCAATGCTGAAGAGGTTTTAGAGAACTCTGTACCCTCTAGCTGCTGGTGAGATGTAAAGTGGTTAACAGCCAATAATGAGAACAGAAAGGAGCTGCGTTTAAAAGGAGAAATTGAGGTACCATTCAATCCAGCAGGCCCACCAATGGGCCTCTCACCTGAGAAGACCAGAATCAAGAAGACCCGGGCTGCAAAAGCTGCACTGCAGCCTTATTCACAATAGACAAGACAGTGAAGCAACCAAAATGTCCATCAACAGATGAAGGGATAAACAAGAAGTGGTCCATGTACACAATGAATACAAGCCATGGAAAACCATGAAACACGGCTCTTTGAGGTACCATAGATGATCTTGGAGATAATCACAGAACATGAGGGAAGTCGGAAAGCAAAAGTCCTATATCCTATGAAATCACTTATAGGCGTTATCTAATAACTGACACAAATGAACATATTTCCACAGGGAAAGGCAATCACAGACTTATAAAAAAAAAACTATGCTTACCTAAAAGGTAAGGTGGGGAGAATGGATAAATCAAGATTAGCGTTACCATCTGTATACAAATTCATATTACATACATATATCAAAAAGACCGACCATATAGCAAGGGAGGTTGATGGAACACTCTGTAATAATTTACATGGGAAGAGGATCTCTACATAAATAGATATATATAATGTGTAAATGAACCAGAGTGTGTACACCTTGGACAAACAACATTCGAACCATTACCCCAATGTAAAAAATTAAAACAACGAACTAGAAGTAATGAGACATAAGCTTATGGGTGGTTTTCCTGGCACATTCCATTCAAATTTACAACCCAGGTAAACGACTTCCAGAACGGCTCTGCTGCCCTAGTACCCAGATTTGGGAATGGAGAAATGCTGCCTCCTTGTGGCCGTTTCCCACAACAGCAGCTTTAAACCCACTGCAAAAGGTCACTAAATATTCACCAATTCAGTTCTGTAAATGACACCTGCCCTCCAAAAAATACTGAGGTCGAAAATCGACCAAAAAATTCAAGAGTGCAACCTTCCAAAAAGACAATTTGAAGAGGTAGATTGTACTCACACTTTTTTTTTCTTTTTTCTTTTAACACAAAAGAAAAAGGCGTGGAAAAATGATGAATTTTAGGAATTTTTAGAGACATGTAAACCCAAATTACAAAAACCTATCAGCCCACACCAGTCAGAATGGCCCTCGACAAAAATGCTGCAAACAATAAATGCTGACGTGATTGTGGAGAAATGAGTACCCTCGATTCTAAGGGGGACGTGGTAAGAGCCACTAATGAAAGCACAATTGAGGTGCCTTGAAAAGGTAACATTGAACTACCATACCAGTCAATCAATCATACCCACTGCTGGGTGTATCACCTGAGAAAATGAAAATCCAAAAGTCACAGGCTGGCAATCGTGCACTCCAGCAATAGTTACCATAGGCAACACTTGGAAGCAACGAAAACGTCCATCAACAGAGGAATGCACCAAGAAGAAGTGGTCCATGTCCACAATGGAATATTAGCCATGGAAAACATTGAAGCACTGCTCTTTGAGGCACCATACATGAGCCTGGAGATAATCACAAAACATGAAGTAGGACAGAAAGCAAAAGACCTATATCCTATAATATCACTTATGGCATTATCTAATAACTGACACAAATGAACATATTTCCGAAGAGAAAGACACTCACGGGCTTAGAAAACAAACTATGCTCATCTAAAAGGAAAGGAGGGGGGAATTGATTAATGAAGAATAGTGTTACTATACGTATACAAATACGTATTATATACATGTATCAAAAAGACCGAACATATAGAAAGGGAGGTCTATGGAACACTGTAATAGTTTACATGGGAAGAGGATCTGTACATTAATAGATATACATAATGTACAAATGAACCAGACTGTGTACACCTAGGACAAACAAAATTCTAATCTTTACTCTGATTATAAAAAACTAAAAACCCAAGAAGAAGTAATGAGACATGAACTTATGGGGATTTCTCCTGGCAAATTCCATTCTCATTTACAACCTAGGACAACGACTTCCAGAAAGGCTCTGCTGCCCTAGTACCCAGATTGGGGAATGGAGAAATGCTGCCTCCTTGTGGCCGTTTCCCACAACAGCAGCTTTAAACCCACTGCGAAAGGTCACTAAATATTCACCAACTTGCAGTTCTGTAAATGACACCTGCCCTCCAAAAAATTTCTGGGGTCAAAAATCGACCAAAAAATTCAAAAGAGGGCAACCTTCGAAGGAGACAATTTCAAGAGGTATATTGTACACACGGTTTTTTCTTTTAAGTGAAAAGAAAAAGGCGTGGGAAAATGATAAAGTTTAGGAACTTTTAAAGATATGCAAACCGAAATTACAAATACCTCTCAGCTCACAGCAGTCAGAATGGCCATCAGCAAAAATGCTGCAAACAATACATGCTGAAGGGATTGTGGAGAAATGTGTACCCTGAGCTCTAAGGGGGACGTGCTAAGAACCATTACTGTAAACACAATGGAGGTGCTTTGAAAAGGTAAACATTGAGCTACCAGTGAATCAAGCATACCATCTGCTGAGCCTATCACCTGAGAAAATGAGAATCAAAAAGTCACAGGCTGGCAAACCTGTACGCCAGCAATACTTACCATAGTCAACACATGGAAGCAACAAAAATGTCCATCAACAGAGGAATGCACCAAGAAGAAGTGGTCCATGTATACAACGGAAGAGTATTCCAGTAAAAAATATAAATTAAATTTAAAAAACAAACAAATGTAAGGAGACATCAGCAACTGTGGGTTTCTCCGGGCACATTCCACTCTAATTTATAACCGAAGAACACCACTGGCTGGTAGGTCTGTTTCCCTAGTACCAGCATGCTGAACGTAGAAAGGCTGCCACCCTCTGGCCGTTACCTGCACAAGCAGGTTTAAAGCTTGAGCTAATGGTCACTTCATATGAACTAGTACTGCAGGGCTGTAAATGAAACCTGCCCTCAAAATGTCTTGAGGGAGGTAATGGCCAAACTATTTCAAAAGGTGACACATACTTCAAGTAAACACTTTGAAGAACTAAGCTCTAATCACAGCTGGAAAAATAAAAAGCACATGTCTTAAAGCTCAATTTCAACGCATTATGAGACACATGCAAATTCAACCACAAAGAGGTATCAGCTCACACCAGTCAGAATAACCATCAGCAAAAAAGTACAAAAAATAAATGCTGAAGGTGCTGTGGAGAAGTGCATACCCTCAACTTTACATGGGACGTAACCTGGAAAGAGCCACTAAAGAGAACAGAATGGAGGTGCCTTTAAAAGGTAAACATTGAGCTACCATATGATCCAACAGACCCATTCCTGGAACTATAACCTAAGAAGACAGAATTGGAAAGACACAGGCAGGCAAATCTGCATTGCATAGTATTACAATAGCCAAGATATGGAAGTAACCAAAAAGTCCACCGACAGATGGGTGGACAAAGAAGAACTGCTACATGTACACATGGAATATGAGCTAGCGAAAAAATGAAACAATGCCATTTGCAGCACCACAGATGAGTCTAGAAGTAATCACGCAACTTGTAGTAAGTGAGACAGCGAAAGACACATATCCTATCATATCACATACAGGTGTTACCTAAAAATTGAAACAAACGAAGATATTTCCACAGAGAAAGGCAATCACAGATTCAGTACAAAAACTTATGCTTCGCCAAATGGAAAGGTGTGAGGATTGGATACACTACCATATTGAGGTTAACGGAGAGATACCAACACATGTGAAATATATAATCACCAAAGATCTACGGAATACCAAGGGAAGACTACTCAACATAGTGTCATAATCTACATGGGAAAAGGATCTGAAGAAGAATAGATATATGTATATGTGTGAAAGAAGCACATCTTGCACACCTAGAACAAACAAAACATTGTAATCAAGTTTGCTGTGATAAAAAATAAAAATTAAGTTAAAACTACGAACAAGAAGTAATGAGACATAAACTTAAAGGGCTTTTTCCTGGCACATTCCATTCTAATTTACAACCTAGAACACCACTTCCAGTAAGGCTCTGTTGCCCTAGTAACCAGATTTGGTAAAGGAGAAATGCTGCCGCCTTGTGGCCCATTCCCACAAGAGCAGCTTTTAACCCACAGCTCATGGTCACTTAACATTCACAAGGACTCAGGCCTGTAAAGGACACCTGCCCTCAAAACTGTGCTGAGGTAGGGAATGGATAAAACAATTCAAAACAGGCAACATTTTCAAGAAGATCGTATGAGGAGGTAAGTTTTACTCACTCTCTTTTTAAAAAAAGGAAAATGGATAAAAGCTCAACCTCAGGAAGTATTAGACTCATGCGATCTAATCTACAAAAAGTTTTCAACTCACACCAGTCGACTGACCATCAGCAAAAAGCCTACAAACAATCAATGCTGAAGAGGTTTTAGAGAACTCTGTACCCTCTAGCTGCTGGTGAGATGTAAAGTGGTTAACAGCCAATAATGAGAACAGAAAGGAGCTGCGTTTAAAAGGAAAAATTGAGGTACCATTCAATCCAGCAGGCGCACCAATGGGCCTCTCACCTGAGAAGACCAGAATCAAGAAGACCCGGGCTGCAAAAGCTGCACTGCAGCCTTATTCACAATAGACAAGACAGTGAAGCAACCAAAATGTCCATCAACAGATGAAGGGATAAACAAGAAGTGGTCCATATACACAATGAATACTAGCCATGGAAAACAATGAAACACTGCTCTTTGAGGCACCATAGATGATCTTGGAGATAATCACAGAACATGAGGGAAGTCGGAAAGCAAAAGTCCTATATCCTATGAAATCACTTATAGGCGTTATCTAATAACTGACACAAATGAACATATTTCCACAGGGAAAGGCAATCACAGACTTATAAAAAAAAACTATGCTTACCTAAAAGGAAAGGTGGGGGGAATGGATAAATGAAGATTAGCGTTACCATCTGTATACAAATTCATATTATATACATATATCAAAAAGACCGACCATATAGCAAGGGAGGTTGATGGAACACTCTGTAATAATTTACATGGGAAGAGGATCTCTACATAAATAGATATATATAATGTGTAAATGAACCAGAGTGTGTACACCTTGGACAAACAACATTCGAACCATTACCCCAATGTAAAAAATTAAAACAACGAACTAGAAGTAATGAGACATAAACTTATGGGTGGTTTTCCTGGCACATTCCATTCAAATTTACAACCCAGGTAAACGACTTCCAGAACGGCTCTGCTGCCCTAGTACCCAGATTTGGGAATGGAGAAATGCTGCCTCCTTGTGGCCGTTTCCCACAACAGCAGCTTTAAACCCACTGCAAAAGGTCACTAAATATTCACCAATTCAGTTCTGTAAATGACACCTGCCCTCCAAAAAATACTGAGGTCGAAAATCGACCAAAAAATTCAAGAGTGCAACCTTCCAAAAAGACAATTTGAAGAGGTAGATTGTACTCACACTTTTTTTTTTCTTTTTTCTTTTAACACAAAAGAAAAAGGCGTGGAAAAATGATGAATTTTAGGAATTTTTAGAGACATGTAAACCCAAATTACAAAAACCTATCAGCCCACACCAGTCAGAATGGCCCTCGACAAAAATGCTGCAAACAATAAATGCTGACATGATTGTGGAGAAATGAGTACCCTCGATTCTAAGGGGGACGTGGTAAGAGCCACTAATGAAAGCACAATTGAGGTGCCTTGAAAAGGTAACATTGAGCTACCATACCAGTCAATCAATCATACCCACTGCTGGGTGTATCACCTGAGAAAATGAAAATCCAAAAGTCACAGGCTGGCAATCCTGCACTCCAGCAATAGTTACCATAGGCAACACTTGGAAGCAACGAAAACGTCCATCAACAGAGGAATGCACCAAGAAGAAGTGGTCCATGTCCACAATGGAATATTAGCCATGGAAAACATTGAAGCACTGCTCTTTGAGGCACCATACATGAGCCTGGAGATAATCATACAACATGAAGTAGGACGGAAAGCAAAAGACCTATATCCTATAATATCACTTATGGCATTATCTAATAACTGACACAAATGAACATATTTCCGAAGAGAAAGACACTCACGGGCTTAGAAAACAAACTATGCTCATCTAAAAGGAAAGGAGGGGGGAATTGATAAATGAAGAATAGTGTTACTATACGTATACAAATACGTATTATATACATGTATCAAAAAGACCGAACATATAGAAAGGGAGGTGTATGGAACACTGTAATAGTTTACATGGGAAGAGGATCTGTACATTAATAGACATACATAATGTACAAATGAACCAGACTGTGTACACCTAGGACAAACAAAATTCTAATCTTTACTCTGATTATAAAAAACTAAAAACCCAAGAAGAAGTAATGAGACATGAACTTATGGGGATTTCTCCTGGCAAATTCCATTCTCCTTTACAACCTAGGACAACGACTTCCAGAAAGGCTCTGCTGCCCTAGTACCCAGATTGGGGAATGGAGAAATGCTGCCTCCTTGTGGCCGTTTCCCACAACAGCAGCTTTAAACCCACTGCGAAAGGTCACTAAATATTCACCAACTTGCAGTTCTGTAAATGACACCTGCCCTCCAAAAAATTTCTGGGGTCAAAAATCGACCAAAAAATTCAAAAGAGGGCAACCTTCGAAGGAGACAATTTCAAGAGGTATATTGTACACACGGTTTTTTCTTTTAAGTGAAAAGAAAAAGGCGTGGGAAAATGATAAAGTTTAGGAACTTTTAAAGATATGCAAACCGAAATTACAAATACCTCTCAGCTCACAGCAGTCAGAATGGCCATCAGCAAAAATGCTGCAAACAATACATGCTGAAGGGATTGTGGAGAAATGTGTACCCTGAGCTCTAAGGGGGACGTGCTAAGAACCATTACTGTAAACACAATGGAGGTGCTTTGAAAAGGTAAACATTGAGCTACCAGTGAATCAAGCATACCATCTGCTGAGCCTATCACCTGAGAAAATGAGAATCAAAAAGTCACAGGCTGGCAAACCTGTACGCCAGCAATACTTACCATAGTCAACACATGGAAGCAACAAAAATGTCCATCAACAGAGGAATGCACCAAGAAGAAGTGGTCCATGTATACAACGGAAGAGTATTCCAGTAAAAAATATAAATTAAATTTAAAAAACAAACAAATGTAAGGAGACATCAGCAACTGTGGGTTTCTCCGGGCACATTCCACTCTAATTTATAACCGAAGAGCACCACTGGCTGGTAGGTCTGTTTCCCTAGTACCAGCATGCTGAACGTAGAAAGGCTGCCACCCTCTGGCCGTTACCTGCACAAGCAGGTTTAAAGCTTGAGCTAATAGTCACTTCATATGAACTAGTACTGCAGGGCTGTAAATGAAACCTGCCCTCAAAATGTCTTGAGGGAGGTAATGGCCAAACTATTTCAAAAGGTGACACATACTTCAAGTAAACACTTTGAAGAACTAAGCTCTAATCACAGCTGGAAAAATAAAAAGCACATGTCTTAAAGCTCAATTTCAACGCATTATGAGACACATGCAAATTCAACCACAAAGAGGTATCAGCTCACACCAGTCAGAATAACCATCAGCAAAAAAGTACAAAAAATAAATGCTGAAGGTGCTGTGGAGAAGTGCATACCCTCAACTTTACATGGGACGTAACCTGGAAAGAGCCACTAAAGAGAACAGAATGGAGGTGCCTTTAAAAGGTAAACATTGAGCTACCATATGATCCAACAGACCCATTCCTGGAACTATAACCTAAGAAGACAGAATTGGAAAGACACAGGCAGGCAAATCTGCATTGCATAGTATTACAATAGCCAAGATATGGAAGTAACCAAAAAGTCCACCGACAGATGGGTGGACAAAGAAGAACTGCTACATGTACACATGGAATATGAGCTAGCGAAAAAATGAAACAATGCCATTTGCAGCACCACAGATGAGTCTAGAAGTAATCACGCAACTTGTAGTAAGTGAGACAGCGAAAGACACATATCCTATCATATCACATACAGGTGTTACCTAAAAATTGAAACAAACGAAGATATTTCCACAGAGAAAGGCAATCACAGATTCAGTACAAAAACTTATGCTTCGCCAAATGGAAAGGTGTGAGGATTGGATACACTACCATATTGAGGTTAACGGAGAGATACCAACACATGTGAAATATATAATCACCAAAGATCTACGGAATACCAAGGGAAGACTACTCAACATAGTGTCATAATCTACATGGGAAAAGGATCTGAAGAAGAATAGATATATGTATATGTGTGAAAGAAGCACATCTTGCACACCTAGAACAAACAAAACATTGTAATCAAGTTTGCTGTGATAAAAAATAAAAATTAAGTTAAAACTACGAACAAGAAGTAATGAGACATAAACTTAAAGGGCTTTTTCCTGGCACATTCCATTCTAATTTACAACCTAGAACACCACTTCCAGTAAGGCTCTGTTGCCCTAGTAACCAGATTTGGTAAAGGAGAAATGCTGCCGCCTTGTGGCCCATTCCCACAAGAGCAGCTTTTAACCCACAGCTCATGGTCACTTAACATTCACAAGGACTCAGGCCTGTAAAGGACACCTGCCCTCAAAACTGTGCTGAGGTAGGGAATGGATAAAACAATTCAAAACAGGCAACATTTTCAAGAAGATCGTATGAGGAGGTAAGTTTTACTCACTCTCTTTTTAAAAAAAGGAAAATGGATAAAAGCTCAACCTCAGGAAGTATTAGACTCATGCGATCTAATCTACAAAAAGTTTTCAACTCACACCAGTCGACTGACCATCAGCAAAAAGCCTACAAACAATCAATGCTGAAGAGGTTTTAGAGAACTCTGTACCCTCTAGCTGCTGGTGAGATGTAAAGTGGTTAACAGCCAATAATGAGAACAGAAAGGAGCTGCGTTTAAAAGGAGAAATTGAGGTACCATTCAATCCAGCAGGCGCACCAATGGGCCTCTCACCTGAGAAGACCAGAATCAAGAAGACCCGGGCTGCAAAAGCTGCACTGCAGCCTTATTCACAATAGACAAGACAGTGAAGCAACCAAAATGTCCATCAACAGATGAAGGGATAAACAAGAAGTGGTCCATATACACAATGAATACTAGCCATGGAAAACAATGAAACACTGCTCTTTGAGGCACCATAGATGATCTTGGAGATAATCACAGAACATGAGGGAAGTCGGAAAGCAAAAGTCCTATATCCTATGAAATCACTTATAGGCGTTATCTAATAACTGACACAAATGAACATATTTCCACAGGGAAAGGCAATCACAGACTTATAAAAAAAAACTATGCTTACCTAAAAGGAAAGGTGGGGGGAATGGATAAATGAAGATTAGCGTTACCATCTGTATACAAATTCATATTATATACATATATCAAAAAGACCGACCATATAGCAAGGGAGGTTGATGGAACACTCTGTAATAATTTACATGGGAAGAGGATCTCTACATAAATAGATATATATAATGTGTAAATGAACCAGAGTGTGTACACCTTGGACAAACAACATTCGAACCATTACCCCAATGTAAAAAATTAAAACAATGAACTAGAAGTAAGGAGACATAAACTTATGGGTGGTTTTCCTGGCACATTCCATTCAAATTTACAACCCAGGTAAACGACTTCCAGAACGGCTCTGCTGCCCTAGTACCCAGATTTGGGAATGGAGAAATGCTGCCTCCTTGTGGCCGTTTCCCACAACAGCAGCTTTAAACCCACTGCAAAAGGTCACTAAATATTCACCAATTCAGTTCTGTAAATGACACCTGCCCTCCAAAAAATACTGAGGTCGAAAATCGACCAAAAAATTCAAGAGTGCAACCTTCCAAAAAGACAATTTGAAGAGGTAGATTGTACTCACACTTTTTTTTTCTTTTTTCTTTTAACACAAAAGAAAAAGGCGTGGAAAAATGATGAATTTTAGGAATTTTTAGAGACATGTCAACCCAAATTACAAAAACCTATCAGCTCACGCCAGTCAGAATGGCCCTCGACAAAAATGCTGCAAACAATAAATGCTGACGTGATTGTGGAGAAATGAGTACCCTCGATTCTAAGGGGGACGTGGTAAGAGCCACTAATGAAAGCACAATTGAGGTGCCTTGAAAAGGTAACACTGAGCTACCATACCAGTCAATCAATCATACCCACTGCTGGGTGTATCACCTGAGAAAATGAAAATCCAAAAGTCACAGGCTGGCAATCGTGCACTCCAGCAATAGTTACCATAGGCAACACTTGGAAGCAACGAAAACGTCCATCAACAGAGGAATGCACCAAGAAGAAGTGGTCCATGTCCACAATGGAATATTAGCCATGGAAAACATTGAAGCACTGCTCTTTGAGGCACCATACATGAGCCTGGAGATAATCACAAAACATGAAGTAGGACGGAAAGCAAAAGACCTATATCCTATAATATCACTTATGGCATTATGTAATAACTGACACAAATGAACATATTTCCAAAGAGAAAGACACTCACGGGCTTAGAAAACAAACTATGCTCATCTAAAAGGAAAGGAGGGGGGAATTGATAAATGAAGAATAGTGTTACTATACGTATACAAATACATATTATATACATGTATCAAAAAGACCGAACATATAGCAAGGGAGGTCTATGGAACACTGTAATATTTTACATGGGAAGAGGATCTGTACATTAATAGACATACATAATGTGCAAATGAACCAGATTGTGTACACCTAGGACAAACAATATTCTAATCTTTACTCTGATTAAAAAAATGTAAAAACCCAAGAAGAAGTAATGAGACATAAACTTATGGGGATTTCTCCTGGCAAATTCCATTCTCATTTACAACCTAGGACAACGACTTCCAGAAAGGCTCTGCTGCCCTAGTACCCAGATTGGGGAATGGAGAAATGCTGCCTCCTTGTGGCCGTTTCCCACAACAGCAGCTTTAAACCCACTGCGAAAGGTCACTAAATATTCACCAACTTGCAGTTCTGTAAATGACACCTGCCCTCCAATAAATTTCTGGGGTCAAAAATCGACGAAAAAATTGAAAAGAGGGCAACCTTCGAAGAAGACAATTTCAAGAGGTATATTGTACACACGGTTTTTTCTTTTAAGTGAAAAGAAAAAGGCGTGGGAAAATGATAAAGTTTAGGAATTTTTAAAGATAGGCAAACGGAAATTACAAATACCTATCAGCTCACAGCAGTCAGAATGGCCATCAGCAAAAATGCTGCAAACAATACATGCTGAAGGGATTGTGGAGAAATGTGTACCCTGAGCTCTAAGGGGGACGTGGTAAGAACCATTACTGTAAACACAATGGAGGTGCTTTGAAAAGGTAAACATTGAGCTACCAGTGAATCAAGCATACCATCTGCTGAGCCTATCACCTGAGAAAATGAGAATCAAAAAGTCACAGGCTGGCAAACCTGTACGCCAGCAATACTTACCATAGTCAACACATGGAAGCAACAAAAATGTCCATCAACAGAGGAATGCACCAAGAAGAAGTGGTCCATGTATACAACGGAATAGTACTCCAGTAAAAAATGTAAATTAAATTTAAAAAACAAACAAATGTAAGGAGACATCAGCAACTGTGGGTTCCTCCGGGCACATTCCACTCTAATTTATAACCGAAGAACACCACTGGCTGGTAGGTCTGTTTCCCTAGTAGCAGCGTGGGGAACGTAGAAAGGCTGCCGCCCTCTGGCCGTTACCTGCAAAAGCAGGTTTAAAGCTTGAGTTAATGGTCACTTCATATGAACTAGTACTGCAGGGCTGTAAATGAAACCTGCCCTCAAAATGTCTTGAGGGAGGTAATGGCCAAACTATTTCAAAAGGTGACACATACTTCAAGTAAACACTTTGAAGAACTAAGCTCTAATCACAGCTGGAAAAATAAAAAGCACATGTCTTAAAGCTCAATTTCAACGCATTATGAGACACATGCAAATTCAACCACAAAGAGGTATCAGCTCAAACCAGTCAGAATAACCATCAGCAAAAAAACTACAAAGAATAAATGCTGAAGGTGCTGTGGAGAAGTGCATACCCTCAACTTTACGTGGGACGTAACCTGGAAAGAGCCACTAAAGAGAACAGAATGGAGGTGCCTTTAAAAGGTAAACATTGAGCTACCATATGATCCAACAGACCCATTCCTGGAACTATAACCTAAGAAGACAGAATTGGAAAGACACAGGCAAGCAAATCTGCATTGCATAGTATTACAATAGCCAAGATATGGAAGTAACCAAAAAGTCCACCGACAGATGGGTGGACAAAGAAGAACTGCTACATGTACACATGGAATATGAGCTAGCGAAAAAATGAAACAATGCCATTTGCAGCACCACAGATGAGTCTAGAAGTAATCACGCAACTTGTAGTAAGTGAGACAGCGAAAGACACATATCCTATCATATCACATACAGGTGTTACCTAAAAATTGAAACAAACGAAGATATTTCCACAGAGAAAGGCAATCACAGATTCAGTACAAAAACTTATGCTTCGCCAAATGGAAAGGTGTGAGGATTGGATACACTACCATATTGAGGTTAACGGAGAGATACCAACACATGTGAAATATATAATCACCAAAGATCTACGGAATACCAAGGGAAGACTACTCAACATAGTGTCATAATCTACATGGGAAAAGGATCTGAAGAAGAATAGATATATGTATATGTGTGAAAGAAGCACATCTTGCACACCTAGAACAAACAAAACATTGTAATCAAGTTTGCTGTGATAAAAAATAAAAATTAAGTTAAAACTACGAACAAGAAGTAATGAGACATAAACTTAAAGGGCTTTTTCCTGGCACATTCCATTCTAATTTACAACCTAGAACACCACTTCCAGTAAGGCTCTGTTGCCCTAGTAACCAGATTTGGTAAAGGAGAAATGCTGCCGCCTTGTGGCCCATTCCCACAAGAGCAGCTTTTAACCCACAGCTCATGGTCACTTAACATTCACAAGGACTCAGGCCTGTAAAGGACACCTGCCCTCAAAACTGTGCTGAGGTAGGGAATGGATAAAACAATTCAAAACAGGCAACATTTTCAAGAAGATCGTATGAGGAGGTAAGTTTTACTCACTCTCTTTTTAAAAAAAGGAAAATGGATAAAAGCTCAACCTCAGGAAGTATTAGACTCATGCGATCTAATCTACAAAAAGTTTTCAACTCACACCAGTCGACTGACCATCAGCAAAAAGCCTACAAACAATCAATGCTGAAGAGGTTTTAGAGAACTCTGTACCCTCTAGCTGCTGGTGAGATGTAAAGTGGTTAACAGCCAATAATGAGAACAGAAAGGAGCTGCGTTTAAAAGGAGAAATTGAGGTACCATTCAATCCAGCAGGCGCACCAATGGGCCTCTCACCTGAGAAGACCAGAATCAAGAAGACCCGGGCTGCAAAAGCTGCACTGCAGCCTTATTCACAATAGACAAGACAGTGAAGCAACCAAAATGTCCATCAACAGATGAAGGGATAAACAAGAAGTGGTCCATATACACAATGAATACTAGCCATGGAAAACAATGAAACACTGCTCTTTGAGGCACCATAGATGATCTTGGAGATAATCACAGAACATGAGGGAAGTCGGAAAGCAAAAGTCCTATATCCTATGAAATCACTTATAGGCGTTATCTAATAACTGACACAAATGAACATATTTCCACAGGGAAAGGCAATCACAGACTTATAAAAAAAAACTATGCTTACCTAAAAGGAAAGGTGGGGGGAATGGATAAATGAAGATTAGCGTTACCATCTGTATACAAATTCATATTATATACATATATCAAAAAGACCGACCATATAGCAAGGGAGGTTGATGGAACACTCTGTAATAATTTACATGGGAAGAGGATCTCTACATAAATAGATATATATAATGTGTAAATGAACCAGAGTGTGTACACCTTGGACAAACAACATTCGAACCATTACCCCAATGTAAAAAATTAAAACAATGAACTAGAAGTAAGGAGACATAAACTTATGGGTGGTTTTCCTGGCACATTCCATTCAAATTTACAACCCAGGTAAACGACTTCCAGAACGGCTCTGCTGCCCTAGTACCCAGATTTGGGAATGGAGAAATGCTGCCTCCTTGTGGCCGTTTCCCACAACAGCAGCTTTAAACCCACTGCAAAAGGTCACTAAATATTCACCAATTCAGTTCTGTAAATGACACCTGCCCTCCAAAAAATACTGAGGTCGAAAATCGACCAAAAAATTCAAGAGTGCAACCTTCCAAAAAGACAATTTGAAGAGGTAGATTGTACTCACACTTTTTTTTTCTTTTTTCTTTTAACACAAAAGAAAAAGGCGTGGAAAAATGATGAATTTTAGGAATTTTTAGAGACATGTCAACCCAAATTACAAAAACCTATCAGCTCACGCCAGTCAGAATGGCCCTCGACAAAAATGCTGCAAACAATAAATGCTGACGTGATTGTGGAGAAATGAGTACCCTCGATTCTAAGGGGGACGTGGTAAGAGCCACTAATGAAAGCACAATTGAGGTGCCTTGAAAAGGTAACACTGAGCTACCATACCAGTCAATCAATCATACCCACTGCTGGGTGTATCACCTGAGAAAATGAAAATCCAAAAGTCACAGGCTGGCAATCGTGCACTCCAGCAATAGTTACCATAGGCAACACTTGGAAGCAACGAAAACGTCCATCAACAGAGGAATGCACCAAGAAGAAGTGGTCCATGTCCACAATGGAATATTAGCCATGGAAATCATTGAAGCACTGCTCTTTGAGGCACCATACATGAGCCTGGAGATAATCACAAAACATGAAGTAGGACGGAAAGCAAAAGACCTATATCCTATAATATCACTTATGGCATTATGTAATAACTGACACAAATGAACATATTTCCAAAGAGAAAGACACTCACGGGCTTAGAAAACAAACTATGCTCATCTAAAAGGAAAGGAGGGGGGAATTGATAAATGAAGAATAGTGTTACTATACGTATAC
This sequence comes from Eubalaena glacialis, assembly GCF_028564815.1. Lineage (NCBI taxonomy): Eukaryota > Metazoa > Chordata > Mammalia > Artiodactyla > Balaenidae > Eubalaena > Eubalaena glacialis. The sequence continues at coordinate 29,180,661 of NC_083723.1, read as the reverse complement.
AAATACATATTATATACATGTATCAAAAAGACCGAACATATAGCAAGGGAGGTCTATGGAACACTGTAATATTTTACATGGGAAGAGGATCTGTACATTAATAGACGTAGATAATGTACAAATGAACCAGATTGTGTACACCTAGGAAAAACAATATTCTAATCTTTACTCTGATTAAAAAAATGTAAAAAGCCAAGAAGAAGTAATGAGACATAAACTTATGGGGATTTCTCCTGGCAAATTCCATTCTCATTTACAACCTAGGACAACGACTTCCAGAAAGGCTCTGCTGCCCTAGTACCCAGATTGGGGAATGGAGAAATGCTGCCTCCTTGTGGCCGTTTCCCACAACAGCAGCTTTAAACCCACTGCGAAAGGTCACTAAATATTCACCAACTTGCAGTTCTGTAAATGACACCTGCCCTCCAATAAATTTCTGGGGTCAAAAATCGACGAAAAAATTGAAAAGAGGGCAACCTTCGAAGAAGACAATTTCAAGAGGTATATTGTACACACGGTTTTTTCTTTTAAGTGAAAAGAAAAAGGCGTGGGAAAATGATAAAGTTTAGGAATTTTTAAAGATAGGCAAACGGAAATTACAAATACCTATCAGCTCACAGCAGTCAGAATGGCCATCAGCAAAAATGCTGCAAACAATACATGCTGAAGGGATTGTGGAGAAATGTGTACCCTGAGCTCTAAGGGGGACGTGCTAAGAACCATTACTGTAAACACAATGGAGGTGCTTTGAAAAGGTAAACATTGAGCTACCAGTGAATCAAGCATACCATCTGCTGAGCCTATCACCTGAGAAAATGAGAATCAAAAAGTCACAGGCTGGCAAACCTGTACGCCAGCAATACTTACCATAGTCAACACATGGAAGCAACAAAAATGTCCATCAACAGAGGAATGCACCAAGAAGAAGTGGTCCATGTATACAACGGAATAGTACTCCAGTAAAAAATGTAAATTAAATTTAAAAAACAAACAAATGTAAGGAGACATCAGCAACTGTGGGTTTCTCCGGGCACATTCCACTCTAATTTATAACCGAAGAACACCACTGGCTGGTAGGTCTGTTTCCCTAGTACCAGCGTGGGGAACGTAGAAAGGCTGCCGCCCTCTGGCCGTTACCTGCAAAAGCAGGTTTAAAGCTTGAGTTAATGGTCACTTCATATGAACTAGTACTGCAGGGCTGTAAATGAAACCTGCCCTCAAAATGTCTTGAGGGAGGTAATGGCCAAAATATTTCAAAAGGTGACACATACTTCAAGTAAACACTTTGAAGAACTAAGCTCTAATCACAGCTGGAAAAATAAAAAGCACATGTCTTAAAGCTCAATTTCAACGCATTATGAGACACATGCAAATTCAACCACAAAGAGGTATCAGCTCAAACCAGTCAGAATAACCATCAGCAAAAAACTACAAAGAATAAATGCTGAAGGTGCTGTGGAGAAGTGCATACCCTCAACTTTACGTGGGCCGTAACCTGGAAAGAGCCACTAAAGAGAACAGAATGGAGGTGCCTTTAAAAGGTAAACATTGAGCTACCATATGATCCAACAGACCCATTCCTGGAACTATAACCTAAGAAGACAGAATTGGAAAGACACAGGCAGGCAAATCTGCATTGCATAGTATTACAATAGCCAAGATATGGAAGTAACCAAAAAGTCCACCGACAGATGGGTGGACAAAGAAGAACTGCTACATGTACACATGGAATATGAGCTAGCGAAAAAATGAAACAATGCCATTTGCAGCACCACAGATGAGTCTAGAAGTAATCACGCAACTTGTAGTAAGTGAGACAGCGAAAGACACATATCCTATCATATCACATACAGGTGTTACCTAAAAATTGAAACAAACGAAGATATTTCCACAGAGAAAGGCAATCACAGATTCAGTACAAAAACTTATGCTTCGCCAAATGGAAAGGTGTGAGGATTGGATACACTACCATATTGAGGTTAACGGAGAGATACCAACACATGTGAAATATATAATCACCAAAGATCTACGGAATACCAAGGGAAGACTACTCAACATAGTGTCATAATCTACATGGGAAAAGGATCTGAAGAAGAATAGATATATGTATATGTGTGAAAGAAGCACATCTTGCACACCTAGAACAAACAAAACATTGTAATCAAGTTTGCTGTGATAAAAAATAAAAATTAAGTTAAAACTACGAACAAGAAGTAATGAGACATAAACTTAAAGGGCTTTTTCCTGGCACATTCCATTCTAATTTACAACCTAGAACACCACTTCCAGTAAGGCTCTGTTGCCCTAGTAACCAGATTTGGTAAAGGAGAAATGCTGCCGCCTTGTGGCCCATTCCCACAAGAGCAGCTTTTAACCCACAGCTCATGGTCACTTAACATTCACAAGGACTCAGGCCTGTAAAGGACACCTGCCCTCAAAACTGTGCTGAGGTAGGGAATGGATAAAACAATTCAAAACAGGCAACATTTTCAAGAAGATCGTATGAGGAGGTAAGTTTTACTCACTCTCTTTTTAAAAAAAGGAAAATGGATAAAAGCTCAACCTCAGGAAGTATTAGACTCATGCGATCTAATCTACAAAAAGTTTTCAACTCACACCAGTCGACTGACCATCAGCAAAAAGCCTACAAACAATCAATGCTGAAGAGGTTTTAGAGAACTCTGTACCCTCTAGCTGCTGGTGAGATGTAAAGTGGTTAACAGCCAATAATGAGAACAGAAAGGAGCTGCGTTTAAAAGGAGAAATTGAGGTACCATTCAATCCAGCAGGCGCACCAATGGGCCTCTCACCTGAGAAGACCAGAATCAAGAAGACCCGGGCTGCAAAAGCTGCACTGCAGCCTTATTCACAATAGACAAGACAGTGAAGCAACCAAAATGTCCATCAACAGATGAAGGGATAAACAAGAAGTGGTCCATATACACAATGAATACTAGCCATGGAAAACAATGAAACACTGCTCTTTGAGGCACCATAGATGATCTTGGAGATAATCACAGAACATGAGGGAAGTCGGAAAGCAAAAGTCCTATATCCTATGAAATCACTTATAGGCGTTATCTAATAACTGACACAAATGAACATATTTCCACAGGGAAAGGCAATCACAGACTTATAAAAAAAAACTATGCTTACCTAAAAGGAAAGGTGGGGGGAATGGATAAATGAAGATTAGCGTTACCATCTGTATACAAATTCATATTATATACATATATCAAAAAGACCGACCATATAGCAAGGGAGGTTGATGGAACACTCTGTAATAATTTACATGGGAAGAGGATCTCTACATAAATAGATATATATAATGTGTAAATGAACCAGAGTGTGTACACCTTGGACAAACAACATTCGAACCATTACCCCAATGTAAAAAATTAAAACAATGAACTAGAAGTAAGGAGACATAAACTTATGGGTGGTTTTCCTGGCACATTCCATTCAAATTTACAACCCAGGTAAACGACTTCCAGAACGGCTCTGCTGCCCTAGTACCCAGATTTGGGAATGGAGAAATGCTGCCTCCTTGTGGCCGTTTCCCACAACAGCAGCTTTAAACCCACTGCAAAAGGTCACTAAATATTCACCAATTCAGTTCTGTAAATGACACCTGCCCTCCAAAAAATACTGAGGTCGAAAATCGACCAAAAAATTCAAGAGTGCAACCTTCCAAAAAGACAATTTGAAGAGGTAGATTGTACTCACACTTTTTTTTTCTTTTTTCTTTTAACACAAAAGAAAAAGGCGTGGAAAAATGATGAATTTTAGGAATTTTTAGAGACATGTCAACCCAAATTACAAAAACCTATCAGCTCACGCCAGTCAGAATGGCCCTCGACAAAAATGCTGCAAACAATAAATGCTGACGTGATTGTGGAGAAATGAGTACCCTCGATTCTAAGGGGGACGTGGTAAGAGCCACTAATGAAAGCACAATTGAGGTGCCTTGAAAAGGTAACACTGAGCTACCATACCAGTCAATCAATCATACCCACTGCTGGGTGTATCACCTGAGAAAATGAAAATCCAAAAGTCACAGGCTGGCAATCGTGCACTCCAGCAATAGTTACCATAGGCAACACTTGGAAGCAACGAAAACGTCCATCAACAGAGGAATGCACCAAGAAGAAGTGGTCCATGTCCACAATGGAATATTAGCCATGGAAATCATTGAAGCACTGCTCTTTGAGGCACCATACATGAGCCTGGAGATAATCACAAAACATGAAGTAGGACGGAAAGCAAAAGACCTATATCCTATAATATCACTTATGGCATTATGTAATAACTGACACAAATGAACATATTTCCAAAGAGAAAGACACTCACGGGCTTAGAAAACAAACTATGCTCATCTAAAAGGAAAGGAGGGGGGAATTGATAAATGAAGAATAGTGTTACTATACGTATACAAATACATATTATATACATGTATCAAAAAGACCGAACATATAGCAAGGGAGGTCTATGGAACACTGTAATATTTTACATGGGAAGAGGATCTGTACATTAATAGACGTAGATAATGTACAAATGAACCAGATTGTGTACACCTAGGAAAAACAATATTCTAATCTTTACTCTGATTAAAAAAATGTAAAAAGCCAAGAAGAAGTAATGAGACATAAACTTATGGGGATTTCTCCTGGCAAATTCCATTCTCATTTACAACCTAGGACAACGACTTCCAGAAAGGCTCTGCTGCCCTAGTACCCAGATTGGGGAATGGAGAAATGCTGCCTCCTTGTGGCCGTTTCCCACAACAGCAGCTTTAAACCCACTGCGAAAGGTCACTAAATATTCACCAACTTGCAGTTCTGTAAATGACACCTGCCCTCCAATAAATTTCTGGGGTCAAAAATCGACGAAAAAATTGAAAAGAGGGCAACCTTCGAAGAAGACAATTTCAAGAGGTATATTGTACACACGGTTTTTTCTTTTAAGTGAAAAGAAAAAGGCGTGGGAAAATGATAAAGTTTAGGAATTTTTAAAGATAGGCAAACGGAAATTACAAATACCTATCAGCTCACAGCAGTCAGAATGGCCATCAGCAAAAATGCTGCAAACAATACATGCTGAAGGGATTGTGGAGAAATGTGTACCCTGAGCTCTAAGGGGGACGTGCTAAGAACCATTACTGTAAACACAATGGAGGTGCTTTGAAAAGGTAAACATTGAGCTACCAGTGAATCAAGCATACCATCTGCTGAGCCTATCACCTGAGAAAATGAGAATCAAAAAGTCACAGGCTGGCAAACCTGTACGCCAGCAATACTTACCATAGTCAACACATGGAAGCAACAAAAATGTCCATCAACAGAGGAATGCACCAAGAAGAAGTGGTCCATGTATACAACGGAATAGTACTCCAGTAAAAAATGTAAATTAAATTTAAAAAACAAACAAATGTAAGGAGACATCAGCAACTGTGGGTTTCTCCGGTCACATTCCACTCTAATTTATAACCAAAGAACACCACTGGCTGGTAGGTCTGTTTCCCTAGTACCAGCGTGGGGAACGTAGAAAGGCTGCCGCCCTCTGGCCGTTACCTGCAAAAGCAGGTTTAAAGCTTGAGTTAATGGTCACTTCATATGAACTAGTACTGCAGGGCTGTAAATGAAACCTGCCCTCAAAATGTCTTGAGGGAGGTAATGGCCAAAATATTTCAAAAGGTGACACATACTTCAAGTAAACACTTTGAAGAACTAAGCTCTAATCACAGCTGGAAAAATAAAAAGCACATGTCTTAAAGCTCAATTTCAACGCATTATGAGACACATGCAAATTCAACCACAAAGAGGTATCAGCTCAAACCAGTCAGAATAACCATCAGCAAAAAACTACAAAGAATAAATGCTGAAGGTGCTGTGGAGAAGTGCATACCCTCAACTTTACGTGGGCCGTAACCTGGAAAGAGCCACTAAAGAGAACAGAATGGAGGTGCCTTTAAAAGGTAAACATTGAGCTACCATATGATCCAACAGACCCATTCCTGGAACTATAACCTAAGAAGACAGAATTGGAAAGACACAGGCAGGCAAATCTGCATTGCATAGTATTACAATAGCCAAGATATGGAAGTAACCAAAAAGTCCACCGACAGATGGGTGGACAAAGAAGAACTGCTACATGTACACATGGAATATGAGCTAGCGAAAAAATGAAACAATGCCATTTGCAGCACCACAGATGAGTCTAGAAGTAATCACGCAACTTGTAGTAAGTGAGACAGCGAAAGACACATATCCTATCATATCACATACAGGTGTTACCTAAAAATTGAAACAAACGAAGATATTTCCACAGAGAAAGGCAATCACAGATTCAGTACAAAAACTTATGCTTCGCCAAATGGAAAGGTGTGAGGATTGGATACACTACCATATTGAGGTTAACGGAGAGATACCAACACATGTGAAATATATAATCACCAAAGATCTACGGAATACCAAGGGAAGACTACTCAACATAGTGTCATAATCTACATGGGAAAAGGATCTGAAGAAGAATAGATATATGTATATGTGTGAAAGAAGCACATCTTGCACACCTAGAACAAACAAAACATTGTAATCAAGTTTGCTGTGATAAAAAATAAAAATTAAGTTAAAACTACGAACAAGAAGTAATGAGACATAAACTTAAAGGGCTTTTTCCTGGCACATTCCATTCTAATTTACAACCTAGAACACCACTTCCAGTAAGGCTCTGTTGCCCTAGTAACCAGATTTGGTAAAGGAGAAATGCTGCCGCCTTGTGGCCCATTCCCACAAGAGCAGCTTTTAACCCACAGCTCATGGTCACTTAACATTCACAAGGACTCAGGCCTGTAAAGGACACCTGCCCTCAAAACTGTGCTGAGGGAGGGAATGGATAAAACAATTCAAAACAGGCAACATTTTCAAGAAGATCGTATGAGGAGGTAAGTTTTACTCACTCTCTTTTTAAAAAAAGGAAAATGGATAAAAGCTCAACCTCAGGAAGTATTAGACTCATGCGATCTAATCTACAAAAAGTTTTCAACTCACACCAGTCGACTGACCATCAGCAAAAAGCCTACAAACAATCAATGCTGAAGAGGTTTTAGAGAACTCTGTACCCTCTAGCTGCTGGTGAGATGTAAAGTGGTTAACAGCCAATAATGAGAACAGAAAGGAGCTGCGTTTAAAAGGAAAAATTGAGGTACCATTCAATCCAGCAGGCGCACCAATGGGCCTCTCACCTGAGAAGACCAGAATCAAGAAGACCCGGGCTGCAAAAGCTGCACTGCAGCCTTATTCACAATAGACAAGACAGTGAAGCAACCAAAATGTCCATCAACAGATGAAGGGATAAACAAGAAGTGGTCCATATACACAATGAATACTAGCCATGGAAAACAATGAAACACTGCTCTTTGAGGCACCATAGATGATCTTGGAGATAATCACAGAACATGAGGGAAGTCGGAAAGCAAAAGTCCTATATCCTATGAAATCACTTATAGGCGTTATCTAATAACTGACACAAATGAACATATTTCCACAGGGAAAGGCAATCACAGACTTATAAAAAAAAACTATGCTTACCTAAAAGGAAAGGTGGGGGGAATGGATAAATGAAGATTAGCGTTACCATCTGTATACAAATTCATATTATATACATATATCAAAAAGACCGACCATATAGCAAGGGAGGTTGATGGAACACTCTGTAATAATTTACATGGGAAGAGGATCTCTACATAAATAGATATATATAATGTGTAAATGAACCAGAGTGTGTACACCTTGGACAAACAACATTCGAACCATTACCCCAATGTAAAAAATTAAAACAATGAACTAGAAGTAAGGAGACATAAACTTATGGGTGGTTTTCCTGGCACATTCCATTCAAATTTACAACCCAGGTAAACGACTTCCAGAACGGCTCTGCTGCCCTAGTACCCAGATTTGGGAATGGAGAAATGCTGCCTCCTTGTGGCCGTTTCCCACAACAGCAGCTTTAAACCCACTGCAAAAGGTCACTAAATATTCACCAATTCAGTTCTGTAAATGACACCTGCCCTCCAAAAAATACTGAGGTCGAAAATCGACCAAAAAATTCAAGAGTGCAACCTTCCAAAAAGACAATTTGAAGAGGTAGATTGTACTCACACTTTTTTTTTCTTTTTTCTTTTAACACAAAAGAAAAAGGCGTGGAAAAATGATGAATTTTAGGAATTTTTAGAGACATGTCAACCCAAATTACAAAAACCTATCAGCTCACGCCAGTCAGAATGGCCCTCGACAAAAATGCTGCAAACAATAAATGCTGACGTGATTGTGGAGAAATGAGTACCCTCGATTCTAAGGGGGACGTGGTAAGAGCCACTAATGAAAGCACAATTGAGGTGCCTTGAAAAGGTAACACTGAGCTACCATACCAGTCAATCAATCATACCCACTGCTGGGTGTATCACCTGAGAAAATGAAAATCCAAAAGTCACAGGCTGGCAATCCTGCACTCCAGCAATAGTTACCATAGGCAACACTTGGAAGCAACGAAAACGTCCATCAACAGAGGAATGCACCAAGAAGAAGTGGTCCATGTCCACAATGGAATATTAGCCATGGAAATCATTGAAGCACTGCTCTTTGAGGCACCATACATGAGCCTGGAGATAATCACAAAACATGAAGTAGGACGGAAAGCAAAAGACCTATATCCTATAATATCACTTATGGCATTATGTAATAACTGACACAAATGAACATATTTCCAAAGAGAAAGACACTCACGGGCTTAGAAAACAAACTATGCTCATCTAAAAGGAAAGGAGGGGGGAATTGATAAATGAAGAATAGTGTTACTATACGTATACAAATACATATTATATACATGTATCAAAAAGACCGAACATATAGCAAGGGAGGTCTATGGAACACTGTAATATTTTACATGGGAAGAGGATCTGTACATTAATAGACGTAGATAATGTACAAATGAACCAGATTGTGTACACCTAGGAAAAACAATATTCTAATCTTTACTCTGATTAAAAAAATGTAAAAAGCCAAGAAGAAGTAATGAGACATAAACTTATGGGGATTTCTCCTGGCAAATTCCATTCTCATTTACAACCTAGGACAACGACTTCCAGAAAGGCTCTGCTGCCCTAGTACCCAGATTGGGGAATGGAGAAATGCTGCCTCCTTGTGGCCGTTTCCCACAACAGCAGCTTTAAACCCACTGCGAAAGGTCACTAAATATTCACCAACTTGCAGTTCTGTAAATGACACCTGCCCTCCAATAAATTTCTGGGGTCAAAAATCGACGAAAAAATTGAAAAGAGGGCAACCTTCGAAGAAGACAATTTCAAGAGGTATATTGTACACACGGTTTTTTCTTTTAAGTGAAAAGAAAAAGGCGTGGGAAAATGATAAAGTTTAGGAATTTTTAAAGATAGGCAAACGGAAATTACAAATACCTATCAGCTCACAGCAGTCAGAATGGCCATCAGCAAAAATGCTGCAAACAATACATGCTGAAGGGATTGTGGAGAAATGTGTACCCTGAGCTCTAAGGGGGACGTGCTAAGAACCATTCCTGTAAACACAATGGAGGTGCTTTGAAAAGGTAAACATTGAGCTACCAGTGAATCAAGCATACCATCTGCTGAGCCTATCACCTGAGAAAATGAGAATCAAAAAGTCACAGGCTGGCAAACCTGTACGCCAGCAATACTTACCATAGTCAACACATGGAAGCAACAAAAATGTCCATCAACAGAGGAATGCACCAAGAAGAAGTGGTCCATGTATACAACGGAATAGTACTCCAGTAAAAAATGTAAATTAAATTTAAAAAACAAACAAATGTAAGGAGACATCAGCAACTGTGGGTTTCTCCGGGCACATTCCACTCTAATTTATAACCGAAGAACACCACTGGCTGGTAGGTCTGTTTCCCTAGTAGCAGTGTGGGGAACGTAGAAAGGCTGCCGCCCTCTGGCCGTTACCTGCAAAAGCAGGTTTAAAGCTTGAGTTAATGGTCACTTCATATGAACTAGTACTGCAGGGCTGTAAATGAAACCTGCCCTCAAAATGTCTTGAGGGAGGTAATGGCCAAACTATTTCAAAAGGTGACACATACTTCAAGTAAACACTTTGAAGAACTAAGCTCTAATCACAGCTGGAAAAATAAAAAGCACATGTCTTAAAGCTCAATTTCAATGCATTATGAGACACATGCAAATTCAACCACAAAGAGGTATCAGCTCAAACCAGTCAGAATAACCATCAGCAAAAAAACTACAAAGAATAAATGCTGAAGGTGCTGTGGAGAAGTGCATACCCTCAACTTTACGTGGGCCGTAACCTGGAAAGAGCCACTAAAGAGAACAGAATGGAGGTGCCTTTAAAAGGTAAACATTGAGCTACCATATGATCCAACAGACCCATTCCTGGAACTATAACCTAAGAAGACAGAATTGGAAAGACACAGGCAGGCAAATCTGCATTGCATAGTATTACAATAGCCAAGATATGGAAGTAACCAAAAAGTCCACCGACAGATGGGTGGACAAAGAAGAACTGCTACATGTACACATGGAATATGAGCTAGCGAAAAAATGAAACAATGCCATTTGCAGCACCACAGATGAGTCTAGAAGTAATCACGCAACTTGTAGTAAGTGAGACAGCGAAAGACACATATCCTATCATATCACATACAGGTGTTACCTAAAAATTGAAACAAACGAAGATATTTCCACAGAGAAAGGCAATCACAGATTCAGTACAAAAACTTATGCTTCGCCAAATGGAAAGGTGTGAGGATTGGATACACTACCATATTGAGGTTAACGGAGAGATACCAACACATGTGAAATATATAATCACCAAAGATCTACGGAATACCAAGGGAAGACTACTCAACATAGTGTCATAATCTACATGGGAAAAGGATCTGAAGAAGAATAGATATATGTATATGTGTGAAAGAAGCACATCTTGCACACCTAGAACAAACAAAACATTGTAATCAAGTTTGCTGTGATAAAAAATAAAAATTAAGTTAAAACTACGAACAAGAAGTAATGAGACATAAACTTAAAGGGCTTTTTCCTGGCACATTCCATTCTAATTTACAACCTAGAACACCACTTCCAGTAAGGCTCTGTTGCCCTAGTAACCAGATTTGGTAAAGGAGAAATGCTGCCGCCTTGTGGCCCATTCCCACAAGAGCAGCTTTTAACCCACAGCTCATGGTCACTTAACATTCACAAGGACTCAGGCCTGTAAAGGACACCTGCCCTCAAAACTGTGCTGAGGTAGGGAATGGATAAAACAATTCAAAACAGGCAACATTTTCAAGAAGATCGTATGAGGAGGTAAGTTTTACTCACTCTCTTTTTAAAAAAAGGAAAATGGATAAAAGCTCAACCTCAGGAAGTATTAGACTCATGCGATCTAATCTACAAAAAGTTTTCAACTCACACCAGTCGACTGACCATCAGCAAAAAGCCTACAAACAATCAATGCTGAAGAGGTTTTAGAGAACTCTGTACCCTCTAGCTGCTGGTGAGATGTAAAGTGGTTAACAGCCAATAATGAGAACAGAAAGGAGCTGCGTTTAAAAGGAAAAATTGAGGTACCATTCAATCCAGCAGGCGCACCAATGGGCCTCTCACCTGAGAAGACCAGAATCAAGAAGACCCGGGCTGCAAAAGCTGCACTGCAGCCTTATTCACAATAGACAAGACAGTGAAGCAACCAAAATGTCCATCAACAGATGAAGGGATAAACAAGAAGTGGTCCATATACACAATGAATACTAGCCATGGAAAACAATGAAACACTGCTCTTTGAGGCACCATAGATGATCTTGGAGATAATCACAGAACATGAGGGAAGTCGGAAAGCAAAAGTCCTATATCCTATGAAATCACTTATAGGCGTTATCTAATAACTGACACAAATGAACATATTTCCACAGGGAAAGGCAATCACAGACTTATAAAAAAAAACTATGCTTACCTAAAAGGAAAGGTGGGGGGAATGGATAAATGAAGATTAGCGTTACCATCTGTATACAAATTCATATTATATACATATATCAAAAAGACCGACCATATAGCAAGGGAGGTTGATGGAACACTCTGTAATAATTTACATGGGAAGAGGATCTCTACATAAATAGATATATATAATGTGTAAATGAACCAGAGTGTGTACACCTTGGACAAACAACATTCGAACCATTACCCCAATGTAAAAAATTAAAACAACGAACTAGAAGTAATGAGACATAAACTTATGGGTGGTTTTCCTGGCACATTCCATTCAAATTTACAACCCAGGTAAACGACTTCCAGAACGGCTCTGCTGCCCTAGTACCCAGATTCGGGAATGGAGAAATGCTGCCTCCTTGTGGCCGTTTCCCACAACAGCAGCTTTAAACCCACTGCAAAAGGTCACTAAATATTCACCAATTCAGTTCTGTAAATGTCACCTGCCCTCCAAAAAATACTGAGGTCGAAAATCGACCAAAAAATTCAAGAGTGCAACCTTCCAAAAAGACAATTTGAAGAGGTAGATTGTACTCACACTTTTTTTTTCTTTTTTCTTTTAACACAAAAGAAAAAGGCGTGGAAAAATGATGAATTTTAGGAATTTTTAAAGACATGTCAACCCAAATTACAAAAACCTATCAGCTCACACCAGTCAGAATGGCCCTCGACAAAAATGCTGCAAACAATAAATGCTGACGTGATTGTGGAGAAATGAGTACCCTCGATTCTCAGGGGGACGTGGTAAGAGCCACTAATGAAAGCACAATTGAGGTGCCTTGAAAAGGTAACATTGAGCTACCATACCAGTCAATCAATCATACCCACTGCTGGGTGTATCACCTGAGAAAATGAAAATCCAAAAGTCACAGGCTGGCAATCCTGCACTCCAGCAATAGTTACCATAGGCAACACTTGGAAGCAACGAAAACGTCCATCAACAGAGGAATGCACCAAGAAGAAGTGGTCCATGTCCACAATGGAATATTAGCCATGGAAAACATTGAAGCACTGCTCTTTGAGGCACCATACATGAGCCTGGAGATAATCACAAAACATGAAGTAGGACAGAAAGCAAAAGACCTATATCCTATAATATCACTTATGGCATTATGTAATAACTGACACAAATGAACATATTTCCAAAGAGAAAGACACTCACGGGCTTAGAAAACAAACTATGCTCATCTAAAAGGAAAGGAGGGGGGAATTGATAAATGAAGAATAGTGTTACTATACGTATACAAATACATATTATATACATGTATCAAAAAGACCGAACATATAGCAAGGGAGGTCTATGGAACACTGTAATATTTTACATGGGAAGAGGATCTGTACATTAATAGACGTAGATAATGTACAAATGAACCAGATTGTGTACACCTAGGAAAAACAATATTCTAATCTTTACTCTGATTAAAAAAATGTAAAAAGCCAAGAAGAAGTAATGAGACATAAACTTATGGGGATTTCTCCTGGCAAATTCCATTCTCATTTACAACCTAGGACAACGACTTCCAGAAAGGCTCTGCTGCATTAGTACGCAGATTGGGGAATGGAGAAATGCTGCCTCCTTGTGGCCATTTCCCACAACAGCAGCTTTAAACCCACTGCGAAAGGTCACTAAATATTCACCAACTTGCAGTTCTGTAAATGACACCTGCCCTCCAATAAATTTCTGGGGTCAAAAATCGACGAAAAAATTGAAAAGAGGGCAACCTTCGAAGAAGACAATTTCAAGAGGTATATTGTACACACGGTTTTTTCTTTTAAGTGAAAAGAAAAAGGCGTGGGAAAATGATAAAGTTTAGGAATTTTTAAAGATAGGCAAACGGAAATTACAAATACCTATCAGCTCACAGCAGTCAGAATGGCCATCAGCAAAAATGCTGCAAACAATACATGCTGAAGGGATTGTGGAGAAATGTGTACCCTGAGCTCTAAGGGGGACGTGGTAAGAACAATTACTGTAAACACAATGGAGGTGCTTTGAAAAGGTAAACATTGAGCTACCAGTGAATCAAGCATACCATCTGCTGAGCCTATCACCTGAGAAAATGAGAATCAAAAAGTCACAGGCTGGCAAACCTGTACGCCAGCAATACTTACCATAGTCAACACATGGAAGCAGCAAAAATGTCCATCAACAAAGGAATGCACCAAGAAGAAGTGGTCCATGTATACAACGGAATAGTACTCCAGTAAAAAATATAAATTAAATTTAAAAAACAAACAAATGTAAGGAGACATCAGCAACTGTGGGTTTCTCCGGGCACATTCCACTCTAATTTATAACCGAAGAACACCACTGGCTGGTAGGTCTGTTTCCCTAGTACCAGCGTGGGGAACGTAGAAAGGCTGCCGCCCTCTGGCCGTTATCTGCAAAAGCAGGTTTAAAGCTTGAGTTAATGGTCACTTCATATGAACTAGTACTGCAGGGCTGTAAATGAAACCTGCCCTCAAAATGTCTTGAGGGAGGTAATGGCCAAAATATTTCAAAAGGTGACACATACTTCAAGTAAACACTTTGAAGAACTAAGCTCTAATCACAGCTGGAAAAATAAAAAGCACATGTCTTAAAGCTCAATTTCAACGCATTATGAGACACATGCAAATTCAACCACAAAGAGGTATCAGCTCAAACCAGTCAGAATAACCATCAGCAAAAAAACTACAAAGAATAAATGCTGAAGGTGCTGTGGAGAAGTGCATACCCTCAACTTTACGTGGGACGTAACCTGGAAAGAGCCACTAAAGAGAACAGAATGGAGGTGCCTTTAAAAGGTAAACATTGAGCTACCATATGATCCAACAGACCCATTCCTGGAACTATAACCTAAGAAGACAGAATTGGAAAGACACAGGCAGGCAAATCTGCATTGCATAGTATTACAATAGCCAAGATATGGAAGTAACCAAAAAGTCCAACGACAGATGGGTGGACAAAGAAGAACTGCTACATGTACACATGGAATATGAGCTAGCGAAAAAATGAAACAATGCCATTTGCAGCACCACAGATGAGTCTAGAAGTAATCACGCAACTTGTAGTAAGTGAGACAGCGAAAGACACATATCCTATCATATCACATACAGGTGTTACCTAAAAATTGAAACAAACGAAGATATTTCCACAGAGAAAGGCAATCACAGATTCAGTACAAAAACTTATGCTTCGCCAAATGGTAAGGTGTGAGGATTGGATACACTACCATATTGAGGTTAACGGAGAGATACCAACACATGTGAAATATATAATCACCAAAGATCTACGGAATACCAAGGGAAGACTACTCAACATTGTGTCATAACCTACATGGGAAAAGGATCTGAAGAAGAATAGATATATGTATATGTGTGAAAGAAGCACATCTTGCACACCTAGAACAAACAAAACATTGTAATCAAGTTTGCTGTGATAAAAAATAAAAATTAACTTAAAACTACGAACAAGAAGTAATGAGACATAAACTTAAAGGGCTTTTTCCTGGCACATTCCATTCTAATTTACAACCTAGAACACCACTTCCAGTAAGGCTCTGTTGCCCTAGTAACCAGATTTGGTAAAGGAGAAATGCTGCCGCCTTGTGGCCCATTCCCGCAAGAGCAGATTTTAACCCACAGCTAATGGTCACTTAACATTCACAAGGACTCAGGGCTGTAAAGGACACCTGCCCTCAAAATTGTGCTGAGGTAGGGAATGGATAAAACAATTCAAAACAGGCAACATTTTCAAGAAGATAGTATGAAGAGGTAAGTTTTACTCACTCTCTTTTTAGAAAAAGGAAAATGGATAAAAGCTCAACCTCAGGAAGTATTAGACTCATGCAATCTAATCTACAAAAAGTTTTCAACTCACACCAGTCGACTGACCATCAGCAAAAAGCCTACAAACAATCAATGCTGAAGAGGTTTTAGAGAACTCTGTACCCTCTAGCTGCTGGTGAGATGTAAAGTGGTTAACAGCCAATAATGAGAACAGAAAGGAGCTGCGTTTAAAAGGAGAAATTGAGGTACCATTCAATCCAGCAGGCGCACCAATGGGCCTCTCACCTGAGAAGACCAGAATCAAGAAGACCCGGGCTGCAAAAGCTGCACTGCAGCCTTATTCACAATAGACAAGACAGTGAAGCAACCAAAATGTCCATCAACGGATGAAGGGATAAACAAGAAGTGGTCCATGTACACAATGAATACTAGCCATGGAAAACCATGAAACACTGCTCTTTGAGGCACCATAGATGATCTTGGAGATAATCACAGAACATGAGGGAAGTCGGAAAGCAAAAGTCCTATATCCTATGAAATCACTTATAGGCGTTATCTAATAACTGACACAAATGAACATATTTCCACAGGGAAAGGCAATCACAGACTTATAAAAAAAAACTATGCTTACCTAAAAGGAAAGGTGGGAGGAATGGATAAATGAAGATTAGCGTTACCATCTGTATACAAATTCATATTATATACATATATCAAAAAGACCGACCATATAGCAAGGGAGGTTGATGGAACACTCTGTAATAATTTACATGGGAAGAGGATCTCTACATAAATAGATATATATAATGTGTAAATGAACCAGAGTGTGTACACCTTGGACAAACAACATTCGAACCATTACCCCAATGTAAAAAATTAAAACAACGAACTAGAAGTAATGAGACATAAACTTATGGGTGGTTTTCCTGGCACATTCCATTCAAATTTACAACCCAGGTAAACGACTTCCAGAACGGCTCTGCTGCCCTAGTACCCAGATTCGGGAATGGAGAAATGCTGCCTCCTTGTGGCCGTTTCCCACAACAGCAGCTTTAAACCCACTGCAAAAGGTCACTAAATATTCACCAATTCAGTTCTGTAAATGTCACCTGCCCTCCAAAAAATACTGAGGTCGAAAATCGACCAAAAAATTCAAGAGTGCAACCTTCCAAAAAGACAATTTGAAGAGGTAGATTGTACTCACACTTTTTTTTTTCTTTTTTCTTTTAACACAAAAGAAAAAGGCGTGGAAAAATGATGAATTTTAGGAATTTTTAAAGACATGTCAACCCAAATTACAAAAACCTATCAGCTCACGCCAGTCAGAATGGCCCTCGACAAAAATGCTGCAAACAATAAATGCTGACGTGATTGTGGAGAAATGAGTACCCTCGATTCTCAGGGGGACGTGGTAAGAGCCACTAATGAAAGCACAATTGAGGTGCCTTGAAAAGGTAACATTGAGCTACCATACCAGTCAATCAATCATACCCACTGCTGGGTGTATCACCTGAGAAAATGAAAATCCAAAAGTCACAGGCTGGCAATCCTGCACTCCAGCAATAGTTACCATAGGCAACACTTGGAAGCAACGAAAACGTCCATCAACAGAGGAATGCACCAAGAAGAAGTGGTCCATGTCCACAATGGAATATTAGCCATGGAAATCATTGAAGCACTGCTCTTTGAGGCACCATACATGAGCCTGGAGATAATCACAAAACATGAAGTAGGACGGAAAGCAAAAGACCTATATCCTATAATATCACTTATGGCATTATGTACTAACTGACACAAATGAACATATTTCCAAAGAGAAAGACACTCACGGGCTTAGAAAACAAACTATGCTCATCTAAAAGGAAAGGAGGGGGGAATTGATAAATGAAGAATAGTGTTACTATACGTATACAAATACATATTATATACATGTATCAAAAAGACCGAACATATAGCAAGGGAGGTCTATGGAACACTGTAATATTTTACATGGGAAGAGGATCTGTACATTAATAGACGTAGATAATGTACAAATGAACCAGATTGTGTACACCTAGGAAAAACAATATTCTAATCTTTACTCTGATTAAAAAAATGTAAAAAGCCAAGAAGAAGTAATGAGACATAAACTTATGGGGATTTCTCCTGGCAAATTCCATTCTCATTTACAACCTAGGACAACGACTTCCAGAAAGGCTCTGCTGCCCTGGTACCCAGATTGGGGAATGGAGAAATGCTGCCTCCTTGTGGCCGTTTCCCACAACAGCAGCTTTAAACCCACTGCGAAAGGTCACTAAATATTCACCAACTTGCAGTTCTGTAAATGACACCTGCCCTCCAATAAATTTCTGGGGTCAAAAATCGACGAAAAAATTGAAAAGAGGGCAACCTTCGAAGAAGACAATTTCAAGAGGTATATTGTACACACGGTTTTTTCTTTTAAGTGAAAAGCAAAAGGCGTGGGAAAATGATAAAGTTTAGGAATTTTTAAAGATAGGCAAACGGAAATTACAAATACCTATCAGCTCACAGCAGTCAGAATGGCCATCAGCAAAAATGCTGCAAACAATACATGCTGAAGGGATTGTGGAGAAATGTGTACCCTGAGCTCTAAGGGGGACGTGGTAAGAACCATTACTGTAAACACAATGGAGGTGCTTTGAAAAGGTAAACATTGAGCTACCAGTGAATCAAGCATACCATCTGCTGAGCCTATCACCTGAGAAAATGAGAATCAAAAAGTCACAGGCTGGCAAACCTGTACGCCAGCAATACTTACCATAGTCAACACATGGAAGCAACAAAAATGTCCATCAACAGAGGAATGCACCAAGAAGAAGTGGTCCATGTATACAACGGAATAGTACTCCAGTAAAAAATGTAAATTAAATTTAAAAAACAAACAAATGTAAGGAGACATCAGCAACTGTGGGTTTCTCCGGGCACATTCCACTCTAATTTATAACCGAAGAACACCACTGGCTGGTAGGTCTGTTTCCCTAGTACCAGCGTGGGGAACGTAGAAAGGCTGCCGCCCTCTGGCCGTTACCTGCAAAAGCAGGTTTAAAGCTTGAGTTAATGGTCACTTCATATGAACTAGTACTGCAGGGCTGTAAATGAAACCTGCCCTCAAAATGTCTTGAGGGAGGTAATGGCCAAAATATTTCAAAAGGTGACACATACTTCAAGTAAACACTTTGAAGAACTAAGCTCTAATCACAGCTGGAAAAATAAAAAGCACATGTCTTAAAGCTCAATTTCAACGCATTATGAGACACATGCAAATTCAACCACAAAGAGGTATCAGCTCAAACCAGTCAGAATAACCATCAGCAAAAAACTACAAAGAATAAATGCTGAAGGTGCTGTGGAGAAGTGCATACCCTCAACTTTACATGGGACGTAACCTGGAAAGAGCCACTAAAGAGAACAGAATGGAGGTGCCTTTAAAAGGTAAACATTGAGCTACCATATGATCCAACAGACCCATTCCTGGAGCTATAACCTAAGAAGACAGAATTGGAAAGACACAGGCAGGCAAATCTGCATTGCATAGTATTACAATAGCCAAGATATGGAAGTAACCAAAAAGTCCACCGACAGATGGGTGGACAAAGAAGAACTGCTACATGTACACATGGAATATGAGCTAGCGAAAAAATGAAACAATGCCATTTGCAGCACCACAGATGAGTCTAGAAGTAATCACGCAACTTGTAGTAAGTGAGTCAGTGAAAGACACATATCCTATCATATCATATACAGGTGTTACCTAAAAATTGAAACAAACGAAGATACTTCCACATAGAAAGGCAATCACAGATTCAGTACAAAAACTTATGCTTCGCCAAATGGAAAGGTGTGAGGATTGGATACACTACCATATTGAGGTTAACGGAGAGATACAAACACATGTGAAATATATAATCACCAAAGATCTACGGAATACCAAGGGAAGACTACTCAACATTGTGTCATAACCTACATGGGAAAAGGATCTGAAGAAGAATAGATATATGTATATGTGTGAAAGAAGCACATCTTGCACACCTAGAACAAACAAAACATTGTAATCAAGTTTGCTGTGATAAAAAATAAAAATTAACTTAAAACTACAAACAAGAAGTAATGAGACATATACTTAAAGGGCTTTTTCCTGGCACATTCCATTCTAATTTACAACCTAGAACACCACTTCCAGTAAGGCTCTGTTGCCCTAGTAACCAGATTTGGTAAAGGAGAAATGCTGCCGCCTTGTGGCCCATTCCCGCAAGAGCAGATTTTAACCCACAGCTAATGGTCACTTAACATTCACAAGGACTCAGGGCTGTAAAGGACACCTGCCCTCAAAATTGTGCTGAGGTAGGGAATGGATAAAACAATTCAAAACAGGCAACATTTTCAAGAAGATAGTATGAAGAGGTAAGTTTTACTCACTCTCCTTTTAGAAAAAGGAAAATGGATAAAAGCTCAACCTCAGGAAGTATTAGACTCATGCAATCTAATCTACAAAAAGTTTTCAACTCACACCAGTCGACTGACCATCAGCAAAAAGCCTACAAACAATCAATGCTGAAGAGGTTTTAGAGAACTCTGTACCCTCTAGCTGCTGGTGAGATGTAAAGTGGTTAACAGCCAATAATGAGAACAGAAAGGAGCTGCGTTTAAAAGGAGAAACTGAGGTACCATTCAATCCAGCAGGCGCACCAATGGGCCTCTCACCTGAGAAGACCAGAATCAAGAAGACCCGGGCTGCAAAAGCTGCACTGCAGCCTTATTCACAATAGACAAGACAGTGAAGCAACCAAAATGTCCATCAACGGATGAAGGGATAAACAAGAAGTGGTCCATGTACACAATGAATACTAGCCATGGAAAACCATGAAACACTGCTCTTGGAGGCACCATAGATGATCTTGGAGATAATCACAGAACATGAGGGAAGTCGGAAAGCAAAAGTCCTATATCCTATGAAATCACTTATAGGCGTTATCTAATAACTGACACAAATGAACATATTTCCACAGGGAAAGGCAATCACAGACTTATAAAAAAAAACTATGCTTACCTAAAAGGAAAGGTGGGGGGAATGGATAAATGAAGATTAGCGTTACCATCTGTATACAAATTCATATTATATACATATATCAAAAAGACCGACCATATAGCAAGGGAGGTTGATGGAACACTCTGTAATAATTTACATGGGAAGAGGATCTCTACATAAATAGATATATATATAATGTGTAAATGAACCAGAGTGTGTACACCTTGGACAAACAACATTCGAACCATTACCCCAATGTAAAAAATTAAAACAACGAACTAGAAGTAATGAGACATAAACTTATGGGTGGTTTTCCTGGCACATTCCATTCAAATTTACAACCCAGGTAAACGACTTCCAGAACGGCTCTGCTGCCCTAGTACCCAGATTCGGGAATGGAGAAATGCTGCCTCCTTGTGGCCGTTTCCCACAACAGCAGCTTTAAACCCACTGCAAAAGGTCACTAAATATTCACCAATTCAGTTCTGTAAATGTCACCTGCCCTCCAAAAAATACTGAGGTCGAAAATCGACCAAAAAATTCAAGAGTGCAACCTTCCGAAAAGACAATTTGAAGAGGTAGATTGTACTCACACTTTTTTTTTCTTTTTTCTTTTAACACAAAAGAAAAAGGCGTGGAAAAATGATGAATTTTAGGAATTTTTAGAGACATGTCAACCCAAATTACAAAAACCTATCAGCTCACACCAGTCAGAATGGCCCTCGACAAAAATGCTGCAAACAATAAATGCTGACGTGATTGTGGAGAAATGAGTACCCTCGATTCTAAGGGGGACGTGGTAAGAGCCACTAATGAAAGCACAATTGAGGTGCCTTGAAAAGGTAACATTGAGCTACCATACCAGTCAATCAATCATACCCACTGCTGGGTGTATCACCTGAGAAAATGAAAATCCAAAAGTCACAGGCTGGCAATCCTGCACTCCAGCAATAGTTACCATAGGCAACACTTGGAAGCAACGAAAACGTCCATCAACAGAGGAATGCACCAAGAAGAAGTGGTCCATGTCCACAATGGAATATTAGCCATGGAAATCATTGAAGCACTGCTCTTTGAGGCACCATACATGAGCCTGGAGATAATCACAAAACATGAAGTAGGACGGAAAGCAAAAGACCTATATCCTATAATATCACTTATGGCATTATGTAATAACTGACACAAATGAACATATTTCCAAAGAGAAAGACACTCACGGGCTTAGAAAACAAACTATGCTCATCTAAAAGGAAAGGAGGGGGGAATTGATAAATGAAGAATAGTGTTACTATACGTATACAAATACATATTATATACATGTATCAAAAAGACCGAACATATAGCAAGGGAGGTCTATGGAACACTGTAATATTTTACATGGGAAGAGGATCTGTACATTAATAGACGTAGATAATGTACAAATGAACCAGATTGTGTACACCTAGGAAAAACAATATTCTAATCTTTA
Organism: Eubalaena glacialis; assembly: GCF_028564815.1. NCBI lineage: Eukaryota > Metazoa > Chordata > Mammalia > Artiodactyla > Balaenidae > Eubalaena > Eubalaena glacialis. Next base: position 29,158,323 of record NC_083723.1, on the reverse strand, counting down.
CTCTGATTAAAAAAATGTAAAAAGCCAAGAAGAAGTAATGAGACATAAACTTATGGGGATTTCTCCTGGCAAATTCCATTCTCATTTACAACCTAGGACAACGACTTCCAGAAAGGCTCTGCTGCCCTAGTACCCAGATTGGGGAATGGAGAAATGCTGCCTCCTTGTGGCCGTTTCCCACAACAGCAGCTTTAAACCCACTGCGAAAGGTCACTAAATATTCACCAACTTGCAGTTCTGTAAATGACACCTGCCCTCCAATAAATTTCTGGGGTCAAAAATCGACGAAAAAATTGAAAAGAGGGCAACCTTCGAAGAAGACAATTTCAAGAGGTATATTGTACACACGGTTTTTTCTTTTAAGTGAAAAGAAAAAGGCGTGGGAAAATGATAAAGTTTAGGAATTTTTAAAGATAGGCAAACGGAAATTACAAATACCTATCAGCTCACAGCAGTCAGAATGGCCATCAGCAAAAATGCTGCAAACAATACATGCTGAAGGGATTGTGGAGAAATGTGTACCCTGAGCTCTAAGGGGGACGTGGTAAGAACCATTCCTGTAAACACAATGGAGGTGCTTTGAAAAGGTAAACATTGAGCTACCAGTGAATCAAGCATACCATCTGCTGAGCCTATCACCTGAGAAAATGAGAATCAAAAAGTCACAGGCTGGCAAACCTGTACGCCAGCAATACTTACCATAGTCAACACATGGAAGCAACAAAAATGTCCATCAACAGAGGAATGCACCAAGAAGAAGTGGTCCATGTATACAACGGAATAGTACTCCAGTAAAAAATATAAATTAAATTTAAAAAACAAACAAATGTAAGGAGACATCAGCAACTGTGGGTTTCTCCGGGCACATTCCACTCTAATTTATAACCGAAGAACACCACTGGCTGGTAGGTCTGTTTCCCTAGTACCAGCGTGGGGAACGTAGAAAGGCTGCCGCCCTCTGGCCGTTACCTGCAAAAGCAGGTTTAAAGCTTGAGTTAATGGTCACTTCATATGAACTAGTACTGCAGGGCTGTAAATGAAACCTGCCCTCAAAATGTCTTGAGGGAGGTAATGGCCAAAATATTTCAAAAGGTGACACATACTTCAAGTAAACACTTTGAAGAACTAAGCTCTAATCACAGCTGGAAAAATAAAAAGCACATGTCTTAAAGCTCAATTTGAACGCATTATGAGACATATGCAAATTCAACCACAAAGAGGTATCAGCTCAAACCAGTCAGAATAACCATCAGCAAAAAAACTACAAAGAATAAATGCTGAAGGTGCTGTGGAGAAGTGCATACCCTCAACTTTACGTGGGCCGTAACCTGGAAAGAGCCACTAAAGAGAACAGAATGGAGGTGCCTTTAAAAGGTAAACATTGAGCTACCATATGATCCAACAGACCCATTCCTGGAACTATAACCTAAGAAGACAGAATTGGAAAGACACAGGCAGGCAAATCTGCATTGCATAGTATTACAATAGCCAAGATATGGAAGTAACCAAAAAGTCCACCGACAGATGGGTGGACAAAGAAGAACTGCTACATGTACACATGGAATATGAGCTAGCGAAAAAATGAAACAATGCCATTTGCAGCACCACAGATGAGTCTAGAAGTAATCACGCAGCTTGTAGTAAGTGAGACAGCGAAAGACACATATCCTATCATATCACATACAGGTGTTACCTAAAAATTGAAACAAACGAAGATATTTCCACAGAGAAAGGCAATCACAGATTCAGTACAAAAACTTATGCTTCGCCAAATGGAAAGGTGTGAGGATTGGATACACTACCATATTGAGGTTAACGGAGAGATACCAACACATGTGAAATATATAATCACCAAAGATCTACGGAATACCAAGGGAAGACTACTCAACATTGTGTCATAACCTACATGGGAAAAGGATCTGAAGAAGAATAGATATATGTATATGTGTGAAAGAAGCACATCTTGCACACCTAGAACAAACAAAACATTGTAATCAAGTTTGCTGTGATAAAAAATAAAAATTAACTTAAAACTACGAACAAGAAGTAATGAGACATAAACTTAAAGGGCTTTTTCCTGGCACATTCCATTCTAATTTACAACCTAGAACACCACTTCCAGTAAGGCTCTGTTGCCCTAGTAACCAGATTTGGTAAAGGAGAAATGCTGCCGCCTTGTGGCCCATTCCCGCAAGAGCAGCTTTTAACCCACAGCTAATGGTCACTTAACATTCACAAGGACTCAGGGCTGTAAAGGACACCTGCCCTCAAAATTGTGCTGAGGTAGGGAATGGATAAAACAATTCAAAACAGGCAACATTTTCAAGAAGATAGTATGAAGAGGTAAGTTTTACTCACTCTCTTTTTAGAAAAAGGAAAATGGATAAAAGCTCAACCTCAGGAAGTATTAGACTCATGCAATCTAATCTACAAAAAGTTTTCAACTCACACCAGTCGACTGACCATCAGCAAAAAGCCTACAAACAATCAATGCTGAAGAGGTTTTAGAGAACTCTGTACCCTCTAGCTGCTGGTGAGATGTAAAGTGGTTAACAGCCAATAATGAGAACAGAAAGGAGCTGCGTTTAAAAGGAGAAATTGAGGTACCATTCAATCCAGCAGGCGCACCAATGGGCCTCTCACCTGAGAAGACCAGAATCAAGAAGACCCGGGCTGCAAAAGCTGCACTGCAGCCTTATTCACAATAGACAAGACAGTGAAGCAACCAAAATGTCCATCAACGGATGAAGGGATCAACAAGAAGTGGTCCATGTACACAATGAATACTAGCCATGGAAAACCATGAAACACTGCTCTTGGAGGCACCATAGATGATCTTGGAGATAATCACAGAACATGAGGGAAGTCGGAAAGCAAAAGTCCTATATCCTATGAAATCACTTATAGGCGTTATCTAATAACTGACACAAATGAACATATTTCCACAGGGAAAGGCAATCACAGACTTATAAAAAAAAACTATGCTTACCTAAAAGGAAAGGTGGGGGGAATGGATAAATGAAGATTAGCGTTACCATCTGTATACAAATTCATATTATATACATATATCAAAAAGACCGACCATATAGCAAGGGAGGTTGATGGAACACTCTGTAATAATTTACATGGGAAGAGGATCTCTACATAAATAGATATATATAATGTGTAAATGAACCAGAGTGTGTACACCTTGGACAAACAACATTCGAACCATTACCCCAATGTAAAAAATTAAAACAACGAACTAGAAGTAATGAGACATAAACTTATGGGTGGTTTTCCTGGCACATTCCATTCAAATTTACAACCCAGGTAAACGACTTCCAGAACGGCTCTGCTGCCCTAGTACCCAGATTCGGGAATGGAGAAATGCTGCCTCCTTGTGGCCGTTTCCCACAACAGCAGCTTTAAACCCACTGCAAAAGGTCACTAAATATTCACCAGTTCAGTTCTGTAAATGTCACCTGCCCTCCAAAAAATACTGAGGTCGAAAATCGACCAAAAAATTCAAGAGTGCAACCTTCCAAAAAGACAATTTGAAGAGGTAGATTGTACTCACACTTTTTTTTTCTTTTTTCTTTTAACACAAAAGAAAAAGGCGTGGAAAAATGATGAATTTTAGGAATTTTTAGAGACATGTCAACCCAAATTACAAAAACCTATCAGCTCACGCCAGTCAGAATGGCCCTCGACAAAAATGCTGCAAACAATAAATGCTGACGTGATTGTGGAGAAATGAGTACCCTCGATTCTAAGGGGGACGTGGTAAGAGCCACTAATGAAAGCACAATTGAGGTGCCTTGAAAAGGTAACACTGAGCTACCATACCAGTCAATCAATCATACCCACTGCTGGGTGTATCACCTGAGAAAATGAAAATCCAAAAGTCACAGGCTGGCAATCCTGCACTCCAGCAATAGTTACCATAGGCAACACTTGGAAGCAACGAAAACGTCCATCAACAGAGGAATGCACCAAGAAGAAGTGGTCCATGTCCACAATGGAATATTAGCCATGGAAATCATTGAAGCACTGCTCTTTGAGGCACCATACATGAGCCTGGAGATAATCACAAAACATGAAGTAGGACGGAAAGCAAAAGACCTATATCCTATAATATCACTTATGGCATTATGTAATAACTGACACAAATGAACATATTTCCAAAGAGAAAGACACTCACGGGCTTAGAAAACAAACTATGCTCATCTAAAAGGAAAGGAGGGGGGAATTGATAAATGAAGAATAGTGTTACTATACGTATACAAATACATATTATATACATGTATCAAAAAGACCGAACATATAGCAAGGGAGGTCTATGGAACACTGTAATATTTTACATGGGAAGAGGATCTGTACATTAATAGACGTAGATAATGTACAAATGAACCAGATTGTGTACACCTAGGAAAAACAATATTCTAATCTTTACTCTGATTAAAAAAATGTAAAAAGCCAAGAAGAAGTAATGAGATATAAACTTATGGGGATTTCTCCTGGCAAATTCCATTCTCATTTACAACCTAGGACAACGACTTCCAGAAAGGCTCTGCTGCCCTGGTACCCAGATTGGGGAATGGAGAAATGCTGCCTCCTTGTGGCCGTTTCCCACAACAGCAGCTTTAAACCCACTGCGAAAGGTCACTAAATATTCACCAACTTGCAGTTCTGTAAATGACACCTGCCCTCCAATAAATTTCTGGGGTCAAAAATCGACGAAAAAATTGAAAAGAGGGCAACCTTCGAAGAAGACAATTTCAAGAGGTATATTGTACACACGGTTTTTTCTTTTAAGTGAAAAGAAAAAGGCGTGGGAAAATGATAAAGTTTAGGAATTTTTAAAGATAGGCAAACGGAAATTACAAATACCTATCAGCTCACAGCAGTCAGAATGGCCATCAGCAAAAATGCTGCAAACAATACATGCTGAAGGGATTGTGGAGAAATGTGTACCCTGAGCTCTAAGGGGGACGTGGTAAGAACCATTCCTGTAAACACAATGGAGGTGCTTTGAAAAGGTAAACATTGAGCTACCAGTGAATCAAGCATACCATCTGCTGAGCCTATCACCTGAGAAAATGAGAATCAAAAAGTCACAGGCTGGCAAACCTGTACGCCAGCAATACTTACCATAGTCAACACATGGAAGCAACAAAAATGTCCATCAACAGAGGAATGCACCAAGAAGAAGTGGTCCATGTATACAACGGAATAGTACTCCAGTAAAAAATATAAATTAAATTTAAAAAACAAACAAATGTAAGGAGACATCAGCAACTGTGGGTTTCTCCGGGCACATTCCACTCTAATTTATAACCGAAGAACACCACTGGCTGGTAGGTCTGTTTCCCTAGTACCAGCGTGGGGAACGTAGAAAGGCTGCCGCCCTCTGGCCGTTATCTGCAAAAGCAGGTTTAAAGCTTGAGTTAATGGTCACTTCATATGAACTAGTACTGCAGGGCTGTAAATGAAACCTGCCCTCAAAATGTCTTGAGGGAGGTAATGGCCAAAATATTTTAAAGGTGACACATACTTCAAGTAAACACTTTGAAGAACTAAGCTCTAATCACAGCTGGAAAAATAAAAAGCACATGTCTTAAAGCTCAATTTCAACGCATTATGAGACACATGCAAATTCAACCACAAAGAGGTATCAGCTCAAACCAGTCAGAATAACCATCAGCAAAAAAACTACAAAGAATAAATGCTGAAGGTGCTGTGGAGAAGTGCATACACTCAACTTTACATGGGACGTAACCTGGAAAGAGCCACTAAAGAGAACAGAATGGAGGTGCCTTTAAAAGGTAAACATTGAGCTACCATATGATCCAACAGACCCATTCCTGGAGCTATAACCTAAGAAGACAGAATTGGAAAGACACAGGCAGGCAAATCTGCATTGCATAGTATTACAATAGCCAAGATATGGAAGTAACCAAAAAGTCCACCGACAGATGGGTGGACAAAGAAGAACTGCTACATGTACACATGGAATATGAGCTAGCGAAAAAATGAAACAATGCCATTTGCAGCACCACAGATGAGTCTAGAAGTAATCACGCAACTTGTAGTAAGTGAGTCAGTGAAAGACACATATCCTATCATATCACATACAGGTGTTACCTAAAAATTGAAACAAACGAAGATACTTCCACAGAGAAAGGCAATCACAGATTCAGTACAAAAACTTATGCTTCGCCAAATGGAAAGGTGTGAGGATTGGATACACTACCATATTGAGGTTAACGGAGAGATACAAACACATGTGAAATATATAATCACCAAAGATCTACGGAATACCAAGGGAAGACTACTCAACATTGTGTCATAACCTACATGGGAAAAGGATCTGAAGAAGAATAGATATATGTATATGTGTGAAAGAAGCACATCTTGCACACCTAGAACAAACAAAACATTGTAATCAAGTTTGCTGTGATAAAAAATAAAAATTAACTTAAAACTACGAACAAGAAGTAATGAGACATAAACTTAAAGGGCTTTTTCCTGGCACATTCCATTCTAATTTACAACCTAGAACACCACTTCCAGTAAGGCTCTGTTGCCCTAGTAACCAGATTTGGTAAAGGAGAAATGCTGCCGCCTTGTGGCCCATTCCCGCAAGAGCAGCTTTTAACCCACAGCTAATGGTCACTTAACATTCACAAGGACTCAGGGCTGTAAAGGACACCTGCCCTCAAAATTGTGCTGAGGTAGGGAATGGATAAAACAATTCAAAACAGGCAACATTTTCAAGAAGATAGTATGAAGAGGTAAGTTTTACTCACTCTCTTTTTAGAAAAAGGAAAATGGATAAAAGCTCGACCTCAGGAAGTATTAGACTCATGCAATCTAATCTACAAAAAGTTTTCAACTCACACCAGTCGACTGACCATCAGCAAAAAGCCTACAAACAATCAATGCTGAAGAGGTTTTAGAGAACTCTGTACCCTCTAGCTGCTGGTGAGATGTAAAGTGGCTAACAGCCAATAATGAGAACAGAAAGGAGCTGCGTTTAAAAGGAGAAACTGAGGTACCATTCAATCCAGCAGGCGCACCAATGGGCCTCTCACCTGAGAAGACCAGAATCAAGAAGACCCGGGCTGCAAAAGCTGCACTGCAGCCTTATTCACAATAGACAAGACAGTGAAGCAACCAAAATGTCCATCAACGGATGAAGGGATCAACAAGAAGTGGTCCATGTACACAATGAATACTAGCCATGGAAAACCATGAAACACTGCTCTTGTAGGCACCATAGATGATCTTGGAGATAATCACAGAACATGAGGGAAGTCAGAAAGCAAAAGTCCTATATCCTATGAAATCACTTATAGGCGTTATCTAATAACTGACACAAATGAACATATTTCCACAGGGAAAGGCAATCACAGACTTATAAAAAAAAACTATGCTTACCTAAAAGGAAAGGTGGGGGGAATGGATAAATGAAGATTAGCGTTACCATCTGTATACAAATTTATATTATATACATATATCAAAAAGACCGACCATATAGCAAGGGAGGTTGATGGAACACTCTGTAATAATTTACATGGGAAGAGGATCTCTACATAAATAGATATATATAATGTGTAAATGAACCAGAGTGTGTACACCTTGGACAAACAACATTCGAACCATTACCCCAATGTAAAAAATTAAAACAACGAACTAGAAGTAATGAGACATAAACTTATGGGTGGTTTTCCTGGCACATTCCATTCAAATTTACAACCCAGGTAAACGACTTCCAGAACGGCTCTGCTGCCCTAGTACCCAGATTCGGGAATGGAGAAATGCTGCCTCCTTGTGGCCGTTTCCCACAACAGCAGCTTTAAACCCACTGCAAAAGGTCACTAAATATTCACCAATTCAGTTCTGTAAATGTCACCTGCCCTCCAAAAAATACTGAGGTCGAAAATCGACCAAAAAATTCAAGAGTGCAACCTTCCAAAAAGACAATTTGAAGAGGTAGATTGTACTCACACTTTTTTTTTCTTTTTTCTTTTAACACAAAAGAAAAAGGCGTGGAAAAATGATGAATTTTAGGAATTTTTAGAGACATGTCAACCCAAATTACAAAAACCTATCAGCTCACACCAGTCAGAATGGCCCTCGACAAAAATGCTGCAAACAATAAATGCTGACGTGATTGTGGAGAAATGAGTACCCTCGATTCTAAGGGGGACGTGGTAAGAGCCACTAATGAAAGCACAACTGAGGTGCCTTGAAAAGGTAACATTGAGCTACCATACCAGTCAATCAATCATACCAACTGCTGGGTGTATCACCTGAGAAAATGAAAATCCAAAAGTCACAGGCTGGCAATCCTGCTCTCCAGCAATAGTTACCATAGGCAACACTTGGAAGCAACGAAAACGTCCATCAACAGAGGAATGCACCAAGAAGAAGTGGTCCATGTCCACAATGGAATATTAGCCATGGAAATCATTGAAGCACTGCTCTTTGAGGCACCATACATGAGCCTGGAGATAATCACAAAACATGAAGTAGGACGGAAAGCAAAAGACCTATATCCTATAATATCACTTATGGCATTATGTAATAACTGACACAAATGAACATATTTCCAAAGAGAAAGACACTCACGGGCTTAGAAAACAAACTATGCTCATCTAAAAGGAAAGGAGGGGGGAATTGATAAATGAAGAATAGTGTTACTATACGTATACAAATACATATTATATACATGTATCAAAAAGACCGAACATATAGCAAGGGAGGCCTATGGAACACTGTAATATTTTACATGGGAAGAGGATCTGTACATTAATAGACGTAGATAATGTACAAATGAACCAGATTGTGTACACCTAGGAAAAACAATATTCTAATCTTTACTCTGATTAAAAAAATGTAAAAAGCCAAGAAGAAGTAATGAGACATAAACTTATGGGGATTTCTCCTGGCAAATTCCATTCTCATTTACAACCTAGGACAACGACTTCCAGAAAGGCTCTGCTGCCCTAGTACCCAGATTGGGGAATGGAGAAATGCTGCCTCCTTGTGGCCGTTTCCCACAACAGCAGCTTTAAACCCACTGCGAAAGGTCACTAAATATTCACCAACTTGCAGTTCTGTAAATGACACCTGCCCTCCAATAAATTTCTGGGGTCAAAAATCGACGAAAAAATTGAAAAGAGGGCAACCTTCGAAGAAGACAATTTCAAGAGGTATATTGTACACACGGTTTTTTCTTTTAAGTGAAAAGAAAAAGGCGTGGGAAAATGATAAAGTTTAGGAATTTTTAAAGATAGGCAAACGGAAATTACAAATACCTATCAGCTCACAGCAGTCAGAATGGCCATCAGCAAAAATGCTGCAAACAATACATGCTGAAGGGATTGTGGAGAAATGTGTACCCTGAGCTCTAAGGGGGACGTGGTAAGAACCATTCCTGTAAACACAATGGAGGTGCTTTGAAAAGGTAAACATTGAGCTACCAGTGAATCAAGCATACCATCTGCTGAGCCTATCACCTGAGAAAATGAGAATCAAAAAGTCACAGGCTGGCAAACCTGTACGCCAGCAATACTTACCATAGTCAACACATGGAAGCAACAAAAATGTCCATCAACAGAGGAATGCACCAAGAAGAAGTGGTCCATGTATACAACGGAATAGTACTCCAGTAAAAAATGTAAATTAAATTTAAAAAACAAACAAATGTAAGGAGACATCAGCAACTGTGGGTTTCTCCGGGCACATTCCACTCTAATTTATAACCGAAGAACACCACTGGCTGGTAGGTCTGTTTCCCTAGTACCAGCGTGGGGAACGTAGAAAGGCTGCCGCCCTCTGGCCGTTACCTGCAAAAGCAGGTTTAAAGCTTGAGTTAATGGTCACTTCATATGAACTAGTACTGCAGGGCTGTAAATGAAACCTGCCCTCAAAATGTCTTGAGGGAGGTAATGGCCAAAATATTTCAAAAGGTGACACATACTTCAAGTAAACACTTTGAAGAACTAAGCTCTAATCACAGCTGGAAAAATAAAAAGCACATGTCTTAAAGCTCAATTTCAACGCATTATGAGACATATGCAAATTCAACCACAAAGAGGTATCAGCTCAAACCAGTCAGAATAACCATCAGCAAAAAACTACAAAGAATAAATGCTGAAGGTGCTGTGGAGAAGTGCATACCCTCAACTTTACGTGGGACGTAACCTGGAAAGAGCCACTAAAGAGAACAGAATGGAGGTGCCTTTAAAAGGTAAACATTGAGCTACCATATGATCCAACAGACCCATTCCTGGAGCTATAACCTAAGAAGACAGAATTGGAAAGACACAGGCAGGCAAATCTGCATTGCATAGTATTACAATAGCCAAGATATGGAAGTAACCAAAAAGTCCACCGACAGATGGGTGGACAAAGAAGAACTGCTACATGTACACATGGAATATGAGCTAGCGAAAAAATGAAACAATGCCATTTGCAGCACCACAGATGAGTCTAGAAGTAATCACGCAACTTGTAGTAAGTGAGTCAGTGAAAGACACATATCCTATCATATCACATACAGGTGTTACCTAAAAATTGAAACAAACGAAGATACTTCCACAGAGAAAGGCAATCACAGATTCAGTACAAAAACTTATGCTTCGCCAAATGGAAAGGTGTGAGGATTGGATACACTACCATATTGAGGTTAACGGAGAGATACCAACACATGTGAAATATATAATCACCAAAGATCTACGGAATACCAAGGGAAGACTACTCAACATTGTGTCATAACCTACATGGGAAAAGGATCTGAAGAAGAATAGATATATGTATATGTGTGAAAGAAGCACATCTTGCACACCTAGAACAAACAAAACATTGTAATCAAGTTTGCTGTGATAAAAAATAAAAATTAACTTAAAACTACGAACAAGAAGTAATGAGACATAAACTTAAAGGGCTTTTTCCTGGCACATTCCATTCTAATTTACAACCTAGAACACCACTTCCAGTAAGGCTCTGTTGCCCTAGTAACCAGATTTGGTAAAGGAGAAATGCTGCCGCCTTGTGGCCCATTCCCGCAAGAGCAGCTTTTAACCCACAGCTAATGGTCACTTAACATTCACAAGGACTCAGGGCTGTAAAGGACACCTGCCCTCAAAATTGTGCTGAGGTAGGGAATGGATAAAACAATTCAAAACAGGCAACATTTTCAAGAAGATAGTATGAAGAGGTAAGTTTTACTCACTCTCTTTTTAGAAAAAGGAAAATGGATAAAAGCTCAACCTCAGGAAGTATTAGACTCATGCGATCTAATCTACAAAAAGTTTTCAACTCACACCAGTCGACTGACCATCAGCAAAAAGCCTACAAACAATCAATGCTGAAGAGGTTTTAGAGAACTCTGTACCCTCTAGCTGCTGGTGAGATGTAAAGTGGTTAACAGCCAATAATGAGAACAGAAAGGAGCTGCGTTTAAAAGGAGAAACTGAGGTAGCATTCAATCCAGCAGGCGCACCAATGGGCCTCTCACCTGAGAAGACCAGAATCAAGAAGACCCGGGCTGCAAAAGCTGCACTGCAGCCTTATTCACAATAGACAAGACAGTGAAGCAACCAAAATGTCCATCAACGGATGAAGGGATCAACAAGAAGTGGTCCATGTACACAATGAATACTAGCCATGGAAAACCATGAAACACTGCTCTTGGAGGCACCATAGATGATCTTGGAGATAATCACAGAACATGAGGGAAGTCGGAAAGCAAAAGTCCTATATCCTATGAAATCACTTATAGGCGTTATCTAATAACTGACACAAATGAACATATTTCCACAGGGAAAGGCAATCACAGACTTATAAAAAAAAACTATGCTTACCTAAAAGGAAAGGTGGGGGGAATGGATAAATGAAGATTAGCGTTACCATCTGTATACAAATTCATATTATATACATATATCAAAAAGACCGACCATATAGCAAGGGAGGTTGATGGAACACTCTGTAATAATTTACATGGGAAGAGGATCTCTACATAAATAGATATATATATAATGTGTAAATGAACCAGAGTGTGTACACCTTGGACAAACAACATTCGAACCATTACCCCAATGTAAAAAATTAAAACAACGAACTAGAAGTAATGAGACATAAACTTATGGGTGGTTTTCCTGGCACATTCCATTCAAATTTACAACCCAGGTAAACGACTTCCAGAACGGCTCTGCTGCCCTAGTACCCAGATTCGGGAATGGAGAAATGCTGCCTCCTTGTGGCCGTTTCCCACAACAGCAGCTTTAAACCCACTGCAAAAGGTCACTAAATATTCACCAATTCAGTTCTGTAAATGTCACCTGCCCTCCAAAAAATACTGAGGTCGAAAATCGACCAAAAAATTCAAGAGTGCAACCTTCCAAAAAGACAATTTGAAGAGGTAGATTGTACTCACACTTTTTTTTTCTTTTTTCTTTTAACACAAAAGAAAAAGGCGTGGAAAAATGATGAATTTTAGGAATTTTTAGAGACATGTCAACCCAAATTACAAAAACCTATCAGCTCACGCCAGTCAGAATGGCCCTCGACAAAAATGCTGCAAACAATAAATGCTGACGTGATTGTGGAGAAATGAGTACCCTCGATTCTAAGGGGGACGTGGTAAGAGCCACTAATGAAAGCACAATTGAGGTGCCTTGAAAAGGTAACACTGAGCTACCATACCAGTCAATCAATCATACCCACTGCTGGGTGTATCACCTGAGAAAATGAAAATCCAAAAGTCACAGGCTGGCAATCCTGCACTCCAGCAATAGTTACCATAGGCAACACTTGGAAGCAACGAAAACGTCCATCAACAGAGGAATGCACCAAGAAGAAGTGGTCCATGTCCACAATGGAATATTAGCCATGGAAATCATTGAAGCACTGCTCTTTGAGGCACCATACATGAGCCTGGAGATAATCACAAAACATGAAGTAGGACGGAAAGCAAAAGACCTATATCCTATAATATCACTTATGGCATTATGTAATAACTGACACAAATGAACATATTTCCAAAGAGAAAGACACTCACGGGCTTAGAAAACAAACTATGCTCATCTAAAAGGAAAGGAGGGGGGAATTGATAAATGAAGAATAGTGTTACTATACGTATACAAATACATATTATATACATGTATCAAAAAGACCGAACATATAGCAAGGGAGGTCTATGGAACACTGTAATATTTTACATGGGAAGAGGATCTGTACATTAATAGACGTAGATAATGTACAAATGAACCAGATTGTGTACACCTAGGAAAAACAATATTCTAATCTTTACTCTGATTAAAAAAATGTAAAAAGCCAAGAAGAAGTAATGAGACATAAACTTATGGGGATTTCTCCTGGCAAATTCCATTCTCATTTACAACCTAGGACAACGACTTCCAGAAAGGCTCTGCTGCCCTAGTACCCAGATTGGGGAATGGAGAAATGCTGCCTCCTTGTGGCCGTTTCCCACAACAGCAGCTTTAAACCCACTGCGAAAGGTCACTAAATATTCACCAACTTGCAGTTCTGTAAATGACACCTGCCCTCCAATAAATTTCTGGGGTCAAAAATCGACGAAAAAATTGAAAAGAGGGCAACCTTCGAAGAAGACAATTTCAAGAGGTATATTGTACACACGGTTTTTTCTTTTAAGTGAAAAGAAAAAGACGTGGGAAAATGATAAAGTTTAGGAATTTTTAAAGATAGGCAAACGGAAATTACAAATACCTATCAGCTCACAGCAGTCAGAATGGCCATCAGCAAAAATGCTGCAAACAATACATGCTGAAGGGATTGTGGAGAAATGTGTACCCTGAGCTCTAAGGGGGACGTGCTAAGAACCATTCCTGTAAACACAATGGAGGTGCTTTGAAAAGGTAAACATTGAGCTACCAGTGAATCAAGCATACCATCTGCTGAGCCTATCACCTGAGAAAATGAGAATCAAAAAGTCACAGGCTGGCAAACCTGTACGCCAGCAATACTTACCATAGTCAACACATGGAAGCAACAAAAATGTCCATCAACAGAGGAATGCACCAAGAAGAAGTGGTCCATGTATACAACGGAATAGTACTCCAGTAAAAAATGTAAATTAAATTTAAAAAACAAACAAATGTAAGGAGACATCAGCAACTGTGGGTTTCTCCGGGCACATTCCACTCTAATTTATAACCGAAGAACACCACTGGCTGGTAGGTCTGTTTCCCTAGTAGCAGTGTGGGGAACGTAGAAAGGCTGCCGCCCTCTGGCCGTTACCTGCAAAAGCAGGTTTAAAGCTTGAGTTAATGGTCACTTCATATGAACTAGTACTGCAGGGCTGTAAATGAAACCTGCCCTCAAAATGTCTTGAGGGAGGTAATGGCCAAACTATTTCAAAAGGTGACACATACTTCAAGTAAACACTTTGAAGAACTAAGCTCTAATCACAGCTGGAAAAATAAAAAGCACATGTCTTAAAGCTCAATTTCAATGCATTATGAGACACATGCAAATTCAACCACAAAGAGGTATCAGCTCAAACCAGTCAGAATAACCATCAGCAAAAAAACTACAAAGAATAAATGCTGAAGGTGCTGTGGAGAAGTGCATACCCTCAACTTTACGTGGGCCGTAACCTGGAAAGAGCCACTAAAGAGAACAGAATGGAGGTGCCTTTAAAAGGTAAACATTGAGCTACCATATGATCCAACAGACCCATTCCTGGAACTATAACCTAAGAAGACAGAATTGGAAAGACACAGGCAGGCAAATCTGCATTGCATAGTATTACAATAGCCAAGATATGGAAGTAACCAAAAAGTCCACCGACAGATGGGTGGACAAAGAAGAACTGCTACATGTACACATGGAATATGAGCTAGCGAAAAAATGAAACAATGCCATTTGCAGCACCACAGATGAGTCTAGAAGTAATCACGCAACTTGTAGTAAGTGAGACAGCGAAAGACACATATCCTATCATATCACATACAGGTGTTACCTAAAAATTGAAACAAACGAAGATATTTCCACAGAGAAAGGCAATCACAGATTCAGTACAAAAACTTATGCTTCGCCAAATGGAAAGGTGTGAGGATTGGATACACTACCATATTGAGGTTAACGGAGAGATACCAACACATGTGAAATATATAATCACCAAAGATCTACGGAATACCAAGGGAAGACTACTCAACATAGTGTCATAATCTACATGGGAAAAGGATCTGAAGAAGAATAGATATATGTATATGTGTGAAAGAAGCACATCTTGCACACCTAGAACAAACAAAACATTGTAATCAAGTTTGCTGTGATAAAAAATAAAAATTAAGTTAAAACTACGAACAAGAAGTAATGAGACATAAACTTAAAGGGCTTTTTCCTGGCACATTCCATTCTAATTTACAACCTAGAACACCACTTCCAGTAAGGCTCTGTTGCCCTAGTAACCAGATTTGGTAAAGGAGAAATGCTGCCGCCTTGTGGCCCATTCCCACAAGAGCAGCTTTTAACCCACAGCTCATGGTCACTTAACATTCACAAGGACTCAGGCCTGTAAAGGACACCTGCCCTCAAAACTGTGCTGAGGTAGGGAATGGATAAAACAATTCAAAACAGGCAACATTTTCAAGAAGATCGTATGAGGAGGTAAGTTTTACTCACTCTCTTTTTAAAAAAAGGAAAATGGATAAAAGCTCAACCTCAGGAAGTATTAGACTCATGCGATCTAATCTACAAAAAGTTTTCAACTCACACCAGTCGACTGACCATCAGCAAAAAGCCTACAAACAATCAATGCTGAAGAGGTTTTAGAGAACTCTGTACCCTCTAGCTGCTGGTGAGATGTAAAGTGGTTAACAGCCAATAATGAGAACAGAAAGGAGCTGCGTTTAAAAGGAAAAATTGAGGTACCATTCAATCCAGCAGGCGCACCAATGGGCCTCTCACCTGAGAAGACCAGAATCAAGAAGACCCGGGCTGCAAAAGCTGCACTGCAGCCTTATTCACAATAGACAAGACAGTGAAGCAACCAAAATGTCCATCAACGGATGAAGGGATAAACAAGAAGTGGTCCATATACACAATGAATACTAGCCATGGAAAACAATGAAACACTGCTCTTTGAGGCACCATAGATGATCTTGGAGATAATCACAGAACATGAGGGAAGTCGGAAAGCAAAAGTCCTATATCCTATGAAATCACTTATAGGCGTTATCTAATAACTGACACAAATGAACATATTTCCACAGGGAAAGGCAATCACAGACTTATAAAAAAAAACTATGCTTACCTAAAAGGAAAGGTGGGGGGAATGGATAAATGAAGATTAGCGTTACCATCTGTATACAAATTCATATTATATACATATATCAAAAAGACCGACCATATAGCAAGGGAGGTTGATGGAACACTCTGTAATAATTTACATGGGAAGAGGATCTCTACATAAATAGATATATATAATGTGTAAATGAACCAGAGTGTGTACACCTTGGACAAACAACATTCGAACCATTACCCCAATGTAAAAAATTAAAACAACGAACTAGAAGTAATGAGACATAAACTTATGGGTGGTTTTCCTGGCACATTCCATTCAAATTTACAACCCAGGTAAACGACTTCCAGAACGGCTCTGCTGCCCTAGTACCCAGATTCGGGAATGGAGAAATGCTGCCTCCTTGTGGCCGTTTCCCACAACAGCAGCTTTAAACCCACTGCAAAAGGTCACTAAATATTCACCAATTCAGTTCTGTAAATGTCACCTGCCCTCCAAAAAATACTGAGGTCGAAAATCGACCAAAAAATTCAAGAGTGCAACCTTCCGAAAAGACAATTTGAAGAGGTAGATTGTACTCACACTTTTTTTTTCTTTTTTCTTTTAACACAAAAGAAAAAGGCGTGGAAAAATGATGAATTTTAGGAATTTTTAAAGACATGTCAACCCAAATTACAAAAACCTATCAGCTCACACCAGTCAGAATGGCCCTCGACAAAAATGCTGCAAACAATAAATGCTGACGTGATTGTGGAGAAATGAGTACCCTCGATTCTCAGGGGGACGTGGTAAGAGCCACTAATGAAAGCACAATTGAGGTGCCTTGAAAAGGTAACATTGAGCTACCATACCAGTCAATCAATCATACCCACTGCTGGGTGTATCACCTGAGAAAATGAAAATCCAAAAGTCACAGGCTGGCAATCCTGCACTCCAGCAATAGTTACCATAGGCAACACTTGGAAGCAACGAAAACGTCCATCAACAGAGGAATGCACCAACAAGAAGTGGTCCATGTCCACAATGGAATATTAGCCATGGAAAACATTGAAGCACTGCTCTTTGAGGCACCATACATGAGCCTGGAGATAATCACAAAACATGAAGTAGGACGGAAAGCAAAAGACCTATATCCTATAATATCACTTATGGCATTATGTAATAACTGACACAAATGAACATATTTCCAAAGAGAAAGACACTCACGGGCTTAGAAAACAAACTATGCTCATCTAAAAGGAAAGGAGGGGGGAATTGATAAATGAAGAATAGTGTTACTATACGTATACAAATACATATTATATACATGTATCAAAAAGACCGAACATATAGCAAGGGAGGTCTATGGAACACTGTAATATTTTACATGGGAAGAGGATCTGTACATTAATAGACGTAGATAATGTACAAATGAACCAGATTGTGTACACCTAGGAAAAACAATATTCTAATCTTTACTCTGATTAAAAAAATGTAAAAAGCCAAGAAGAAGTAATGAGACATAAACTTATGGGGATTTCTCCTGGCAAATTCCATTCTCATTTACAACCTAGGACAACGACTTCCAGAAAGGCTCTGCTGCATTAGTACGCAGATTGGGGAATGGAGAAATGCTGCCTCCTTGTGGCCGTTTCCCACAACAGCAGCTTTAAACCCACTGCGAAAGGTCACTAAATATTCACCAACTTGCAGTTCTGTAAATGACACCTGCCCTCCAATAAATTTCTGGGGTCAAAAATCGACGAAAAAATTGAAAAGAGGGCAACCTTCGAAGAAGACAATTTCAAGAGGTATATTGTACACACGGTTTTTTCTTTTAAGTGAAAAGAAAAAGGCGTGGGAAAATGATAAAGTTTAGGAATTTTTAAAGATAGGCAAACGGAAATTACAAATACCTATCAGCTCACAGCAGTCAGAATGGCCATCAGCAAAAATGCTGCAAACAATACATGCTGAAGGGATTGTGGAGAAATGTGTACCCTGAGCTCTAAGGGGGACGTGGTAAGAACCATTACTGTAAACACAATGGAGGTGCTTTGAAAAGGTAAACATTGAGCTACCAGTGAATCAAGCATACCATCTGCTGAGCCTATCACCTGAGAAAATGAGAATCAAAAAGTCACAGGCTGGCAAACCTGTACGCCAGCAATACTTACCATAGTCAACACATGGAAGCAGCAAAAATGTCCATCAACAGAGGAATGCACCAAGAAGAAGTGGTCCATGTATACAACGGAATAGTACTCCAGTAAAAAATGTAAATTAAATTTAAAAAACAAACAAATGTAAGGAGACATCAGCAACTGTGGGTTTCTCCGGGCACATTCCACTCTAATTTATAACCGAAGAACACCACTGGCTGGTAGGTCTGTTTCCCTAGTACCAGCGTGGGGAACGTAGAAAGGCTGCCGCCCTCTGGCCGTTACCTGCAAAAGCAGGTTTAAAGCTTGAGTTAATGGTCACTTCATATGAACTAGTACTGCAGGGCTGTAAATGAAACCTGCCCTCAAAATGTCTTGAGGGAGGTAATGGCCAAAATATTTCAAAAGGTGACACATACTTCAAGTAAACACTTTGAAGAACTAAGCTCTAATCACAGCTGGAAAAATAAAAAGCACATGTCTTAAAGCTCAATTTCAACGCATTATGAGACACATGCAAATTCAACCACAAAGAGGTATCAGCTCAAACCAGTCAGAATAACCATCAGCAAAAAAACTACAAAGAATAAATGCTGAAGGTGCTGTGGAGAAGTGCATACACTCAACTTTACATGGGACGTAACCTGGAAAGAGCCACTAAAGAGAACAGAATGGAGGTGCCTTTAAAAGGTAAACATTGAGCTACCATATGATCCAACAGACCCATTCCTGGAGCTATAACCTAAGAAGACAGAATTGGAAAGACACAGGCAGGCAAATCTGCATTGCATAGTATTACAATAGCCAAGATATGGAAGTAACCAAAAAGTCCACCGACAGATGGGTGGACAAAGAAGAACTGCTACATGTACACATGGAATATGAGCTAGCGAAAAAATGAAACAATGCCATTTGCAGCACCACAGATGAGTCTAGAAGTAATCACGCAACTTGTAGTAAGTGAGTCAGTGAAAGACACATATCCTATCATATCACATACAGGTGTTACCTAAAAATTGAAACAAACGAAGATACTTCCACATAGAAAGGCAATCACAGATTCAGTACAAAAACTTATGCTTCGCCAAATGGAAAGGTGTGAGGATTGGATACACTACCATATTGAGGTTAACGGAGAGATACAAACACATGTGAAATATATAATCACCAAAGATCTACGGAATACCAAGGGAAGACTACTCAACATTGTGTCATAACCTACATGGGAAAAGGATCTGAAGAAGAATAGATATATGTATATGTGTGAAAGAAGCACATCTTGCACACCTAGAACAAACAAAACATTGTAATCAAGTTTGCTGTGATAAAAAATAAAAATTAACTTAAAACTACAAACAAGAAGTAATGAGACATATACTTAAAGGGCTTTTTCCTGGCACATTCCATTCTAATTTACAACCTAGAACACCACTTCCAGTAAGGCTCTGTTGCCCTAGTAACCAGATTTGGTAAAGGAGAAATGCTGCCGCCTTGTGGCCCATTCCCGCAAGAGCAGCTTTTAACCCACAGCTAATGGTCACTTAACATTCACAAGGACTCAGGGCTGTAAAGGACACCTGCCCTCAAAATTGTGCTGAGGTAGGGAATGGATAAAACAATTCAAAACAGGCAACATTTTCAAGAAGATAGTATGAAGAGGTAAGTTTTACTCACTCTCCTTTTAGAAAAAGGAAAATGGATAAAAGCTCGACCTCAGGAAGTATTAGACTCATGCAATCTAATCTACAAAAAGTTTTCAACTCACACCAGTCGACTGACCATCAGCAAAAAGCCTACAAACAATCAATGCTGAAGAGGTTTTAGAGAACTCTGTACCCTCTAGCTGCTGGTGAGATGTAAAGTGGTTAACAGCCAATAATGAGAACAGAAAGGAGCTGCGTTTAAAAGGAGAAACTGAGGTACCATTCAATCCAGCAGGCGCACCAATGGGCCTCTCACCTGAGAAGACCAGAATCAAGAAGACCCGGGCTGCAAAAGCTGCACTGCAGCCTTATTCACAATAGACAAGACAGTGAAGCAACCAAAATGTCCATCAACGGATGAAGGGATAAACAAGAAGTGGTCCATGTACACAATGAATACTAGCCATGGAAAACCATGAAACACTGCTCTTGGAGGCACCATAGATGATCTTGGAGATAATCACAGAACATGAGGGAAGTCGGAAAGCAAAAGTCCTATATCCTATGAAATCACTTATAGGCGTTATCTAATAACTGACACAAATGAACATATTTCCACAGGGAAAGGCAATCACAGACTTATAAAAAAAAACTATGCTTACCTAAAAGGAAAGGTGGGGGGAATGGATAAATGAAGATTAGCGTTACCATCTGTATACAAATTCATATTATATACATATATCAAAAAGACCGACCATATAGCAAGGGAGGTTGATGGAACACTCTGTAATAATTTACATGGGAAGAGGATCTCTACATAAATAGATATATATATAATGTGTAAATGAACCAGAGTGTGTACACCTTGGACAAACAACATTCGAACCATTACCCCAATGTAAAAAATTAAAACAACGAACTAGAAGTAATGAGACATAAACTTATGGGTGGTTTTCCTGGCACATTCCATTCAAATTTACAACCCAGGTAAACGACTTCCAGAACGGCTCTGCTGCCCTAGTACCCAGATTCGGGAATGGAGAAATGCTGCCTCCTTGTGGCCGTTTCCCACAACAGCAGCTTTAAACCCACTGCAAAAGGTCACTAAATATTCACCAATTCAGTTCTGTAAATGTCACCTGCCCTCCAAAAAATACTGAGGTCGAAAATCGACCAAAAAATTCAAGAGTGCAACCTTCCGAAAAGACAATTTGAAGAGGTAGATTGTACTCACACTTTTTTTTTCTTTTTTCTTTTAACACAAAAGAAAAAGGCGTGGAAAAATGATGAATTTTAGGAATTTTTAGAGACATGTCAACCCAAATTACAAAAACCTATCAGCTCACACCAGTCAGAATGGCCCTCGACAAAAATGCTGCAAACAATAAATGCTGACGTGATTGTGGAGAAATGAGTACCCTCGATTCTAAGGGGGACGTGGTAAGAGCCACTAATGAAAGCACAATTGAGGTGCCTTGAAAAGGTAACATTGAGCTACCATACCAGTCAATCAATCATACCCACTGCTGGGTGTATCACCTGAGAAAATGAAAATCCAAAAGTCACAGGCTGGCAATCCTGCTCTCCAGCAATAGTTACCATAGGCAACACTTGGAAGCAACGAAAACGTCCATCAACAGAGGAATGCACCAAGAAGAAGTGGTCCATGTCCACAATGGAATATTAGCCATGGAAATCATTGAAGCACTGCTCTTTGAGGCACCATACATGAGCCTGGAGATAATCACAAAACATGAAGTAGGACGGAAAGCAAAAGACCTATATCCTATAATATCACTTATGGCATTATGTAATAACTGACACAAATGAACATATTTCCAAAGAGAAAGACACTCACGGGCTTAGAAAACAAACTATGCTCATCTAAAAGGAAAGGAGGGGGGAATTGATAAATGAAGAATAGTGTTACTATACGTATACAAATACATATTATATACATGTATCAAAAAGACCGAACATATAGCAAGGGAGGTCTATGGAACACTGTAATATTTTACATGGGAAGAGGATCTGTACATTAATAGACGTAGATAATGTACAAATGAACCAGATTGTGTACACCTAGGAAAAACAATATTCTAATCTTTACTCTGATTAAAAAAATGTAAAAAGCCAAGAAGAAGTAATGAGACATAAACTTATGGGGATTTCTCCTGGCAAATTCCATTCTCATTTACAACCTAGGACAACGACTTCCAGAAAGGCTCTGCTGCCCTAGTACCCAGATTGGGGAATGGAGAAATGCTGCCTCCTTGTGGCCGTTTCCCACAACAGCAGCTTTAAACCCACTGCGAAAGGTCACTAAATATTCACCAACTTGCAGTTCTGTAAATGACACCTGCCCTCCAATAAATTTCTGGGGTCAAAAATCGACGAAAAAATTGAAAAGAGGGCAACCTTCGAAGAAGACAATTTCAAGAGGTATATTGTACACACGGTTTTTTCTTTTAAGTGAAAAGAAAAAGGCGTGGGAAAATGATAAAGTTTAGGAATTTTTAAAGATAGGCAAACGGAAATTACAAATACCTATCAGCTCACAGCAGTCAGAATGGCCATCAGCAAAAATGCTGCAAACAATACATGCTGAAGGGATTGTGGAGAAATGTGTACCCTGAGCTCTAAGGGGGACGTGGTAAGAACCATTCCTGTAAACACAATGGAGGTGCTTTGAAAAGGTAAACATTGAGCTACCAGTGAATCAAGCATACCATCTGCTGAGCCTATCACCTGAGAAAATGAGAATCAAAAAGTCACAGGCTGGCAAACCTGTACGCCAGCAATACTTACCATAGTCAACACATGGAAGCAACAAAAATGTCCATCAACAGAGGAATGCACCAAGAAGAAGTGGTCCATGTATACAACGGAATAGTACTCCAGTAAAAAATATAAATTAAATTTAAAAAACAAACAAATGTAAGGAGACATCAGCAACTGTGGGTTTCTCCGGGCACATTCCACTCTAATTTATAACCGAAGAACACCACTGGCTGGTAGGTCTGTTTCCCTAGTACCAGCGTGGGGAACGTAGAAAGGCTGCCGCCCTCTGGCCGTTACCTGCAAAAGCAGGTTTAAAGCTTGAGTTAATGGTCACTTCATATGAACTAGTACTGCAGGGCTGTAAATGAAACCTGCCCTCAAAATGTCTTGAGGGAGGTAATGGCCAAAATATTTCAAAAGGTGACACATACTTCAAGTAAACACTTTGAAGAACTAAGCTCTAATCACAGCTGGAAAAATAAAAAGCACATGTCTTAAAGCTCAATTTGAACGCATTATGAGACATATGCAAATTCAACCACAAAGAGGTATCAGCTCAAACCAGTCAGAATAACCATCAGCAAAAAAACTACAAAGAATAAATGCTGAAGGTGCTGTGGAGAAGTGCATACCCTCAACTTTACGTGGGCCGTAACCTGGAAAGAGCCACTAAAGAGAACAGAATGGAGGTGCCTTTAAAAGGTAAACATTGAGCTACCATATGATCCAACAGACCCATTCCTGGAACTATAACCTAAGAAGACAGAATTGGAAAGACACAGGCAGGCAAATCTGCATTGCATAGTATTACAATAGCCAAGATATGGAAGTAACCAAAAAGTCCACCGACAGATGGGTGGACAAAGAAGAACTGCTACATGTACACATGGAATATGAGCTAGCGAAAAAATGAAACAATGCCATTTGCAGCACCACAGATGAGTCTAGAAGTAATCACGCAGCTTGTAGTAAGTGAGACAGCGAAAGACACATATCCTATCATATCACATACAGGTGTTACCTAAAAATTGAAACAAACGAAGATATTTCCACAGAGAAAGGCAATCACAGATTCAGTACAAAAACTTATGCTTCGCCAAATGGAAAGGTGTGAGGATTGGATACACTACCATATTGAGGTTAACGGAGAGATACCAACACATGTGAAATATATAATCACCAAAGATCTACGGAATACCAAGGGAAGACTACTCAACATTGTGTCATAACCTACATGGGAAAAGGATCTGAAGAAGAATAGATATATGTATATGTGTGAAAGAAGCACATCTTGCACACCTAGAACAAACAAAACATTGTAATCAAGTTTGCTGTGATAAAAAATAAAAATTAACTTAAAACTACGAACAAGAAGTAATGAGACATAAACTTAAAGGGCTTTTTCCTGGCACATTCCATTCTAATTTACAACCTAGAACACCACTTCCAGTAAGGCTCTGTTGCCCTAGTAACCAGATTTGGTAAAGGAGAAATGCTGCCGCCTTGTGGCCCATTCCCGCAAGAGCAGCTTTTAACCCACAGCTAATGGTCACTTAACATTCACAAGGACTCAGGGCTGTAAAGGACACCTGCCCTCAAAATTGTGCTGAGGTAGGGAATGGATAAAACAATTCAAAACAGGCAACATTTTCAAGAAGATAGTATGAAGAGGTAAGTTTTACTCACTCTCTTTTTAGAAAAAGGAAAATGGATAAAAGCTCGACCTCAGGAAGTATTAGACTCATGCAATCTAATCTACAAAAAGTTTTCAACTCACACCAGTCGACTGACCATCAGCAAAAAGCCTACAAACAATCAATGCTGAAGAGGTTTTAGAGAACTCTGTACCCTCTAGCTGCTGGTGAGATGTAAAGTGGTTAACAGCCAATAATGAGAACAGAAAGGAGCTGCGTTTAAAAGGAGAAATTGAGGTACCATTCAATCCAGCAGGCGCACCAATGGGCCTCTCACCTGAGAAGACCAGAATCAAGAAGACCCGGGCTGCAAAAGCTGCACTGCAGCCTTATTCACAATAGACAAGACAGTGAAGCAACCAAAATGTCCATCAACGGATGAAGGGATCAACAAGAAGTGGTCCATGTACACAATGAATACTAGCCATGGAAAACCATGAAACACTGCTCTTGGAGGCACCATAGATGATCTTGGAGATAATCACAGAACATGAGGGAAGTCGGAAAGCAAAAGTCCTATATCCTATGAAATCACTTATAGGCGTTATCTAATAACTGACACAAATGAACATATTTCCACAGGGAAAGGCAATCACAGACTTATAAAAAAAAACTATGCTTACCTAAAAGGAAAGGTGGGGGGAATGGATAAATGAAGATTAGCGTTACCATCTGTATACAAATTCATATTATATACATATATCAAAAAGACCGACCATATAGCAAGGGAGGTTGATGGAACACTCTGTAATAATTTACATGGGAAGAGGATCTCTACATAAATAGATATATATAATGTGTAAATGAACCAGAGTGTGTACACCTTGGACAAACAACATTCGAACCATTACCCCAATGTAAAAAATTAAAACAACGAACTAGAAGTAATGAGACATAAACTTATGGGTGGTTTTCCTGGCACATTCCATTCAAATTTACAACCCAGGTAAACGACTTCCAGAACGGCTCTGCTGCCCTAGTACCCAGATTCGGGAATGGAGAAATGCTGCCTCCTTGTGGCCGTTTCCCACAACAGCAGCTTTAAACCCACTGCAAAAGGTCACTAAATATTCACCAGTTCAGTTCTGTAAATGTCACCTGCCCTCCAAAAAATACTGAGGTCGAAAATCGACCAAAAAATTCAAGAGTGCAACCTTCCAAAAAGACAATTTGAAGAGGTAGATTGTACTCACACTTTTTTTTTCTTTTTTCTTTTAACACAAAAGAAAAAGGCGTGGAAAAATGATGAATTTTAGGAATTTTTAGAGACATGTCAACCCAAATTACAAAAACCTATCAGCTCACACCAGTCAGAATGGCCCTCGACAAAAATGCTGCAAACAATAAATGCTGACGTGATTGTGGAGAAATGAGTACCCTCGATTCTAAGGGGGACGTGGTAAGAGCCACTAATGAAAGCACAACTGAGGTGCCTTGAAAAGGTAACATTGAGCTACCATACCAGTCAATCAATCATACCCACTGCTGGGTGTATCACCTGAGAAAATGAAAATCCAAAAGTCACAGGCTGGCAATCCTGCTCTCCAGCAATAGTTACCATAGGCAACACTTGGAAGCAACGAAAACGTCCATCAACAGAGGAATGCACCAAGAAGAAGTGGTCCATGTCCACAATGGAATATTAGCCATGGAAATCATTGAAGCACTGCTCTTTGAGGCACCATACATGAGCCTGGAGATAATCACAAAACATGAAGTAGGACGGAAAGCAAAAGACCTATATCCTATAATATCACTTATGGCATTATGTAATAACTGACACAAATGAACATATTTCCAAAGAGAAAGACACTCACGGGCTTAGAAAACAAACTATGCTCAACTAAAAGGAAAGGAGGGGGGAATTGATAAATGAAGAATAGTGTTACTATACGTATACAAATACATATTATATACATGTATCAAAAAGACCGAACATATAACAAGGGAGGCCTATGGAACACTGTAATATTTTACATGGGAAGAGGATCTGTACATTAATAGACGTAGATAATGTACAAATGAACCAGATTGTGTACACCTAGGAAAAACAATATTCTAATCTTTACTCTGATTAAAAAAATGTAAAAAGCCAAGAAGAAGTAATGAGACATAAACTTATGGGGATTTCTCCTGGCAAATTCCATTCTCATTTACAACCTAGGACAACGACTTCCAGAAAGGCTCTGCTGCCCTAGTACCCAGATTGGGGAATGGAGAAATGCTGCCTCCTTGTGGCCGTTTCCCACAACAGCAGCTTTAAACCCACTGCGAAAGGTCACTAAATATTCACCAACTTGCAGTTCTGTAAATGACACCTGCCCTCCAATAAATTTCTGGGGTCAAAAATCGACGAAAAAATTGAAAAGAGGGCAACCTTCGAAGAAGACAATTTCAAGAGGTATATTGTACACACGGTTTTTTCTTTTAAGTGAAAAGAAAAAGGCGTGGGAAAATGATAAAGTTTAGGAATTTTTAAAGATAGGCAAACGGAAATTACAAATACCTATCAGCTCACAGCAGTCAGAATGGCCATCAGCAAAAATGCTGCAAACAATACATGCTGAAGGGATTGTGGAGAAATGTGTACCCTGAGCTCTAAGGGGGACGTGGTAAGAACCATTCCTGTAAACACAATGGAGGTGCTTTGAAAAGGTAAACATTGAGCTACCAGTGAATCAAGCATACCATCTGCTGAGCCTATCACCTGAGAAAATGAGAATCAAAAAGTCACAGGCTGGCAAACCTGTACGCCAGCAATACTTACCATAGTCAACACATGGAAGCAACAAAAATGTCCATCAACAGAGGAATGCACCAAGAAGAAGTGGTCCATGTATACAACGGAATAGTACTCCAGTAAAAAATATAAATTAAATTTAAAAAACAAACAAATGTAAGGAGACATCAGCAACTGTGGGTTTCTCCGGGCACATTCCACTCTAATTTATAACCGAAGAACACCACTGGCTGGTAGGTCTGTTTCCCTAGTACCAGCGTGGGGAACGTAGAAAGGCTGCCGCCCTCTGGCCGTTACCTGCAAAAGCAGGTTTAAAGCTTGAGTTAATGGTCACTTCATATGAACTAGTACTGCAGGGCTGTAAATGAAACCTGCCCTCAAAATGTCTTGAGGGAGGTAATGGCCAAAATATTTCAAAAGGTGACACATACTTCAAGTAAACACTTTGAAGAACTAAGCTCTAATCACAGCTGGAAAAATAAAAAGCACATGTCTTAAAGCTCAATTTCAACGCATTATGAGACACATGCAAATTCAACCACAAAGAGGTATCAGCTCAAACCAGTCAGAATAACCATCAGCAAAAAAACTACAAAGAATAAATGCTGAAGGTGCTGTGGAGAAGTGCATACCCTCAACTTTACATGGGACGTAACCTGGAAAGAGCCACTAAAGAGAACAGAATGGAGGTGCCTTTAAAAGGTAAACATTGAGCTACCATATGATCCAACAGACCCATTCCTGGAGCTATAACCTAAGAAGACAGAATTGGAAAGACACAGGCAGGCAAATCTGCATTGCATAGTATTACAATAGCCAAGATATGGAAGTAACCAAAAAGTCCACCGACAGATGGGTGGACAAAGAAGAACTGCTACATGTACACATGGAATATGAGCTAGCGAAAAAATGAAACAATGCCATTTGCAGCACCACAGATGAGTCTAGAAGTAATCACGCAACTTGTAGTAAGTGAGTCAGTGAAAGACACATATCCTATCATATCACATACAGGTGTTACCTAAAAATTGAAACAAACGAAGATACTTCCACAGAGAAAGGCAATCACAGATTCAGTACAAAAACTTATGCTTCGCCAAATGGAAAGGTGTGAGGATTGGATACACTACCATATTGAGGTTAACGGAGAGATACAAACACATGTGAAATATATAATCACCAAAGATCTACGGAATACCAAGGGAAGACTACTCAACATTGTGTCATAACCTACATGGGAAAAGGATCTGAAGAAGAATAGATATATGTATATGTGTGAAAGAAGCACATCTTGCACACCTAGAACAAACAAAACATTGTAATCAAGTTTGCTGTGATAAAAAATAAAAATTAACTTAAAACTACGAACAAGAAGTAATGAGACATAAACTTAAAGGGCTTTTTCCTGGCACATTCCATTCTAATTTACAACCTAGAACACCACTTCCAGTAAGGCTCTGTTGCCCTAGTAACCAGATTTGGTAAAGGAGAAATGCTGCCGCCTTGTGGCCCATTCCCGCAAGAGCAGCTTTTAACCCACAGCTAATGGTCACTTAACATTCACAAGGACTCAGGGCTGTAAAGGACACCTGCCCTCAAAATTGTGCTGAGGTAGGGAATGGATAAAACAATTCAAAACAGGCAACATTTTCAAGAAGATAGTATGAAGAGGTAAGTTTTACTCACTCTCTTTTTAGAAAAAGGAAAATGGATAAAAGCTCGACCTCAGGAAGTATTAGACTCATGCAATCTAATCTACAAAAAGTTTTCAACTCACACCAGTCGACTGACCATCAGCAAAAAGCCTACAAACAATCAATGCTGAAGAGGTTTTAGAGAACTCTGTACCCTCTAGCTGCTGGTGAGATGTAAAGTGGCTAACAGCCAATAATGAGAACAGAAAGGAGCTGCGTTTAAAAGGAGAAACTGAGGTACCATTCAATCCAGCAGGCGCACCAATGGGCCTCTCACCTGAGAAGACCAGAATCAAGAAGACCCGGGCTGCAAAAGCTGCACTGCAGCCTTATTCACAATAGACAAGACAGTGAAGCAACCAAAATGTCCATCAACGGATGAAGGGATCAACAAGAAGTGGTCCATGTACACAATGAATACTAGCCATGGAAAACCATGAAACACTGCTCTTGGAGGCACCATAGATGATCTTGGAGATAATCACAGAACATGAGGGAAGTCAGAAAGCAAAAGTCCTATATCCTATGAAATCACTTATAGGCGTTATCTAATAACTGACACAAATGAACATATTTCCACAGGGAAAGGCAATCACAGACTTATAAAAAAAAACTATGCTTACCTAAAAGGAAAGGTGGGGGGAATGGATAAATGAAGATTAGCGTTACCATCTGTATACAAATTTATATTATATACATATATCAAAAAGACCGACCATATAGCAAGGGAGGTTGATGGAACACTCTGTAATAATTTACATGGGAAGAGGATCTCTACATAAATAGATATATATAATGTGTAAATGAACCAGAGTGTGTACACCTTGGACAAACAACATTCGAACCATTACCCCAATGTAAAAAATTAAAACAACGAACTAGAAGTAATGAGACATAAACTTATGGGTGGTTTTCCTGGCACATTCCATTCAAATTTACAACCCAGGTAAACGACTTCCAGAACGGCTCTGCTGCCCTAGTACCCAGATTCGGGAATGGAGAAATGCTGCCTCCTTGTGGCCGTTTCCCACAACAGCAGCTTTAAACCCACTGCAAAAGGTCACTAAATATTCACCAGTTCAGTTCTGTAAATGTCACCTGCCCTCCAAAAAATACTGAGGTCGAAAATCGACCAAAAAATTCAAGAGTGCAACCTTCCAAAAAGACAATTTGAAGAGGTAGATTGTACTCACACTTTTTTTTTCTTTTTTCTTTTAACACAAAAGAAAAAGGCGTGGAAAAATGATGAATTTTAGGAATTTTTAGAGACATGTCAACCCAAATTACAAAAACCTATCAGCTCACACCAGTCAGAATGGCCCTCGACAAAAATGCTGCAAACAATAAATGCTGACGTGATTGTGGAGAAATGAGTACCCTCGATTCTAAGGGGGACGTGGTAAGAGCCACTAATGAAAGCACAACTGAGGTGCCTTGAAAAGGTAACATTGAGCTACCATACCAGTCAATCAATCATACCCACTGCTGGGTGTATCACCTGAGAAAATGAAAATCCAAAAGTCACAGGCTGGCAATCCTGCTCTCCAGCAATAGTTACCATAGGCAACACTTGGAAGCAACGAAAACGTCCATCAACAGAGGAATGCACCAAGAAGAAGTGGTCCATGTCCACAATGGAATATTAGCCATGGAAATCATTGAAGCACTGCTCTTTGAGGCACCATACATGAGCCTGGAGATAATCACAAAACATGAAGTAGGACGGAAAGCAAAAGACCTATATCCTATAATATCACTTATGGCATTATGTAATAACTGACACAAATGAACATATTTCCAAAGAGAAAGACACTCACGGGCTTAGAAAACAAACTATGCTCATCTAAAAGGAAAGGAGGGGGGAATTGATAAATGAAGAATAGTGTTACTATACGTATACAAATACATATTATATACATGTATCAAAAAGACCGAACATATAGCAAGGGAGGCCTATGGAACACTGTAATATTTTACATGGGAAGAGGATCTGTACATTAATAGACGTAGATAATGTACAAATGAACCAGATTGTGTACACCTAGGAAAAACAATATTCTAATCTTTACTCTGATTAAAAAAATGTAAAAAGCCAAGAAGAAGTAATGAGACATAAACTTATGGGGATTTCTCCTGGCAAATTCCATTCTCATTTACAACCTAGGACAACGACTTCCAGAAAGGCTCTGCTGCCCTAGTACCCAGATTGGGGAATGGAGAAATGCTGCCTCCTTGTGGCCGTTTCCCACAACAGCAGCTTTAAACCCACTGCGAAAGGTCACTAAATATTCACCAACTTGCAGTTCTGTAAATGACACCTGCCCTCCAATAAATTTCTGGGGTCAAAAATCGACGAAAAAATTGAAAAGAGGGCAACCTTCGAAGAAGACAATTTCAAGAGGTATATTGTACACACGGTTTTTTCTTTTAAGTGAAAAGAAAAAGGCGTGGGAAAATGATAAAGTTTAGGAATTTTTAAAGATAGGCAAACGGAAATTACAAATACCTATCAGCTCACAGCAGTCAGAATGGCCATCAGCAAAAATGCTGCAAACAATACATGCTGAAGGGATTGTGGAGAAATGTGTACCCTGAGCTCTAAGGGGGACGTGGTAAGAACCATTCCTGTAAACACAATGGAGGTGCTTTGAAAAGGTAAACATTGAGCTACCAGTGAATCAAGCATACCATCTGCTGAGCCTATCACCTGAGAAAATGAGAATCAAAAAGTCACAGGCTGGCAAACCTGTACGCCAGCAATACTTACCATAGTCAACACATGGAAGCAACAAAAATGTCCATCAACAGAGGAATGCACCAAGAAGAAGTGGTCCATGTATACAACGGAATAGTACTCCAGTAAAAAATGTAAATTAAATTAAAAAAACAAACAAATGTAAGGAGACATCAGCAACTGTGGGTTTCTCCGGGCACATTCCACTCTAATTTATAACCGAAGAACACCACTGGCTGGTAGGTCTGTTTCCCTAGTACCAGCGTGGGGAACGTAGAAAGGCTGCCGCCCTCTGGCCGTTACCTGCAAAAGCAGGTTTAAAGCTTGAGTTAATGGTCACTTCATATGAACTAGTACTGCAGGGCTGTAAATGAAACCTGCCCTCAAAATGTCTTGAGGGAGGTAATGGCCAAAATATTTCAAAAGGTGACACATACTTCAAGTAAACACTTTGAAGAACTAAGCTCTAATCACAGCTGGAAAAATAAAAAGCACATGTCTTAAAGCTCAATTTCAACGCATTATGAGACATATGCAAATTCAACCACAAAGAGGTATCAGCTCAAACCAGTCAGAATAACCATCAGCAAAAAACTACAAAGAATAAATGCTGAAGGTGCTGTGGAGAAGTGCATACCCTCAACTTTACGTGGGACGTAACCTGGAAAGAGCCACTAAAGAGAACAGAATGGAGGTGCCTTTAAAAGGTAAACATTGAGCTACCATATGATCCAACAGACCCATTCCTGGAGCTATAACCTAAGAAGACAGAATTGGAAAGACACAGGCAGGCAAATCTGCATTGCATAGTATTACAATAGCCAAGATATGGAAGTAACCAAAAAGTCCACCGACAGATGGGTGGACAAAGAAGAACTGCTACATGTACACATGGAATATGAGCTAGCGAAAAAATGAAACAATGCCATTTGCAGCACCACAGATGAGTCTAGAAGTAATCACGCAACTTGTAGTAAGTGAGTCAGTGAAAGACACATATCCTATCATATCACATACAGGTGTTACCTAAAAATTGAAACAAACGAAGATACTTCCACAGAGAAAGGCAATCACAGATTCAGTACAAAAACTTATGCTTCGCCAAATGGAAAGGTGTGAGGATTGGATACACTACCATATTGAGGTTAACGGAGAGATACCAACACATGTGAAATATATAATCACCAAAGATCTACGGAATACCAAGGGAAGACTACTCAACATTGTGTCATAACCTACATGGGAAAAGGATCTGAAGAAGAATAGATATATGTATATGTGTGAAAGAAGCACATCTTGCACACCTAGAACAAACAAAACATTGTAATCAAGTTTGCTGTGATAAAAAATAAAAATTAACTTAAAACTACGAACAAGAAGTAATGAGACATAAACTTAAAGGGCTTTTTCCTGGCACATTCCATTCTAATTTACAACCTAGAACACCACTTCCAGTAAGGCTCTGTTGCCCTAGTAACCAGATTTGGTAAAGGAGAAATGCTGCCGCCTTGTGGCCCATTCCCGCAAGAGCAGCTTTTAACCCACAGCTAATGGTCACTTAACATTCACAAGGACTCAGGGCTGTAAAGGACACCTGCCCTCAAAATTGTGCTGAGGTAGGGAATGGATAAAACAATTCAAAACAGGCAACATTTTCAAGAAGATAGTATGAAGAGGTAAGTTTTACTCACTCTCTTTTTAGAAAAAGGAAAATGGATAAAAGCTCAACCTCAGGAAGTATTAGACTCATGCAATCTAATCTACAAAAAGTTTTCAACTCACACCAGTCGACTGACCATCAGCAAAAAGCCTACAAACAATCAATGCTGAAGAGGTTTTAGAGAACTCTGTACCCTCTAGCTGCTGGTGAGATGTAAAGTGGTTAACAGCCAATAATGAGAACAGAAAGGAGCTGCGTTTAAAAGGAGAAACTGAGGTAGCATTCAATCCAGCAGGCGCACCAATGGGCCTCTCACCTGAGAAGACCAGAATCAAGAAGACCCGGGCTGCAAAAGCTGCACTGCAGCCTTATTCACAATAGACAAGACAGTGAAGCAACCAAAATGTCCATCAACGGATGAAGGGATCAACAAGAAGTGGTCCATGTACACAATGAATACTAGCCATGGAAAACCATGAAACACTGCTCTTGGAGGCACCATAGATGATCTTGGAGATAATCACAGAACATGAGGGAAGTCGGAAAGCAAAAGTCCTATATCCTATGAAATCACTTATAGGCGTTATCTAATAACTGACACAAATGAACATATTTCCACAGGGAAAGGCAATCACAGACTTATAAAAAAAAACTATGCTTACCTAAAAGGAAAGGTGGGGGGAATGGATAAATGAAGATTAGCGTTACCATCTGTATACAAATTCATATTATATACATATATCAAAAAGACCGACCATATAGCAAGGGAGGTTGATGGAACACTCTGTAATAATTTACATGGGAAGAGGATCTCTACATAAATAGATATATATATAATGTGTAAATGAACCAGAGTGTGTACACCTTGGACAAACAACATTCGAACCATTACCCCAATGTAAAAAATTAAAACAACGAACTAGAAGTAATGAGACATAAACTTATGGGTGGTTTTCCTGGCACATTCCATTCAAATTTACAACCCAGGTAAACGACTTCCAGAACGGCTCTGCTGCCCTAGTACCCAGATTCGGGAATGGAGAAATGCTGCCTCCTTGTGGCCGTTTCCCACAACAGCAGCTTTAAACCCACTGCAAAAGGTCACTAAATATTCACCAATTCAGTTCTGTAAATGTCACCTGCCCTCCAAAAAATACTGAGGTCGAAAATCGACCAAAAAATTCAAGAGTGCAACCTTCCAAAAAGACAATTTGAAGAGGTAGATTGTACTCACACTTTTTTTTTTCTTTTTTCTTTTAACACAAAAGAAAAAGGCGTGGAAAAATGATGAATTTTAGGAATTTTTAAAGACATGTCAACCCAAATTACAAAAACCTATCAGCTCACACCAGTCAGAATGGCCCTCGACAAAAATGCTGCAAACAATAAATGCTGACGTGATTGTGGAGAAATGAGTACCCTCGATTCTCAGGGGGACGTGGTAAGAGCCACTAATGAAAGCACAATTGAGGTGCCTTGAAAAGGTAACATTGAGCTACCATACCAGTCAATCAATCATACCCACTGCTGGGTGTATCACCTGAGAAAATGAAAATCCAAAAGTCACAGGCTGGCAATCCTGCACTCCAGCAATAGTTACCATAGGCAACACTTGGAAGCAACGAAAACGTCCATCAACAGAGGAATGCACCAAGAAGAAGTGGTCCATGTCCACAATGGAATATTAGCCATGGAAATCATTGAAGCACTGCTCTTTGAGGCACCATACATGAGCCTGGAGATAATCACAAAACATGAAGTAGGACGGAAAGCAAAAGACCTATATCCTATAATATCACTTATGGCATTATGTACTAACTGACACAAATGAACATATTTCCAAAGAGAAAGACACTCACGGGCTTAGAAAACAAACTATGCTCATCTAAAAGGAAAGGAGGGGGGAATTGATAAATGAAGAATAGTGTTACTATACGTATACAAATACATATTATATACATGTATCAAAAAGACCGAACATATAGCAAGGGAGGTCTATGGAACACTGTAATATTTTACATGGGAAGAGGATCTGTACATTAATAGACGTAGATAATGTACAAATGAACCAGATTGTGTACACCTAGGAAAAACAATATTCTAATCTTTACTCTGATTAAAAAAATGTAAAAAGCCAAGAAGAAGTAATGAGACATAAACTTATGGGGATTTCTCCTGGCAAATTCCATTCTCATTTACAACCTAGGACAACGACTTCCAGAAAGGCTCTGCTGCCCTAGTACCCAGATTGGGGAATGGAGAAATGCTGCCTCCTTGTGGCCGTTTCCCACAACAGCAGCTTTAAACCCACTGCGAAAGGTCACTAAATATTCACCAACTTGCAGTTCTGTAAATGACACCTGCCCTCCAATAAATTTCTGGGGTCAAAAATCGACGAAAAAATTGAAAAGAGGGCAACCTTCGAAGAAGACAATTTCAAGAGGTATATTGTACACACGGTTTTTTCTTTTAAGTGAAAAGAAAAAGGCGTGGGAAAATGATAAAGTTTAGGAATTTTTAAAGATAGGCAAACGGAAATTACAAATACCTATCAGCTCACAGCAGTCAGAATGGCCATCAGCAAAAATGCTGCAAACAATACATGCTGAAGGGATTGTGGAGAAATGTGTACCCTGAGCTCTAAGGGGGACGTGGTAAGAACCATTCCTGTAAACACAATGGAGGTGCTTTGAAAAGGTAAACATTGAGCTACCAGTGAATCAAGCATACCATCTGCTGAGCCTATCACCTGAGAAAATGAGAATCAAAAAGTCACAGGCTGGCAAACCTGTACGCCAGCAATACTTACCATAGTCAACACATGGAAGCAACAAAAATGTCCATCAACAGAGGAATGCACCAAGAAGAAGTGGTCCATGTATACAACGGAATAGTACTCCAGTAAAAAATATAAATTAAATTTAAAAAACAAACAAATGTAAGGAGACATCAGCAACTGTGGGTTTCTCCGGGCACATTCCACTCTAATTTATAACCGAAGAACACCACTGGCTGGTAGGTCTGTTTCCCTAGTACCAGCGTGGGGAACGTAGAAAGGCTGCCGCCCTCTGGCCGTTACCTGCAAAAGCAGGTTTAAAGCTTGAGTTAATGGTCACTTCATATGAACTAGTACTGCAGGGCTGTAAATGAAACCTGCCCTCAAAATGTCTTGAGGGAGGTAATGGCCAAAATATTTCAAAAGGTGACACATACTTCAAGTAAACACTTTGAAGAACTAAGCTCTAATCACAGCTGGAAAAATAAAAAGCACATGTCTTAAAGCTCAATTTGAACGCATTATGAGACATATGCAAATTCAACCACAAAGAGGTATCAGCTCAAACCAGTCAGAATAACCATCAGCAAAAAAACTACAAAGAATAAATGCTGAAGGTGCTGTGGAGAAGTGCATACCCTCAACTTTACGTGGGACGTAACCTGGAAAGAGCCACTAAAGAGAACAGAATGGAGGTGCCTTTAAAAGGTAAACATTGAGCTACCATATGATCCAACAGACCCATTCCTGGAACTATAACCTAAGAAGACAGAATTGGAAAGACACAGGCAGGCAAATCTGCATTGCATAGTATTACAATAGCCAAGATATGGAAGTAACCAAAAAGTCCACCGACAGATGGGTGGACAAAGAAGAACTGCTACATGTACACATGGAATATGAGCTAGCGAAAAAATGAAACAATGCCATTTGCAGCACCACAGATGAGTCTAGAAGTAATCACGCAACTTGTAGTAAGTGAGACAGCGAAAGACACATATCCTATCATATCACATACAGGTGTTACCTAAAAATTGAAACAAACGAAGATATTTCCACAGAGAAAGGCAATCACAGATTCAGTACAAAAACTTATGCTTCGCCAAATGGAAAGGTGTGAGGATTGGATACACTACCATATTGAGGTTAACGGAGAGATACCAACACATGTGAAATATATAATCACCAAAGATCTACGGAATACCAAGGGAAGACTACTCAACATTGTGTCATAACCTACATGGGAAAAGGATCTGAAGAAGAATAGATATATGTATATGTGTGAAAGAAGCACATCTTGCACACCTAGAACAAACAAAACATTGTAATCAAGTTTGCTGTGATAAAAAATAAAAATTAAGTTAAAACTACGAACAAGAAGTAATGAGACATAAACTTAAAGGGCTTTTTCCTGGCACATTCCATTCTAATTTACAACCTAGAACACCACTTCCAGTAAGGCTCTGTTGCCCTAGTAACCAGATTTGGTAAAGGAGAAATGCTGCCGCCTTGTGGCCCATTCCCGCAAGAGCAGCTTTTAACCCACAGCTAATGGTCACTTAACATTCACAAGGACTCAGGGCTGTAAAGGACACCTGCCCTCAAAATTGTGCTGAGGTAGGGAATGGATAAAACAATTCAAAACAGGCAACATTTTCAAGAAGATAGTATGAAGAGGTAAGTTTTACTCACTCTCTTTTTAGAAAAAGGAAAATGGATAAAAGCTCAACCTCAGGAAGTATTAGACTCATGCAATCTAATCTACAAAAAGTTTTCAACTCACACCAGTCGACTGACCATCAGCAAAAAGCCTACAAACAATCAATGCTGAAGAGGTTTTAGAGAACTCTGTACCCTCTAGCTGCTGGTGAGATGTAAAGTGGTTAACAGCCAATAATGAGAACAGAAAGGAGCTGCGTTTAAAAGGAGAAATTGAGGTACCATTCAATCCAGCAGGCGCACCAATGGGCCTCTCACCTGAGAAGACCAGAATCAAGAAGACCCGGGCTGCAAAAGCTGCACTGCAGCCTTATTCACAATAGACAAGACAGTGAAGCAACCAAAATGTCCATCAACGGATGAAGGGATCAACAAGAAGTGGTCCATGTACACAATGAATACTAGCCATGGAAAACCATGAAACACTGCTCTTTGAGGCACCATAGATGATCTTGGAGATAATCACAGAACATGAGGGAAGTCGGAAAGCAAAAGTCCTATATCCTATGAAATCACTTATAGGCGTTATCTAATAACTGACACAAATGAACATATTTCCACAGGGAAAGGCAATCACAGACTTATAAAAAAAAACTATGCTTACCTAAAAGGAAAGGTGGGGGGAATGGACAAATGAAGATTAGCGTTACCATCTGTATACAAATTCATATTATATACATATATCAAAAAGACCGACCATATAGCAACGGAGGTTGATGGAACACTCTGTAATAA
Source organism: Eubalaena glacialis (assembly GCF_028564815.1). NCBI lineage: Eukaryota > Metazoa > Chordata > Mammalia > Artiodactyla > Balaenidae > Eubalaena > Eubalaena glacialis. The sequence continues at coordinate 29,119,727 of NC_083723.1, read as the reverse complement.
TTTACATGGGAAGAGGATCTCTACATAAATAGATATATATGTGTAAATGAACCAGAGTGTGTACACCTTGGACAAACAACATTCGAACCATTACCCCAATGTAAAAAATTAAAACAACGAACTAGAAGTAATGAGACATAAACTTATGGGTGGTTTTCCTGGCACATTCCATTCAAATTTACAACCCAGGTAAACGACTTCCAGAACGGCTCTGCTGCCCTAGTACCCAGATTCGGGAATGGAGAAATGCTGCCTCCTTGTGGCCGTTTCCCACAACAGCAGCTTTAAACCCACTGCAAAAGGTCACTAAATATTCACCAATTCAGTTCTGTAAATGTCACCTGCCCTCCAAAAAATACTGAGGTCGAAAATCGACCAAAAAATTCAAGAGTGCAACCTTCCGAAAAGACAATTTGAAGAGGTAGATTGTACTCACACTTTTTTTTTCTTTTTTCTTTTAACACAAAAGAAAAAGGCGTGGAAAAATGATGAATTTTAGGAATTTTTAGAGACATGTCAACCCAAATTACAAAAACCTATCAGCTCACACCAGTCAGAATGGCCCTCGACAAAAATGCTGCAAACAATAAATGCTGACGTGATTGTGGAGAAATGAGTACCCTCGATTCTAAGGGGGACGTGGTAAGAGCCACTAATGAAAGCACAACTGAGGTGCCTTGAAAAGGTAACATTGAGCTACCATACCAGTCAATCAATCATACCCACTGCTGGGTGTATCACCTGAGAAAATGAAAATCCAAAAGTCACAGGCTGGCAATCCTGCTCTCCAGCAATAGTTACCATAGGCAACACTTGGAAGCAACGAAAACGTCCATCAACAGAGGAATGCACCAAGAAGAAGTGGTCCATGTCCACAATGGAATATTAGCCATGGAAATCATTGAAGCACTGCTCTTTGAGGCACCATACATGAGCCTGGAGATAATCACAAAACATGAAGTAGGACGGAAAGCAAAAGACCTATATCCTATAATATCACTTATGGCATTATGTAATAACTGACACAAATGAACATATTTCCAAAGAGAAAGACACTCACGGGCTTAGAAAACAAACTATGCTCATCTAAAAGGAAAGGAGGGGGGAATTGATAAATGAAGAATAGTGTTACTATACGTATACAAATACATATTATATACATGTATCAAAAAGACCGAACATATAGCAAGGGAGGCCTATGGAACACTGTAATATTTTACATGGGAAGAGGATCTGTACATTAATAGACGTAGATAATGTACAAATGAACCAGATTGTGTACACCTAGGAAAAACAATATTCTAATCTTTACTCTGATTAAAAAAATGTAAAAAGCCAAGAAGAAGTAATGAGACATAAACTTATGGGGATTTCTCCTGGCAAATTCCATTCTCATTTACAACCTAGGACAACGACTTCCAGAAAGGCTCTGCTGCCCTAGTACCCAGATTGGGGAATGGAGAAATGCTGACTCCTTGTGGCCGTTTCCCACAACAGCAGCTTTAAACCCACTGCGAAAGGTCACTAAATATTCACCAACTTGCAGTTCTGTAAATGACACCTGCCCTCCAATAAATTTCTGGGGTCAAAAATCGACGAAAAAATTGAAAAGAGGGCAACCTTCGAAGAAGACAATTTCAAGAGGTATATTGTACACACGGTTTTTTCTTTTAAGTGAAAAGAAAAAGGCGTGGGAAAATGATAAAGTTTAGGAATTTTTAAAGATAGGCAAACGGAAATTACAAATACCTATCAGCTCACAGCAGTCAGAATGGCCATCAGCAAAAATGCTGCAAACAATACATGCTGAAGGGATTGTGGAGAAATGTGTACCCTGAGCTCTAAGGGGGACGTGGTAAGAACCATTACTGTAAACACAATGGAGGTGCTTTGAAAAGGTAAACATTGAGCTACCAGTGAATCAAGCATACCATCTGCTGAGCCTATCACCTGAGAAAATGAGAATCAAAAAGTCACAGGCTGGCAAACCTGTACGCCAGCAATACTTACCATAGTCAACACATGGAAGCAACAAAAATGTCCATCAACAGAGGAATGCACCAAGAAGAAGTGGTCCATGTATACAACGGAATAGTACTCCAGTAAAAAATGTAAATTAAATTTAAAAAACAAACAAATGTAAGGAGACATCAGCAACTGTGGGTTTCTCCGGGCACATTCCACTCTAATTTATAACCGAAGAACACCACTGGCTGGTAGGTCTGTTTCCCTAGTACCAGCGTGGGGAACGTAGAAAGGCTGCCGCCCTCTGGCCGTTACCTGCAAAAGCAGGTTTAAAGCTTGAGTTAATGGTCACTTCATATGAACTAGTACTGCAGGGCTGTAAATGAAACCTGCCCTCAAAATGTCTTGAGGGAGGTAATGGCCAAAATATTTCAAAAGGTGACACATACTTCAAGTAAACACTTTGAAGAACTAAGCTCTAATCACAGCTGGAAAAATAAAAAGCACATGTCTTAAAGCTCAATTTCAACGCATTATGAGACACATGCAAATTCAACCACAAAGAGGTATCAGCTCAAACCAGTCAGAATAACCATCAGCAAAAAAACTACAAAGAATAAATGCTGAAGGTGCTGTGGAGAAGTGCATACACTCAACTTTACATGGGACGTAACCTGGAAAGAGCCACTAAAGAGAACAGAATGGAGGTGCCTTTAAAAGGTAAACATTGAGCTACCATATGATCCAACAGACCCATTCCTGGAGCTATAACCTAAGAAGACAGAATTGGAAAGACACAGGCAGGCAAATCTGCATTGCATAGTATTACAATAGCCAAGATATGGAAGTAACCAAAAAGTCCACCGACAGATGGGTGGACAAAGAAGAACTGCTACATGTACACATGGAATATGAGCTAGCGAAAAAATGAAACAATGCCATTTGCAGCACCACAGATGAGTCTAGAAGTAATCACGCAACTTGTAGTAAGTGAGTCAGTGAAAGACACATATCCTATCATATCACATACAGGTGTTACCTAAAAATTGAAACAAACGAAGATACTTCCACATAGAAAGGCAATCACAGATTCAGTACAAAAACTTATGCTTCGCCAAATGGAAAGGTGTGAGGATTGGATACACTACCATATTGAGGTTAACGGAGAGATACAAACACATGTGAAATATATAATCACCAAAGATCTACGGAATACCAAGGGAAGACTACTCAACATTGTGTCATAACCTACATGGGAAAAGGATCTGAAGAAGAATAGATATATGTATATGTGTGAAAGAAGCACATCTTGCACACCTAGAACAAACAAAACATTGTAATCAAGTTTGCTGTGATAAAAAATAAAAATTAACTTAAAACTACGAACAAGAAGTAATGAGACATAAACTTAAAGGGCTTTTTCCTGGCACATTCCATTCTAATTTACAACCTAGAACACCACTTCCAGTAAGGCTCTGTTGCCCTAGTAACCAGATTTGGTAAAGGAGAAATGCTGCCGCCTTGTGGCCCATTCCCGCAAGAGCAGCTTTTAACCCACAGCTAATGGTCACTTAACATTCACAAGGACTCAGGGCTGTAAAGGACACCTGCCCTCAAAATTGTGCTGAGGTAGGGAATGGATAAAACAATTCAAAACAGGCAACATTTTCAAGAAGATAGTATGAAGAGGTAAGTTTTACTCACTCTCTTTTTAGAAAAAGGAAAATGGATAAAAGCTCGACCTCAGGAAGTATTAGACTCATGCAATCTAATCTACAAAAAGTTTTCAACTCACACCAGTCGACTGACCATCAGCAAAAAGCCTACAAACAATCAATGCTGAAGAGGTTTTAGAGAACTCTGTACCCTCTAGCTGCTGGTGAGATGTAAAGTGGTTAACAGCCAATAATGAGAACAGAAAGGAGCTGCGTTTAAAAGGAGAAATTGAGGTACCATTCAATCCAGCAGGCGCACCAATGGGCCTCTCACCTGAGAAGACCAGAATCAAGAAGACCCGGGCTGCAAAAGCTGCACTGCAGCCTTATTCACAATAGACAAGACAGTGAAGCAACCAAAATGTCCATCAACGGATGAAGGGATCAACAAGAAGTGGTCCATGTACACAATGAATACTAGCCATGGAAAACCATGAAACACTGCTCTTGGAGGCACCATAGATGATCTTGGAGATAATCACAGAACATGAGGGAAGTCGGAAAGCAAAAGTCCTATATCCTATGAAATCACTTATAGGCGTTATCTAATAACTGACACAAATGAACATATTTCCACAGGGAAAGGCAATCACAGACTTATAAAAAAAAACTATGCTTACCTAAAAGGAAAGGTGGGGGGAATGGACAAATGAAGATTAGCGTTACCATCTGTATACAAATTCATATTATATACATATATCAAAAAGACCGACCATATAGCAACGGAGGTTGATGGAACACTCTGTAATAATTTACATGGGAAGAGGATCTCTACATAAATAGATATATATGTGTAAATGAACCAGAGTGTGTACACCTTGGACAAACAACATTCGAACCATTACCCCAATGTAAAAAATTAAAACAACGAACTAGAAGTAATGAGACATAAACTTATGGGTGGTTTTCCTGGCACATTCCATTCAAATTTACAACCCAGGTAAACGACTTCCAGAACGGCTCTGCTGCCCTAGTACCCAGATTCGGGAATGGAGAAATGCTGCCTCCTTGTGGCCGTTTCCCACAACAGCAGCTTTAAACCCACTGCAAAAGGTCACTAAATATTCACCAATTCAGTTCTGTAAATGTCACCTGCCCTCCAAAAAATACTGAGGTCGAAAATCGACCAAAAAATTCAAGAGTGCAACCTTCCGAAAAGACAATTTGAAGAGGTAGATTGTACTCACACTTTTTTTTTCTTTTTTCTTTTAACACAAAAGAAAAAGGCGTGGAAAAATGATGAATTTTAGGAATTTTTAGAGACATGTCAACCCAAATTACAAAAACCTATCAGCTCACACCAGTCAGAATGGCCCTCGACAAAAATGCTGCAAACAATAAATGCTGACGTGATTGTGGAGAAATGAGTACCCTCGATTCTAAGGGGGACGTGGTAAGAGCCACTAATGAAAGCACAACTGAGGTGCCTTGAAAAGGTAACATTGAGCTACCATACCAGTCAATCAATCATACCCACTGCTGGGTGTATCACCTGAGAAAATGAAAATCCAAAAGTCACAGGCTGGCAATCCTGCTCTCCAGCAATAGTTACCATAGGCAACACTTGGAAGCAACGAAAACGTCCATCAACAGAGGAATGCACCAAGAAGAAGTGGTCCATGTCCACAATGGAATATTAGCCATGGAAATCATTGAAGCACTGCTCTTTGAGGCACCATACATGAGCCTGGAGATAATCACAAAACATGAAGTAGGACGGAAAGCAAAAGACCTATATCCTATAATATCACTTATGGCATTATGTAATAACTGACACAAATGAACATATTTCCAAAGAGAAAGACACTCACGGGCTTAGAAAACAAACTATGCTCATCTAAAAGGAAAGGAGGGGGGAATTGATAAATGAAGAATAGTGTTACTATACGTATACAAATACATATTATATACATGTATCAAAAAGACCGAACATATAGCAAGGGAGGCCTATGGAACACTGTAATATTTTACATGGGAAGAGGATCTGTACATTAATAGACGTAGATAATGTACAAATGAACCAGATTGTGTACACCTAGGAAAAACAATATTCTAATCTTTACTCTGATTAAAAAAATGTAAAAAGCCAAGAAGAAGTAATGAGACATAAACTTATGGGGATTTCTCCTGGCAAATTCCATTCTCATTTACAACCTAGGACAACGACTTCCAGAAAGGCTCTGCTGCCCTAGTACCCAGATTGGGGAATGGAGAAATGCTGACTCCTTGTGGCCGTTTCCCACAACAGCAGCTTTAAACCCACTGCGAAAGGTCACTAAATATTCACCAACTTGCAGTTCTGTAAATGACACCTGCCCTCCAATAAATTTCTGGGGTCAAAAATCGACGAAAAAATTGAAAAGAGGGCAACCTTCGAAGAAGACAATTTCAAGAGGTATATTGTACACACGGTTTTTTCTTTTAAGTGAAAAGAAAAAGGCGTGGGAAAATGATAAAGTTTAGGAATTTTTAAAGATAGGCAAACGGAAATTACAAATACCTATCAGCTCACAGCAGTCAGAATGGCCATCAGCAAAAATGCTGCAAACAATACATGCTGAAGGGATTGTGGAGAAATGTGTACCCTGAGCTCTAAGGGGGACGTGGTAAGAACCATTACTGTAAACACAATGGAGGTGCTTTGAAAAGGTAAACATTGAGCTACCAGTGAATCAAGCATACCATCTGCTGAGCCTATCACCTGAGAAAATGAGAATCAAAAAGTCACAGGCTGGCAAACCTGTACGCCAGCAATACTTACCATAGTCAACACATGGAAGCAACAAAAATGTCCATCAACAGAGGAATGCACCAAGAAGAAGTGGTCCATGTATACAACGGAATAGTACTCCAGTAAAAAATGTAAATTAAATTTAAAAAACAAACAAATGTAAGGAGACATCAGCAACTGTGGGTTTCTCCGGGCACATTCCACTCTAATTTATAACCGAAGAACACCACTGGCTGGTAGGTCTGTTTCCCTAGTACCAGCGTGGGGAACGTAGAAAGGCTGCCGCCCTCTGGCCGTTACCTGCAAAAGCAGGTTTAAAGCTTGAGTTAATGGTCACTTCATATGAACTAGTACTGCAGGGCTGTAAATGAAACCTGCCCTCAAAATGTCTTGAGGGAGGTAATGGCCAAAATATTTCAAAAGGTGACACATACTTCAAGTAAACACTTTGAAGAACTAAGCTCTAATCACAGCTGGAAAAATAAAAAGCACATGTCTTAAAGCTCAATTTCAACGCATTATGAGACACATGCAAATTCAACCACAAAGAGGTATCAGCTCAAACCAGTCAGAATAACCATCAGCAAAAAAACTACAAAGAATAAATGCTGAAGGTGCTGTGGAGAAGTGCATACACTCAACTTTACATGGGACGTAACCTGGAAAGAGCCACTAAAGAGAACAGAATGGAGGTGCCTTTAAAAGGTAAACATTGAGCTACCATATGATCCAACAGACCCATTCCTGGAGCTATAACCTAAGAAGACAGAATTGGAAAGACACAGGCAGGCAAATCTGCATTGCATAGTATTACAATAGCCAAGATATGGAAGTAACCAAAAAGTCCACCGACAGATGGGTGGACAAAGAAGAACTGCTACATGTACACATGGAATATGAGCTAGCGAAAAAATGAAACAATGCCATTTGCAGCACCACAGATGAGTCTAGAAGTAATCACGCAACTTGTAGTAAGTGAGTCAGTGAAAGACACATATCCTATCATATCACATACAGGTGTTACCTAAAAATTGAAACAAACGAAGATACTTCCACATAGAAAGGCAATCACAGATTCAGTACAAAAACTTATGCTTCGCCAAATGGAAAGGTGTGAGGATTGGATACACTACCATATTGAGGTTAACGGAGAGATACAAACACATGTGAAATATATAATCACCAAAGATCTACGGAATACCAAGGGAAGACTACTCAACATTGTGTCATAACCTACATGGGAAAAGGATCTGAAGAAGAATAGATATATGTATATGTGTGAAAGAAGCACATCTTGCACACCTAGAACAAACAAAACATTGTAATCAAGTTTGCTGTGATAAAAAATAAAAATTAACTTAAAACTACGAACAAGAAGTAATGAGACATAAACTTAAAGGGCTTTTTCCTGGCACATTCCATTCTAATTTACAACCTAGAACACCACTTCCAGTAAGGCTCTGTTGCCCTAGTAACCAGATTTGGTAAAGGAGAAATGCTGCCGCCTTGTGGCCCATTCCCGCAAGAGCAGCTTTTAACCCACAGCTAATGGTCACTTAACATTCACAAGGACTCAGGGCTGTAAAGGACACCTGCCCTCAAAATTGTGCTGAGGTAGGGAATGGATAAAACAATTCAAAACAGGCAACATTTTCAAGAAGATAGTATGAAGAGGTAAGTTTTACTCACTCTCTTTTTAGAAAAAGGAAAATGGATAAAAGCTCGACCTCAGGAAGTATTAGACTCATGCAATCTAATCTACAAAAAGTTTTCAACTCACACCAGTCGACTGACCATCAGCAAAAAGCCTACAAACAATCAATGCTGAAGAGGTTTTAGAGAACTCTGTACCCTCTAGCTGCTGGTGAGATGTAAAGTGGTTAACAGCCAATAATGAGAACAGAAAGGAGCTGCGTTTAAAAGGAGAAATTGAGGTACCATTCAATCCAGCAGGCGCACCAATGGGCCTCTCACCTGAGAAGACCAGAATCAAGAAGACCCGGGCTGCAAAAGCTGCACTGCAGCCTTATTCACAATAGACAAGACAGTGAAGCAACCAAAATGTCCATCAACGGATGAAGGGATCAACAAGAAGTGGTCCATGTACACAATGAATACTAGCCATGGAAAACCATGAAACACTGCTCTTGGAGGCACCATAGATGATCTTGGAGATAATCACAGAACATGAGGGAAGTCGGAAAGCAAAAGTCCTATATCCTATGAAATCACTTATAGGCGTTATCTAATAACTGACACAAATGAACATATTTCCACAGGGAAAGGCAATCACAGACTTATAAAAAAAAACTATGCTTACCTAAAAGGAAAGGTGGGGGGAATGGATAAATGAAGATTAGCGTTACCATCTGTATACAAATTCATATTATATACATATATCAAAAAGACCGACCATATAGCAAGGGAGGTTGATGGAACACTCTGTAATAATTTACATGGGAAGAGGATCTCTACATAAATAGATATATATAATGTGTAAATGAACCAGAGTGTGTACACCTTGGACAAACAACATTCGAACCATTACCCCAATGTAAAAAATTAAAACAACGAACTAGAAGTAATGAGACATAAACTTATGGGTGGTTTTCCTGGCACATTCCATTCAAATTTACAACCCAGGTAAACGACTTCCAGAACGGCTCTGCTGCCCTAGTACCCAGATTCGGGAATGGAGAAATGCTGCCTCCTTGTGGCCGTTTCCCACAACAGCAGCTTTAAACCCACTGCAAAAGGTCACTAAATATTCACCAATTCAGTTCTGTAAATGTCACCTGCCCTCCAAAAAATACTGAGGTCGAAAATCGACCAAAAAATTCAAGAGTGCAACCTTCCAAAAAGACAATTTGAAGAGGTAGATTGTACTCACACTTTTTTTTTCTTTTTTCTTTTAACACAAAAGAAAAAGGCGTGGAAAAATGATGAATTTTAGGAATTTTTAGAGACATGTCAACCCAAATTACAAAAACCTATCAGCTCACACCAGTCAGAATGGCCCTCGACAAAAATGCTGCAAACAATAAATGCTGACGTGATTGTGGAGAAATGAGTACCCTCGATTCTAAGGGGGACGTGGTAAGAGCCACTAATGAAAGCACAACTGAGGTGCCTTGAAAAGGTAACATTGAGCTACCATACCAGTCAATCAATCATACCCACTGCTGGGTGTATCACCTGAGAAAATGAAAATCCAAAAGTCACAGGCTGGCAATCCTGCTCTCCAGCAATAGTTACCATAGGCAACACTTGGAAGCAACGAAAACGTCCATCAACAGAGGAATGCACCAAGAAGAAGTGGTCCATGTCCACAATGGAATATTAGCCATGGAAATCATTGAAGCACTGCTCTTTGAGGCACCATACATGAGCCTGGAGATAATCACAAAACATGAAGTAGGACGGAAAGCAAAAGACCTATATCCTATAATATCACTTATGGCATTATGTAATAACTGACACAAATGAACATATTTCCAAAGAGAAAGACACTCACGGGCTTAGAAAACAAACTATGCTCATCTAAAAGGAAAGGAGGGGGGAATTGATAAATGAAGAATAGTGTTACTATACGTATACAAATACATATTATATACATGTATCAAAAAGACCGAACATATAGCAAGGGAGGCCTATGGAACACTGTAATATTTTACATGGGAAGAGGATCTGTACATTAATAGACGTAGATAATGTACAAATGAACCAGATTGTGTACACCTAGGAAAAACAATATTCTAATCTTTACTCTGATTAAAAAAATGTAAAAAGCCAAGAAGAAGTAATGAGACATAAACTTATGGGGATTTCTCCTGGCAAATTCCATTCTCATTTACAACCTAGGACAACGACTTCCAGAAAGGCTCTGCTGCCCTAGTACCCAGATTGGGGAATGGAGAAATGCTGCCTCCTTGTGGCCGTTTCCCACAACAGCAGCTTTAAACCCACTGCGAAAGGTCACTAAATATTCACCAACTTGCAGTTCTGTAAATGACACCTGCCCTCCAATAAATTTCTGGGGTCAAAAATCGACGAAAAAATTGAAAAGAGGGCAACCTTCGAAGAAGACAATTTCAAGAGGTATATTGTACACACGGTTTTTTCTTTTAAGTGAAAAGAAAAAGGCGTGGGAAAATGATAAAGTTTAGGAATTTTTAAAGATAGGCAAACGGAAATTACAAATACCTATCAGCTCACAGCAGTCAGAATGGCCATCAGCAAAAATGCTGCAAACAATACATGCTGAAGGGATTGTGGAGAAATGTGTACCCTGAGCTCTAAGGGGGACGTGGTAAGAACCATTCCTGTAAACACAATGGAGGTGCTTTGAAAAGGTAAACATTGAGCTACCAGTGAATCAAGCATACCATCTGCTGAGCCTATCACCTGAGAAAATGAGAATCAAAAAGTCACAGGCTGGCAAACCTGTACGCCAGCAATACTTACCATAGTCAACACATGGAAGCAACAAAAATGTCCATCAACAGAGGAATGCACCAAGAAGAAGTGGTCCATGTATACAACGGAATAGTACTCCAGTAAAAAATGTAAATTAAATTTAAAAAACAAACAAATGTAAGGAGACATCAGCAACTGTGGGTTTCTCCGGGCACATTCCACTCTAATTTATAACCGAAGAACACCACTGGCTGGTAGGTCTGTTTCCCTAGTACCAGCGTGGGGAACGTAGAAAGGCTGCCGCCCTCTGGCCGTTACCTGCAAAAGCAGGTTTAAAGCTTGAGTTAATGGTCACTTCATATGAACTAGTACTGCAGGGCTGTAAATGAAACCTGCCCTCAAAATGTCTTGAGGGAGGTAATGGCCAAAATATTTCAAAAGGTGACACATACTTCAAGTAAACACTTTGAAGAACTAAGCTCTAATCACAGCTGGAAAAATAAAAAGCACATGTCTTAAAGCTCAATTTCAACGCATTATGAGACACATGCAAATTCAACCACAAAGAGGTATCAGCTCAAACCAGTCAGAATAACCATCAGCAAAAAACTACAAAGAATAAATGCTGAAGGTGCTGTGGAGAAGTGCATACCCTCAACTTTACATGGGACGTAACCTGGAAAGAGCCACTAAAGAGAACAGAATGGAGGTGCCTTTAAAAGGTAAACATTGAGCTACCATATGATCCAACAGACCCATTCCTGGAGCTATAACCTAAGAAGACAGAATTGGAAAGACACAGGCAGGCAAATCTGCATTGCATAGTATTACAATAGCCAAGATATGGAAGTAACCAAAAAGTCCACCGACAGATGGGTGGACAAAGAAGAACTGCTACATGTACACATGGAATATGAGCTAGCGAAAAAATGAAACAATGCCATTTGCAGCACCACAGATGAGTCTAGAAGTAATCACGCAACTTGTAGTAAGTGAGTCAGTGAAAGACACATATCCTATCATATCACATACAGGTGTTACCTAAAAATTGAAACAAACGAAGATACTTCCACATAGAAAGGCAATCACAGATTCAGTACAAAAACTTATGCTTCGCCAAATGGAAAGGTGTGAGGATTGGATACACTACCATATTGAGGTTAACGGAGAGATACAAACACATGTGAAATATATAATCACCAAAGATCTACGGAATACCAAGGGAAGACTACTCAACATTGTGTCATAACCTACATGGGAAAAGGATCTGAAGAAGAATAGATATATGTATATGTGTGAAAGAAGCACATCTTGCACACCTAGAACAAACAAAACATTGTAATCAAGTTTGCTGTGATAAAAAATAAAAATTAACTTAAAACTACGAACAAGAAGTAATGAGACATAAACTTAAAGGGCTTTTTCCTGGCACATTCCATTCTAATTTACAACCTAGAACACCACTTCCAGTAAGGCTCTGTTGCCCTAGTAACCAGATTTGGTAAAGGAGAAATGCTGCCGCCTTGTGGCCCATTCCCGCAAGAGCAGCTTTTAACCCACAGCTAATGGTCACTTAACATTCACAAGGACTCAGGGCTGTAAAGGACACCTGCCCTCAAAATTGTGCTGAGGTAGGGAATGGATAAAACAATTCAAAACAGGCAACATTTTCAAGAAGATAGTATGAAGAGGTAAGTTTTACTCACTCTCTTTTTAGAAAAAGGAAAATGGATAAAAGCTCGACCTCAGGAAGTATTAGACTCATGCAATCTAATCTACAAAAAGTTTTCAACTCACACCAGTCGACTGACCATCAGCAAAAAGCCTACAAACAATCAATGCTGAAGAGGTTTTAGAGAACTCTGTACCCTCTAGCTGCTGGTGAGATGTAAAGTGGTTAACAGCCAATAATGAGAACAGAAAGGAGCTGCGTTTAAAAGGAGAAATTGAGGTACCATTCAATCCAGCAGGCGCACCAATGGGCCTCTCACCTGAGAAGACCAGAATCAAGAAGACCCGGGCTGCAAAAGCTGCACTGCAGCCTTATTCACAATAGACAAGACAGTGAAGCAACCAAAATGTCCATCAACGGATGAAGGGATCAACAAGAAGTGGTCCATGTACACAATGAATACTAGCCATGGAAAACCATGAAACACTGCTCTTGGAGGCACCATAGATGATCTTGGAGATAATCACAGAACATGAGGGAAGTCGGAAAGCAAAAGTCCTATATCCTATGAAATCACTTATAGGCGTTATCTAATAACTGACACAAATGAACATATTTCCACAGGGAAAGGCAATCACAGACTTATAAAAAAAAACTATGCTTACCTAAAAGGAAAGGTGGGGGGAATGGATAAATGAAGATTAGCGTTACCATCTGTATACAAATTCATATTATATACATATATCAAAAAGACCGACCATATAGCAAGGGAGGTTGATGGAACACTCTGTAATAATTTACATGGGAAGAGGATCTCTACATAAATAGATATATATAATGTGTAAATGAACCAGAGTGTGTACACCTTGGACAAACAACATTCGAACCATTACCCCAATGTAAAAAATTAAAACAACGAACTAGAAGTAATGAGACATAAACTTATGGGTGGTTTTCCTGGCACATTCCATTCAAATTTACAACCCAGGTAAACGACTTCCAGAACGGCTCTGCTGCCCTAGTACCCAGATTCGGGAATGGAGAAATGCTGCCTCCTTGTGGCCGTTTCCCACAACAGCAGCTTTAAACCCACTGCAAAAGGTCACTAAATATTCACCAATTCAGTTCTGTAAATGTCACCTGCCCTCCAAAAAATACTGAGGTCGAAAATCGACCAAAAAATTCAAGAGTGCAACCTTCCAAAAAGACAATTTGAAGAGGTAGATTGTACTCACACTTTTTTTTTCTTTTTTCTTTTAACACAAAAGAAAAAGGCGTGGAAAAATGATGAATTTTAGGAATTTTTAGAGACATGTCAACCCAAATTACAAAAACCTATCAGCTCACACCAGTCAGAATGGCCCTCGACAAAAATGCTGCAAACAATAAATGCTGACGTGATTGTGGAGAAATGAGTACCCTCGATTCTAAGGGGGACGTGGTAAGAGCCACTAATGAAAGCACAACTGAGGTGCCTTGAAAAGGTAACATTGAGCTACCATACCAGTCAATCAATCATACCCACTGCTGGGTGTATCACCTGAGAAAATGAAAATCCAAAAGTCACAGGCTGGCAATCCTGCTCTCCAGCAATAGTTACCATAGGCAACACTTGGAAGCAACGAAAACGTCCATCAACAGAGGAATGCACCAAGAAGAAGTGGTCCATGTCCACAATGGAATATTAGCCATGGAAATCATTGAAGCACTGCTCTTTGAGGCACCATACATGAGCCTGGAGATAATCACAAAACATGAAGTAGGACGGAAAGCAAAAGACCTATATCCTATAATATCACTTATGGCATTATGTAATAACTGACACAAATGAACATATTTCCAAAGAGAAAGACACTCACGGGCTTAGAAAACAAACTATGCTCATCTAAAAGGAAAGGAGGGGGGAATTGATAAATGAAGAATAGTGTTACTATACGTATACAAATACATATTATATACATGTATCAAAAAGACCGAACATATAGCAAGGGAGGCCTATGGAACACTGTAATATTTTACATGGGAAGAGGATCTGTACATTAATAGACGTAGATAATGTACAAATGAACCAGATTGTGTACACCTAGGAAAAACAATATTCTAATCTTTACTCTGATTAAAAAAATGTAAAAAGCCAAGAAGAAGTAATGAGACATAAACTTATGGGGATTTCTCCTGGCAAATTCCATTCTCATTTACAACCTAGGACAACGACTTCCAGAAAGGCTCTGCTGCCCTAGTACCCAGATTGGGGAATGGAGAAATGCTGCCTCCTTGTGGCCGTTTCCCACAACAGCAGCTTTAAACCCACTGCGAAAGGTCACTAAATATTCACCAACTTGCAGTTCTGTAAATGACACCTGCCCTCCAATAAATTTCTGGGGTCAAAAATCGACGAAAAAATTGAAAAGAGGGCAACCTTCGAAGAAGACAATTTCAAGAGGTATATTGTACACACGGTTTTTTCTTTTAAGTGAAAAGAAAAAGGCGTGGGAAAATGATAAAGTTTAGGAATTTTTAAAGATAGGCAAACGGAAATTACAAATACCTATCAGCTCACAGCAGTCAGAATGGCCATCAGCAAAAATGCTGCAAACAATACATGCTGAAGGGATTGTGGAGAAATGTGTACCCTGAGCTCTAAGGGGGACGTGGTAAGAACCATTCCTGTAAACACAATGGAGGTGCTTTGAAAAGGTAAACATTGAGCTACCAGTGAATCAAGCATACCATCTGCTGAGCCTATCACCTGAGAAAATGAGAATCAAAAAGTCACAGGCTGGCAAACCTGTACGCCAGCAATACTTACCATAGTCAACACATGGAAGCAACAAAAATGTCCATCAACAGAGGAATGCACCAAGAAGAAGTGGTCCATGTATACAACGGAATAGTACTCCAGTAAAAAATGTAAATTAAATTTAAAAAACAAACAAATGTAAGGAGACATCAGCAACTGTGGGTTTCTCCGGGCACATTCCACTCTAATTTATAACCGAAGAACACCACTGGCTGGTAGGTCTGTTTCCCTAGTACCAGCGTGGGGAACGTAGAAAGGCTGCCGCCCTCTGGCCGTTACCTGCAAAAGCAGGTTTAAAGCTTGAGTTAATGGTCACTTCATATGAACTAGTACTGCAGGGCTGTAAATGAAACCTGCCCTCAAAATGTCTTGAGGGAGGTAATGGCCAAAATATTTCAAAAGGTGACACATACTTCAAGTAAACACTTTGAAGAACTAAGCTCTAATCACAGCTGGAAAAATAAAAAGCACATGTCTTAAAGCTCAATTTCAACGCATTATGAGACACATGCAAATTCAACCACAAAGAGGTATCAGCTCAAACCAGTCAGAATAACCATCAGCAAAAAACTACAAAGAATAAATGCTGAAGGTGCTGTGGAGAAGTGCATACCCTCAACTTTACATGGGACGTAACCTGGAAAGAGCCACTAAAGAGAACAGAATGGAGGTGCCTTTAAAAGGTAAACATTGAGCTACCATATGATCCAACAGACCCATTCCTGGAGCTATAACCTAAGAAGACAGAATTGGAAAGACACAGGCAGGCAAATCTGCATTGCATAGTATTACAATAGCCAAGATATGGAAGTAACCAAAAAGTCCACCGACAGATGGGTGGACAAAGAAGAACTGCTACATGTACACATGGAATATGAGCTAGCGAAAAAATGAAACAATGCCATTTGCAGCACCACAGATGAGTCTAGAAGTAATCACGCAACTTGTAGTAAGTGAGTCAGTGAAAGACACATATCCTATCATATCACATACAGGTGTTACCTAAAAATTGAAACAAACGAAGATACTTCCACATAGAAAGGCAATCACAGATTCAGTACAAAAACTTATGCTTCGCCAAATGGAAAGGTGTGAGGATTGGATACACTACCATATTGAGGTTAACGGAGAGATACCAACACATGTGAAATATATAATCACCAAAGATCTACGGAATACCAAGGGAAGACTACTCAACATTGTGTCATAACCTACATGGGAAAAGGATCTGAAGAAGAATAGATATATGTATATGTGTGAAAGAAGCACATCTTGCACACCTAGAACAAACAAAACATTGTAATCAAGTTTGCTGTGATAAAAAATAAAAATTAACTTAAAACTACGAACAAGAAGTAATGAGACATAAACTTAAAGGGCTTTTTCCTGGCACATTCCATTCTAATTTACAACCTAGAACACCACTTCCAGTAAGGCTCTGTTGCCCTAGTAACCAGATTTGGTAAAGGAGAAATGCTGCCGCCTTGTGGCCCATTCCCGCAAGAGCAGCTTTTAACCCACAGCTAATGGTCACTTAACATTCACAAGGACTCAGGGCTGTAAAGGACACCTGCCCTCAAAATTGTGCTGAGGTAGGGAATGGATAAAACAATTCAAAACAGGCAACATTTTCAAGAAGATAGTATGAAGAGGTAAGTTTTACTCACTCTCTTTTTAGAAAAAGGAAAATGGATAAAAGCTCGACCTCAGGAAGTATTAGACTCATGCAATCTAATCTACAAAAAGTTTTCAACTCACACCAGTCGACTGACCATCAGCAAAAAGCCTACAAACAATCAATGCTGAAGAGGTTTTAGAGAACTCTGTACCCTCTAGCTGCTGGTGAGATGTAAAGTGGTTAACAGCCAATAATGAGAACAGAAAGGAGCTGCGTTTAAAAGGAGAAATTGAGGTACCATTCAATCCAGCAGGCGCACCAATGGGCCTCTCACCTGAGAAGACCAGAATCAAGAAGACCCGGGCTGCAAAAGCTGCACTGCAGCCTTATTCACAATAGACAAGACAGTGAAGCAACCAAAATGTCCATCAACGGATGAAGGGATCAACAAGAAGTGGTCCATGTACACAATGAATACTAGCCATGGAAAACCATGAAACACTGCTCTTGGAGGCACCATAGATGATCTTGGAGATAATCACAGAACATGAGGGAAGTCGGAAAGCAAAAGTCCTATATCCTATGAAATCACTTATAGGCGTTATCTAATAACTGACACAAATGAACATATTTCCACAGGGAAAGGCAATCACAGACTTATAAAAAAAAACTATGCTTACCTAAAAGGAAAGGTGGGGGGAATGGATAAATGAAGATTAGCGTTACCATCTGTATACAAATTCATATTATATACATATATCAAAAAGACCGACCATATAGCAAGGGAGGTTGATGGAACACTCTGTAATAATTTACATGGGAAGAGGATCTCTACATAAATAGATATATATAATGTGTAAATGAACCAGAGTGTGTACACCTTGGACAAACAACATTCGAACCATTACCCCAATGTAAAAAATTAAAACAACGAACTAGAAGTAATGAGACATAAACTTATGGGTGGTTTTCCTGGCACATTCCATTCAAATTTACAACCCAGGTAAACGACTTCCAGAACGGCTCTGCTGCCCTAGTACCCAGATTCGGGAATGGAGAAATGCTGCCTCCTTGTGGCCGTTTCCCACAACAGCAGCTTTAAACCCACTGCAAAAGGTCACTAAATATTCACCAGTTCAGTTCTGTAAATGTCACCTGCCCTCCAAAAAATACTGAGGTCGAAAATCGACCAAAAAATTCAAGAGTGCAACCTTCCAAAAAGACAATTTGAAGAGGTAGATTGTACTCACACTTTTTTTTTCTTTTTTCTTTTAACACAAAAGAAAAAGGCGTGGAAAAATGATGAATTTTAGGAATTTTTAGAGACATGTCAACCCAAATTACAAAAACCTATCAGCTCACACCAGTCAGAATGGCCCTCGACAAAAATGCTGCAAACAATAAATGCTGACGTGATTGTGGAGAAATGAGTACCCTCGATTCTAAGGGGGACGTGGTAAGAGCCACTAATGAAAGCACAACTGAGGTGCCTTGAAAAGGTAACATTGAGCTACCATACCAGTCAATCAATCATACCCACTGCTGGGTGTATCACCTGAGAAAATGAAAATCCAAAAGTCACAGGCTGGCAATCCTGCTCTCCAGCAATAGTTACCATAGGCAACACTTGGAAGCAACGAAAACGTCCATCAACAGAGGAATGCACCAAGAAGAAGTGGTCCATGTCCACAATGGAATATTAGCCATGGAAATCATTGAAGCACTGCTCTTTGAGGCACCATACATGAGCCTGGAGATAATCACAAAACATGAAGTAGGACGGAAAGCAAAAGACCTATATCCTATAATATCACTTATGGCATTATGTAATAACTGACACAAATGAACATATTTCCAAAGAGAAAGACACTCACGGGCTTAGAAAACAAACTATGCTCATCTAAAAGGAAAGGAGGGGGGAATTGATAAATGAAGAATAGTGTTACTATACGTATACAAATACATATTATATACATGTATCAAAAAGACCGAACATATAGCAAGGGAGGTCTATGGAACACTGTAATATTTTACATGGGAAGAGGATCTGTACATTAATAGACGTAGATAATGTACAAATGAACCAGATTGTGTACACCTAGGAAAAACAATATTCTAATCTTTACTCTGATTAAAAAAATGTAAAAAGCCAAGAAGAAGTAATGAGACATAAACTTATGGGGATTTCTCCTGGCAAATTCCATTCTCATTTACAACCTAGGACAACGACTTCCAGAAAGGCTCTGCTGCCCTAGTACCCAGATTGGGGAATGGAGAAATGCTGCCTCCTTGTGGCCGTTTCCCACAACAGCAGCTTTAAACCCACTGCGAAAGGTCACTAAATATTCACCAACTTGCAGTTCTGTAAATGACACCTGCCCTCCAATAAATTTCTGGGGTCAAAAATCGACGAAAAAATTGAAAAGAGGGCAACCTTCGAAGAAGACAATTTCAAGAGGTATATTGTACACACGGTTTTTTCTTTTAAGTGAAAAGAAAAAGGCGTGGGAAAATGATAAAGTTTAGGAATTTTTAAAGATAGGCAAACGGAAATTACAAATACCTATCAGCTCACAGCAGTCAGAATGGCCATCAGCAAAAATGCTGCAAACAATACATGCTGAAGGGATTGTGGAGAAATGTGTACCCTGAGCTCTAAGGGGGACGTGGTAAGAACCATTACTGTAAACACAATGGAGGTGCTTTGAAAAGGTAAACATTGAGCTACCAGTGAATCAAGCATACCATCTGCTGAGCCTATCACCTGAGAAAATGAGAATCAAAAAGTCACAGGCTGGCAAACCTGTACGCCAGCAATACTTACCATAGTCAACACATGGAAGCAACAAAAATGTCCATCAACAGAGGAATGCACCAAGAAGAAGTGGTCCATGTATACAACGGAATAGTACTCCAGTAAAAAATGTAAATTAAATTTAAAAAACAAACAAATGTAAGGAGACATCAGCAACTGTGGGTTTCTCCGGGCACATTCCACTCTAATTTATAACCGAAGAACACCACTGGCTGGTAGGTCTGTTTCCCTAGTACCAGCGTGGGGAACGTAGAAAGGCTGCCGCCCTCTGGCCGTTACCTGCAAAAGCAGGTTTAAAGCTTGAGTTAATGGTCACTTCATATGAACTAGTACTGCAGGGCTGTAAATGAAACCTGCCCTCAAAATGTCTTGAGGGAGGTAATGGCCAAAATATTTCAAAAGGTGACACATACTTCAAGTAAACACTTTGAAGAACTAAGCTCTAATCACAGCTGGAAAAATAAAAAGCACATGTCTTAAAGCTCAATTTCAACGCATTATGAGACACATGCAAATTCAACCACAAAGAGGTATCAGCTCAAACCAGTCAGAATAACCATCAGCAAAAAACTACAAAGAATAAATGCTGAAGGTGCTGTGGAGAAGTGCATACCCTCAACTTTACATGGGACGTAACCTGGAAAGAGCCACTAAAGAGAACAGAATGGAGGTGCCTTTAAAAGGTAAACATTGAGCTACCATATGATCCAACAGACCCATTCCTGGAGCTATAACCTAAGAAGACAGAATTGGAAAGACACAGGCAGGCAAATCTGCATTGCATAGTATTACAATAGCCAAGATATGGAAGTAACCAAAAAGTCCACCGACAGATGGGTGGACAAAGAAGAACTGCTACATGTACACATGGAATATGAGCTAGCGAAAAAATGAAACAATGCCATTTGCAGCACCACAGATGAGTCTAGAAGTAATCACGCAACTTGTAGTAAGTGAGTCAGTGAAAGACACATATCCTATCATATCACATACAGGTGTTACCTAAAAATTGAAACAAACGAAGATACTTCCACATAGAAAGGCAATCACAGATTCAGTACAAAAACTTATGCTTCGCCAAATGGAAAGGTGTGAGGATTGGATACACTACCATATTGAGGTTAACGGAGAGATACAAACACATGTGAAATATATAATCACCAAAGATCTACGGAATACCAAGGGAAGACTACTCAACATTGTGTCATAACCTACATGGGAAAAGGATCTGAAGAAGAATAGATATATGTATATGTGTGAAAGAAGCACATCTTGCACACCTAGAACAAACAAAACATTGTAATCAAGTTTGCTGTGATAAAAAATAAAAATTAACTTAAAACTACAAACAAGAAGTAATGAGACATATACTTAAAGGGCTTTTTCCTGGCACATTCCATTCTAATTTACAACCTAGAACACCACTTCCAGTAAGGCTCTGTTGCCCTAGTAACCAGATTTGGTAAAGGAGAAATGCTGCCGCCTTGTGGCCCATTCCCGCAAGAGCAGCTTTTAACCCACAGCTAATGGTCACTTAACATTCACAAGGACTCAGGGCTGTAAAGGACACCTGCCCTCAAAATTGTGCTGAGGTAGGGAATGGATAAAACAATTCAAAACAGGCAACATTTTCAAGAAGATAGTATGAAGAGGTAAGTTTTACTCACTCTCCTTTTAGAAAAAGGAAAATGGATAAAAGCTCAACCTCAGGAAGTATTAGACTCATGCAATCTAATCTACAAAAAGTTTTCAACTCACACCAGTCGACTGACCATCAGCAAAAAGCCTACAAACAATCAATGCTGAAGAGGTTTTAGAGAACTCTGTACCCTCTAGCTGCTGGTGAGATGTAAAGTGGTTAACAGCCAATAATGAGAACAGAAAGGAGCTGCGTTTAAAAGGAGAAACTGAGGTACCATTCAATCCAGCAGGCGCACCAATGGGCCTCTCACCTGAGAAGACCAGAATCAAGAAGACCCGGGCTGCAAAAGCTGCACTGCAGCCTTATTCACAATAGACAAGACAGTGAAGCAACCAAAATGTCCATCAACGGATGAAGGGATCAACAAGAAGTGGTCCATGTACACAATGAATACTAGCCATGGAAAACCATGAAACACTGCTCTTGGAGGCACCATAGATGATCTTGGAGATAATCACAGAACATGAGGGAAGTCGGAAAGCAAAAGTCCTATATCCTATGAAATCACTTATAGGCGTTATCTAATAACTGACACAAATGAACATATTTCCACAGGGAAAGGCAATCACAGACTTATAAAAAAAAACTATGCTTACCTAAAAGGAAAGGTGGGGGGAATGGATAAATGAAGATTAGCGTTACCATCTGTATACAAATTCATATTATATACATATATCAAAAAGACCGACCATATAGCAAGGGAGGTTGATGGAACACTCTGTAATAATTTACATGGGAAGAGGATCTCTACATAAATAGATATATATGTGTAAATGAACCAGAGTGTGTACACCTTGGACAAACAACATTCGAACCATTACCCCAATGTAAAAAATTAAAACAACGAACTAGAAGTAATGAGACATAAACTTATGGGTGGTTTTCCTGGCACATTCCATTCAAATTTACAACCCAGGTAAACGACTTCCAGAACGGCTCTGCTGCCCTAGTACCCAGATTCGGGAATGGAGAAATGCTGCCTCCTTGTGGCCGTTTCCCACAACAGCAGCTTTAAACCCACTGCAAAAGGTCACTAAATATTCACCAATTCAGTTCTGTAAATGTCACCTGCCCTCCAAAAAATACTGAGGTCGAAAATCGACCAAAAAATTCAAGAGTGCAACCTTCCGAAAAGACAATTTGAAGAGGTAGATTGTACTCACACTTTTTTTTTCTTTTTTCTTTTAACACAAAAGAAAAAGGCGTGGAAAAATGATGAATTTTAGGAATTTTTAGAGACATGTCAACCCAAATTACAAAAACCTATCAGCTCACACCAGTCAGAATGGCCCTCGACAAAAATGCTGCAAACAATAAATGCTGACGTGATTGTGGAGAAATGAGTACCCTCGATTCTAAGGGGGACGTGGTAAGAGCCACTAATGAAAGCACAACTGAGGTGCCTTGAAAAGGTAACATTGAGCTACCATACCAGTCAATCAATCATACCCACTGCTGGGTGTATCACCTGAGAAAATGAAAATCCAAAAGTCACAGGCTGGCAATCCTGCACTCCAGCAATAGTTACCATAGGCAACACTTGGAAGCAACGAAAACGTCCATCAACAGAGGAATGCACCAAGAAGAAGTGGTCCATGTCCACAATGGAATATTAGCCATGGAAATCATTGAAGCACTGCTCTTTGAGGCACCATACATGAGCCTGGAGATAATCACAAAACATGAAGTAGGACGGAAAGCAAAAGACCTATATCCTATAATATCACTTATGGCATTATGTACTAACTGACACAAATGAACATATTTCCAAAGAGAAAGACACTCACGGGCTTAGAAAACAAACTATGCTCATCTAAAAGGAAAGGAGGGGGGAATTGATAAATGAAGAATAGTGTTACTATACGTATACAAATACATATTATATACATGTATCAAAAAGACCGAACATATAGCAAGGGAGGTCTATGGAACACTGTAATATTTTACATGGGAAGAGGATCTGTACATTAATAGACGTAGATAATGTACAAATGAACCAGATTGTGTACACCTAGGAAAAACAATATTCTAATCTTTACTCTGATTAAAAAAATGTAAAAAGCCAAGAAGAAGTAATGAGACATAAACTTATGGGGATTTCTCCTGGCAAATTCCATTCTCATTTACAACCTAGGACAACGACTTCCAGAAAGGCTCTGCTGCCCTAGTACCCAGATTGGGGAATGGAGAAATGCTGCCTCCTTGTGGCCGTTTCCCACAACAGCAGCTTTAAACCCACTGCGAAAGGTCACTAAATATTCACCAACTTGCAGTTCTGTAAATGACACCTGCCCTCCAATAAATTTCTGGGGTCAAAAATCGACGAAAAAATTGAAAAGAGGGCAACCTTCGAAGAAGACAATTTCAAGAGGTATATTGTACACACGGTTTTTTCTTTTAAGTGAAAAGAAAAAGGCGTGGGAAAATGATAAAGTTTAGGAATTTTTAAAGATAGGCAAACGGAAATTACAAATACCTATCAGCTCACAGCAGTCAGAATGGCCATCAGCAAAAATGCTGCAAACAATACATGCTGAAGGGATTGTGGAGAAATGTGTACCCTGAGCTCTAAGGGGGACGTGGTAAGAACCATTACTGTAAACACAATGGAGGTGCTTTGAAAAGGTAAACATTGAGCTACCAGTGAATCAAGCATACCATCTGCTGAGCCTATCACCTGAGAAAATGAGAATCAAAAAGTCACAGGCTGGCAAACCTGTACGCCAGCAATACTTACCATAGTCAACACATGGAAGCAACAAAAATGTCCATCAACAGAGGAATGCACCAAGAAGAAGTGGTCCATGTATACAACGGAATAGTACTCCAGTAAAAAATGTAAATTAAATTTAAAAAACAAACAAATGTAAGGAGACATCAGCAACTGTGGGTTTCTCCGGGCACATTCCACTCTAATTTATAACCGAAGAACACCACTGGCTGGTAGGTCTGTTTCCCTAGTACCAGCGTGGGGAACGTAGAAAGGCTGCCGCCCTCTGGCCGTTACCTGCAAAAGCAGGTTTAAAGCTTGAGTTAATGGTCACTTCATATGAACTAGTACTGCAGGGCTGTAAATGAAACCTGCCCTCAAAATGTCTTGAGGGAGGTAATGGCCAAAATATTTCAAAAGGTGACACATACTTCAAGTAAACACTTTGAAGAACTAAGCTCTAATCACAGCTGGAAAAATAAAAAGCACATGTCTTAAAGCTCAATTTCAACGCATTATGAGACACATGCAAATTCAACCACAAAGAGGTATCAGCTCAAACCAGTCAGAATAACCATCAGCAAAAAAACTACAAAGAATAAATGCTGAAGGTGCTGTGGAGAAGTGCATACACTCAACTTTACATGGGACGTAACCTGGAAAGAGCCACTAAAGAGAACAGAATGGAGGTGCCTTTAAAAGGTAAACATTGAGCTACCATATGATCCAACAGACCCATTCCTGGAGCTATAACCTAAGAAGACAGAATTGGAAAGACACAGGCAGGCAAATCTGCATTGCATAGTATTACAATAGCCAAGATATGGAAGTAACCAAAAAGTCCACCGACAGATGGGTGGACAAAGAAGAACTGCTACATGTACACATGGAATATGAGCTAGCGAAAAAATGAAACAATGCCATTTGCAGCACCACAGATGAGTCTAGAAGTAATCACGCAACTTGTAGTAAGTGAGTCAGTGAAAGACACATATCCTATCATATCACATACAGGTGTTACCTAAAAATTGAAACAAACGAAGATACTTCCACATAGAAAGGCAATCACAGATTCAGTACAAAAACTTATGCTTCGCCAAATGGAAAGGTGTGAGGATTGGATACACTACCATATTGAGGTTAACGGAGAGATACAAACACATGTGAAATATATAATCACCAAAGATCTACGGAATACCAAGGGAAGACTACTCAACATTGTGTCATAACCTACATGGGAAAAGGATCTGAAGAAGAATAGATATATGTATATGTGTGAAAGAAGCACATCTTGCACACCTAGAACAAACAAAACATTGTAATCAAGTTTGCTGTGATAAAAAATAAAAATTAACTTAAAACTACGAACAAGAAGTAATGAGACATAAACTTAAAGGGCTTTTTCCTGGCACATTCCATTCTAATTTACAACCTAGAACACCACTTCCAGTAAGGCTCTGTTGCCCTAGTAACCAGATTTGGTAAAGGAGAAATGCTGCCGCCTTGTGGCCCATTCCCGCAAGAGCAGCTTTTAACCCACAGCTAATGGTCACTTAACATTCACAAGGACTCAGGGCTGTAAAGGACACCTGCCCTCAAAATTGTGCTGAGGTAGGGAATGGATAAAACAATTCAAAACAGGCAACATTTTCAAGAAGATAGTATGAAGAGGTAAGTTTTACTCACTCTCTTTTTAGAAAAAGGAAAATGGATAAAAGCTCGACCTCAGGAAGTATTAGACTCATGCAATCTAATCTACAAAAAGTTTTCAACTCACACCAGTCGACTGACCATCAGCAAAAAGCCTACAAACAATCAATGCTGAAGAGGTTTTAGAGAACTCTGTACCCTCTAGCTGCTGGTGAGATGTAAAGTGGCTAACAGCCAATAATGAGAACAGAAAGGAGCTGCGTTTAAAAGGAGAAATTGAGGTACCATTCAATCCAGCAGGCGCACCAATGGGCCTCTCACCTGAGAAGACCAGAATCAAGAAGACCCGGGCTGCAAAAGCTGCACTGCAGCCTTATTCACAATAGACAAGACAGTGAAGCAACCAAAATGTCCATCAACGGATGAAGGGATCAACAAGAAGTGGTCCATGTACACAATGAATACTAGCCATGGAAAACCATGAAACACTGCTCTTGGAGGCACCATAGATGATCTTGGAGATAATCACAGAACATGAGGGAAGTCGGAAAGCAAAAGTCCTATATCCTATGAAATCACTTATAGGCGTTATCTAATAACTGACACAAATGAACATATTTCCACAGGGAAAGGCAATCACAGACTTATAAAAAAAAACTATGCTTACCTAAAAGGAAAGGTGGGGGGAATGGATAAATGAAGATTAGCGTTACCATCTGTATACAAATTCATATTATATACATATATCAAAAAGACCGACCATATAGCAAGGGAGGTTGATGGAACACTCTGTAATAATTTACATGGGAAGAGGATCTCTACATAAATAGATATATATAATGTGTAAATGAACCAGAGTGTGTACACCTTGGACAAACAACATTCGAACCATTACCCCAATGTAAAAAATTAAAACAACGAACTAGAAGTAATGAGACATAAACTTATGGGTGGTTTTCCTGGCACATTCCATTCAAATTTACAACCCAGGTAAACGACTTCCAGAACGGCTCTGCTGCCCTAGTACCCAGATTCGGGAATGGAGAAATGCTGCCTCCTTGTGGCCGTTTCCCACAACAGCAGCTTTAAACCCACTGCAAAAGGTCACTAAATATTCACCAATTCAGTTCTGTAAATGTCACCTGCCCTCCAAAAAATACTGAGGTCGAAAATCGACCAAAAATTTCAAGAGTGCAACCTTCCAAAAAGACAATTTGAAGAGGTAGATTGTACTCACACTTTTTTTTTCTTTTTTCTTTTAACACAAAAGAAAAAGGCGTGGAAAAATGATGAATTTTAGGAATTTTTAGAGACATGTCAACCCAAATTACAAAAACCTATCAGCTCACACCAGTCAGAATGGCCCTCGACAAAAATGCTGCAAACAATAAATGCTGACGTGATTGTGGAGAAATGAGTACCCTCGATTCTAAGGGGGACGTGGTAAGAGCCACTAATGAAAGCACAACTGAGGTGCCTTGAAAAGGTAACATTGAGCTACCATACCAGTCAATCAATCATACCCACTGCTGGGTGTATCACCTGAGAAAATGAAAATCCAAAAGTCACAGGCTGGCAATCCTGCTCTCCAGCAATAGTTACCATAGGCAACACTTGGAAGCAACGAAAACGTCCATCAACAGAGGAATGCACCAAGAAGAAGTGGTCCATGTCCACAATGGAATATTAGCCATGGAAATCATTGAAGCACTGCTCTTTGAGGCACCATACATGAGCCTGGAGATAATCACAAAACATGAAGTAGGACGGAAAGCAAAAGACCTATATCCTATAATATCACTTATGGCATTATGTACTAACTGACACAAATGAACATATTTCCAAAGAGAAAGACACTCACGGGCTTAGAAAACAAACTATGCTCATCTAAAAGGAAAGGAGGGGGGAATTGATAAATGAAGAATAGTGTTACTATACGTATACAAATACATATTATATACATGTATCAAAAAGACCGAACATATAGCAAGGGAGGCCTATGGAACACTGTAATATTTTACATGGGAAGAGGATCTGTACATTAATAGACGTAGATAATGTACAAATGAACCAGATTGTGTACACCTAGGAAAAACAATATTCTAATCTTTACTCTGATTAAAAAAATGTAAAAAGCCAAGAAGAAGTAATGAGACATAAACTTATGGGGATTTCTCCTGGCAAATTCCATTCTCATTTACAACCTAGGACAACGACTTCCAGAAAGGCTCTGCTGCCCTAGTACCCAGATTGGGGAATGGAGAAATGCTGCCTCCTTGTGGCCGTTTCCCACAACAGCAGCTTTAAACCCACTGCGAAAGGTCACTAAATATTCACCAACTTGCAGTTCTGTAAATGACACCTGCCCTCCAATAAATTTCTGGGGTCAAAAATCGACGAAAAAATTGAAAAGAGGGCAACCTTCGAAGAAGACAATTTCAAGAGGTATATTGTACACACGGTTTTTTCTTTTAAGTGAAAAGAAAAAGGCGTGGGAAAATGATAAAGTTTAGGAATTTTTAAAGATAGGCAAACGGAAATTACAAATACCTATCAGCTCACAGCAGTCAGAATGGCCATCAGCAAAAATGCTGCAAACAATACATGCTGAAGGGATTGTGGAGAAATGTGTACCCTGAGCTCTAAGGGGGACGTGGTAAGAACCATTCCTGTAAACACAATGGAGGTGCTTTGAAAAGGTAAACATTGAGCTACCAGTGAATCAAGCATACCATCTGCTGAGCCTATCACCTGAGAAAATGAGAATCAAAAAGTCACAGGCTGGCAAACCTGTACGCCAGCAATACTTACCATAGTCAACACATGGAAGCAACAAAAATGTCCATCAACAGAGGAATGCACCAAGAAGAAGTGGTCCATGTATACAACGGAATAGTACTCCAGTAAAAAATGTAAATTAAATTTAAAAAACAAACAAATGTAAGGAGACATCAGCAACTGTGGGTTTCTCCGGGCACATTCCACTCTAATTTATAACCGAAGAACACCACTGGCTGGTAGGTCTGTTTCCCTAGTACCAGCGTGGGGAACGTAGAAAGGCTGCCGCCCTCTGGCCGTTACCTGCAAAAGCAGGTTTAAAGCTTGAGTTAATGGTCACTTCATATGAACTAGTACTGCAGGGCTGTAAATGAAACCTGCCCTCAAAATGTCTTGAGGGAGGTAATGGCCAAAATATTTCAAAAGGTGACACATACTTCAAGTAAACACTTTGAAGAACTAAGCTCTAATCACAGCTGGAAAAATAAAAAGCACATGTCTTAAAGCTCAATTTCAACGCATTATGAGACACATGCAAATTCAACCACAAAGAGGTATCAGCTCAAACCAGTCAGAATAACCATCAGCAAAAAACTACAAAGAATAAATGCTGAAGGTGCTGTGGAGAAGTGCATACCCTCAACTTTACATGGGACGTAACCTGGAAAGAGCCACTAAAGAGAACAGAATGGAGGTGCCTTTAAAAGGTAAACATTGAGCTACCATATGATCCAACAGACCCATTCCTGGAGCTATAACCTAAGAAGACAGAATTGGAAAGACACAGGCAGGCAAATCTGCATTGCATAGTATTACAATAGCCAAGATATGGAAGTAACCAAAAAGTCCACCGACAGATGGGTGGACAAAGAAGAACTGCTACATGTACACATGGAATATGAGCTAGCGAAAAAATGAAACAATGCCATTTGCAGCACCACAGATGAGTCTAGAAGTAATCACGCAACTTGTAGTAAGTGAGTCAGTGAAAGACACATATCCTATCATATCACATACAGGTGTTACCTAAAAATTGAAACAAACGAAGATACTTCCACATAGAAAGGCAATCACAGATTCAGTACAAAAACTTATGCTTCGCCAAATGGAAAGGTGTGAGGATTGGATACACTACCATATTGAGGTTAACGGAGAGATACAAACACATGTGAAATATATAATCACCAAAGATCTACGGAATACCAAGGGAAGACTACTCAACATTGTGTCATAACCTACATGGGAAAAGGATCTGAAGAAGAATAGATATATGTATATGTGTGAAAGAAGCACATCTTGCACACCTAGAACAAACAAAACATTGTAATCAAGTTTGCTGTGATAAAAAATAAAAATTAACTTAAAACTACGAACAAGAAGTAATGAGACATAAACTTAAAGGGCTTTTTCCTGGCACATTCCATTCTAATTTACAACCTAGAACACCACTTCCAGTAAGGCTCTGTTGCCCTAGTAACCAGATTTGGTAAAGGAGAAATGCTGCCGCCTTGTGGCCCATTCCCGCAAGAGCAGCTTTTAACCCACAGCTAATGGTCACTTAACATTCACAAGGACTCAGGGCTGTAAAGGACACCTGCCCTCAAAATTGTGCTGAGGTAGGGAATGGATAAAACAATTCAAAACAGGCAACATTTTCAAGAAGATAGTATGAAGAGGTAAGTTTTACTCACTCTCTTTTTAGAAAAAGGAAAATGGATAAAAGCTCGACCTCAGGAAGTATTAGACTCATGCAATCTAATCTACAAAAAGTTTTCAACTCACACCAGTCGACTGACCATCAGCAAAAAGCCTACAAACAATCAATGCTGAAGAGGTTTTAGAGAACTCTGTACCCTCTAGCTGCTGGTGAGATGTAAAGTGGCTAACAGCCAATAATGAGAACAGAAAGGAGCTGCGTTTAAAAGGAGAAATTGAGGTACCATTCAATCCAGCAGGCGCACCAATGGGCCTCTCACCTGAGAAGACCAGAATCAAGAAGACCCGGGCTGCAAAAGCTGCACTGCAGCCTTATTCACAATAGACAAGACAGTGAAGCAACCAAAATGTCCATCAACGGATGAAGGGATCAACAAGAAGTGGTCCATGTACACAATGAATACTAGCCATGGAAAACCATGAAACACTGCTCTTGGAGGCACCATAGATGATCTTGGAGATAATCACAGAACATGAGGGAAGTCGGAAAGCAAAAGTCCTATATCCTATGAAATCACTTATAGGCGTTATCTAATAACTGACACAAATGAACATATTTCCACAGGGAAAGGCAATCACAGACTTATAAAAAAAAACTATGCTTACCTAAAAGGAAAGGTGGGGGGAATGGATAAATGAAGATTAGCGTTACCATCTGTATACAAATTCATATTATATACATATATCAAAAAGACCGACCATATAGCAAGGGAGGTTGATGGAACACTCTGTAATAATTTACATGGGAAGAGGATCTCTACATAAATAGATATATATAATGTGTAAATGAACCAGAGTGTGTACACCTTGGACAAACAACATTCGAACCATTACCCCAATGTAAAAAATTAAAACAACGAACTAGAAGTAATGAGACATAAACTTATGGGTGGTTTTCCTGGCACATTCCATTCAAATTTACAACCCAGGTAAACGACTTCCAGAACGGCTCTGCTGCCCTAGTACCCAGATTCGGGAATGGAGAAATGCTGCCTCCTTGTGGCCGTTTCCCACAACAGCAGCTTTAAACCCACTGCAAAAGGTCACTAAATATTCACCAGTTCAGTTCTGTAAATGTCACCTGCCCTCCAAAAAATACTGAGGTCGAAAATCGACCAAAAAATTCAAGAGTGCAACCTTCCAAAAAGACAATTTGAAGAGGTAGATTGTACTCACACTTTTTTTTTCTTTTTTCTTTTAACACAAAAGAAAAAGGCGTGGAAAAATGATGAATTTTAGGAATTTTTAGAGACATGTCAACCCAAATTACAAAAACCTATCAGCTCACACCAGTCAGAATGGCCCTCAACAAAAATGCTGCAAACAATAAATGCTGACGTGATTGTGGAGAAATGAGTACCCTCGATTCTAAGGGGGACGTGGTAAGAGCCACTAATGAAAGCACAACTGAGGTGCCTTGAAAAGGTAACATTGAGCTACCATACCAGTCAATCAATCATACCCACTGCTGGGTGTATCACCTGAGAAAATGAAAATCCAAAAGTCACAGGCTGGCAATCCTGCTCTCCAGCAATAGTTACCATAGGCAACACTTGGAAGCAACGAAAACGTCCATCAACAGAGGAATGCACCAAGAAGAAGTGGTCCATGTCCACAATGGAATATTAGCCATGGAAATCATTGAAGCACTGCTCTTTGAGGCACCATACATGAGCCTGGAGATAATCACAAAACATGAAGTAGGACGGAAAGCAAAAGACCTATATCCTATAATATCACTTATGGCATTATGTACTAACTGACACAAATGAACATATTTCCAAAGAGAAAGACACTCACGGGCTTAGAAAACAAACTATGCTCATCTAAAAGGAAAGGAGGGGGGAATTGATAAATGAAGAATAGTGTTACTATACGTATACAAATACATATTATATACATGTATCAAAAAGACCGAACATATAGCAAGGGAGGCCTATGGAACACTGTAATATTTTACATGGGAAGAGGATCTGTACATTAATAGACGTAGATAATGTACAAATGAACCAGATTGTGTACACCTAGGAAAAACAATATTCTAATCTTTACTCTGATTAAAAAAATGTAAAAAGCCAAGAAGAAGTAATGAGACATAAACTTATGGGGATTTCTCCTGGCAAATTCCATTCTCATTTACAACCTAGGACAACGACTTCCAGAAAGGCTCTGCTGCCCTAGTACCCAGATTGGGGAATGGAGAAATGCTGCCTCCTTGTGGCCGTTTCCCACAACAGCAGCTTTAAACCCACTGCGAAAGGTCACTAAATATTCACCAACTTGCAGTTCTGTAAATGACACCTGCCCTCCAATAAATTTCTGGGGTCAAAAATCGACGAAAAAATTGAAAAGAGGGCAACCTTCGAAGAAGACAATTTCAAGAGGTATATTGTACACACGGTTTTTTCTTTTAAGTGAAAAGAAAAAGGCGTGGGAAAATGATAAAGTTTAGGAATTTTTAAAGATAGGCAAACGGAAATTACAAATACCTATCAGCTCACAGCAGTCAGAATGGCCATCAGCAAAAATGCTGCAAACAATACATGCTGAAGGGATTGTGGAGAAATGTGTACCCTGAGCTCTAAGGGGGACGTGGTAAGAACCATTCCTGTAAACACAATGGAGGTGCTTTGAAAAGGTAAACATTGAGCTACCAGTGAATCAAGCATACCATCTGCTGAGCCTATCACCTGAGAAAATGAGAATCAAAAAGTCACAGGCTGGCAAACCTGTACGCCAGCAATACTTACCATAGTCAACACATGGAAGCAACAAAAATGTCCATCAACAGAGGAATGCACCAAGAAGAAGTGGTCCATGTATACAACGGAATAGTACTCCAGTAAAAAATATAAATTAAATTTAAAAAACAAACAAATGTAAGGAGACATCAGCAACTGTGGGTTTCTCCGGGCACATTCCACTCTAATTTATAACCGAAGAACACCACTGGCTGGTAGGTCTGTTTCCCTAGTACCAGCGTGGGGAACGTAGAAAGGCTGCCGCCCTCTGGCCGTTACCTGCAAAAGCAGGTTTAAAGCTTGAGTTAATGGTCACTTCATATGAACTAGTACTGCAGGGCTGTAAATGAAACCTGCCCTCAAAATGTCTTGAGGGAGGTAATGGCCAAAATATTTCAAAAGGTGACACATACTTCAAGTAAACACTTTGAAGAACTAAGCTCTAATCACAGCTGGAAAAATAAAAAGCACATGTCTTAAAGCTCAATTTGAACGCATTATGAGACATATGCAAATTCAACCACAAAGAGGTATCAGCTCAAACCAGTCAGAATAACCATCAGCAAAAAAACTACAAAGAATAAATGCTGAAGGTGCTGTGGAGAAGTGCATACCCTCAACTTTACGTGGGACGTAACCTGGAAAGAGCCACTAAAGAGAACAGAATGGAGGTGCCTTTAAAAGGTAAACATTGAGCTACCATATGATCCAACAGACCCATTCCTGGAACTATAACCTAAGAAGACAGAATTGGAAAGACACAGGCAGGCAAATCTGCATTGCATAGTATTACAATAGCCAAGATATGGAAGTAACCAAAAAGTCCACCGACAGATGGGTGGACAAAGAAGAACTGCTACATGTACACATGGAATATGAGCTAGCGAAAAAATGAAACAATGCCATTTGCAGCACCACAGATGAGTCTAGAAGTAATCACGCAACTTGTAGTAAGTGAGACAGCGAAAGACACATATCCTATCATATCACATACAGGTGTTACCTAAAAATTGAAACAAACGAAGATATTTCCACAGAGAAAGGCAATCACAGATTCAGTACAAAAACTTATGCTTCGCCAAATGGAAAGGTGTGAGGATTGGATACACTACCATATTGAGGTTAACGGAGAGATACCAACACATGTGAAATATATAATCACCAAAGATCTACGGAATACCAAGGGAAGACTACTCAACATTGTGTCATAACCTACATGGGAAAAGGATCTGAAGAAGAATAGATATATGTATATGTGTGAAAGAAGCACATCTTGCACACCTAGAACAAACAAAACATTGTAATCAAGTTTGCTGTGATAAAAAATAAAAATTAAGTTAAAACTACGAACAAGAAGTAATGAGACATAAACTTAAAGGGCTTTTTCCTGGCACATTCCATTCTAATTTACAACCTAGAACACCACTTCCAGTAAGGCTCTGTTGCCCTAGTAACCAGATTTGGTAAAGGAGAAATGCTGCCGCCTTGTGGCCCATTCCCGCAAGAGCAGCTTTTAACCCACAGCTAATGGTCACTTAACATTCACAAGGACTCAGGGCTGTAAAGGACACCTGCCCTCAAAATTGTGCTGAGGTAGGGAATGGATAAAACAATTCAAAACAGGCAACATTTTCAAGAAGATAGTATGAAGAGGTAAGTTTTACTCACTCTCTTTTTAGAAAAAGGAAAATGGATAAAAGCTCAACCTCAGGAAGTATTAGACTCATGCAATCTAATCTACAAAAAGTTTTCAACTCACACCAGTCGACTGACCATCAGCAAAAAGCCTACAAACAATCAATGCTGAAGAGGTTTTAGAGAACTCTGTACCCTCTAGCTGCTGGTGAGATGTAAAGTGGTTAACAGCCAATAATGAGAACAGAAAGGAGCTGCGTTTAAAAGGAGAAATTGAGGTACCATTCAATCCAGCAGGCGCACCAATGGGCCTCTCACCTGAGAAGACCAGAATCAAGAAGACCCGGGCTGCAAAAGCTGCACTGCAGCCTTATTCACAATAGACAAGACAGTGAAGCAACCAAAATGTCCATCAACGGATGAAGGGATCAACAAGAAGTGGTCCATGTACACAATGAATACTAGCCATGGAAAACCATGAAACACTGCTCTTTGAGGCACCATAGATGATCTTGGAGATAATCACAGAACATGAGGGAAGTCGGAAAGCAAAAGTCCTATATCCTATGAAATCACTTATAGGCGTTATCTAATAACTGACACAAATGAACATATTTCCACAGGGAAAGGCAATCACAGACTTATAAAAAAAAACTATGCTTACCTAAAAGGAAAGGTGGGGGGAATGGACAAATGAAGATTAGCGTTACCATCTGTATACAAATTCATATTATATACATATATCAAAAAGACCGACCATATAGCAACGGAGGTTGATGGAACACTCTGTAATAATTTACATGGGAAGAGGATCTCTACATAAATAGATATATATGTGTAAATGAACCAGAGTGTGTACACCTTGGACAAACAACATTCGAACCATTACCCCAATGTAAAAAATTAAAACAACGAACTAGAAGTAATGAGACATAAACTTATGGGTGGTTTTCCTGGCACATTCCATTCAAATTTACAACCCAGGTAAACGACTTCCAGAACGG
The DNA here is from genome assembly GCF_028564815.1 of Eubalaena glacialis. NCBI lineage: Eukaryota > Metazoa > Chordata > Mammalia > Artiodactyla > Balaenidae > Eubalaena > Eubalaena glacialis. Next base: position 29,084,059 of record NC_083723.1, on the reverse strand, counting down.
CTCTGCTGCCCTAGTACCCAGATTCGGGAATGGAGAAATGCTGCCTCCTTGTGGCCGTTTCCCACAACAGCAGCTTTAAACCCACTGCAAAAGGTCACTAAATATTCACCAATTCAGTTCTGTAAATGTCACCTGCCCTCCAAAAAATACTGAGGTCGAAAATCGACCAAAAAATTCAAGAGTGCAACCTTCCGAAAAGACAATTTGAAGAGGTAGATTGTACTCACACTTTTTTTTTCTTTTTTCTTTTAACACAAAAGAAAAAGGCGTGGAAAAATGATGAATTTTAGGAATTTTTAGAGACATGTCAACCCAAATTACAAAAACCTATCAGCTCACACCAGTCAGAATGGCCCTCGACAAAAATGCTGCAAACAATAAATGCTGACGTGATTGTGGAGAAATGAGTACCCTCGATTCTAAGGGGGACGTGGTAAGAGCCACTAATGAAAGCACAACTGAGGTGCCTTGAAAAGGTAACATTGAGCTACCATACCAGTCAATCAATCATACCCACTGCTGGGTGTATCACCTGAGAAAATGAAAATCCAAAAGTCACAGGCTGGCAATCCTGCTCTCCAGCAATAGTTACCATAGGCAACACTTGGAAGCAACGAAAACGTCCATCAACAGAGGAATGCACCAAGAAGAAGTGGTCCATGTCCACAATGGAATATTAGCCATGGAAATCATTGAAGCACTGCTCTTTGAGGCACCATACATGAGCCTGGAGATAATCACAAAACATGAAGTAGGACGGAAAGCAAAAGACCTATATCCTATAATATCACTTATGGCATTATGTAATAACTGACACAAATGAACATATTTCCAAAGAGAAAGACACTCACGGGCTTAGAAAACAAACTATGCTCATCTAAAAGGAAAGGAGGGGGGAATTGATAAATGAAGAATAGTGTTACTATACGTATACAAATACATATTATATACATGTATCAAAAAGACCGAACATATAGCAAGGGAGGCCTATGGAACACTGTAATATTTTACATGGGAAGAGGATCTGTACATTAATAGACGTAGATAATGTACAAATGAACCAGATTGTGTACACCTAGGAAAAACAATATTCTAATCTTTACTCTGATTAAAAAAATGTAAAAAGCCAAGAAGAAGTAATGAGACATAAACTTATGGGGATTTCTCCTGGCAAATTCCATTCTCATTTACAACCTAGGACAACGACTTCCAGAAAGGCTCTGCTGCCCTAGTACCCAGATTGGGGAATGGAGAAATGCTGACTCCTTGTGGCCGTTTCCCACAACAGCAGCTTTAAACCCACTGCGAAAGGTCACTAAATATTCACCAACTTGCAGTTCTGTAAATGACACCTGCCCTCCAATAAATTTCTGGGGTCAAAAATCGACGAAAAAATTGAAAAGAGGGCAACCTTCGAAGAAGACAATTTCAAGAGGTATATTGTACACACGGTTTTTTCTTTTAAGTGAAAAGAAAAAGGCGTGGGAAAATGATAAAGTTTAGGAATTTTTAAAGATAGGCAAACGGAAATTACAAATACCTATCAGCTCACAGCAGTCAGAATGGCCATCAGCAAAAATGCTGCAAACAATACATGCTGAAGGGATTGTGGAGAAATGTGTACCCTGAGCTCTAAGGGGGACGTGGTAAGAACCATTACTGTAAACACAATGGAGGTGCTTTGAAAAGGTAAACATTGAGCTACCAGTGAATCAAGCATACCATCTGCTGAGCCTATCACCTGAGAAAATGAGAATCAAAAAGTCACAGGCTGGCAAACCTGTACGCCAGCAATACTTACCATAGTCAACACATGGAAGCAACAAAAATGTCCATCAACAGAGGAATGCACCAAGAAGAAGTGGTCCATGTATACAACGGAATAGTACTCCAGTAAAAAATGTAAATTAAATTTAAAAAACAAACAAATGTAAGGAGACATCAGCAACTGTGGGTTTCTCCGGGCACATTCCACTCTAATTTATAACCGAAGAACACCACTGGCTGGTAGGTCTGTTTCCCTAGTACCAGCGTGGGGAACGTAGAAAGGCTGCCGCCCTCTGGCCGTTACCTGCAAAAGCAGGTTTAAAGCTTGAGTTAATGGTCACTTCATATGAACTAGTACTGCAGGGCTGTAAATGAAACCTGCCCTCAAAATGTCTTGAGGGAGGTAATGGCCAAAATATTTCAAAAGGTGACACATACTTCAAGTAAACACTTTGAAGAACTAAGCTCTAATCACAGCTGGAAAAATAAAAAGCACATGTCTTAAAGCTCAATTTCAACGCATTATGAGACACATGCAAATTCAACCACAAAGAGGTATCAGCTCAAACCAGTCAGAATAACCATCAGCAAAAAAACTACAAAGAATAAATGCTGAAGGTGCTGTGGAGAAGTGCATACACTCAACTTTACATGGGACATAACCTGGAAAGAGCCACTAAAGAGAACAGAATGGAGGTGCCTTTAAAAGGTAAACATTGAGCTACCATATGATCCAACAGACCCATTCCTGGAGCTATAACCTAAGAAGACAGAATTGGAAAGACACAGGCAGGCAAATCTGCATTGCATAGTATTACAATAGCCAAGATATGGAAGTAACCAAAAAGTCCACCGACAGATGGGTGGACAAAGAAGAACTGCTACATGTACACATGGAATATGAGCTAGCGAAAAAATGAAACAATGCCATTTGCAGCACCACAGATGAGTCTAGAAGTAATCACGCAACTTGTAGTAAGTGAGTCAGTGAAAGACACATATCCTATCATATCACATACAGGTGTTACCTAAAAATTGAAACAAACGAAGATACTTCCACATAGAAAGGCAATCACAGATTCAGTACAAAAACTTATGCTTCGCCAAATGGAAAGGTGTGAGGATTGGATACACTACCATATTGAGGTTAACGGAGAGATACAAACACATGTGAAATATATAATCACCAAAGATCTACGGAATACCAAGGGAAGACTACTCAACATTGTGTCATAACCTACATGGGAAAAGGATCTGAAGAAGAATAGATATATGTATATGTGTGAAAGAAGCACATCTTGCACACCTAGAACAAACAAAACATTGTAATCAAGTTTGCTGTGATAAAAAATAAAAATTAACTTAAAACTACGAACAAGAAGTAATGAGACATAAACTTAAAGGGCTTTTTCCTGGCACATTCCATTCTAATTTACAACCTAGAACACCACTTCCAGTAAGGCTCTGTTGCCCTAGTAACCAGATTTGGTAAAGGAGAAATGCTGCCGCCTTGTGGCCCATTCCCGCAAGAGCAGCTTTTAACCCACAGCTAATGGTCACTTAACATTCACAAGGACTCAGGGCTGTAAAGGACACCTGCCCTCAAAATTGTGCTGAGGTAGGGAATGGATAAAACAATTCAAAACAGGCAACATTTTCAAGAAGATAGTATGAAGAGGTAAGTTTTACTCACTCTCTTTTTAGAAAAAGGAAAATGGATAAAAGCTCGACCTCAGGAAGTATTAGACTCATGCAATCTAATCTACAAAAAGTTTTCAACTCACACCAGTCGACTGACCATCAGCAAAAAGCCTACAAACAATCAATGCTGAAGAGGTTTTAGAGAACTCTGTACCCTCTAGCTGCTGGTGAGATGTAAAGTGGTTAACAGCCAATAATGAGAACAGAAAGGAGCTGCGTTTAAAAGGAGAAATTGAGGTACCATTCAATCCAGCAGGCGCACCAATGGGCCTCTCACCTGAGAAGACCAGAATCAAGAAGACCCGGGCTGCAAAAGCTGCACTGCAGCCTTATTCACAATAGACAAGACAGTGAAGCAACCAAAATGTCCATCAACGGATGAAGGGATCAACAAGAAGTGGTCCATGTACACAATGAATACTAGCCATGGAAAACCATGAAACACTGCTCTTGGAGGCACCATAGATGATCTTGGAGATAATCACAGAACATGAGGGAAGTCGGAAAGCAAAAGTCCTATATCCTATGAAATCACTTATAGGCGTTATCTAATAACTGACACAAATGAACATATTTCCACAGGGAAAGGCAATCACAGACTTATAAAAAAAAACTATGCTTACCTAAAAGGAAAGGTGGGGGGAATGGACAAATGAAGATTAGCGTTACCATCTGTATACAAATTCATATTATATACATATATCAAAAAGACCGACCATATAGCAACGGAGGTTGATGGAACACTCTGTAATAATTTACATGGGAAGAGGATCTCTACATAAATAGATATATATGTGTAAATGAACCAGAGTGTGTACACCTTGGACAAACAACATTCGAACCATTACCCCAATGTAAAAAATTAAAACAACGAACTAGAAGTAATGAGACATAAACTTATGGGTGGTTTTCCTGGCACATTCCATTCAAATTTACAACCCAGGTAAACGACTTCCAGAACGGCTCTGCTGCCCTAGTACCCAGATTCGGGAATGGAGAAATGCTGCCTCCTTGTGGCCGTTTCCCACAACAGCAGCTTTAAACCCACTGCAAAAGGTCACTAAATATTCACCAATTCAGTTCTGTAAATGTCACCTGCCCTCCAAAAAATACTGAGGTCGAAAATCGACCAAAAAATTCAAGAGTGCAACCTTCCGAAAAGACAATTTGAAGAGGTAGATTGTACTCACACTTTTTTTTTCTTTTTTCTTTTAACACAAAAGAAAAAGGCGTGGAAAAATGATGAATTTTAGGAATTTTTAGAGACATGTCAACCCAAATTACAAAAACCTATCAGCTCACACCAGTCAGAATGGCCCTCGACAAAAATGCTGCAAACAATAAATGCTGACGTGATTGTGGAGAAATGAGTACCCTCGATTCTAAGGGGGACGTGGTAAGAGCCACTAATGAAAGCACAACTGAGGTGCCTTGAAAAGGTAACATTGAGCTACCATACCAGTCAATCAATCATACCCACTGCTGGGTGTATCACCTGAGAAAATGAAAATCCAAAAGTCACAGGCTGGCAATCCTGCTCTCCAGCAATAGTTACCATAGGCAACACTTGGAAGCAACGAAAACGTCCATCAACAGAGGAATGCACCAAGAAGAAGTGGTCCATGTCCACAATGGAATATTAGCCATGGAAATCATTGAAGCACTGCTCTTTGAGGCACCATACATGAGCCTGGAGATAATCACAAAACATGAAGTAGGACGGAAAGCAAAAGACCTATATCCTATAATATCACTTATGGCATTATGTAATAACTGACACAAATGAACATATTTCCAAAGAGAAAGACACTCACGGGCTTAGAAAACAAACTATGCTCATCTAAAAGGAAAGGAGGGGGGAATTGATAAATGAAGAATAGTGTTACTATACGTATACAAATACATATTATATACATGTATCAAAAAGACCGAACATATAGCAAGGGAGGCCTATGGAACACTGTAATATTTTACATGGGAAGAGGATCTGTACATTAATAGACGTAGATAATGTACAAATGAACCAGATTGTGTACACCTAGGAAAAACAATATTCTAATCTTTACTCTGATTAAAAAAATGTAAAAAGCCAAGAAGAAGTAATGAGACATAAACTTATGGGGATTTCTCCTGGCAAATTCCATTCTCATTTACAACCTAGGACAACGACTTCCAGAAAGGCTCTGCTGCCCTAGTACCCAGATTGGGGAATGGAGAAATGCTGACTCCTTGTGGCCGTTTCCCACAACAGCAGCTTTAAACCCACTGCGAAAGGTCACTAAATATTCACCAACTTGCAGTTCTGTAAATGACACCTGCCCTCCAATAAATTTCTGGGGTCAAAAATCGACGAAAAAATTGAAAAGAGGGCAACCTTCGAAGAAGACAATTTCAAGAGGTATATTGTACACACGGTTTTTTCTTTTAAGTGAAAAGAAAAAGGCGTGGGAAAATGATAAAGTTTAGGAATTTTTAAAGATAGGCAAACGGAAATTACAAATACCTATCAGCTCACAGCAGTCAGAATGGCCATCAGCAAAAATGCTGCAAACAATACATGCTGAAGGGATTGTGGAGAAATGTGTACCCTGAGCTCTAAGGGGGACGTGGTAAGAACCATTACTGTAAACACAATGGAGGTGCTTTGAAAAGGTAAACATTGAGCTACCAGTGAATCAAGCATACCATCTGCTGAGCCTATCACCTGAGAAAATGAGAATCAAAAAGTCACAGGCTGGCAAACCTGTACGCCAGCAATACTTACCATAGTCAACACATGGAAGCAACAAAAATGTCCATCAACAGAGGAATGCACCAAGAAGAAGTGGTCCATGTATACAACGGAATAGTACTCCAGTAAAAAATGTAAATTAAATTTAAAAAACAAACAAATGTAAGGAGACATCAGCAACTGTGGGTTTCTCCGGGCACATTCCACTCTAATTTATAACCGAAGAACACCACTGGCTGGTAGGTCTGTTTCCCTAGTACCAGCGTGGGGAACGTAGAAAGGCTGCCGCCCTCTGGCCGTTACCTGCAAAAGCAGGTTTAAAGCTTGAGTTAATGGTCACTTCATATGAACTAGTACTGCAGGGCTGTAAATGAAACCTGCCCTCAAAATGTCTTGAGGGAGGTAATGGCCAAAATATTTCAAAAGGTGACACATACTTCAAGTAAACACTTTGAAGAACTAAGCTCTAATCACAGCTGGAAAAATAAAAAGCACATGTCTTAAAGCTCAATTTCAACGCATTATGAGACACATGCAAATTCAACCACAAAGAGGTATCAGCTCAAACCAGTCAGAATAACCATCAGCAAAAAAACTACAAAGAATAAATGCTGAAGGTGCTGTGGAGAAGTGCATACACTCAACTTTACATGGGACGTAACCTGGAAAGAGCCACTAAAGAGAACAGAATGGAGGTGCCTTTAAAAGGTAAACATTGAGCTACCATATGATCCAACAGACCCATTCCTGGAGCTATAACCTAAGAAGACAGAATTGGAAAGACACAGGCAGGCAAATCTGCATTGCATAGTATTACAATAGCCAAGATATGGAAGTAACCAAAAAGTCCACCGACAGATGGGTGGACAAAGAAGAACTGCTACATGTACACATGGAATATGAGCTAGCGAAAAAATGAAACAATGCCATTTGCAGCACCACAGATGAGTCTAGAAGTAATCACGCAACTTGTAGTAAGTGAGTCAGTGAAAGACACATATCCTATCATATCACATACAGGTGTTACCTAAAAATTGAAACAAACGAAGATACTTCCACATAGAAAGGCAATCACAGATTCAGTACAAAAACTTATGCTTCGCCAAATGGAAAGGTGTGAGGATTGGATACACTACCATATTGAGGTTAACGGAGAGATACAAACACATGTGAAATATATAATCACCAAAGATCTACGGAATACCAAGGGAAGACTACTCAACATTGTGTCATAACCTACATGGGAAAAGGATCTGAAGAAGAATAGATATATGTATATGTGTGAAAGAAGCACATCTTGCACACCTAGAACAAACAAAACATTGTAATCAAGTTTGCTGTGATAAAAAATAAAAATTAACTTAAAACTACGAACAAGAAGTAATGAGACATAAACTTAAAGGGCTTTTTCCTGGCACATTCCATTCTAATTTACAACCTAGAACACCACTTCCAGTAAGGCTCTGTTGCCCTAGTAACCAGATTTGGTAAAGGAGAAATGCTGCCGCCTTGTGGCCCATTCCCGCAAGAGCAGCTTTTAACCCACAGCTAATGGTCACTTAACATTCACAAGGACTCAGGGCTGTAAAGGACACCTGCCCTCAAAATTGTGCTGAGGTAGGGAATGGATAAAACAATTCAAAACAGGCAACATTTTCAAGAAGATAGTATGAAGAGGTAAGTTTTACTCACTCTCTTTTTAGAAAAAGGAAAATGGATAAAAGCTCGACCTCAGGAAGTATTAGACTCATGCAATCTAATCTACAAAAAGTTTTCAACTCACACCAGTCGACTGACCATCAGCAAAAAGCCTACAAACAATCAATGCTGAAGAGGTTTTAGAGAACTCTGTACCCTCTAGCTGCTGGTGAGATGTAAAGTGGTTAACAGCCAATAATGAGAACAGAAAGGAGCTGCGTTTAAAAGGAGAAATTGAGGTACCATTCAATCCAGCAGGCGCACCAATGGGCCTCTCACCTGAGAAGACCAGAATCAAGAAGACCCGGGCTGCAAAAGCTGCACTGCAGCCTTATTCACAATAGACAAGACAGTGAAGCAACCAAAATGTCCATCAACGGATGAAGGGATCAACAAGAAGTGGTCCATGTACACAATGAATACTAGCCATGGAAAACCATGAAACACTGCTCTTGGAGGCACCATAGATGATCTTGGAGATAATCACAGAACATGAGGGAAGTCGGAAAGCAAAAGTCCTATATCCTATGAAATCACTTATAGGCGTTATCTAATAACTGACACAAATGAACATATTTCCACAGGGAAAGGCAATCACAGACTTATAAAAAAAAACTATGCTTACCTAAAAGGAAAGGTGGGGGGAATGGATAAATGAAGATTAGCGTTACCATCTGTATACAAATTCATATTATATACATATATCAAAAAGACTGACCATATAGCAAGGGAGGTTGATGGAACACTCTGTAATAATTTACATGGGAAGAGGATCTCTACATAAATAGATATATATAATGTGTAAATGAACCAGAGTGTGTACACCTTGGACAAACAACATTCGAACCATTACCCCAATGTAAAAAATTAAAACAACGAACTAGAAGTAATGAGACATAAACTTATGGGTGGTTTTCCTGGCACATTCCATTCAAATTTACAACCCAGGTAAACGACTTCCAGAACGGCTCTGCTGCCCTAGTACCCAGATTCGGGAATGGAGAAATGCTGCCTCCTTGTGGCCGTTTCCCACAACAGCAGCTTTAAACCCACTGCAAAAGGTCACTAAATATTCACCAATTCAGTTCTGTAAATGTCACCTGCCCTCCAAAAAATACTGAGGTCGAAAATCGACCAAAAAATTCAAGAGTGCAACCTTCCAAAAAGACAATTTGAAGAGGTAGATTGTACTCACACTTTTTTTTTCTTTTTTCTTTTAACACAAAAGAAAAAGGCGTGGAAAAATGATGAATTTTAGGAATTTTTAGAGACATGTCAACCCAAATTACAAAAACCTATCAGCTCACACCAGTCAGAATGGCCCTCGACAAAAATGCTGCAAACAATAAATGCTGACGTGATTGTGGAGAAATGAGTACCCTCGATTCTAAGGGGGACGTGGTAAGAGCCACTAATGAAAGCACAACTGAGGTGCCTTGAAAAGGTAACATTGAGCTACCATACCAGTCAATCAATCATACCCACTGCTGGGTGTATCACCTGAGAAAATGAAAATCCAAAAGTCACAGGCTGGCAATCCTGCTCTCCAGCAATAGTTACCATAGGCAACACTTGGAAGCAACGAAAACGTCCATCAACAGAGGAATGCACCAAGAAGAAGTGGTCCATGTCCACAATGGAATATTAGCCATGGAAATCATTGAAGCACTGCTCTTTGAGGCACCATACATGAGCCTGGAGATAATCACAAAACATGAAGTAGGACGGAAAGCAAAAGACCTATATCCTATAATATCACTTATGGCATTATGTAATAACTGACACAAATGAACATATTTCCAAAGAGAAAGACACTCACGGGCTTAGAAAACAAACTATGCTCATCTAAAAGGAAAGGAGGGGGGAATTGATAAATGAAGAATAGTGTTACTATACGTATACAAATACATATTATATACATGTATCAAAAAGACCGAACATATAGCAAGGGAGGCCTATGGAACACTGTAATATTTTACATGGGAAGAGGATCTGTACATTAATAGACGTAGATAATGTACAAATGAACCAGATTGTGTACACCTAGGAAAAACAATATTCTAATCTTTACTCTGATTAAAAAAATGTAAAAAGCCAAGAAGAAGTAATGAGACATAAACTTATGGGGATTTCTCCTGGCAAATTCCATTCTCATTTACAACCTAGGACAACGACTTCCAGAAAGGCTCTGCTGCCCTAGTACCCAGATTGGGGAATGGAGAAATGCTGCCTCCTTGTGGCCGTTTCCCACAACAGCAGCTTTAAACCCACTGCGAAAGGTCACTAAATATTCACCAACTTGCAGTTCTGTAAATGACACCTGCCCTCCAATAAATTTCTGGGGTCAAAAATCGACGAAAAAATTGAAAAGAGGGCAACCTTCGAAGAAGACAATTTCAAGAGGTATATTGTACACACGGTTTTTTCTTTTAAGTGAAAAGAAAAAGGCGTGGGAAAATGATAAAGTTTAGGAATTTTTAAAGATAGGCAAACGGAAATTACAAATACCTATCAGCTCACAGCAGTCAGAATGGCCATCAGCAAAAATGCTGCAAACAATACATGCTGAAGGGATTGTGGAGAAATGTGTACCCTGAGCTCTAAGGGGGACGTGGTAAGAACCATTCCTGTAAACACAATGGAGGTGCTTTGAAAAGGTAAACATTGAGCTACCAGTGAATCAAGCATACCATCTGCTGAGCCTATCACCTGAGAAAATGAGAATCAAAAAGTCACAGGCTGGCAAACCTGTACGCCAGCAATACTTACCATAGTCAACACATGGAAGCAACAAAAATGTCCATCAACAGAGGAATGCACCAAGAAGAAGTGGTCCATGTATACAACGGAATAGTACTCCAGTAAAAAATGTAAATTAAATTTAAAAAACAAACAAATGTAAGGAGACATCAGCAACTGTGGGTTTCTCCGGGCACATTCCACTCTAATTTATAACCGAAGAACACCACTGGCTGGTAGGTCTGTTTCCCTAGTACCAGCGTGGGGAACGTAGAAAGGCTGCCGCCCTCTGGCCGTTACCTGCAAAAGCAGGTTTAAAGCTTGAGTTAATGGTCACTTCATATGAACTAGTACTGCAGGGCTGTAAATGAAACCTGCCCTCAAAATGTCTTGAGGGAGGTAATGGCCAAAATATTTCAAAAGGTGACACATACTTCAAGTAAACACTTTGAAGAACTAAGCTCTAATCACAGCTGGAAAAATAAAAAGCACATGTCTTAAAGCTCAATTTCAACGCATTATGAGACACATGCAAATTCAACCACAAAGAGGTATCAGCTCAAACCAGTCAGAATAACCATCAGCAAAAAACTACAAAGAATAAATGCTGAAGGTGCTGTGGAGAAGTGCATACCCTCAACTTTACATGGGACGTAACCTGGAAAGAGCCACTAAAGAGAACAGAATGGAGGTGCCTTTAAAAGGTAAACATTGAGCTACCATATGATCCAACAGACCCATTCCTGGAGCTATAACCTAAGAAGACAGAATTGGAAAGACACAGGCAGGCAAATCTGCATTGCATAGTATTACAATAGCCAAGATATGGAAGTAACCAAAAAGTCCACCGACAGATGGGTGGACAAAGAAGAACTGCTACATGTACACATGGAATATGAGCTAGCGAAAAAATGAAACAATGCCATTTGCAGCACCACAGATGAGTCTAGAAGTAATCACGCAACTTGTAGTAAGTGAGTCAGTGAAAGACACATATCCTATCATATCACATACAGGTGTTACCTAAAAATTGAAACAAACGAAGATACTTCCACATAGAAAGGCAATCACAGATTCAGTACAAAAACTTATGCTTCGCCAAATGGAAAGGTGTGAGGATTGGATACACTACCATATTGAGGTTAACGGAGAGATACAAACACATGTGAAATATATAATCACCAAAGATCTACGGAATACCAAGGGAAGACTACTCAACATTGTGTCATAACCTACATGGGAAAAGGATCTGAAGAAGAATAGATATATGTATATGTGTGAAAGAAGCACATCTTGCACACCTAGAACAAACAAAACATTGTAATCAAGTTTGCTGTGATAAAAAATAAAAATTAACTTAAAACTACGAACAAGAAGTAATGAGACATAAACTTAAAGGGCTTTTTCCTGGCACATTCCATTCTAATTTACAACCTAGAACACCACTTCCAGTAAGGCTCTGTTGCCCTAGTAACCAGATTTGGTAAAGGAGAAATGCTGCCGCCTTGTGGCCCATTCCCGCAAGAGCAGCTTTTAACCCACAGCTAATGGTCACTTAACATTCACAAGGACTCAGGGCTGTAAAGGACACCTGCCCTCAAAATTGTGCTGAGGTAGGGAATGGATAAAACAATTCAAAACAGGCAACATTTTCAAGAAGATAGTATGAAGAGGTAAGTTTTACTCACTCTCTTTTTAGAAAAAGGAAAATGGATAAAAGCTCGACCTCAGGAAGTATTAGACTCATGCAATCTAATCTACAAAAAGTTTTCAACTCACACCAGTCGACTGACCATCAGCAAAAAGCCTACAAACAATCAATGCTGAAGAGGTTTTAGAGAACTCTGTACCCTCTAGCTGCTGGTGAGATGTAAAGTGGTTAACAGCCAATAATGAGAACAGAAAGGAGCTGCGTTTAAAAGGAGAAATTGAGGTACCATTCAATCCAGCAGGCGCACCAATGGGCCTCTCACCTGAGAAGACCAGAATCAAGAAGACCCGGGCTGCAAAAGCTGCACTGCAGCCTTATTCACAATAGACAAGACAGTGAAGCAACCAAAATGTCCATCAACGGATGAAGGGATCAACAAGAAGTGGTCCATGTACACAATGAATACTAGCCATGGAAAACCATGAAACACTGCTCTTGGAGGCACCATAGATGATCTTGGAGATAATCACAGAACATGAGGGAAGTCGGAAAGCAAAAGTCCTATATCCTATGAAATCACTTATAGGCGTTATCTAATAACTGACACAAATGAACATATTTCCACAGGGAAAGGCAATCACAGACTTATAAAAAAAAACTATGCTTACCTAAAAGGAAAGGTGGGGGGAATGGATAAATGAAGATTAGCGTTACCATCTGTATACAAATTCATATTATATACATATATCAAAAAGACCGACCATATAGCAAGGGAGGTTGATGGAACACTCTGTAATAATTTACATGGGAAGAGGATCTCTACATAAATAGATATATATAATGTGTAAATGAACCAGAGTGTGTACACCTTGGACAAACAACATTCGAACCATTACCCCAATGTAAAAAATTAAAACAACGAACTAGAAGTAATGAGACATAAACTTATGGGTGGTTTTCCTGGCACATTCCATTCAAATTTACAACCCAGGTAAACGACTTCCAGAACGGCTCTGCTGCCCTAGTACCCAGATTCGGGAATGGAGAAATGCTGCCTCCTTGTGGCCGTTTCCCACAACAGCAGCTTTAAACCCACTGCAAAAGGTCACTAAATATTCACCAATTCAGTTCTGTAAATGTCACCTGCCCTCCAAAAAATACTGAGGTCGAAAATCGACCAAAAAATTCAAGAGTGCAACCTTCCAAAAAGACAATTTGAAGAGGTAGATTGTACTCACACTTTTTTTTTCTTTTTTCTTTTAACACAAAAGAAAAAGGCGTGGAAAAATGATGAATTTTAGGAATTTTTAGAGACATGTCAACCCAAATTACAAAAACCTATCAGCTCACACCAGTCAGAATGGCCCTCGACAAAAATGCTGCAAACAATAAATGCTGACGTGATTGTGGAGAAATGAGTACCCTCGATTCTAAGGGGGACGTGGTAAGAGCCACTAATGAAAGCACAACTGAGGTGCCTTGAAAAGGTAACATTGAGCTACCATACCAGTCAATCAATCATACCCACTGCTGGGTGTATCACCTGAGAAAATGAAAATCCAAAAGTCACAGGCTGGCAATCCTGCTCTCCAGCAATAGTTACCATAGGCAACACTTGGAAGCAACGAAAACGTCCATCAACAGAGGAATGCACCAAGAAGAAGTGGTCCATGTCCACAATGGAATATTAGCCATGGAAATCATTGAAGCACTGCTCTTTGAGGCACCATACATGAGCCTGGAGATAATCACAAAACATGAAGTAGGACGGAAAGCAAAAGACCTATATCCTATAATATCACTTATGGCATTATGTAATAACTGACACAAATGAACATATTTCCAAAGAGAAAGACACTCACGGGCTTAGAAAACAAACTATGCTCATCTAAAAGGAAAGGAGGGGGGAATTGATAAATGAAGAATAGTGTTACTATACGTATACAAATACATATTATATACATGTATCAAAAAGACCGAACATATAGCAAGGGAGGCCTATGGAACACTGTAATATTTTACATGGGAAGAGGATCTGTACATTAATAGACGTAGATAATGTACAAATGAACCAGATTGTGTACACCTAGGAAAAACAATATTCTAATCTTTACTCTGATTAAAAAAATGTAAAAAGCCAAGAAGAAGTAATGAGACATAAACTTATGGGGATTTCTCCTGGCAAATTCCATTCTCATTTACAACCTAGGACAACGACTTCCAGAAAGGCTCTGCTGCCCTAGTACCCAGATTGGGGAATGGAGAAATGCTGCCTCCTTGTGGCCGTTTCCCACAACAGCAGCTTTAAACCCACTGCGAAAGGTCACTAAATATTCACCAACTTGCAGTTCTGTAAATGACACCTGCCCTCCAATAAATTTCTGGGGTCAAAAATCGACGAAAAAATTGAAAAGAGGGCAACCTTCGAAGAAGACAATTTCAAGAGGTATATTGTACACACGGTTTTTTCTTTTAAGTGAAAAGAAAAAGGCGTGGGAAAATGATAAAGTTTAGGAATTTTTAAAGATAGGCAAACGGAAATTACAAATACCTATCAGCTCACAGCAGTCAGAATGGCCATCAGCAAAAATGCTGCAAACAATACATGCTGAAGGGATTGTGGAGAAATGTGTACCCTGAGCTCTAAGGGGGACGTGGTAAGAACCATTCCTGTAAACACAATGGAGGTGCTTTGAAAAGGTAAACATTGAGCTACCAGTGAATCAAGCATACCATCTGCTGAGCCTATCACCTGAGAAAATGAGAATCAAAAAGTCACAGGCTGGCAAACCTGTACGCCAGCAATACTTACCATAGTCAACACATGGAAGCAACAAAAATGTCCATCAACAGAGGAATGCACCAAGAAGAAGTGGTCCATGTATACAACGGAATAGTACTCCAGTAAAAAATGTAAATTAAATTTAAAAAACAAACAAATGTAAGGAGACATCAGCAACTGTGGGTTTCTCCGGGCACATTCCACTCTAATTTATAACCGAAGAACACCACTGGCTGGTAGGTCTGTTTCCCTAGTACCAGCGTGGGGAACGTAGAAAGGCTGCCGCCCTCTGGCCGTTACCTGCAAAAGCAGGTTTAAAGCTTGAGTTAATGGTCACTTCATATGAACTAGTACTGCAGGGCTGTAAATGAAACCTGCCCTCAAAATGTCTTGAGGGAGGTAATGGCCAAAATATTTCAAAAGGTGACACATACTTCAAGTAAACACTTTGAAGAACTAAGCTCTAATCACAGCTGGAAAAATAAAAAGCACATGTCTTAAAGCTCAATTTCAACGCATTATGAGACACATGCAAATTCAACCACAAAGAGGTATCAGCTCAAACCAGTCAGAATAACCATCAGCAAAAAACTACAAAGAATAAATGCTGAAGGTGCTGTGGAGAAGTGCATACCCTCAACTTTACATGGGACGTAACCTGGAAAGAGCCACTAAAGAGAACAGAATGGAGGTGCCTTTAAAAGGTAAACATTGAGCTACCATATGATCCAACAGACCCATTCCTGGAGCTATAACCTAAGAAGACAGAATTGGAAAGACACAGGCAGGCAAATCTGCATTGCATAGTATTACAATAGCCAAGATATGGAAGTAACCAAAAAGTCCACCGACAGATGGGTGGACAAAGAAGAACTGCTACATGTACACATGGAATATGAGCTAGCGAAAAAATGAAACAATGCCATTTGCAGCACCACAGATGAGTCTAGAAGTAATCACGCAACTTGTAGTAAGTGAGTCAGTGAAAGACACATATCCTATCATATCACATACAGGTGTTACCTAAAAATTGAAACAAACGAAGATACTTCCACATAGAAAGGCAATCACAGATTCAGTACAAAAACTTATGCTTCGCCAAATGGAAAGGTGTGAGGATTGGATACACTACCATATTGAGGTTAACGGAGAGATACCAACACATGTGAAATATATAATCACCAAAGATCTACGGAATACCAAGGGAAGACTACTCAACATTGTGTCATAACCTACATGGGAAAAGGATCTGAAGAAGAATAGATATATGTATATGTGTGAAAGAAGCACATCTTGCACACCTAGAACAAACAAAACATTGTAATCAAGTTTGCTGTGATAAAAAATAAAAATTAACTTAAAACTACGAACAAGAAGTAATGAGACATAAACTTAAAGGGCTTTTTCCTGGCACATTCCATTCTAATTTACAACCTAGAACACCACTTCCAGTAAGGCTCTGTTGCCCTAGTAACCAGATTTGGTAAAGGAGAAATGCTGCCGCCTTGTGGCCCATTCCCGCAAGAGCAGCTTTTAACCCACAGCTAATGGTCACTTAACATTCACAAGGACTCAGGGCTGTAAAGGACACCTGCCCTCAAAATTGTGCTGAGGTAGGGAATGGATAAAACAATTCAAAACAGGCAACATTTTCAAGAAGATAGTATGAAGAGGTAAGTTTTACTCACTCTCTTTTTAGAAAAAGGAAAATGGATAAAAGCTCGACCTCAGGAAGTATTAGACTCATGCAATCTAATCTACAAAAAGTTTTCAACTCACACCAGTCGACTGACCATCAGCAAAAAGCCTACAAACAATCAATGCTGAAGAGGTTTTAGAGAACTCTGTACCCTCTAGCTGCTGGTGAGATGTAAAGTGGTTAACAGCCAATAATGAGAACAGAAAGGAGCTGCGTTTAAAAGGAGAAATTGAGGTACCATTCAATCCAGCAGGCGCACCAATGGGCCTCTCACCTGAGAAGACCAGAATCAAGAAGACCCGGGCTGCAAAAGCTGCACTGCAGCCTTATTCACAATAGACAAGACAGTGAAGCAACCAAAATGTCCATCAACGGATGAAGGGATCAACAAGAAGTGGTCCATGTACACAATGAATACTAGCCATGGAAAACCATGAAACACTGCTCTTGGAGGCACCATAGATGATCTTGGAGATAATCACAGAACATGAGGGAAGTCGGAAAGCAAAAGTCCTATATCCTATGAAATCACTTATAGGCGTTATCTAATAACTGACACAAATGAACATATTTCCACAGGGAAAGGCAATCACAGACTTATAAAAAAAAACTATGCTTACCTAAAAGGAAAGGTGGGGGGAATGGATAAATGAAGATTAGCGTTACCATCTGTATACAAATTCATATTATATACATATATCAAAAAGACCGACCATATAGCAAGGGAGGTTGATGGAACACTCTGTAATAATTTACATGGGAAGAGGATCTCTACATAAATAGATATATATAATGTGTAAATGAACCAGAGTGTGTACACCTTGGACAAACAACATTCGAACCATTACCCCAATGTAAAAAATTAAAACAACGAACTAGAAGTAATGAGACATAAACTTATGGGTGGTTTTCCTGGCACATTCCATTCAAATTTACAACCCAGGTAAACGACTTCCAGAACGGCTCTGCTGCCCTAGTACCCAGATTCGGGAATGGAGAAATGCTGCCTCCTTGTGGCCGTTTCCCACAACAGCAGCTTTAAACCCACTGCAAAAGGTCACTAAATATTCACCAGTTCAGTTCTGTAAATGTCACCTGCCCTCCAAAAAATACTGAGGTCGAAAATCGACCAAAAAATTCAAGAGTGCAACCTTCCAAAAAGACAATTTGAAGAGGTAGATTGTACTCACACTTTTTTTTTCTTTTTTCTTTTAACACAAAAGAAAAAGGCGTGGAAAAATGATGAATTTTAGGAATTTTTAGAGACATGTCAACCCAAATTACAAAAACCTATCAGCTCACACCAGTCAGAATGGCCCTCGACAAAAATGCTGCAAACAATAAATGCTGACGTGATTGTGGAGAAATGAGTACCCTCGATTCTAAGGGGGACGTGGTAAGAGCCACTAATGAAAGCACAACTGAGGTGCCTTGAAAAGGTAACATTGAGCTACCATACCAGTCAATCAATCATACCCACTGCTGGGTGTATCACCTGAGAAAATGAAAATCCAAAAGTCACAGGCTGGCAATCCTGCTCTCCAGCAATAGTTACCATAGGCAACACTTGGAAGCAACGAAAACGTCCATCAACAGAGGAATGCACCAAGAAGAAGTGGTCCATGTCCACAATGGAATATTAGCCATGGAAATCATTGAAGCACTGCTCTTTGAGGCACCATACATGAGCCTGGAGATAATCACAAAACATGAAGTAGGACGGAAAGCAAAAGACCTATATCCTATAATATCACTTATGGCATTATGTAATAACTGACACAAATGAACATATTTCCAAAGAGAAAGACACTCACGGGCTTAGAAAACAAACTATGCTCATCTAAAAGGAAAGGAGGGGGGAATTGATAAATGAAGAATAGTGTTACTATACGTATACAAATACATATTATATACATGTATCAAAAAGACCGAACATATAGCAAGGGAGGTCTATGGAACACTGTAATATTTTACATGGGAAGAGGATCTGTACATTAATAGACGTAGATAATGTACAAATGAACCAGATTGTGTACACCTAGGAAAAACAATATTCTAATCTTTACTCTGATTAAAAAAATGTAAAAAGCCAAGAAGAAGTAATGAGACATAAACTTATGGGGATTTCTCCTGGCAAATTCCATTCTCATTTACAACCTAGGACAACGACTTCCAGAAAGGCTCTGCTGCCCTAGTACCCAGATTGGGGAATGGAGAAATGCTGCCTCCTTGTGGCCGTTTCCCACAACAGCAGCTTTAAACCCACTGCGAAAGGTCACTAAATATTCACCAACTTGCAGTTCTGTAAATGACACCTGCCCTCCAATAAATTTCTGGGGTCAAAAATCGACGAAAAAATTGAAAAGAGGGCAACCTTCGAAGAAGACAATTTCAAGAGGTATATTGTACACACGGTTTTTTCTTTTAAGTGAAAAGAAAAAGGCGTGGGAAAATGATAAAGTTTAGGAATTTTTAAAGATAGGCAAACGGAAATTACAAATACCTATCAGCTCACAGCAGTCAGAATGGCCATCAGCAAAAATGCTGCAAACAATACATGCTGAAGGGATTGTGGAGAAATGTGTACCCTGAGCTCTAAGGGGGACGTGGTAAGAACCATTACTGTAAACACAATGGAGGTGCTTTGAAAAGGTAAACATTGAGCTACCAGTGAATCAAGCATACCATCTGCTGAGCCTATCACCTGAGAAAATGAGAATCAAAAAGTCACAGGCTGGCAAACCTGTACGCCAGCAATACTTACCATAGTCAACACATGGAAGCAACAAAAATGTCCATCAACAGAGGAATGCACCAAGAAGAAGTGGTCCATGTATACAACGGAATAGTACTCCAGTAAAAAATGTAAATTAAATTTAAAAAACAAACAAATGTAAGGAGACATCAGCAACTGTGGGTTTCTCCGGGCACATTCCACTCTAATTTATAACCGAAGAACACCACTGGCTGGTAGGTCTGTTTCCCTAGTACCAGCGTGGGGAACGTAGAAAGGCTGCCGCCCTCTGGCCGTTACCTGCAAAAGCAGGTTTAAAGCTTGAGTTAATGGTCACTTCATATGAACTAGTACTGCAGGGCTGTAAATGAAACCTGCCCTCAAAATGTCTTGAGGGAGGTAATGGCCAAAATATTTCAAAAGGTGACACATACTTCAAGTAAACACTTTGAAGAACTAAGCTCTAATCACAGCTGGAAAAATAAAAAGCACATGTCTTAAAGCTCAATTTCAACGCATTATGAGACACATGCAAATTCAACCACAAAGAGGTATCAGCTCAAACCAGTCAGAATAACCATCAGCAAAAAACTACAAAGAATAAATGCTGAAGGTGCTGTGGAGAAGTGCATACCCTCAACTTTACATGGGACGTAACCTGGAAAGAGCCACTAAAGAGAACAGAATGGAGGTGCCTTTAAAAGGTAAACATTGAGCTACCATATGATCCAACAGACCCATTCCTGGAGCTATAACCTAAGAAGACAGAATTGGAAAGACACAGGCAGGCAAATCTGCATTGCATAGTATTACAATAGCCAAGATATGGAAGTAACCAAAAAGTCCACCGACAGATGGGTGGACAAAGAAGAACTGCTACATGTACACATGGAATATGAGCTAGCGAAAAAATGAAACAATGCCATTTGCAGCACCACAGATGAGTCTAGAAGTAATCACGCAACTTGTAGTAAGTGAGTCAGTGAAAGACACATATCCTATCATATCACATACAGGTGTTACCTAAAAATTGAAACAAACGAAGATACTTCCACATAGAAAGGCAATCACAGATTCAGTACAAAAACTTATGCTTCGCCAAATGGAAAGGTGTGAGGATTGGATACACTACCATATTGAGGTTAACGGAGAGATACAAACACATGTGAAATATATAATCACCAAAGATCTACGGAATACCAAGGGAAGACTACTCAACATTGTGTCATAACCTACATGGGAAAAGGATCTGAAGAAGAATAGATATATGTATATGTGTGAAAGAAGCACATCTTGCACACCTAGAACAAACAAAACATTGTAATCAAGTTTGCTGTGATAAAAAATAAAAATTAACTTAAAACTACAAACAAGAAGTAATGAGACATATACTTAAAGGGCTTTTTCCTGGCACATTCCATTCTAATTTACAACCTAGAACACCACTTCCAGTAAGGCTCTGTTGCCCTAGTAACCAGATTTGGTAAAGGAGAAATGCTGCCGCCTTGTGGCCCATTCCCGCAAGAGCAGCTTTTAACCCACAGCTAATGGTCACTTAACATTCACAAGGACTCAGGGCTGTAAAGGACACCTGCCCTCAAAATTGTGCTGAGGTAGGGAATGGATAAAACAATTCAAAACAGGCAACATTTTCAAGAAGATAGTATGAAGAGGTAAGTTTTACTCACTCTCCTTTTAGAAAAAGGAAAATGGATAAAAGCTCAACCTCAGGAAGTATTAGACTCATGCAATCTAATCTACAAAAAGTTTTCAACTCACACCAGTCGACTGACCATCAGCAAAAAGCCTACAAACAATCAATGCTGAAGAGGTTTTAGAGAACTCTGTACCCTCTAGCTGCTGGTGAGATGTAAAGTGGTTAACAGCCAATAATGAGAACAGAAAGGAGCTGCGTTTAAAAGGAGAAACTGAGGTACCATTCAATCCAGCAGGCGCACCAATGGGCCTCTCACCTGAGAAGACCAGAATCAAGAAGACCCGGGCTGCAAAAGCTGCACTGCAGCCTTATTCACAATAGACAAGACAGTGAAGCAACCAAAATGTCCATCAACGGATGAAGGGATCAACAAGAAGTGGTCCATGTACACAATGAATACTAGCCATGGAAAACCATGAAACACTGCTCTTGGAGGCACCATAGATGATCTTGGAGATAATCACAGAACATGAGGGAAGTCGGAAAGCAAAAGTCCTATATCCTATGAAATCACTTATAGGCGTTATCTAATAACTGACACAAATGAACATATTTCCACAGGGAAAGGCAATCACAGACTTATAAAAAAAAACTATGCTTACCTAAAAGGAAAGGTGGGGGGAATGGATAAATGAAGATTAGCGTTACCATCTGTATACAAATTCATATTATATACATATATCAAAAAGACCGACCATATAGCAAGGGAGGTTGATGGAACACTCTGTAATAATTTACATGGGAAGAGGATCTCTACATAAATAGATATATATGTGTAAATGAACCAGAGTGTGTACACCTTGGACAAACAACATTCGAACCATTACCCCAATGTAAAAAATTAAAACAACGAACTAGAAGTAATGAGACATAAACTTATGGGTGGTTTTCCTGGCACATTCCATTCAAATTTACAACCCAGGTAAACGACTTCCAGAACGGCTCTGCTGCCCTAGTACCCAGATTCGGGAATGGAGAAATGCTGCCTCCTTGTGGCCGTTTCCCACAACAGCAGCTTTAAACCCACTGCAAAAGGTCACTAAATATTCACCAATTCAGTTCTGTAAATGTCACCTGCCCTCCAAAAAATACTGAGGTCGAAAATCGACCAAAAAATTCAAGAGTGCAACCTTCCGAAAAGACAATTTGAAGAGGTAGATTGTACTCACACTTTTTTTTTCTTTTTTCTTTTAACACAAAAGAAAAAGGCGTGGAAAAATGATGAATTTTAGGAATTTTTAGAGACATGTCAACCCAAATTACAAAAACCTATCAGCTCACACCAGTCAGAATGGCCCTCGACAAAAATGCTGCAAACAATAAATGCTGACGTGATTGTGGAGAAATGAGTACCCTCGATTCTAAGGGGGACGTGGTAAGAGCCACTAATGAAAGCACAACTGAGGTGCCTTGAAAAGGTAACATTGAGCTACCATACCAGTCAATCAATCATACCCACTGCTGGGTGTATCACCTGAGAAAATGAAAATCCAAAAGTCACAGGCTGGCAATCCTGCACTCCAGCAATAGTTACCATAGGCAACACTTGGAAGCAACGAAAACGTCCATCAACAGAGGAATGCACCAAGAAGAAGTGGTCCATGTCCACAATGGAATATTAGCCATGGAAATCATTGAAGCACTGCTCTTTGAGGCACCATACATGAGCCTGGAGATAATCACAAAACATGAAGTAGGACGGAAAGCAAAAGACCTATATCCTATAATATCACTTATGGCATTATGTACTAACTGACACAAATGAACATATTTCCAAAGAGAAAGACACTCACGGGCTTAGAAAACAAACTATGCTCATCTAAAAGGAAAGGAGGGGGGAATTGATAAATGAAGAATAGTGTTACTATACGTATACAAATACATATTATATACATGTATCAAAAAGACCGAACATATAGCAAGGGAGGTCTATGGAACACTGTAATATTTTACATGGGAAGAGGATCTGTACATTAATAGACGTAGATAATGTACAAATGAACCAGATTGTGTACACCTAGGAAAAACAATATTCTAATCTTTACTCTGATTAAAAAAATGTAAAAAGCCAAGAAGAAGTAATGAGACATAAACTTATGGGGATTTCTCCTGGCAAATTCCATTCTCATTTACAACCTAGGACAACGACTTCCAGAAAGGCTCTGCTGCCCTAGTACCCAGATTGGGGAATGGAGAAATGCTGCCTCCTTGTGGCCGTTTCCCACAACAGCAGCTTTAAACCCACTGCGAAAGGTCACTAAATATTCACCAACTTGCAGTTCTGTAAATGACACCTGCCCTCCAATAAATTTCTGGGGTCAAAAATCGACGAAAAAATTGAAAAGAGGGCAACCTTCGAAGAAGACAATTTCAAGAGGTATATTGTACACACGGTTTTTTCTTTTAAGTGAAAAGAAAAAGGCGTGGGAAAATGATAAAGTTTAGGAATTTTTAAAGATAGGCAAACGGAAATTACAAATACCTATCAGCTCACAGCAGTCAGAATGGCCATCAGCAAAAATGCTGCAAACAATACATGCTGAAGGGATTGTGGAGAAATGTGTACCCTGAGCTCTAAGGGGGACGTGGTAAGAACCATTACTGTAAACACAATGGAGGTGCTTTGAAAAGGTAAACATTGAGCTACCAGTGAATCAAGCATACCATCTGCTGAGCCTATCACCTGAGAAAATGAGAATCAAAAAGTCACAGGCTGGCAAACCTGTACGCCAGCAATACTTACCATAGTCAACACATGGAAGCAACAAAAATGTCCATCAACAGAGGAATGCACCAAGAAGAAGTGGTCCATGTATACAACGGAATAGTACTCCAGTAAAAAATGTAAATTAAATTTAAAAAACAAACAAATGTAAGGAGACATCAGCAACTGTGGGTTTCTCCGGGCACATTCCACTCTAATTTATAACCGAAGAACACCACTGGCTGGTAGGTCTGTTTCCCTAGTACCAGCGTGGGGAACGTAGAAAGGCTGCCGCCCTCTGGCCGTTACCTGCAAAAGCAGGTTTAAAGCTTGAGTTAATGGTCACTTCATATGAACTAGTACTGCAGGGCTGTAAATGAAACCTGCCCTCAAAATGTCTTGAGGGAGGTAATGGCCAAAATATTTCAAAAGGTGACACATACTTCAAGTAAACACTTTGAAGAACTAAGCTCTAATCACAGCTGGAAAAATAAAAAGCACATGTCTTAAAGCTCAATTTCAACGCATTATGAGACACATGCAAATTCAACCACAAAGAGGTATCAGCTCAAACCAGTCAGAATAACCATCAGCAAAAAAACTACAAAGAATAAATGCTGAAGGTGCTGTGGAGAAGTGCATACACTCAACTTTACATGGGACGTAACCTGGAAAGAGCCACTAAAGAGAACAGAATGGAGGTGCCTTTAAAAGGTAAACATTGAGCTACCATATGATCCAACAGACCCATTCCTGGAGCTATAACCTAAGAAGACAGAATTGGAAAGACACAGGCAGGCAAATCTGCATTGCATAGTATTACAATAGCCAAGATATGGAAGTAACCAAAAAGTCCACCGACAGATGGGTGGACAAAGAAGAACTGCTACATGTACACATGGAATATGAGCTAGCGAAAAAATGAAACAATGCCATTTGCAGCACCACAGATGAGTCTAGAAGTAATCACGCAACTTGTAGTAAGTGAGTCAGTGAAAGACACATATCCTATCATATCACATACAGGTGTTACCTAAAAATTGAAACAAACGAAGATACTTCCACATAGAAAGGCAATCACAGATTCAGTACAAAAACTTATGCTTCGCCAAATGGAAAGGTGTGAGGATTGGATACACTACCATATTGAGGTTAACGGAGAGATACAAACACATGTGAAATATATAATCACCAAAGATCTACGGAATACCAAGGGAAGACTACTCAACATTGTGTCATAACCTACATGGGAAAAGGATCTGAAGAAGAATAGATATATGTATATGTGTGAAAGAAGCACATCTTGCACACCTAGAACAAACAAAACATTGTAATCAAGTTTGCTGTGATAAAAAATAAAAATTAACTTAAAACTACGAACAAGAAGTAATGAGACATAAACTTAAAGGGCTTTTTCCTGGCACATTCCATTCTAATTTACAACCTAGAACACCACTTCCAGTAAGGCTCTGTTGCCCTAGTAACCAGATTTGGTAAAGGAGAAATGCTGCCGCCTTGTGGCCCATTCCCGCAAGAGCAGCTTTTAACCCACAGCTAATGGTCACTTAACATTCACAAGGACTCAGGGCTGTAAAGGACACCTGCCCTCAAAATTGTGCTGAGGTAGGGAATGGATAAAACAATTCAAAACAGGCAACATTTTCAAGAAGATAGTATGAAGAGGTAAGTTTTACTCACTCTCTTTTTAGAAAAAGGAAAATGGATAAAAGCTCGACCTCAGGAAGTATTAGACTCATGCAATCTAATCTACAAAAAGTTTTCAACTCACACCAGTCGACTGACCATCAGCAAAAAGCCTACAAACAATCAATGCTGAAGAGGTTTTAGAGAACTCTGTACCCTCTAGCTGCTGGTGAGATGTAAAGTGGCTAACAGCCAATAATGAGAACAGAAAGGAGCTGCGTTTAAAAGGAGAAATTGAGGTACCATTCAATCCAGCAGGCGCACCAATGGGCCTCTCACCTGAGAAGACCAGAATCAAGAAGACCCGGGCTGCAAAAGCTGCACTGCAGCCTTATTCACAATAGACAAGACAGTGAAGCAACCAAAATGTCCATCAACGGATGAAGGGATCAACAAGAAGTGGTCCATGTACACAATGAATACTAGCCATGGAAAACCATGAAACACTGCTCTTGGAGGCACCATAGATGATCTTGGAGATAATCACAGAACATGAGGGAAGTCGGAAAGCAAAAGTCCTATATCCTATGAAATCACTTATAGGCGTTATCTAATAACTGACACAAATGAACATATTTCCACAGGGAAAGGCAATCACAGACTTATAAAAAAAAACTATGCTTACCTAAAAGGAAAGGTGGGGGGAATGGATAAATGAAGATTAGCGTTACCATCTGTATACAAATTCATATTATATACATATATCAAAAAGACCGACCATATAGCAAGGGAGGTTGATGGAACACTCTGTAATAATTTACATGGGAAGAGGATCTCTACATAAATAGATATATATAATGTGTAAATGAACCAGAGTGTGTACACCTTGGACAAACAACATTCGAACCATTACCCCAATGTAAAAAATTAAAACAACGAACTAGAAGTAATGAGACATAAACTTATGGGTGGTTTTCCTGGCACATTCCATTCAAATTTACAACCCAGGTAAACGACTTCCAGAACGGCTCTGCTGCCCTAGTACCCAGATTCGGGAATGGAGAAATGCTGCCTCCTTGTGGCCGTTTCCCACAACAGCAGCTTTAAACCCACTGCAAAAGGTCACTAAATATTCACCAATTCAGTTCTGTAAATGTCACCTGCCCTCCAAAAAATACTGAGGTCGAAAATCGACCAAAAATTTCAAGAGTGCAACCTTCCAAAAAGACAATTTGAAGAGGTAGATTGTACTCACACTTTTTTTTTCTTTTTTCTTTTAACACAAAAGAAAAAGGCGTGGAAAAATGATGAATTTTAGGAATTTTTAGAGACATGTCAACCCAAATTACAAAAACCTATCAGCTCACACCAGTCAGAATGGCCCTCGACAAAAATGCTGCAAACAATAAATGCTGACGTGATTGTGGAGAAATGAGTACCCTCGATTCTAAGGGGGACGTGGTAAGAGCCACTAATGAAAGCACAACTGAGGTGCCTTGAAAAGGTAACATTGAGCTACCATACCAGTCAATCAATCATACCCACTGCTGGGTGTATCACCTGAGAAAATGAAAATCCAAAAGTCACAGGCTGGCAATCCTGCTCTCCAGCAATAGTTACCATAGGCAACACTTGGAAGCAACGAAAACGTCCATCAACAGAGGAATGCACCAAGAAGAAGTGGTCCATGTCCACAATGGAATATTAGCCATGGAAATCATTGAAGCACTGCTCTTTGAGGCACCATACATGAGCCTGGAGATAATCACAAAACATGAAGTAGGACGGAAAGCAAAAGACCTATATCCTATAATATCACTTATGGCATTATGTACTAACTGACACAAATGAACATATTTCCAAAGAGAAAGACACTCACGGGCTTAGAAAACAAACTATGCTCATCTAAAAGGAAAGGAGGGGGGAATTGATAAATGAAGAATAGTGTTACTATACGTATACAAATACATATTATATACATGTATCAAAAAGACCGAACATATAGCAAGGGAGGCCTATGGAACACTGTAATATTTTACATGGGAAGAGGATCTGTACATTAATAGACGTAGATAATGTACAAATGAACCAGATTGTGTACACCTAGGAAAAACAATATTCTAATCTTTACTCTGATTAAAAAAATGTAAAAAGCCAAGAAGAAGTAATGAGACATAAACTTATGGGGATTTCTCCTGGCAAATTCCATTCTCATTTACAACCTAGGACAACGACTTCCAGAAAGGCTCTGCTGCCCTAGTACCCAGATTGGGGAATGGAGAAATGCTGCCTCCTTGTGGCCGTTTCCCACAACAGCAGCTTTAAACCCACTGCGAAAGGTCACTAAATATTCACCAACTTGCAGTTCTGTAAATGACACCTGCCCTCCAATAAATTTCTGGGGTCAAAAATCGACGAAAAAATTGAAAAGAGGGCAACCTTCGAAGAAGACAATTTCAAGAGGTATATTGTACACACGGTTTTTTCTTTTAAGTGAAAAGAAAAAGGCGTGGGAAAATGATAAAGTTTAGGAATTTTTAAAGATAGGCAAACGGAAATTACAAATACCTATCAGCTCACAGCAGTCAGAATGGCCATCAGCAAAAATGCTGCAAACAATACATGCTGAAGGGATTGTGGAGAAATGTGTACCCTGAGCTCTAAGGGGGACGTGGTAAGAACCATTCCTGTAAACACAATGGAGGTGCTTTGAAAAGGTAAACATTGAGCTACCAGTGAATCAAGCATACCATCTGCTGAGCCTATCACCTGAGAAAATGAGAATCAAAAAGTCACAGGCTGGCAAACCTGTACGCCAGCAATACTTACCATAGTCAACACATGGAAGCAACAAAAATGTCCATCAACAGAGGAATGCACCAAGAAGAAGTGGTCCATGTATACAACGGAATAGTACTCCAGTAAAAAATGTAAATTAAATTTAAAAAACAAACAAATGTAAGGAGACATCAGCAACTGTGGGTTTCTCCGGGCACATTCCACTCTAATTTATAACCGAAGAACACCACTGGCTGGTAGGTCTGTTTCCCTAGTACCAGCGTGGGGAACGTAGAAAGGCTGCCGCCCTCTGGCCGTTACCTGCAAAAGCAGGTTTAAAGCTTGAGTTAATGGTCACTTCATATGAACTAGTACTGCAGGGCTGTAAATGAAACCTGCCCTCAAAATGTCTTGAGGGAGGTAATGGCCAAAATATTTCAAAAGGTGACACATACTTCAAGTAAACACTTTGAAGAACTAAGCTCTAATCACAGCTGGAAAAATAAAAAGCACATGTCTTAAAGCTCAATTTCAACGCATTATGAGACACATGCAAATTCAACCACAAAGAGGTATCAGCTCAAACCAGTCAGAATAACCATCAGCAAAAAACTACAAAGAATAAATGCTGAAGGTGCTGTGGAGAAGTGCATACCCTCAACTTTACATGGGACGTAACCTGGAAAGAGCCACTAAAGAGAACAGAATGGAGGTGCCTTTAAAAGGTAAACATTGAGCTACCATATGATCCAACAGACCCATTCCTGGAGCTATAACCTAAGAAGACAGAATTGGAAAGACACAGGCAGGCAAATCTGCATTGCATAGTATTACAATAGCCAAGATATGGAAGTAACCAAAAAGTCCACCGACAGATGGGTGGACAAAGAAGAACTGCTACATGTACACATGGAATATGAGCTAGCGAAAAAATGAAACAATGCCATTTGCAGCACCACAGATGAGTCTAGAAGTAATCACGCAACTTGTAGTAAGTGAGTCAGTGAAAGACACATATCCTATCATATCACATACAGGTGTTACCTAAAAATTGAAACAAACGAAGATACTTCCACATAGAAAGGCAATCACAGATTCAGTACAAAAACTTATGCTTCGCCAAATGGAAAGGTGTGAGGATTGGATACACTACCATATTGAGGTTAACGGAGAGATACAAACACATGTGAAATATATAATCACCAAAGATCTACGGAATACCAAGGGAAGACTACTCAACATTGTGTCATAACCTACATGGGAAAAGGATCTGAAGAAGAATAGATATATGTATATGTGTGAAAGAAGCACATCTTGCACACCTAGAACAAACAAAACATTGTAATCAAGTTTGCTGTGATAAAAAATAAAAATTAACTTAAAACTACGAACAAGAAGTAATGAGACATAAACTTAAAGGGCTTTTTCCTGGCACATTCCATTCTAATTTACAACCTAGAACACCACTTCCAGTAAGGCTCTGTTGCCCTAGTAACCAGATTTGGTAAAGGAGAAATGCTGCCGCCTTGTGGCCCATTCCCGCAAGAGCAGCTTTTAACCCACAGCTAATGGTCACTTAACATTCACAAGGACTCAGGGCTGTAAAGGACACCTGCCCTCAAAATTGTGCTGAGGTAGGGAATGGATAAAACAATTCAAAACAGGCAACATTTTCAAGAAGATAGTATGAAGAGGTAAGTTTTACTCACTCTCTTTTTAGAAAAAGGAAAATGGATAAAAGCTCGACCTCAGGAAGTATTAGACTCATGCAATCTAATCTACAAAAAGTTTTCAACTCACACCAGTCGACTGACCATCAGCAAAAAGCCTACAAACAATCAATGCTGAAGAGGTTTTAGAGAACTCTGTACCCTCTAGCTGCTGGTGAGATGTAAAGTGGCTAACAGCCAATAATGAGAACAGAAAGGAGCTGCGTTTAAAAGGAGAAATTGAGGTACCATTCAATCCAGCAGGCGCACCAATGGGCCTCTCACCTGAGAAGACCAGAATCAAGAAGACCCGGGCTGCAAAAGCTGCACTGCAGCCTTATTCACAATAGACAAGACAGTGAAGCAACCAAAATGTCCATCAACGGATGAAGGGATCAACAAGAAGTGGTCCATGTACACAATGAATACTAGCCATGGAAAACCATGAAACACTGCTCTTGGAGGCACCATAGATGATCTTGGAGATAATCACAGAACATGAGGGAAGTCGGAAAGCAAAAGTCCTATATCCTATGAAATCACTTATAGGCGTTATCTAATAACTGACACAAATGAACATATTTCCACAGGGAAAGGCAATCACAGACTTATAAAAAAAAACTATGCTTACCTAAAAGGAAAGGTGGGGGGAATGGATAAATGAAGATTAGCGTTACCATCTGTATACAAATTCATATTATATACATATATCAAAAAGACCGACCATATAGCAAGGGAGGTTGATGGAACACTCTGTAATAATTTACATGGGAAGAGGATCTCTACATAAATAGATATATATAATGTGTAAATGAACCAGAGTGTGTACACCTTGGACAAACAACATTCGAACCATTACCCCAATGTAAAAAATTAAAACAACGAACTAGAAGTAATGAGACATAAACTTATGGGTGGTTTTCCTGGCACATTCCATTCAAATTTACAACCCAGGTAAACGACTTCCAGAACGGCTCTGCTGCCCTAGTACCCAGATTCGGGAATGGAGAAATGCTGCCTCCTTGTGGCCGTTTCCCACAACAGCAGCTTTAAACCCACTGCAAAAGGTCACTAAATATTCACCAGTTCAGTTCTGTAAATGTCACCTGCCCTCCAAAAAATACTGAGGTCGAAAATCGACCAAAAAATTCAAGAGTGCAACCTTCCAAAAAGACAATTTGAAGAGGTAGATTGTACTCACACTTTTTTTTTCTTTTTTCTTTTAACACAAAAGAAAAAGGCGTGGAAAAATGATGAATTTTAGGAATTTTTAGAGACATGTCAACCCAAATTACAAAAACCTATCAGCTCACACCAGTCAGAATGGCCCTCAACAAAAATGCTGCAAACAATAAATGCTGACGTGATTGTGGAGAAATGAGTACCCTCGATTCTAAGGGGGACGTGGTAAGAGCCACTAATGAAAGCACAACTGAGGTGCCTTGAAAAGGTAACATTGAGCTACCATACCAGTCAATCAATCATACCCACTGCTGGGTGTATCACCTGAGAAAATGAAAATCCAAAAGTCACAGGCTGGCAATCCTGCTCTCCAGCAATAGTTACCATAGGCAACACTTGGAAGCAACGAAAACGTCCATCAACAGAGGAATGCACCAAGAAGAAGTGGTCCATGTCCACAATGGAATATTAGCCATGGAAATCATTGAAGCACTGCTCTTTGAGGCACCATACATGAGCCTGGAGATAATCACAAAACATGAAGTAGGACGGAAAGCAAAAGACCTATATCCTATAATATCACTTATGGCATTATGTACTAACTGACACAAATGAACATATTTCCAAAGAGAAAGACACTCACGGGCTTAGAAAACAAACTATGCTCATCTAAAAGGAAAGGAGGGGGGAATTGATAAATGAAGAATAGTGTTACTATACGTATACAAATACATATTATATACATGTATCAAAAAGACCGAACATATAGCAAGGGAGGCCTATGGAACACTGTAATATTTTACATGGGAAGAGGATCTGTACATTAATAGACGTAGATAATGTACAAATGAACCAGATTGTGTACACCTAGGAAAAACAATATTCTAATCTTTACTCTGATTAAAAAAATGTAAAAAGCCAAGAAGAAGTAATGAGACATAAACTTATGGGGATTTCTCCTGGCAAATTCCATTCTCATTTACAACCTAGGACAACGACTTCCAGAAAGGCTCTGCTGCCCTAGTACCCAGATTGGGGAATGGAGAAATGCTGCCTCCTTGTGGCCGTTTCCCACAACAGCAGCTTTAAACCCACTGCGAAAGGTCACTAAATATTCACCAACTTGCAGTTCTGTAAATGACACCTGCCCTCCAATAAATTTCTGGGGTCAAAAATCGACGAAAAAATTGAAAAGAGGGCAACCTTCGAAGAAGACAATTTCAAGAGGTATATTGTACACACGGTTTTTTCTTTTAAGTGAAAAGAAAAAGGCGTGGGAAAATGATAAAGTTTAGGAATTTTTAAAGATAGGCAAACGGAAATTACAAATACCTATCAGCTCACAGCAGTCAGAATGGCCATCAGCAAAAATGCTGCAAACAATACATGCTGAAGGGATTGTGGAGAAATGTGTACCCTGAGCTCTAAGGGGGACGTGGTAAGAACCATTCCTGTAAACACAATGGAGGTGCTTTGAAAAGGTAAACATTGAGCTACCAGTGAATCAAGCATACCATCTGCTGAGCCTATCACCTGAGAAAATGAGAATCAAAAAGTCACAGGCTGGCAAACCTGTACGCCAGCAATACTTACCATAGTCAACACATGGAAGCAACAAAAATGTCCATCAACAGAGGAATGCACCAAGAAGAAGTGGTCCATGTATACAACGGAATAGTACTCCAGTAAAAAATGTAAATTAAATTTAAAAAACAAACAAATGTAAGGAGACATCAGCAACTGTGGGTTTCTCCGGGCACATTCCACTCTAATTTATAACCGAAGAACACCACTGGCTGGTAGGTCTGTTTCCCTAGTACCAGCGTGGGGAACGTAGAAAGGCTGCCGCCCTCTGGCCGTTACCTGCAAAAGCAGGTTTAAAGCTTGAGTTAATGGTCACTTCATATGAACTAGTACTGCAGGGCTGTAAATGAAACCTGCCCTCAAAATGTCTTGAGGGAGGTAATGGCCAAAATATTTCAAAAGGTGACACATACTTCAAGTAAACACTTTGAAGAACTAAGCTCTAATCACAGCTGGAAAAATAAAAAGCACATGTCTTAAAGCTCAATTTCAACGCATTATGAGACACATGCAAATTCAACCACAAAGAGGTATCAGCTCAAACCAGTCAGAATAACCATCAGCAAAAAACTACAAAGAATAAATGCTGAAGGTGCTGTGGAGAAGTGCATACCCTCAACTTTACATGGGACGTAACCTGGAAAGAGCCACTAAAGAGAACAGAATGGAGGTGCCTTTAAAAGGTAAACATTGAGCTACCATATGATCCAACAGACCCATTCCTGGAGCTATAACCTAAGAAGACAGAATTGGAAAGACACAGGCAGGCAAATCTGCATTGCATAGTATTACAATAGCCAAGATATGGAAGTAACCAAAAAGTCCACCGACAGATGGGTGGACAAAGAAGAACTGCTACATGTACACATGGAATATGAGCTAGCGAAAAAATGAAACAATGCCATTTGCAGCACCACAGATGAGTCTAGAAGTAATCACGCAACTTGTAGTAAGTGAGTCAGTGAAAGACACATATCCTATCATATCACATACAGGTGTTACCTAAAAATTGAAACAAACGAAGATACTTCCACATAGAAAGGCAATCACAGATTCAGTACAAAAACTTATGCTTCGCCAAATGGAAAGGTGTGAGGATTGGATACACTACCATATTGAGGTTAACGGAGAGATACAAACACATGTGAAATATATAATCACCAAAGATCTACGGAATACCAAGGGAAGACTACTCAACATTGTGTCATAACCTACATGGGAAAAGGATCTGAAGAAGAATAGATATATGTATATGTGTGAAAGAAGCACATCTTGCACACCTAGAACAAACAAAACATTGTAATCAAGTTTGCTGTGATAAAAAATAAAAATTAACTTAAAACTACGAACAAGAAGTAATGAGACATAAACTTAAAGGGCTTTTTCCTGGCACATTCCATTCTAATTTACAACCTAGAACACCACTTCCAGTAAGGCTCTGTTGCCCTAGTAACCAGATTTGGTAAAGGAGAAATGCTGCCGCCTTGTGGCCCATTCCCGCAAGAGCAGCTTTTAACCCACAGCTAATGGTCACTTAACATTCACAAGGACTCAGGGCTGTAAAGGACACCTGCCCTCAAAATTGTGCTGAGGTAGGGAATGGATAAAACAATTCAAAACAGGCAACATTTTCAAGAAGATAGTATGAAGAGGTAAGTTTTACTCACTCTCCTTTTAGAAAAAGGAAAATGGATAAAAGCTCGACCTCAGGAAGTATTAGACTCATGCAATCTAATCTACAAAAAGTTTTCAACTCACACCAGTCGACTGACCATCAGCAAAAAGCCTACAAACAATCAATGCTGAAGAGGTTTTAGAGAACTCTGTACCCTCTAGCTGCTGGTGAGATGTAAAGTGGTTAACAGCCAATAATGAGAACAGAAAGGAGCTGCGTTTAAAAGGAGAAACTGAGGTACCATTCAATCCAGCAGGCGCACCAATGGGCCTCTCACCTGAGAAGACCAGAATCAAGAAGACCCGGGCTGCAAAAGCTGCACTGCAGCCTTATTCACAATAGACAAGACAGTGAAGCAACCAAAATGTCCATCAACGGATGAAGGGATAAACAAGAAGTGGTCCATGTACACAATGAATACTAGCCATGGAAAACCATGAAACACTGCTCTTGGAGGCACCATAGATGATCTTGGAGATAATCACAGAACATGAGGGAAGTCGGAAAGCAAAAGTCCTATATCCTATGAAATCACTTATAGGCGTTATCTAATAACTGACACAAATGAACATATTTCCACAGGGAAAGGCAATCACAGACTTATAAAAAAAAACTATGCTTACCTAAAAGGAAAGGTGGGGGGAATGGATAAATGAAGATTAGCGTTACCATCTGTATACAAATTCATATTATATACATATATCAAAAAGACCGACCATATAGCAAGGGAGGTTGATGGAACACTCTGTAATAATTTACATGGGAAGAGGATCTCTACATAAATAGATATATATATAATGTGTAAATGAACCAGAGTGTGTACACCTTGGACAAACAACATTCGAACCATTACCCCAATGTAAAAAATTAAAACAACGAACTAGAAGTAATGAGACATAAACTTATGGGTGGTTTTCCTGGCACATTCCATTCAAATTTACAACCCAGGTAAACGACTTCCAGAACGGCTCTGCTGCCCTAGTACCCAGATTCGGGAATGGAGAAATGCTGCCTCCTTGTGGCCGTTTCCCACAACAGCAGCTTTAAACCCACTGCAAAAGGTCACTAAATATTCACCAGTTCAGTTCTGTAAATGTCACCTGCCCTCCAAAAAATACTGAGGTCGAAAATCGACCAAAAAATTCAAGAGTGCAACCTTCCAAAAAGACAATTTGAAGAGGTAGATTGTACTCACACTTTTTTTTTCTTTTTTCTTTTAACACAAAAGAAAAAGGCGTGGAAAAATGATGAATTTTAGGAATTTTTAGAGACATGTCAACCCAAATTACAAAAACCTATCAGCTCACAGCAGTCAGAATGGCCCTCGACAAAAATGCTGCAAACAATAAATGCTGACGTGATTGTGGAGAAATGAGTACCCTCGATTCTAAGGGGGACGTGGTAAGAGCCACTAATGAAAGCACAACTGAGGTGCCTTGAAAAGGTAACATTGAGCTACCATACCAGTCAATCAATCATACCCACTGCTGGGTGTATCACCTGAGAAAATGAAAATCCAAAAGTCACAGGCTGGCAATCCTGCTCTCCAGCAATAGTTACCATAGGCAACACTTGGAAGCAACGAAAACGTCCATCAACAGAGGAATGCACCAAGAAGAAGTGGTCCATGTCCACAATGGAATATTAGCCATGGAAATCATTGAAGCACTGCTCTTTGAGGCACCATACATGAGCCTGGAGATAATCACAAAACATGAAGTAGGACGGAAAGCAAAAGACCTATATCCTATAATATCACTTATGGCATTATGTAATAACTGACACAAATGAACATATTTCCAAAGAGAAAGACACTCACGGGCTTAGAAAACAAACTATGCTCATCTAAAAGGAAAGGAGGGGGGAATTGATAAATGAAGAATAGTGTTACTATACGTATACAAATACATATTATATACATGTATCAAAAAGACCGAACATATAGCAAGGGAGGTCTATGGAACACTGTAATATTTTACATGGGAAGAGGATCTGTACATTAATAGACGTAGATAATGTACAAATGAACCAGATTGTGTACACCTAGGAAAAACAATATTCTAATCTTTACTCTGATTAAAAAAATGTAAAAAGCCAAGAAGAAGTAATGAGACATAAACTTATGGGGATTTCTCCTGGCAAATTCCATTCTCATTTACAACCTAGGACAACGACTTCCAGAAAGGCTCTGCTGCCCTAGTACCCAGATTGGGGAATGGAGAAATGCTGCCTCCTTGTGGCCGTTTCCCACAACAGCAGCTTTAAACCCACTGCGAAAGGTCACTAAATATTCACCAACTTGCAGTTCTGTAAATGACACCTGCCCTCCAATAAATTTCTGGGGTCAAAAATCGACGAAAAAATTGAAAAGAGGGCAACCTTCGAAGAAGACAATTTCAAGAGGTATATTGTACACACGGTTTTTTCTTTTAAGTGAAAAGAAAAAGGCGTGGGAAAATGATAAAGTTTAGGAATTTTTAAAGATAGGCAAACGGAAATTACAAATACCTATCAGATCACAGCAGTCAGAATGGCCATCAGCAAAAATGCTGCAAACAATACATGCTGAAGGGATTGTGGAGAAATGTGTACCCTGAGCTCTAAGGGGGACGTGGTAAGAACCATTCCTGTAAACACAATGGAGGTGCTTTGAAAAGGTAAACATTGAGCTACCAGTGAATCAAGCATACCATCTGCTGAGCCTATCACCTGAGAAAATGAGAATCAAAAAGTCACAGGCTGGCAAACCTGTACGCCAGCAATACTTACCATAGTCAACACATGGAAGCAACAAAAATGTCCATCAACAGAGGAATGCACCAAGAAGAAGTGGTCCATGTATACAACGGAATAGTACTCCAGTAAAAAATATAAATTAAATTTAAAAAACAAACAAATGTAAGGAGACATCAGCAACTGTGGGTTTCTCCGGGCACAATCCACTCTAATTTATAACCGAAGAACACCACTGGCTGGTAGGTCTGTTTCCCTAGTACCAGCGTGGGGAACGTAGAAAGGCTGCCGCCCTCTGGCCGTTACCTGCAAAAGCAGGTTTAAAGCTTGAGTTAATGGTCACTTCATATGAACTAGTACTGCAGGGCTGTAAATGAAACCTGCCCTCAAAATGTCTTGCGGGAGGTAATGGCCAAAATATTTCAAAAGGTGACACATACTTCAAGTAAACACTTTGAAGAACTAAGCTCTAATCACAGCTGGAAAAATAAAAAGCACATGTCTTAAAGCTCAATTTCAACGCATTATGAGACATATGCAAATTCAACCACAAAGAGGTATCAGCTCAAACCAGTCAGAATAACCATCAGCAAAAAAACTACAAAGAATAAATGCTGAAGGTGCTGTGGAGAAGTGCATACCCTCAACTTTACGTGGGACGTAACCTGGAAAGAGCCACTAAAGAGAACAGAATGGAGGTGCCTTTAAAAGGTAAACATTGAGCTACCATATGATCCAACAGACCCATTCCTGGAGCTATAACCTAAGAAGACAGAATTGGAAAGACACAGGCAGGCAAATCTGCATTGCATAGTATTACAATAGCCAAGATATGGAAGTAACCAAAAAGTCCACCGACAGATGGGTGGACAAAGAAGAACTGCTACATGTACACATGGAATATGAGCTAGCGAAAAAATGAAACAATGCCATTTGCAGCACCACAGATGAGTCTAGAAGTAATCACGCAACTTGTAGTAAGTGAGTCAGTGAAAGACACATATCCTATCATATCACATACAGGTGTTACCTAAAAATTGAAACAAACGAAGATACTTCCACAGAGAAAGGCAATCACAGATTCAGTACAAAAACTTATGCTTCGCCAAATGGAAAGGTGTGAGGATTGGATACACTACCATATTGAGGTTAACGGAGAGATACAAACACATGTGAAATATATAATCACCAAAGATCTACGGAATACCAAGGGAAGACTACTCAACATTGTGTCATAACCTACATGGGAAAAGGATCTGAAGAAGAATAGATATATGTATATGTGTGAAAGAAGCACATCTTGCACACCTAGAACAAACAAAACATTGTAATCAACTTTGCTGTGATAAAAAATAAAAATTAACTTAAAACTACGAACAAGAAGTAATGAGACATAAACTTAAAGGGCTTTTTCCTGGCACATTCCATTCTAATTTACAACCTAGAACACCACTTCCAGTAAGGCTCTGTTGCCCTAGTAACCAGATTTGGTAAAGGAGAAATGCTGCCGCCTTGTGGCCCATTCCCGCAAGAGCAGCTTTTAACCCACAGCTAATGGTCACTTAACATTCACAAGGACTCAGGGCTGTAAAGGACACCTGCCCTCAAAATTGTGCTGAGGTAGGGAATGGATAAAACAATTCAAAACAGGCAACATTTTCAAGAAGATAGTATGAAGAGGTAAGTTTTACTCACTCTCTTTTTAGAAAAAGGAAAATGGATAAAAGCTCAACCTCAGGAAGTATTAGACTCATGCAATCTAATCTACAAAAAGTTTTCAACTCACACCAGTCGACTGACCATCAGCAAAAAGCCTACAAACAATCAATGCTGAAGAGGTTTTAGAGAACTCTGTACCCTCTAGCTGCTGGTGAGATGTAAAGTGGTTAACAGCCAATAATGAGAACAGAAAGGAGCTGCGTTTAAAAGGAGAAATTGAGGTACCATTCAATCCAGCAGGCGCACCAATGGGCCTCTCACCTGAGAAGACCAGAATCAAGAAGACCCGGGCTGCAAAAGCTGCACTGCAGCCTTATTCACAATAGACAAGACAGTGAAGCAACCAAAATGTCCATCAACGGATGAAGGGATCAACAAGAAGTGGTCCATGTACACAATGAATACTAGCCATGGAAAACCATGAAACACTGCTCTTGGAGGCACCATAGATGATCTTGGAGATAATCACAGAACATGAGGGAAGTCGGAAAGCAAAAGTCCTATATCCTATGAAATCACTTATAGGCGTTATCTAATAACTGACACAAATGAACATATTTCCACAGGGAAAGGCAATCACAGACTTATAAAAAAAAACTATGCTTACCTAAAAGGAAAGGTGGGGGGAATGGATAAATGAAGATTAGCGTTACCATCTGTATACAAATTCATATTATATACATATATCAAAAAGACCGACCATATAGCAAGGGAGGTTGATGGAACACTCTGTAATAATTTACATGGGAAGAGGATCTCTACATAAATAGATATATAGAATGTGTAAATGAACCAGAGTGTGTACACCTTGGACAAACAACATTCGAACCATTACCCCAATGTAAAAAATTAAAACAACGAACTAGAAGTAATGAGACATAAACTTATGGGTGGTTTTCCTGGCACATTCCATTCAAATTTACAACCCAGGTAAACGACTTCCAGAACGGCTCTGCTGCCCTAGTACCCAGATTCGGGAATGGAGAAATGCTGCCTCCTTGTGGCCGTTTCCCACAACAGCAGCTTTAAACCCACTGCAAAAGGTCACTAAATATTCACCAGTTCAGTTCTGTAAATGTCACCTGCCCTCCAAAAAATACTGAGGTCGAAAATCGACCAAAAAATTCAAGAGTGCAACCTTCCAAAAAGACAATTTGAAGAGGTAGATTGTACTCACACTTTTTTTTTCTTTTTTCTTTTAACACAAAAGAAAAAGGCGTGGAAAAATGATGAATTTTAGGAATTTTTAGAGACATGTCAACCCAAATTACAAAAACCTATCAGCTCACACCAGTCAGAATGGCCCTCGACAAAAATGCTGCAAACAATAAATGCTGACGTGATTGTGGAGAAATGAGTACCCTCGATTCTAAGGGGGACGTGGTAAGAGCCACTAATGAAAGCACAACTGAGGTGCCTTGAAAAGGTAACATTGAGCTACCATACCAGTCAATCAATCATACCCACTGCTGGGTGTATCACCTGAGAAAATGAAAATCCAAAAGTCACAGGCTGGCAATCCTGCTCTCCAGCAATAGTTACCATAGGCAACACTTGGAAGCAACGAAAACGTCCATCAACAGAGGAATGCACCAAGAAGAAGTGGTCCATGTCCACAATGGAATATTAGCCATGGAAATCATTGAAGCACTGCTCTTTGAGGCACCATACATGAGCCTGGAGATAATCACAAAACATGAAGTAGGACGGAAAGCAAAAGACCTATATCCTATAATATCACTTATGGCATTATGTAATAACTGACACAAATGAACATATTTCCAAAGAGAAAGACACTCACGGGCTTAGAAAACAAACTATGCTCATCTAAAAGGAAAGGAGGGGGGAATTGATAAATGAAGAATAGTGTTACTATACGTATACAAATACATATTATATACATGTATCAAAAAGACCGAACATATAGCAAGGGAGGCCTATGGAACACTGTAATATTTTACATGGGAAGAGGATCTGTACATTAATAGACGTAGATAATGTACAAATGAACCAGATTGTGTACACCTAGGAAAAACAATATTCTAATCTTTACTCTGATTAAAAAAATGTAAAAAGCCAAGAAGAAGTAATGAGACATAAACTTATGGGGATTTCTCCTGGCAAATTCCATTCTCATTTACAACCTAGGACAACGACTTCCAGAAAGGCTCTGCTGCCCTAGTACCCAGATTGGGGAATGGAGAAATGCTGCCTCCTTGTGGCCGTTTCCCACAACAGCAGCTTTAAACCCACTGCGAAAGGTCACTAAAT
Source organism: Eubalaena glacialis (assembly GCF_028564815.1). Lineage (NCBI taxonomy): Eukaryota > Metazoa > Chordata > Mammalia > Artiodactyla > Balaenidae > Eubalaena > Eubalaena glacialis. The sequence goes on along the minus strand of NC_083723.1, from coordinate 29,042,841 downwards.
ATTCACCAACTTGCAGTTCTGTAAATGACACCTGCCCTCCAATAAATTTCTGGGGTCAAAAATCGACGAAAAAATTGAAAAGAGGGCAACCTTCGAAGAAGACAATTTCAAGAGGTATATTGTACACACGGTTTTTTCTTTTAAGTGAAAAGAAAAAGGCGTGGGAAAATGATAAAGTTTAGGAATTTTTAAAGATAGGCAAACGGAAATTACAAATACCTATCAGCTCACAGCAGTCAGAATGGCCATCAGCAAAAATGCTGCAAACAATACATGCTGAAGGGATTGTGGAGAAATGTGTACCCTGAGCTCTAAGGGGGACGTGGTAAGAACCATTCCTGTAAACACAATGGAGGTGCTTTGAAAAGGTAAACATTGAGCTACCAGTGAATCAAGCATACCATCTGCTGAGCCTATCACCTGAGAAAATGAGAATCAAAAAGTCACAGGCTGGCAAACCTGTACGCCAGCAATACTTACCATAGTCAACACATGGAAGCAACAAAAATGTCCATCAACAGAGGAATGCACCAAGAAGAAGTGGTCCATGTATACAACGGAATAGTACTCCAGTAAAAAATGTAAATTAAATTTAAAAAACAAACAAATGTAAGGAGACATCAGCAACTGTGGGTTTCTCCGGGCACATTCCACTCTAATTTATAACCGAAGAACACCACTGGCTGGTAGGTCTGTTTCCCTAGTACCAGCGTGGGGAACGTAGAAAGGCTGCCGCCCTCTGGCCGTTACCTGCAAAAGCAGGTTTAAAGCTTGAGTTAATGGTCACTTCATATGAACTAGTACTGCAGGGCTGTAAATGAAACCTGCCCTCAAAATGTCTTGAGGGAGGTAATGGCCAAAATATTTCAAAAGGTGACACATACTTCAAGTAAACACTTTGAAGAACTAAGCTCTAATCACAGCTGGAAAAATAAAAAGCACATGTCTTAAAGCTCAATTTCAACGCATTATGAGACACATGCAAATTCAACCACAAAGAGGTATCAGCTCAAACCAGTCAGAATAACCATCAGCAAAAAACTACAAAGAATAAATGCTGAAGGTGCTGTGGAGAAGTGCATATCCTCAACTTTACATGGGACGTAACCTGGAAAGAGCCACTAAAGAGAACAGAATGGAGGTGCCTTTAAAAGGTAAACATTGAGCTACCATATGATCCAACAGACCCATTCCTGGAGCTATAACCTAAGAAGACAGAATTGGAAAGACACAGGCAGGCAAATCTGCATTGCATAGTATTACAATAGCCAAGATATGGAAGTAACCAAAAAGTCCACCGACAGATGGGTGGACAAAGAAGAACTGCTACATGTACACATGGAATATGAGCTAGCGAAAAAATGAAACAATGCCATTTGCAGCACCACAGATGAGTCTAGAAGTAATCACGCAACTTGTAGTAAGTGAGTCAGTGAAAGACACATATCCTATCATATCACATACAGGTGTTACCTAAAAATTGAAACAAACGAAGATACTTCCACATAGAAAGGCAATCACAGATTCAGTACAAAAACTTATGCTTCGCCAAATGGAAAGGTGTGAGGATTGGATACACTACCATATTGAGGTTAACGGAGAGATACAAACACATGTGAAATATATAATCACCAAAGATCTACGGAATACCAAGGGAAGACTACTCAACATTGTGTCATAACCTACATGGGAAAAGGATCTGAAGAAGAATAGATATATGTATATGTGTGAAAGAAGCACATCTTGCACACCTAGAACAAACAAAACATTGTAATCAAGTTTGCTGTGATAAAAAATAAAAATTAACTTAAAACTACAAACAAGAAGTAATGAGACATATACTTAAAGGGCTTTTTCCTGGCACATTCCATTCTAATTTACAACCTAGAACACCACTTCCAGTAAGGCTCTGTTGCCCTAGTAACCAGATTTGGTAAAGGAGAAATGCTGCCGCCTTGTGGCCCATTCCCGCAAGAGCAGCTTTTAACCCACAGCTAATGGTCACTTAACATTCACAAGGACTCAGGGCTGTAAAGGACACCTGCCCTCAAAATTGTGCTGAGGTAGGGAATGGATAAAACAATTCAAAACAGGCAACATTTTCAAGAAGATAGTATGAAGAGGTAAGTTTTACTCACTCTCCTTTTAGAAAAAGGAAAATGGATAAAAGCTCAACCTCAGGAAGTATTAGACTCATGCAATCTAATCTACAAAAAGTTTTCAACTCACACCAGTCGACTGACCATCAGCAAAAAGCCTACAAACAATCAATGCTGAAGAGGTTTTAGAGAACTCTGTACCCTCTAGCTGCTGGTGAGATGTAAAGTGGTTAACAGCCAATAATGAGAACAGAAAGGAGCTGCGTTTAAAAGGAGAAACTGAGGTACCATTCAATCCAGCAGGCGCACCAATGGGCCTCTCACCTGAGAAGACCAGAATCAAGAAGACCCGGGCTGCAAAAGCTGCACTGCAGCCTTATTCACAATAGACAAGACAGTGAAGCAACCAAAATGTCCATCAACGGATGAAGGGATCAACAAGAAGTGGTCCATGTACACAATGAATACTAGCCATGGAAAACCATGAAACACTGCTCTTGGAGGCACCATAGATGATCTTGGAGATAATCACAGAACATGAGGGAAGTCGGAAAGCAAAAGTCCTATATCCTATGAAATCACTTATAGGCGTTATCTAATAACTGACACAAATGAACATATTTCCACAGGGAAAGGCAATCACAGACTTATAAAAAAAAACTATGCTTACCTAAAAGGAAAGGTGGGGGGAATGGATAAATGAAGATTAGCGTTACCATCTGTATACAAATTCATATTATATACATATATCAAAAAGACCGACCATATAGCAAGGGAGGTTGATGGAACACTCTGTAATAATTTACATGGGAAGAGGATCTCTACATAAATAGATATATATATAATGTGTAAATGAACCAGAGTGTGTACACCTTGGACAAACAACATTCGAACCATTACCCCAATGTAAAAAATTAAAACAACGAACTAGAAGTAATGAGACATAAACTTATGGGTGGTTTTCCTGGCACATTCCATTCAAATTTACAACCCAGGTAAACGACTTCCAGAACGGCTCTGCTGCCCTAGTACCCAGATTCGGGAATGGAGAAATGCTGCCTCCTTGTGGCCGTTTCCCACAACAGCAGCTTTAAACCCACTGCAAAAGGTCACTAAATATTCACCAATTCAGTTCTGTAAATGTCACCTGCCCTCCAAAAAATACTGAGGTCGAAAATCGACCAAAAAATTCAAGAGTGCAACCTTCCGAAAAGACAATTTGAAGAGGTAGATTGTACTCACACTTTTTTTTTCTTTTTTCTTTTAACACAAAAGAAAAAGGCGTGGAAAAATGATGAATTTTAGGAATTTTTAGAGACATGTCAACCCAAATTACAAAAACCTATCAGCTCACAGCAGTCAGAATGGCCCTCGACAAAAATGCTGCAAACAATAAATGCTGACGTGATTGTGGAGAAATGAGTACCCTCGATTCTAAGGGGGACGTGGTAAGAGCCACTAATGAAAGCACAATTGAGGTGCCTTGAAAAGGTAACATTGAGCTACCATACCAGTCAATCAATCATACCCACTGCTGGGTGTATCACCTGAGAAAATGAAAATCCAAAAGTCACAGGCTGGCAATCCTGCTCTCCAGCAATAGTTACCATAGGCAACACTTGGAAGCAACGAAAACGTCCATCAACAGAGGAATGCACCAAGAAGAAGTGGTCCATGTCCACAATGGAATATTAGCCATGGAAATCATTGAAGCACTGCTCTTTGAGGCACCATACATGAGCCTGGAGATAATCACAAAACATGAAGTAGGACGGAAAGCAAAAGACCTATATCCTATAATATCACTTATGGCATTATGTACTAACTGACACAAATGAACATATTTCCAAAGAGAAAGACACTCACGGGCTTAGAAAACAAACTATGCTCATCTAAAAGGAAAGGAGGGGGGAATTGATAAATGAAGAATAGTGTTACTATACGTATACAAATACATATTATATACATGTATCAAAAAGACCGAACATATAGCAAGGGAGGTCTATGGAACACTGTAATATTTTACATGGGAAGAGGATCTGTACATTAATAGACGTAGATAATGTACAAATGAACCAGATTGTGTACACCTAGGAAAAACAATATTCTAATCTTTACTCTGATTAAAAAAATGTAAAAAGCCAAGAAGAAGTAATGAGACATAAACTTATGGGGATTTCTCCTGGCAAATTCCATTCTCATTTACAACCTAGGACAACGACTTCCAGAAAGGCTCTGCTGCCCTAGTACCCAGATTGGGGAATGGAGAAATGCTGCCTCCTTGTGGCCGTTTCCCACAACAGCAGCTTTAAACCCACTGCGAAAGGTCACTAAATATTCACCAACTTGCAGTTCTGTAAATGACACCTGCCCTCCAATAAATTTCTGGGGTCAAAAATCGACGAAAAAATTGAAAAGAGGGCAACCTTCGAAGAAGACAATTTCAAGAGGTATATTGTACACACGGTTTTTTCTTTTAAGTGAAAAGAAAAAGGCGTGGGAAAATGATAAAGTTTAGGAATTTTTAAAGATAGGCAAACGGAAATTACAAATACCTATCAGCTCACAGCAGTCAGAATGGCCATCAGCAAAAATGCTGCAAACAATACATGCTGAAGGGATTGTGGAGAAATGTGTACCCTGAGCTCTAAGGGGGACGTGGTAAGAACCATTCCTGTAAACACAATGGAGGTGCTTTGAAAAGGTAAACATTGAGCTACCAGTGAATCAAGCATACCATCTGCTGAGCCTATCACCTGAGAAAATGAGAATCAAAAAGTCACAGGCTGGCAAACCTGTACGCCAGCAATACTTACCATAGTCAACACATGGAAGCAACAAAAATGTCCATCAACAGAGGAATGCACCAAGAAGAAGTGGTCCATGTATACAACGGAATAGTACTCCAGTAAAAAATGTAAATTAAATTTAAAAAACAAACAAATGTAAGGAGACATCAGCAACTGTGGGTTTCTCCGGGCACATTCCACTCTAATTTATAACCGAAGAACACCACTGGCTGGTAGGTCTGTTTCCCTAGTACCAGCGTGGGGAACGTAGAAAGGCTGCCGCCCTCTGGCCGTTACCTGCAAAAGCAGGTTTAAAGCTTGAGTTAATGGTCACTTCATATGAACTAGTACTGCAGGGCTGTAAATGAAACCTGCCCTCAAAATGTCTTGAGGGAGGTAATGGCCAAAATATTTCAAAAGGTGACACATACTTCAAGTAAACACTTTGAAGAACTAAGCTCTAATCACAGCTGGAAAAATAAAAAGCACATGTCTTAAAGCTCAATTTCAACGCATTATGAGACACATGCAAATTCAACCACAAAGAGGTATCAGCTCAAACCAGTCAGAATAACCATCAGCAAAAAACTACAAAGAATAAATGCTGAAGGTGCTGTGGAGAAGTGCATACCCTCAACTTTACATGGGACGTAACCTGGAAAGAGCCACTAAAGAGAACAGAATGGAGGTGCCTTTAAAAGGTAAACATTGAGCTACCATATGATCCAACAGACCCATTCCTGGAGCTATAACCTAAGAAGACAGAATTGGAAAGACACAGGCAGGCAAATCTGCATTGCATAGTATTACAATAGCCAAGATATGGAAGTAACCAAAAAGTCCACCGACAGATGGGTGGACAAAGAAGAACTGCTACATGTACACATGGAATATGAGCTAGCGAAAAAATGAAACAATGCCATTTGCAGCACCACAGATGAGTCTAGAAGTAATCACGCAACTTGTAGTAAGTGAGTCAGTGAAAGACACATATCCTATCATATCACATACAGGTGTTACCTAAAAATTGAAACAAACGAAGATACTTCCACATAGAAAGGCAATCACAGATTCAGTACAAAAACTTATGCTTCGCCAAATGGAAAGGTGTGAGGATTGGATACACTACCATATTGAGGTTAACGGAGAGATACAAACACATGTGAAATATATAATCACCAAAGATCTACGGAATACCAAGGGAAGACTACTCAACATTGTGTCATAACCTACATGGGAAAAGGATCTGAAGAAGAATAGATATATGTATATGTGTGAAAGAAGCACATCTTGCACACCTAGAACAAACAAAACATTGTAATCAAGTTTGCTGTGATAAAAAATAAAAATTAACTTAAAACTACAAACAAGAAGTAATGAGACATATACTTAAAGGGCTTTTTCCTGGCACATTCCATTCTAATTTACAACCTAGAACACCACTTCCAGTAAGGCTCTGTTGCCCTAGTAACCAGATTTGGTAAAGGAGAAATGCTGCCGCCTTGTGGCCCATTCCCGCAAGAGCAGCTTTTAACCCACAGCTAATGGTCACTTAACATTCACAAGGACTCAGGGCTGTAAAGGACACCTGCCCTCAAAATTGTGCTGAGGTAGGGAATGGATAAAACAATTCAAAACAGGCAACATTTTCAAGAAGATAGTATGAAGAGGTAAGTTTTACTCACTCTCCTTTTAGAAAAAGGAAAATGGATAAAAGCTCAACCTCAGGAAGTATTAGACTCATGCAATCTAATCTACAAAAAGTTTTCAACTCACACCAGTCGACTGACCATCAGCAAAAAGCCTACAAACAATCAATGCTGAAGAGGTTTTAGAGAACTCTGTACCCTCTAGCTGCTGGTGAGATGTAAAGTGGTTAACAGCCAATAATGAGAACAGAAAGGAGCTGCGTTTAAAAGGAGAAACTGAGGTACCATTCAATCCAGCAGGCGCACCAATGGGCCTCTCACCTGAGAAGACCAGAATCAAGAAGACCCGGGCTGCAAAAGCTGCACTGCAGCCTTATTCACAATAGACAAGACAGTGAAGCAACCAAAATGTCCATCAACGGATGAAGGGATCAACAAGAAGTGGTCCATGTACACAATGAATACTAGCCATGGAAAACCATGAAACACTGCTCTTGGAGGCACCATAGATGATCTTGGAGATAATCACAGAACATGAGGGAAGTCGGAAAGCAAAAGTCCTATATCCTATGAAATCACTTATAGGCGTTATCTAATAACTGACACAAATGAACATATTTCCACAGGGAAAGGCAATCACAGACTTATAAAAAAAAACTATGCTTACCTAAAAGGAAAGGTGGGGGGAATGGATAAATGAAGATTAGCGTTACCATCTGTATACAAATTCATATTATATACATATATCAAAAAGACCGACCATATAGCAAGGGAGGTTGATGGAACACTCTGTAATAATTTACATGGGAAGAGGATCTCTACATAAATAGATATATATGTGTAAATGAACCAGAGTGTGTACACCTTGGACAAACAACATTCGAACCATTACCCCAATGTAAAAAATTAAAACAACGAACTAGAAGTAATGAGACATAAACTTATGGGTGGTTTTCCTGGCACATTCCATTCAAATTTACAACCCAGGTAAACGACTTCCAGAACGGCTCTGCTGCCCTAGTACCCAGATTCGGGAATGGAGAAATGCTGCCTCCTTGTGGCCGTTTCCCACAACAGCAGCTTTAAACCCACTGCAAAAGGTCACTAAATATTCACCAATTCAGTTCTGTAAATGTCACCTGCCCTCCAAAAAATACTGAGGTCGAAAATCGACCAAAAAATTCAAGAGTGCAACCTTCCGAAAAGACAATTTGAAGAGGTAGATTGTACTCACACTTTTTTTTTCTTTTTTCTTTTAACACAAAAGAAAAAGGCGTGGAAAAATGATGAATTTTAGGAATTTTTAGAGACATGTCAACCCAAATTACAAAAACCTATCAGCTCACAGCAGTCAGAATGGCCCTCGACAAAAATGCTGCAAACAATAAATGCTGACGTGATTGTGGAGAAATGAGTACCCTCGATTCTAAGGGGGACGTGGTAAGAGCCACTAATGAAAGCACAACTGAGGTGCCTTGAAAAGGTAACATTGAGCTACCATACCAGTCAATCAATCATACCCACTGCTGGGTGTATCACCTGAGAAAATGAAAATCCAAAAGTCACAGGCTGGCAATCCTGCACTCCAGCAATAGTTACCATAGGCAACACTTGGAAGCAACGAAAACGTCCATCAACAGAGGAATGCACCAAGAAGAAGTGGTCCATGTCCACAATGGAATATTAGCCATGGAAATCATTGAAGCACTGCTCTTTGAGGCACCATACATGAGCCTGGAGATAATCACAAAACATGAAGTAGGACGGAAAGCAAAAGACCTATATCCTATAATATCACTTATGGCATTATGTACTAACTGACACAAATGAACATATTTCCAAAGAGAAAGACACTCACGGGCTTAGAAAACAAACTATGCTCATCTAAAAGGAAAGGAGGGGGGAATTGATAAATGAAGAATAGTGTTACTATACGTATACAAATACATATTATATACATGTATCAAAAAGACCGAACATATAGCAAGGGAGGCCTATGGAACACTGTAATATTTTACATGGGAAGAGGATCTGTACATTAATAGACGTAGATAATGTACAAATGAACCAGATTGTGTACACCTAGGAAAAACAATATTCTAATCTTTACTCTGATTAAAAAAATGTAAAAAGCCAAGAAGAAGTAATGAGACATAAACTTATGGGGATTTCTCCTGCCAAATTCCATTCTCATTTACAACCTAGGACAACGACTTCCAGAAAGGCTCTGCTGCCCTAGTACCCAGATTGGGGAATGGAGAAATGCTGCCTCCTTGTGGCCGTTTCCCACAACAGCAGCTTTAAACCCACTGCGAAAGGTCACTAAATATTCACCAACTTGCAGTTCTGTAAATGACACCTGCCCTCCAATAAATTTCTGGGGTCAAAAATCGACGAAAAAATTGAAAAGAGGGCAACCTTCGAAGAAGACAATTTCAAGAGGTATATTGTACACACGGTTTTTTCTTTTAAGTGAAAAGAAAAAGGCGTGGGAAAATGATAAAGTTTAGGAATTTTTAAAGATAGGCAAACGGAAATTACAAATACCTATCAGCTCACAGCAGTCAGAATGGCCATCAGCAAAAATGCTGCAAACAATACATGCTGAAGGGATTGTGGAGAAATGTGTACCCTGAGCTCTAAGGGGGACGTGGTAAGAACCATTCCTGTAAACACAATGGAGGTGCTTTGAAAAGGTAAACATTGAGCTACCAGTGAATCAAGCATACCATCTGCTGAGCCTATCACCTGAGAAAATGAGAATCAAAAAGTCACAGGCTGGCAAACCTGTACGCCAGCAATACTTACCATAGTCAACACATGGAAGCAACAAAAATGTCCATCAACAGAGGAATGCACCAAGAAGAAGTGGTCCATGTATACAACGGAATAGTACTCCAGTAAAAAATGTAAATTAAATTTAAAAAACAAACAAATGTAAGGAGACATCAGCAACTGTGGGTTTCTCCGGGCACATTCCACTCTAATTTATAACCGAAGAACACCACTGGCTGGTAGGTCTGTTTCCCTAGTACCAGCGTGGGGAACGTAGAAAGGCTGCCGCCCTCTGGCCGTTACCTGCAAAAGCAGGTTTAAAGCTTGAGTTAATGGTCACTTCATATGAACTAGTACTGCAGGGCTGTAAATGAAACCTGCCCTCAAAATGTCTTGAGGGAGGTAATGGCCAAAATATTTCAAAAGGTGACACATACTTCAAGTAAACACTTTGAAGAACTAAGCTCTAATCACAGCTGGAAAAATAAAAAGCACATGTCTTAAAGCTCAATTTCAACGCATTATGAGACACATGCAAATTCAACCACAAAGAGGTATCAGCTCAAACCAGTCAGAATAACCATCAGCAAAAAACTACAAAGAATAAATGCTGAAGGTGCTGTGGAGAAGTGCATACCCTCAACTTTACATGGGACGTAACCTGGAAAGAGCCACTAAAGAGAACAGAATGGAGGTGCCTTTAAAAGGTAAACATTGAGCTACCATATGATCCAACAGACCCATTCCTGGAGCTATAACCTAAGAAGACAGAATTGGAAAGACACAGGCAGGCAAATCTGCATTGCATAGTATTACAATAGCCAAGATATGGAAGTAACCAAAAAGTCCACCGACAGATGGGTGGACAAAGAAGAACTGCTACATGTACACATGGAATATGAGCTAGCGAAAAAATGAAACAATGCCATTTGCAGCACCACAGATGAGTCTAGAAGTAATCACGCAACTTGTAGTAAGTGAGTCAGTGAAAGACACATATCCTATCATATCACATACAGGTGTTACCTAAAAATTGAAACAAACGAAGATACTTCCACATAGAAAGGCAATCACAGATTCAGTACAAAAACTTATGCTTCGCCAAATGGAAAGGTGTGAGGATTGGATACACTACCATATTGAGGTTAACGGAGAGATACAAACACATGTGAAATATATAATCACCAAAGATCTACGGAATACCAAGGGAAGACTACTCAACATTGTGTCATAACCTACATGGGAAAAGGATCTGAAGAAGAATAGATATATGTATATGTGTGAAAGAAGCACATCTTGCACACCTAGAACAAACAAAACATTGTAATCAAGTTTGCTGTGATAAAAAATAAAAATTAACTTAAAACTACAAACAAGAAGTAATGAGACATATACTTAAAGGGCTTTTTCCTGGCACATTCCATTCTAATTTACAACCTAGAACACCACTTCCAGTAAGGCTCTGTTGCCCTAGTAACCAGATTTGGTAAAGGAGAAATGCTGCCGCCTTGTGGCCCATTCCCGCAAGAGCAGCTTTTAACCCACAGCTAATGGTCACTTAACATTCACAAGGACTCAGGGCTGTAAAGGACACCTGCCCTCAAAATTGTGCTGAGGTAGGGAATGGATAAAACAATTCAAAACAGGCAACATTTTCAAGAAGATAGTATGAAGAGGTAAGTTTTACTCACTCTCCTTTTAGAAAAAGGAAAATGGATAAAAGCTCAACCTCAGGAAGTATTAGACTCATGCAATCTAATCTACAAAAAGTTTTCAACTCACACCAGTCGACTGACCATCAGCAAAAAGCCTACAAACAATCAATGCTGAAGAGGTTTTAGAGAACTCTGTACCCTCTAGCTGCTGGTGAGATGTAAAGTGGTTAACAGCCAATAATGAGAACAGAAAGGAGCTGCGTTTAAAAGGAGAAACTGAGGTACCATTCAATCCAGCAGGCGCACCAATGGGCCTCTCACCTGAGAAGACCAGAATCAAGAAGACCCGGGCTGCAAAAGCTGCACTGCAGCCTTATTCACAATAGACAAGACAGTGAAGCAACCAAAATGTCCATCAACGGATGAAGGGATCAACAAGAAGTGGTCCATGTACACAATGAATACTAGCCATGGAAAACCATGAAACACTGCTCTTGGAGGCACCATAGATGATCTTGGAGATAATCACAGAACATGAGGGAAGTCGGAAAGCAAAAGTCCTATATCCTATGAAATCACTTATAGGCGTTATCTAATAACTGACACAAATGAACATATTTCCACAGGGAAAGGCAATCACAGACTTATAAAAAAAAACTATGCTTACCTAAAAGGAAAGGTGGGGGGAATGGATAAATGAAGATTAGCGTTACCATCTGTATACAAATTCATATTATATACATATATCAAAAAGACCGACCATATAGCAAGGGAGGTTGATGGAACACTCTGTAATAATTTACATGGGAAGAGGATCTCTACATAAATAGATATATATATAATGTGTAAATGAACCAGAGTGTGTACACCTTGGACAAACAACATTCGAACCATTACCCCAATGTAAAAAATTAAAACAACGAACTAGAAGTAATGAGACATAAACTTATGGGTGGTTTTCCTGGCACATTCCATTCAAATTTACAACCCAGGTAAACGACTTCCAGAACGGCTCTGCTGCCCTAGTACCCAGATTCGGGAATGGAGAAATGCTGCCTCCTTGTGGCCGTTTCCCACAACAGCAGCTTTAAACCCACTGCAAAAGGTCACTAAATATTCACCAATTCAGTTCTGTAAATGTCACCTGCCCTCCAAAAAATACTGAGGTCGAAAATCGACCAAAAAATTCAAGAGTGCAACCTTCCGAAAAGACAATTTGAAGAGGTAGATTGTACTCACACTTTTTTTTTCTTTTTTCTTTTAACACAAAAGAAAAAGGCGTGGAAAAATGATGAATTTTAGGAATTTTTAGAGACATGTCAACCCAAATTACAAAAACCTATCAGCTCACAGCAGTCAGAATGGCCCTCGACAAAAATGCTGCAAACAATAAATGCTGACGTGATTGTGGAGAAATGAGTACCCTCGATTCTAAGGGGGACGTGGTAAGAGCCACTAATGAAAGCACAATTGAGGTGCCTTGAAAAGGTAACATTGAGCTACCATACCAGTCAATCAATCATACCCACTGCTGGGTGTATCACCTGAGAAAATGAAAATCCAAAAGTCACAGGCTGGCAATCCTGCTCTCCAGCAATAGTTACCATAGGCAACACTTGGAAGCAACGAAAACGTCCATCAACAGAGGAATGCACCAAGAAGAAGTGGTCCATGTCCACAATGGAATATTAGCCATGGAAATCATTGAAGCACTGCTCTTTGAGGCACCATACATGAGCCTGGAGATAATCACAAAACATGAAGTAGGACGGAAAGCAAAAGACCTATATCCTATAATATCACTTATGGCATTATGTACTAACTGACACAAATGAACATATTTCCAAAGAGAAAGACACTCACGGGCTTAGAAAACAAACTATGCTCATCTAAAAGGAAAGGAGGGGGGAATTGATAAATGAAGAATAGTGTTACTATACGTATACAAATACATATTATATACATGTATCAAAAAGACCGAACATATAGCAAGGGAGGTCTATGGAACACTGTAATATTTTACATGGGAAGAGGATCTGTACATTAATAGACGTAGATAATGTACAAATGAACCAGATTGTGTACACCTAGGAAAAACAATATTCTAATCTTTACTCTGATTAAAAAAATGTAAAAAGCCAAGAAGAAGTAATGAGACATAAACTTATGGGGATTTCTCCTGGCAAATTCCATTCTCATTTACAACCTAGGACAACGACTTCCAGAAAGGCTCTGCTGCCCTAGTACCCAGATTGGGGAATGGAGAAATGCTGCCTCCTTGTGGCCGTTTCCCACAACAGCAGCTTTAAACCCACTGCGAAAGGTCACTAAATATTCACCAACTTGCAGTTCTGTAAATGACACCTGCCCTCCAATAAATTTCTGGGGTCAAAAATCGACGAAAAAATTGAAAAGAGGGCAACCTTCGAAGAAGACAATTTCAAGAGGTATATTGTACACACGGTTTTTTCTTTTAAGTGAAAAGAAAAAGGCGTGGGAAAATGATAAAGTTTAGGAATTTTTAAAGATAGGCAAACGGAAATTACAAATACCTATCAGCTCACAGCAGTCAGAATGGCCATCAGCAAAAATGCTGCAAACAATACATGCTGAAGGGATTGTGGAGAAATGTGTACCCTGAGCTCTAAGGGGGACGTGGTAAGAACCATTCCTGTAAACACAATGGAGGTGCTTTGAAAAGGTAAACATTGAGCTACCAGTGAATCAAGCATACCATCTGCTGAGCCTATCACCTGAGAAAATGAGAATCAAAAAGTCACAGGCTGGCAAACCTGTACGCCAGCAATACTTACCATAGTCAACACATGGAAGCAACAAAAATGTCCATCAACAGAGGAATGCACCAAGAAGAAGTGGTCCATGTATACAACGGAATAGTACTCCAGTAAAAAATGTAAATTAAATTTAAAAAACAAACAAATGTAAGGAGACATCAGCAACTGTGGGTTTCTCCGGGCACATTCCACTCTAATTTATAACCGAAGAACACCACTGGCTGGTAGGTCTGTTTCCCTAGTACCAGCGTGGGGAACGTAGAAAGGCTGCCGCCCTCTGGCCGTTACCTGCAAAAGCAGGTTTAAAGCTTGAGTTAATGGTCACTTCATATGAACTAGTACTGCAGGGCTGTAAATGAAACCTGCCCTCAAAATGTCTTGAGGGAGGTAATGGCCAAAATATTTCAAAAGGTGACACATACTTCAAGTAAACACTTTGAAGAACTAAGCTCTAATCACAGCTGGAAAAATAAAAAGCACATGTCTTAAAGCTCAATTTCAACGCATTATGAGACACATGCAAATTCAACCACAAAGAGGTATCAGCTCAAACCAGTCAGAATAACCATCAGCAAAAAAACTACAAAGAATAAATGCTGAAGGTGCTGTGGAGAAGTGCATACACTCAACTTTACATGGGACGTAACCTGGAAAGAGCCACTAAAGAGAACAGAATGGAGGTGCCTTTAAAAGGTAAACATTGAGCTACCATATGATCCAACAGACCCATTCCTGGAGCTATAACCTAAGAAGACAGAATTGGAAAGACACAGGCAGGCAAATCTGCATTGCATAGTATTACAATAGCCAAGATATGGAAGTAACCAAAAAGTCCACCGACAGATGGGTGGACAAAGAAGAACTGCTACATGTACACATGGAATATGAGCTAGCGAAAAAATGAAACAATGCCATTTGCAGCACCACAGATGAGTCTAGAAGTAATCACGCAACTTGTAGTAAGTGAGTCAGTGAAAGACACATATCCTATCATATCACATACAGGTGTTACCTAAAAATTGAAACAAACGAAGATACTTCCACATAGAAAGGCAATCACAGATTCAGTACAAAAACTTATGCTTCGCCAAATGGAAAGGTGTGAGGATTGGATACACTACCATATTGAGGTTAACGGAGAGATACAAACACATGTGAAATATATAATCACCAAAGATCTACGGAATACCAAGGGAAGACTACTCAACATTGTGTCATAACCTACATGGGAAAAGGATCTGAAGAAGAATAGATATATGTATATGTGTGAAAGAAGCACATCTTGCACACCTAGAACAAACAAAACATTGTAATCAAGTTTGCTGTGATAAAAAATAAAAATTAACTTAAAACTACAAACAAGAAGTAATGAGACATATACTTAAAGGGCTTTTTCCTGGCACATTCCATTCTAATTTACAACCTAGAACACCACTTCCAGTAAGGCTCTGTTGCCCTAGTAACCAGATTTGGTAAAGGAGAAATGCTGCCGCCTTGTGGCCCATTCCCGCAAGAGCAGCTTTTAACCCACAGCTAATGGTCACTTAACATTCACAAGGACTCAGGGCTGTAAAGGACACCTGCCCTCAAAATTGTGCTGAGGTAGGGAATGGATAAAACAATTCAAAACAGGCAACATTTTCAAGAAGATAGTATGAAGAGGTAAGTTTTACTCACTCTCTTTTTAGAAAAAGGAAAATGGATAAAAGCTCGACCTCAGGAAGTATTAGACTCATGCAATCTAATCTACAAAAAGTTTTCAACTCACACCAGTCGACTGACCATCAGCAAAAAGCCTACAAACAATCAATGCTGAAGAGGTTTTAGAGAACTCTGTACCCTCTAGCTGCTGGTGAGATGTAAAGTGGTTAACAGCCAATAATGAGAACAGAAAGGAGCTGCGTTTAAAAGGAGAAATTGAGGTACCATTCAATCCAGCAGGCGCACCAATGGGCCTCTCACCTGAGAAGACCAGAATCAAGAAGACCCGGGCTGCAAAAGCTGCACTGCAGCCTTATTCACAATAGACAAGACAGTGAAGCAACCAAAATGTCCATCAACGGATGAAGGGATCAACAAGAAGTGGTCCATGTACACAATGAATACTAGCCATGGAAAACCATGAAACACTGCTCTTGGAGGCACCATAGATGATCTTGGAGATAATCACAGAACATGAGGGAAGTCGGAAAGCAAAAGTCCTATATCCTATGAAATCACTTATAGGCGTTATCTAATAACTGACACAAATGAACATATTTCCACAGGGAAAGGCAATCACAGACTTATAAAAAAAAACTATGCTTACCTAAAAGGAAAGGTGGGGGGAATGGATAAATGAAGATTAGCGTTACCATCTGTATACAAATTCATATTATATACATATATCAAAAAGACCGACCATATAGCAAGGGAGGTTGATGGAACACTCTGTAATAATTTACATGGGAAGAGGATCTCTACATAAATAGATATATATAATGTGTAAATGAACCAGAGTGTGTACACCTTGGACAAACAACATTCGAACCATTACCCCAATGTAAAAAATTAAAACAACGAACTAGAAGTAATGAGACATAAACTTATGGGTGGTTTTCCTGGCACATTCCATTCAAATTTACAACCCAGGTAAACGACTTCCAGAACGGCTCTGCTGCCCTAGTACCCAGATTCGGGAATGGAGAAATGCTGCCTCCTTGTGGCCGTTTCCCACAACAGCAGCTTTAAACCCACTGCAAAAGGTCACTAAATATTCACCAATTCAGTTCTGTAAATGTCACCTGCCCTCCAAAAAATACTGAGGTCGAAAATCGACCAAAAAATTCAAGAGTGCAACCTTCCGAAAAGACAATTTGAAGAGGTAGATTGTACTCACACTTTTTTTTTCTTTTTTCTTTTAACACAAAAGAAAAAGGCGTGGAAAAATGATGAATTTTAGGAATTTTTAGAGACATGTCAACCCAAATTACAAAAACCTATCAGCTCACACCAGTCAGAATGGCCCTCGACAAAAATGCTGCAAACAATAAATGCTGACGTGATTGTGGAGAAATGAGTACCCTCGATTCTAAGGGGGACGTGGTAAGAGCCACTAATGAAAGCACAACTGAGGTGCCTTGAAAAGGTAACATTGAGCTACCATACCAGTCAATCAATCATACCCACTGCTGGGTGTATCACCTGAGAAAATGAAAATCCAAAAGTCACAGGCTGGCAATCCTGCTCTCCAGCAATAGTTACCATAGGCAACACTTGGAAGCAACGAAAACGTCCATCAACAGAGGAATGCACCAAGAAGAAGTGGTCCATGTCCACAATGGAATATTAGCCATGGAAATCATTGAAGCACTGCTCTTTGAGGCACCATACATGAGCCTGGAGATAATCACAAAACATGAAGTAGGACGGAAAGCAAAAGACCTATATCCTATAATATCACTTATGGCATTATGTAATAACTGACACAAATGAACATATTTCCAAAGAGAAAGACACTCACGGGCTTAGAAAACAAACTATGCTCATCTAAAAGGAAAGGAGGGGGGAATTGATAAATGAAGAATAGTGTTACTATACGTATACAAATACATATTATATACATGTATCAAAAAGACCGAACATATAGCAAGGGAGGCCTATGGAACACTGTAATATTTTACATGGGAAGAGGATCTGTACATTAATAGACGTAGATAATGTACAAATGAACCAGATTGTGTACACCTAGGAAAAACAATATTCTAATCTTTACTCTGATTAAAAAAATGTAAAAAGCCAAGAAGAAGTAATGAGACATAAACTTATGGGGATTTCTCCTGGCAAATTCCATTCTCATTTACAACCTAGGACAACGACTTCCAGAAAGGCTCTGCTGCCCTAGTACCCAGATTGGGGAATGGAGAAATGCTGCCTCCTTGTGGCCGTTTCCCACAACAGCAGCTTTAAACCCACTGCGAAAGGTCACTAAATATTCACCAACTTGCAGTTCTGTAAATGACACCTGCCCTCCAATAAATTTCTGGGGTCAAAAATCGACGAAAAAATTGAAAAGAGGGCAACCTTCGAAGAAGACAATTTCAAGAGGTATATTGTACACACGGTTTTTTCTTTTAAGTGAAAAGAAAAAGGCGTGGGAAAATGATAAAGTTTAGGAATTTTTAAAGATAGGCAAACGGAAATTACAAATACCTATCAGCTCACAGCAGTCAGAATGGCCATCAGCAAAAATGCTGCAAACAATACATGCTGAAGGGATTGTGGAGAAATGTGTACCCTGAGCTCTAAGGGGGACGTGGTAAGAACCATTCCTGTAAACACAATGGAGGTGCTTTGAAAAGGTAAACATTGAGCTACCAGTGAATCAAGCATACCATCTGCTGAGCCTATCACCTGAGAAAATGAGAATCAAAAAGTCACAGGCTGGCAAACCTGTACGCCAGCAATACTTACCATAGTCAACACATGGAAGCAACAAAAATGTCCATCAACAGAGGAATGCACCAAGAAGAAGTGGTCCATGTATACAACGGAATAGTACTCCAGTAAAAAATGTAAATTAAATTTAAAAAACAAACAAATGTAAGGAGACATCAGCAACTGTGGGTTTCTCCGGGCACATTCCACTCTAATTTATAACCGAAGAACACCACTGGCTGGTAGGTCTGTTTCCCTAGTACCAGCGTGGGGAACGTAGAAAGGCTGCCGCCCTCTGGCCGTTACCTGCAAAAGCAGGTTTAAAGCTTGAGTTAATGGTCACTTCATATGAACTAGTACTGCAGGGCTGTAAATGAAACCTGCCCTCAAAATGTCTTGAGGGAGGTAATGGCCAAAATATTTCAAAAGGTGACACATACTTCAAGTAAACACTTTGAAGAACTAAGCTCTAATCACAGCTGGAAAAATAAAAAGCACATGTCTTAAAGCTCAATTTCAACGCATTATGAGACACATGCAAATTCAACCACAAAGAGGTATCAGCTCAAACCAGTCAGAATAACCATCAGCAAAAAACTACAAAGAATAAATGCTGAAGGTGCTGTGGAGAAGTGCATACCCTCAACTTTACATGGGACGTAACCTGGAAAGAGCCACTAAAGAGAACAGAATGGAGGTGCCTTTAAAAGGTAAACATTGAGCTACCATATGATCCAACAGACCCATTCCTGGAGCTATAACCTAAGAAGACAGAATTGGAAAGACACAGGCAGGCAAATCTGCATTGCATAGTATTACAATAGCCAAGATATGGAAGTAACCAAAAAGTCCACCGACAGATGGGTGGACAAAGAAGAACTGCTACATGTACACATGGAATATGAGCTAGCGAAAAAATGAAACAATGCCATTTGCAGCACCACAGATGAGTCTAGAAGTAATCACGCAACTTGTAGTAAGTGAGTCAGTGAAAGACACATATCCTATCATATCACATACAGGTGTTACCTAAAAATTGAAACAAACGAAGATACTTCCACATAGAAAGGCAATCACAGATTCAGTACAAAAACTTATGCTTCGCCAAATGGAAAGGTGTGAGGATTGGATACACTACCATATTGAGGTTAACGGAGAGATACAAACACATGTGAAATATATAATCACCAAAGATCTACGGAATACCAAGGGAAGACTACTCAACATTGTGTCATAACCTACATGGGAAAAGGATCTGAAGAAGAATAGATATATGTATATGTGTGAAAGAAGCACATCTTGCACACCTAGAACAAACAAAACATTGTAATCAAGTTTGCTGTGATAAAAAATAAAAATTAACTTAAAACTACGAACAAGAAGTAATGAGACATAAACTTAAAGGGCTTTTTCCTGGCACATTCCATTCTAATTTACAACCTAGAACACCACTTCCAGTAAGGCTCTGTTGCCCTAGTAACCAGATTTGGTAAAGGAGAAATGCTGCCGCCTTGTGGCCCATTCCCGCAAGAGCAGCTTTTAACCCACAGCTAATGGTCACTTAACATTCACAAGGACTCAGGGCTGTAAAGGACACCTGCCCTCAAAATTGTGCTGAGGTAGGGAATGGATAAAACAATTCAAAACAGGCAACATTTTCAAGAAGATAGTATGAAGAGGTAAGTTTTACTCACTCTCTTTTTAGAAAAAGGAAAATGGATAAAAGCTCGACCTCAGGAAGTATTAGACTCATGCAATCTAATCTACAAAAAGTTTTCAACTCACACCAGTCGACTGACCATCAGCAAAAAGCCTACAAACAATCAATGCTGAAGAGGTTTTAGAGAACTCTGTACCCTCTAGCTGCTGGTGAGATGTAAAGTGGTTAACAGCCAATAATGAGAACAGAAAGGAGCTGCGTTTAAAAGGAGAAATTGAGGTACCATTCAATCCAGCAGGCGCACCAATGGGCCTCTCACCTGAGAAGACCAGAATCAAGAAGACCCGGGCTGCAAAAGCTGCACTGCAGCCTTATTCACAATAGACAAGACAGTGAAGCAACCAAAATGTCCATCAACGGATGAAGGGATCAACAAGAAGTGGTCCATGTACACAATGAATACTAGCCATGGAAAACCATGAAACACTGCTCTTGGAGGCACCATAGATGATCTTGGAGATAATCACAGAACATGAGGGAAGTCGGAAAGCAAAAGTCCTATATCCTATGAAATCACTTATAGGCGTTATCTAATAACTGACACAAATGAACATATTTCCACAGGGAAAGGCAATCACAGACTTATAAAAAAAAACTATGCTTACCTAAAAGGAAAGGTGGGGGGAATGGATAAATGAAGATTAGCGTTACCATCTGTATACAAATTCATATTATATACATATATCAAAAAGACCGACCATATAGCAAGGGAGGTTGATGGAACACTCTGTAATAATTTACATGGGAAGAGGATCTCTACATAAATAGATATATATAATGTGTAAATGAACCAGAGTGTGTACACCTTGGACAAACAACATTCGAACCATTACCCCAATGTAAAAAATTAAAACAACGAACTAGAAGTAATGAGACATAAACTTATGGGTGGTTTTCCTGGCACATTCCATTCAAATTTACAACCCAGGTAAACGACTTCCAGAACGGCTCTGCTGCCCTAGTACCCAGATTCGGGAATGGAGAAATGCTGCCTCCTTGTGGCCGTTTCCCACAACAGCAGCTTTAAACCCACTGCAAAAGGTCACTAAATATTCACCAGTTCAGTTCTGTAAATGTCACCTGCCCTCCAAAAAATACTGAGGTCGAAAATCGACCAAAAAATTCAAGAGTGCAACCTTCCAAAAAGACAATTTGAAGAGGTAGATTGTACTCACACTTTTTTTTTCTTTTTTCTTTTAACACAAAAGAAAAAGGCGTGGAAAAATGATGAATTTTAGGAATTTTTAGAGACATGTCAACCCAAATTACAAAAACCTATCAGCTCACAGCAGTCAGAATGGCCCTCGACAAAAATGCTGCAAACAATAAATGCTGACGTGATTGTGGAGAAATGAGTACCCTCGATTCTAAGGGGGACGTGGTAAGAGCCACTAATGAAAGCACAACTGAGGTGCCTTGAAAAGGTAACATTGAGCTACCATACCAGTCAATCAATCATACCCACTGCTGGGTGTATCACCTGAGAAAATGAAAATCCAAAAGTCACAGGCTGGCAATCCTGCTCTCCAGCAATAGTTACCATAGGCAACACTTGGAAGCAACGAAAACGTCCATCAACAGAGGAATGCACCAAGAAGAAGTGGTCCATGTCCACAATGGAATATTAGCCATGGAAATCATTGAAGCACTGCTCTTTGAGGCACCATACATGAGCCTGGAGATAATCACAAAACATGAAGTAGGACGGAAAGCAAAAGACCTATATCCTATAATATCACTTATGGCATTATGTAATAACTGACACAAATGAACATATTTCCAAAGAGAAAGACACTCACGGGCTTAGAAAACAAACTATGCTCATCTAAAAGGAAAGGAGGGGGGAATTGATAAATGAAGAATAGTGTTACTATACGTATACAAATACATATTATATACATGTATCAAAAAGACCGAACATATAGCAAGGGAGGCCTATGGAACACTGTAATATTTTACATGGGAAGAGGATCTGTACATTAATAGACGTAGATAATGTACAAATGAACCAGATTGTGTACACCTAGGAAAAACAATATTCTAATCTTTACTCTGATTAAAAAAATGTAAAAAGCCAAGAAGAAGTAATGAGACATAAACTTATGGGGATTTCTCCTGGCAAATTCCATTCTCATTTACAACCTAGGACAACGACTTCCAGAAAGGCTCTGCTGCCCTAGTACCCAGATTGGGGAATGGAGAAATGCTGCCTCCTTGTGGCCGTTTCCCACAACAGCAGCTTTAAACCCACTGCGAAAGGTCACTAAATATTCACCAACTTGCAGTTCTGTAAATGACACCTGCCCTCCAATAAATTTCTGGGGTCAAAAATCGACGAAAAAATTGAAAAGAGGGCAACCTTCGAAGAAGACAATTTCAAGAGGTATATTGTACACACGGTTTTTTCTTTTAAGTGAAAAGAAAAAGGCGTGGGAAAATGATAAAGTTTAGGAATTTTTAAAGATAGGCAAACGGAAATTACAAATACCTATCAGCTCACAGCAGTCAGAATGGCCATCAGCAAAAATGCTGCAAACAATACATGCTGAAGGGATTGTGGAGAAATGTGTACCCTGAGCTCTAAGGGGGACGTGGTAAGAACCATTCCTGTAAACACAATGGAGGTGCTTTGAAAAGGTAAACATTGAGCTACCAGTGAATCAAGCATACCATCTGCTGAGCCTATCACCTGAGAAAATGAGAATCAAAAAGTCACAGGCTGGCAAACCTGTACGCCAGCAATACTTACCATAGTCAACACATGGAAGCAACAAAAATGTCCATCAACAGAGGAATGCACCAAGAAGAAGTGGTCCATGTATACAACGGAATAGTACTCCAGTAAAAAATGTAAATTAAATTTAAAAAACAAACAAATGTAAGGAGACATCAGCAACTGTGGGTTTCTCCGGGCACATTCCACTCTAATTTATAACCGAAGAACACCACTGGCTGGTAGGTCTGTTTCCCTAGTACCAGCGTGGGGAACGTAGAAAGGCTGCCGCCCTCTGGCCGTTACCTGCAAAAGCAGGTTTAAAGCTTGAGTTAATGGTCACTTCATATGAACTAGTACTGCAGGGCTGTAAATGAAACCTGCCCTCAAAATGTCTTGAGGGAGGTAATGGCCAAAATATTTCAAAAGGTGACACATACTTCAAGTAAACACTTTGAAGAACTAAGCTCTAATCACAGCTGGAAAAATAAAAAGCACATGTCTTAAAGCTCAATTTCAACGCATTATGAGACACATGCAAATTCAACCACAAAGAGGTATCAGCTCAAACCAGTCAGAATAACCATCAGCAAAAAAACTACAAAGAATAAATGCTGAAGGTGCTGTGGAGAAGTGCATACACTCAACTTTACATGGGACGTAACCTGGAAAGAGCCACTAAAGAGAACAGAATGGAGGTGCCTTTAAAAGGTAAACATTGAGCTACCATATGATCCAACAGACCCATTCCTGGAGCTATAACCTAAGAAGACAGAATTGGAAAGACACAGGCAGGCAAATCTGCATTGCATAGTATTACAATAGCCAAGATATGGAAGTAACCAAAAAGTCCACCGACAGATGGGTGGACAAAGAAGAACTGCTACATGTACACATGGAATATGAGCTAGCGAAAAAATGAAACAATGCCATTTGCAGCACCACAGATGAGTCTAGAAGTAATCACGCAACTTGTAGTAAGTGAGTCAGTGAAAGACACATATCCTATCATATCACATACAGGTGTTACCTAAAAATTGAAACAAACGAAGATACTTCCACATAGAAAGGCAATCACAGATTCAGTACAAAAACTTATGCTTCGCCAAATGGAAAGGTGTGAGGATTGGATACACTACCATATTGAGGTTAACGGAGAGATACAAACACATGTGAAATATATAATCACCAAAGATCTACGGAATACCAAGGGAAGACTACTCAACATTGTGTCATAACCTACATGGGAAAAGGATCTGAAGAAGAATAGATATATGTATATGTGTGAAAGAAGCACATCTTGCACACCTAGAACAAACAAAACATTGTAATCAAGTTTGCTGTGATAAAAAATAAAAATTAACTTAAAACTACAAACAAGAAGTAATGAGACATATACTTAAAGGGCTTTTTCCTGGCACATTCCATTCTAATTTACAACCTAGAACACCACTTCCAGTAAGGCTCTGTTGCCCTAGTAACCAGATTTGGTAAAGGAGAAATGCTGCCGCCTTGTGGCCCATTCCCGCAAGAGCAGCTTTTAACCCACAGCTAATGGTCACTTAACATTCACAAGGACTCAGGGCTGTAAAGGACACCTGCCCTCAAAATTGTGCTGAGGTAGGGAATGGATAAAACAATTCAAAACAGGCAACATTTTCAAGAAGATAGTATGAAGAGGTAAGTTTTACTCACTCTCTTTTTAGAAAAAGGAAAATGGATAAAAGCTCGACCTCAGGAAGTATTAGACTCATGCAATCTAATCTACAAAAAGTTTTCAACTCACACCAGTCGACTGACCATCAGCAAAAAGCCTACAAACAATCAATGCTGAAGAGGTTTTAGAGAACTCTGTACCCTCTAGCTGCTGGTGAGATGTAAAGTGGTTAACAGCCAATAATGAGAACAGAAAGGAGCTGCATTTAAAAGGAGAAATTGAGGTACCATTCAATCCAGCAGGCGCACCAATGGGCCTCTCACCTGAGAAGACCAGAATCAAGAAGACCCGGGCTGCAAAAGCTGCACTGCAGCCTTATTCACAATAGACAAGACAGTGAAGCAACCAAAATGTCCATCAACGGATGAAGGGATCAACAAGAAGTGGTCCATGTACACAATGAATACTAGCCATGGAAAACCATGAAACACTGCTCTTGGAGGCACCATAGATGATCTTGGAGATAATCACAGAACATGAGGGAAGTCGGAAAGCAAAAGTCCTATATCCTATGAAATCACTTATAGGCGTTATCTAATAACTGACACAAATGAACATATTTCCACAGGGAAAGGCAATCACAGACTTATAAAAAAAAACTATGCTTACCTAAAAGGAAAGGTGGGGGGAATGGATAAATGAAGATTAGCGTTACCATCTGTATACAAATTCATATTATATACATATATCAAAAAGACCGACCATATAGCAAGGGAGGTTGATGGAACACTCTGTAATAATTTACATGGGAAGAGGATCTCTACATAAATAGATATATATATAATGTGTAAATGAACCAGAGTGTGTACACCTTGGACAAACAACATTCGAACCATTACCCCAATGTAAAAAATTAAAACAACGAACTAGAAGTAATGAGACATAAACTTATGGGTGGTTTTCCTGGCACATTCCATTCAAATTTACAACCCAGGTAAACGACTTCCAGAACGGCTCTGCTGCCCTAGTACCCAGATTCGGGAATGGAGAAATGCTGCCTCCTTGTGGCCGTTTCCCACAACAGCAGCTTTAAACCCACTGCAAAAGGTCACTAAATATTCACCAATTCAGTTCTGTAAATGTCACCTGCCCTCCAAAAAATACTGAGGTCGAAAATCGACCAAAAAATTCAAGAGTGCAACCTTCCAAAAAGACAATTTGAAGAGGTAGATTGTACTCACACTTTTTTTTTCTTTTTTCTTTTAACACAAAAGAAAAAGGCGTGGAAAAATGATGAATTTTAGGAATTTTTAGAGACATGTCAACCCAAATTACAAAAACCTATCAGCTCACAGCAGTCAGAATGGCCCTCGACAAAAATGCTGCAAACAATAAATGCTGACGTGATTGTGGAGAAATGAGTACCCTCGATTCTAAGGGGGACGTGGTAAGAGCCACTAATGAAAGCACAACTGAGGTGCCTTGAAAAGGTAACATTGAGCTACCATACCAGTCAATCAATCATACCCACTGCTGGGTGTATCACCTGAGAAAATGAAAATCCAAAAGTCACAGGCTGGCAATCCTGCTCTCCAGCAATAGTTACCATAGGCAACACTTGGAAGCAACGAAAACGTCCATCAACAGAGGAATGCACCAAGAAGAAGTGGTCCATGTCCACAATGGAATATTAGCCATGGAAATCATTGAAGCACTGCTCTTTGAGGCACCATACATGAGCCTGGAGATAATCACAAAACATGAAGTAGGACGGAAAGCAAAAGACCTATATCCTATAATATCACTTATGGCATTATGTAATAACTGACACAAATGAACATATTTCCAAAGAGAAAGACACTCACGGGCTTAGAAAACAAACTATGCTCATCTAAAAGGAAAGGAGGGGGGAATTGATAAATGAAGAATAGTGTTACTATACGTATACAAATACATATTATATACATGTATCAAAAAGACCGAACATATAGCAAGGGAGGCCTATGGAACACTGTAATATTTTACATGGGAAGAGGATCTGTACATTAATAGACGTAGATAATGTACAAATGAACCAGATTGTGTACACCTAGGAAAAACAATATTCTAATCTTTACTCTGATTAAAAAAATGTAAAAACCCAAGAAGAAGTAATGAGACATAAACTTATGGGGATTTCTCCTGGCAAATTCCATTCTCATTTACAACCTAGGACAACGACTTCCAGAAAGGCTCTGCTGCCCTAGTACCCAGATTGGGGAATGGAGAAATGCTGCCTCCTTGTGGCCGTTTCCCACAACAGCAGCTTTAAACCCACTGCGAAAGGTCACTAAATATTCACCAACTTGCAGTTCTGTAAATGACACCTGCCCTCCAATAAATTTCTGGGGTCAAAAATCGACGAAAAAATTGAAAAGAGGGCAACCTTCGAAGAAGACAATTTCAAGAGGTATATTGTACACACGGTTTTTTCTTTTAAGTGAAAAGAAAAAGGCGTGGGAAAATGATAAAGTTTAGGAATTTTTAAAGATAGGCAAACGGAAATTACAAATACCTATCAGATCACAGCAGTCAGAATGGCCATCAGCAAAAATGCTGCAAACAATACATGCTGAAGGGATTGTGGAGAAATGTGTACCCTGAGCTCTAAGGGGGACGTGGTAAGAACCATTCCTGTAAACACAATGGAGGTGCTTTGAAAAGGTAAACATTGAGCTACCAGTGAATCAAGCATACCATCTGCTGAGCCTATCACTTGAGAAAATGAGAATCAAAAAGTCACAGGCTGGCAAACCTGTACGCCAGCAATACTTACCATAGTCAACACATGGAAGCAACAAAAATGTCCATCAACAGAGGAATGCACCAAGAAGAAGTGGTCCATGTATACAACGGAATAGTACTCCAGTAAAAAATATAAATTAAATTTAAAAAACAAACAAATGTAAGGAGACATCAGCAACTGTGGGTTTCTCCGGGCACAATCCACTCTAATTTATAACCGAAGAACACCACTGGCTGGTAGGTCTGTTTCCCTAGTACCAGCGTGGGGAACGTAGAAAGGCTGCCGCCCTCTGGCCGTTACCTGCAAAAGCAGGTTTAAAGCTTGAGTTAATGGTCACTTCATATGAACTAGTACTGCAGGGCTGTAAATGAAACCTGCCCTCAAAATGTCTTGCGGGAGGTAATGGCCAAAATATTTCAAAAGGTGACACATACTTCAAGTAAACACTTTGAAGAACTAAGCTCTAATCACAGCTGGAAAAATAAAAAGCACATGTCTTAAAGCTCAATTTCAACGCATTATGAGACACATGCAAATTCAACCACAAAGAGGTATCAGCTCAAACCAGTCAGAATAACCATCAGCAAAAAAACTACAAAGAATAAATGCTGAAGGTGCTGTGGAGAAGTGCATACCCTCAACTTTACGTGGGACGTAACCTGGAAAGAGCCACTAAAGAGAACAGAATGGAGGTGCCTTTAAAAGGTAAACATTGAGCTACCATATGATCCAACAGACCCATTCCTGGAGCTATAACCTAAGAAGACAGAATTGGAAAGACACAGGCAGGCAAATCTGCATTGCATAGTATTACAATAGCCAAGATATGGAAGTAACCAAAAAGTCCACCGACAGATGGGTGGACAAAGAAGAACTGCTACATGTACACATGGAATATGAGCTAGCGAAAAAATGAAACAATGCCATTTGCAGCACCACAGATGAGTCTAGAAGTAATCACGCAACTTGTAGTAAGTGAGTCAGTGAAAGACACATATCCTATCATATCACATACAGGTGTTACCTAAAAATTGAAACAAACGAAGATACTTCCACAGAGAAAGGCAATCACAGATTCAGTACAAAAACTTATGCTTCGCCAAATGGAAAGGTGTGAGGATTGGATACACTACCATATTGAGGTTAACGGAGAGATACAAACACATGTGAAATATATAATCACCAAAGATCTACGGAATACCAAGGGAAGACTACTCAACATTGTGTCATAACCTACATGGGAAAAGGATCTGAAGAAGAATAGATATATGTATATGTGTGAAAGAAGCACATCTTGCACACCTAGAACAAACAAAACATTGTAATCAAGTTTGCTGTGATAAAAAATAAAAATTAACTTAAAACTACGAACAAGAAGTAATGAGACATAAACTTAAAGGGCTTTTTCCTGGCACATTCCATTCTAATTTACAACCTAGAACACCACTTCCAGTAAGGCTCTGTTGCCCTAGTAACCAGATTTGGTAAAGGAGAAATGCTGCCGCCTTGTGGCCCATTCCCGCAAGAGCAGCTTTTAACCCACAGCTAATGGTCACTTAACATTCACAAGGACTCAGGGCTGTAAAGGACACCTGCCCTCAAAATTGTGCTGAGGTAGGGAATGGATAAAACAATTCAAAACAGGCAACATTTTCAAGAAGATAGTATGAAGAGGTAAGTTTTACTCACTCTCTTTTTAGAAAAAGGAAAATGGATAAAAGCTCGACCTCAGGAAGTATTAGACTCATGCAATCTAATCTACAAAAAGTTTTCAACTCACACCAGTCGACTGACCATCAGCAAAAAGCCTACAAACAATCAATGCTGAAGAGGTTTTAGAGAACTCTGTACCCTCTAGCTGCTGGTGAGATGTAAAGTGGTTAACAGCCAATAATGAGAACAGAAAGGAGCTGCGTTTAAAAGGAGAAATTGAGGTACCATTCAATCCAGCAGGACCACCAATGGGCCTCTCACCTGAGAAGACCAGAATCAAGAAGACCCGGGCTGCAAAAGCTGCACTGCAGCCTTATTCACAATAGACAAGACAGTGAAGCAACCAAAATGTCCATCAACGGATGAAGGGATCAACAAGAAGTGGTCCATGTACACAATGAATACTAGCCATGGAAAACCATGAAACACTGCTCTTGGAGGCACCATAGATGATCTTGGAGATAATCACAGAACATGAGGGAAGTCGGAAAGCAAAAGTCCTATATCCTATGAAATCACTTATAGGCGTTATCTAATAACTGACACAAATGAACATATTTCCACAGGGAAAGGCAATCACAGACTTATAAAAAAAAACTATGCTTACCTAAAAGGAAAGGTGGGGGGAATGGATAAATGAAGATTAGCGTTACCATCTGTATACAAATTCATATTATATACATATATCAAAAAGACCGACCATATAGCAAGGGAGGTTGATGGAACACTCTGTAATAATTTACATGGGAAGAGGATCTCTACATAAATAGATATATATAATGTGTAAATGAACCAGAGTGTGTACACCTTGGACAAACAACATTCGAACCATTACCCCAATGTAAAAAATTAAAACAACGAACTAGAAGTAATGAGACATAAACTTATGGGTGGTTTTCCTGGCACATTCCATTCAAATTTACAACCCAGGTAAACGACTTCCAGAACGGCTCTGCTGCCCTAGTACCCAGATTCGGGAATGGAGAAATGCTGCCTCCTTGTGGCCGTTTCCCACAACAGCAGCTTTAAACCCACTGCAAAAGGTCACTAAATATTCACCAATTCAGTTCTGTAAATGTCACCTGCCCTCCAAAAAATACTGAGGTCGAAAATCGACCAAAAAATTCAAGAGTGCAACCTTCCAAAAAGACAATTTGAAGAGGTAGATTGTACTCACACTTTTTTTTTCTTTTTTCTTTTAACACAAAAGAAAAAGGCGTGGAAAAATGATGAATTTTAGGAATTTTTAGAGACATGTCAACCCAAATTACAAAAACCTATCAGCTCACACCAGTCAGAATGGCCCTCGACAAAAATGCTGCAAACAATAAATGCTGACGTGATTGTGGAGAAATGAGTACCCTCGATTCTAAGGGGGACGTGGTAAGAGCCACTAATGAAAGCACAACTGAGGTGCCTTGAAAAGGTAACATTGAGCTACCATACCAGTCAATCAATCATACCCACTGCTGGGTGTATCACCTGAGAAAATGAAAATCCAAAAGTCACAGGCTGGCAATCCTGCTCTCCAGCAATAGTTACCATAGGCAACACTTGGAAGCAACGAAAACGTCCATCAACAGAGGAATGCACCAAGAAGAAGTGGTCCATGTCCACAATGGAATATTAGCCATGGAAATCATTGAAGCACTGCTCTTTGAGGCACCATACATGAGCCTGGAGATAATCACAAAACATGAAGTAGGACGGAAAGCAAAAGACCTATATCCTATAATATCACTTATGGCATTATGTAATAACTGACACAAATGAACATATTTCCAAAGAGAAAGACACTCACGGGCTTAGAAAACAAACTATGCTCATCTAAAAGGAAAGGAGGGGGGAATTGATAAATGAAGAATAGTGTTACTATACGTATACAAATACATATTATATACATGTATCAAAAAGACCGAACATATAGCAAGGGAGGCCTATGGAACACTGTAATATTTTACATGGGAAGAGGATCTGTACATTAATAGACGTAGATAATGTACAAATGAACCAGATTGTGTACACCTAGGAAAAACAATATTCTAATCTTTACTCTGATTAAAAAAATGTAAAAAGCCAAGAAGAAGTAATGAGACATAAACTTATGGGGATTTCTCCTGGCAAATTCCATTCTCATTTACAACCTAGGACAACGACTTCCAGAAAGGCTCTGCTGCCCTAGTACCCAGATTGGGGAATGGAGAAATGCTGCCTCCTTGTGGCCGTTTCCCACAACAGCAGCTTTAAACCCACTGCGAAAGGTCACTAAATATTCACCAACTTGCAGTTCTGTAAATGACACCTGCCCTCCAATAAATTTCTGGGGTCAAAAATCGACGAAAAAATTGAAAAGAGGGCAACCTTCGAAGAAGACAATTTCAAGAGGTATATTGTACACACGGTTTTTTCTTTTAAGTGAAAAGAAAAAGGCGTGGGAAAATGATAAAGTTTAGGAATTTTTAAAGATAGGCAAACGGAAATTACAAATACCTATCAGCTCACAGCAGTCAGAATGGCCATCAGCAAAAATGCTGCAAACAATACATGCTGAAGGGATTGTGGAGAAATGTGTACCCTGAGCTCTAAGGGGGACGTGGTAAGAACCATTACTGTAAACACAATGGAGGTGCTTTGAAAAGGTAAACATTGAGCTACCAGTGAATCAAGCATACCATCTGCTGAGCCTATCACCTGAGAAAATGAGAATCAAAAAGTCACAGGCTGGCAAACCTGTACGCCAGCAATACTTACCATAGTCAACACATGGAAGCAACAAAAATGTCCATCAACAGAGGAATGCACCAAGAAGAAGTGGTCCATGTATACAACGGAATAGTACTCCAGTAAAAAATGTAAATTAAATTTAAAAAACAAACAAATGTAAGGAGACATCAGCAACTGTGGGTTTCTCCGGGCACATTCCACTCTAATTTATAACCGAAGAACACCACTGGCTGGTAGGTCTGTTTCCCTAGTACCAGCGTGGGGAACGTAGAAAGGCTGCCGCCCTCTGGCCGTTATCTGCAAAAGCAGGTTTAAAGCTTGAGTTAATGGTCACTTCATATGAACTAGTACTGCAGGGCTGTAAATGAAACCTGCCCTCAAAATGTCTTGAGGGAGGTAATGGCCAAAATATTTCAAAAGGTGACACATACTTCAAGTAAACACTTTGAAGAACTAAGCTCTAATCACAGCTGGAAAAATAAAAAGCACACGTCTTAAAGCTCAATTTCAACGCATTATGAGACACATGCAAATTCAACCACAAAGAGGTATCAGCTCAAACCAGTCAGAATAACCATCAGCAAAAAACTACAAAGAATAAATGCTGAAGGTGCTGTGGAGAAGTGCATACCCTCAACTTTACATGGGACGTAACCTGGAAAGAGCCACTAAAGAGAACAGAATGGAGGTGCCTTTAAAAGGTAAACATTGAGCTACCATATGATCCAACAGACCCATTCCTGGAGCTATAACCTAAGAAGACAGAATTGGAAAGACACAGGCAGGCAAATCTGCATTGCATAGTATTACAATAGCCAAGATATGGAAGTAACCAAAAAGTCCACCGACAGATGGGTGGACAAAGAAGAACTGCTACATGTACACATGGAATATGAGCTAGCGAAAAAATGAAACAATGCCATTTGCAGCACCACAGATGAGTCTAGAAGTAATCACGCAACTTGTAGTAAGTGAGTCAGTGAAAGA
Organism: Eubalaena glacialis; assembly: GCF_028564815.1. Taxonomy (NCBI): domain Eukaryota; kingdom Metazoa; phylum Chordata; class Mammalia; order Artiodactyla; family Balaenidae; genus Eubalaena; species Eubalaena glacialis. The sequence goes on along the minus strand of NC_083723.1, from coordinate 29,010,364 downwards.
CACATATCCTATCATATCACATACAGGTGTTACCTAAAAATTGAAACAAACGAAGATACTTCCACATAGAAAGGCAATCACAGATTCAGTACAAAAACTTATGCTTCGCCAAATGGAAAGGTGTGAGGATTGGATACACTACCATATTGAGGTTAACGGAGAGATACAAACACATGTGAAATATATAATCACCAAAGATCTACGGAATACCAAGGGAAGACTACTCAACATTGTGTCATAACCTACATGGGAAAAGGATCTGAAGAAGAATAGATATATGTATATGTGTGAAAGAAGCACATCTTGCACACCTAGAACAAACAAAACATTGTAATCAAGTTTGCTGTGATAAAAAATAAAAATTAACTTAAAACTACAAACAAGAAGTAATGAGACATATACTTAAAGGGCTTTTTCCTGGCACATTCCATTCTAATTTACAACCTAGAACACCACTTCCAGTAAGGCTCTGTTGCCCTAGTAACCAGATTTGGTAAAGGAGAAATGCTGCCGCCTTGTGGCCCATTCCCGCAAGAGCAGCTTTTAACCCACAGCTAATGGTCACTTAACATTCACAAGGACTCAGGGCTGTAAAGGACACCTGCCCTCAAAATTGTGCTGAGGTAGGGAATGGATAAAACAATTCAAAACAGGCAACATTTTCAAGAAGATAGTATGAAGAGGTAAGTTTTACTCACTCTCCTTTTAGAAAAAGGAAAATGGATAAAAGCTCAACCTCAGGAAGTATTAGACTCATGCAATCTAATCTACAAAAAGTTTTCAACTCACACCAGTCGACTGACCATCAGCAAAAAGCCTACAAACAATCAATGCTGAAGAGGTTTTAGAGAACTCTGTACCCTCTAGCTGCTGGTGAGATGTAAAGTGGTTAACAGCCAATAATGAGAACAGAAAGGAGCTGCGTTTAAAAGGAGAAACTGAGGTACCATTCAATCCAGCAGGCGCACCAATGGGCCTCTCACCTGAGAAGACCAGAATCAAGAAGACCCGGGCTGCAAAAGCTGCACTGCAGCCTTATTCACAATAGACAAGACAGTGAAGCAACCAAAATGTCCATCAACGGATGAAGGGATCAACAAGAAGTGGTCCATGTACACAATGAATACTAGCCATGGAAAACCATGAAACACTGCTCTTGGAGGCACCATAGATGATCTTGGAGATAATCACAGAACATGAGGGAAGTCGGAAAGCAAAAGTCCTATATCCTATGAAATCACTTATAGGCGTTATCTAATAACTGACACAAATGAACATATTTCCACAGGGAAAGGCAATCACAGACTTATAAAAAAAAACTATGCTTACCTAAAAGGAAAGGTGGGGGGAATGGATAAATGAAGATTAGCGTTACCATCTGTATACAAATTCATATTATATACATATATCAAAAAGACCGACCATATAGCAAGGGAGGTTGATGGAACACTCTGTAATAATTTACATGGGAAGAGGATCTCTACATAAATAGATATATATATAATGTGTAAATGAACCAGAGTGTGTACACCTTGGACAAACAACATTCGAACCATTACCCCAATGTAAAAAATTAAAACAACGAACTAGAAGTAATGAGACATAAACTTATGGGTGGTTTTCCTGGCACATTCCATTCAAATTTACAACCCAGGTAAACGACTTCCAGAACGGCTCTGCTGCCCTAGTACCCAGATTCGGGAATGGAGAAATGCTGCCTCCTTGTGGCCGTTTCCCACAACAGCAGCTTTAAACCCACTGCAAAAGGTCACTAAATATTCACCAATTCAGTTCTGTAAATGTCACCTGCCCTCCAAAAAATACTGAGGTCGAAAATCGACCAAAAAATTCAAGAGTGCAACCTTCCAAAAAGACAATTTGAAGAGGTAGATTGTACTCACACTTTTTTTTTCTTTTTTCTTTTAACACAAAAGAAAAAGGCGTGGAAAAATGATGAATTTTAGGAATTTTTAGAGACATGTCAACCCAAATTACAAAAACCTATCAGCTCACACCAGTCAGAATGGCCCTCGACAAAAATGCTGCAAACAATAAATGCTGACGTGATTGTGGAGAAATGAGTACCCTCGATTCTAAGGGGGACGTGGTAAGAGCCACTAATGAAAGCACAACTGAGGTGCCTTGAAAAGGTAACATTGAGCTACCATACCAGTCAATCAATCATACCCACTGCTGGGTGTATCACCTGAGAAAATGAAAATCCAAAAGTCACAGGCTGGCAATCCTGCTCTCCAGCAATAGTTACCATAGGCAACACTTGGAAGCAACGAAAACGTCCATCAACAGAGGAATGCACCAAGAAGAAGTGGTCCATGTCCACAATGGAATATTAGCCATGGAAATCATTGAAGCACTGCTCTTTGAGGCACCATACATGAGCCTGGAGATAATCACAAAACATGAAGTAGGACGGAAAGCAAAAGACCTATATCCTATAATATCACTTATGGCATTATGTAATAACTGACACAAATGAACATATTTCCAAAGAGAAAGACACTCACGGGCTTAGAAAACAAACTATGCTCATCTAAAAGGAAAGGAGGGGGGAATTGATAAATGAAGAATAGTGTTACTATACGTATACAAATACATATTATATACATGTATCAAAAAGACCGAACATATAGCAAGGGAGGCCTATGGAACACTGTAATATTTTACATGGGAAGAGGATCTGTACATTAATAGACGTAGATAATGTACAAATGAACCAGATTGTGTACACCTAGGAAAAACAATATTCTAATCTTTACTCTGATTAAAAAAATGTAAAAACCCAAGAAGAAGTAATGAGACATAAACTTATGGGGATTTCTCCTGGCAAATTCCATTCTCATTTACAACCTAGGACAACGACTTCCAGAAAGGCTCTGCTGCCCTAGTACCCAGATTGGGGAATGGAGAAATGCTGCCTCCTTGTGGCCGTTTCCCACAACAGCAGCTTTAAACCCACTGCGAAAGGTCACTAAATATTCACCAACTTGCAGTTCTGTAAATGACACCTGCCCTCCAATAAATTTCTGGGGTCAAAAATCGACGAAAAAATTGAAAAGAGGGCAACCTTCGAAGAAGACAATTTCAAGAGGTATATTGTACACACGGTTTTTTCTTTTAAGTGAAAAGAAAAAGGCGTGGGAAAATGATAAAGTTTAGGAATTTTTAAAGATAGGCAAACGGAAATTACAAATACCTATCAGATCACAGCAGTCAGAATGGCCATCAGCAAAAATGCTGCAAACAATACATGCTGAAGGGATTGTGGAGAAATGTGTACCCTGAGCTCTAAGGGGGACGTGGTAAGAACCATTCCTGTAAACACAATGGAGGTGCTTTGAAAAGGTAAACATTGAGCTACCAGTGAATCAAGCATACCATCTGCTGAGCCTATCACTTGAGAAAATGAGAATCAAAAAGTCACAGGCTGGCAAACCTGTACGCCAGCAATACTTACCATAGTCAACACATGGAAGCAACAAAAATGTCCATCAACAGAGGAATGCACCAAGAAGAAGTGGTCCATGTATACAACGGAATAGTACTCCAGTAAAAAATATAAATTAAATTTAAAAAACAAACAAATGTAAGGAGACATCAGCAACTGTGGGTTTCTCCGGGCACAATCCACTCTAATTTATAACCGAAGAACACCACTGGCTGGTAGGTCTGTTTCCCTAGTACCAGCGTGGGGAACGTAGAAAGGCTGCCGCCCTCTGGCCGTTACCTGCAAAAGCAGGTTTAAAGCTTGAGTTAATGGTCACTTCATATGAACTAGTACTGCAGGGCTGTAAATGAAACCTGCCCTCAAAATGTCTTGCGGGAGGTAATGGCCAAAATATTTCAAAAGGTGACACATACTTCAAGTAAACACTTTGAAGAACTAAGCTCTAATCACAGCTGGAAAAATAAAAAGCACATGTCTTAAAGCTCAATTTCAACGCATTATGAGACACATGCAAATTCAACCACAAAGAGGTATCAGCTCAAACCAGTCAGAATAACCATCAGCAAAAAAACTACAAAGAATAAATGCTGAAGGTGCTGTGGAGAAGTGCATACCCTCAACTTTACGTGGGACGTAACCTGGAAAGAGCCACTAAAGAGAACAGAATGGAGGTGCCTTTAAAAGGTAAACATTGAGCTACCATATGATCCAACAGACCCATTCCTGGAGCTATAACCTAAGAAGACAGAATTGGAAAGACACAGGCAGGCAAATCTGCATTGCATAGTATTACAATAGCCAAGATATGGAAGTAACCAAAAAGTCCACCGACAGATGGGTGGACAAAGAAGAACTGCTACATGTACACATGGAATATGAGCTAGCGAAAAAATGAAACAATGCCATTTGCAGCACCACAGATGAGTCTAGAAGTAATCACGCAACTTGTAGTAAGTGAGTCAGTGAAAGACACATATCCTATCATATCACATACAGGTGTTACCTAAAAATTGAAACAAACGAAGATACTTCCACAGAGAAAGGCAATCACAGATTCAGTACAAAAACTTATGCTTCGCCAAATGGAAAGGTGTGAGGATTGGATACACTACCATATTGAGGTTAACGGAGAGATACAAACACATGTGAAATATATAATCACCAAAGATCTACGGAATACCAAGGGAAGACTACTCAACATTGTGTCATAACCTACATGGGAAAAGGATCTGAAGAAGAATAGATATATGTATATGTGTGAAAGAAGCACATCTTGCACACCTAGAACAAACAAAACATTGTAATCAAGTTTGCTGTGATAAAAAATAAAAATTAACTTAAAACTACGAACAAGAAGTAATGAGACATAAACTTAAAGGGCTTTTTCCTGGCACATTCCATTCTAATTTACAACCTAGAACACCACTTCCAGTAAGGCTCTGTTGCCCTAGTAACCAGATTTGGTAAAGGAGAAATGCTGCCGCCTTGTGGCCCATTCCCGCAAGAGCAGCTTTTAACCCACAGCTAATGGTCACTTAACATTCACAAGGACTCAGGGCTGTAAAGGACACCTGCCCTCAAAATTGTGCTGAGGTAGGGAATGGATAAAACAATTCAAAACAGGCAACATTTTCAAGAAGATAGTATGAAGAGGTAAGTTTTACTCACTCTCTTTTTAGAAAAAGGAAAATGGATAAAAGCTCAACCTCAGGAAGTATTAGACTCATGCAATCTAATCTACAAAAAGTTTTCAACTCACACCAGTCGACTGACCATCAGCAAAAAGCCTACAAACAATCAATGCTGAAGAGGTTTTAGAGAACTCTGTACCCTCTAGCTGCTGGTGAGATGTAAAGTGGTTAACAGCCAATAATGAGAACAGAAAGGAGCTGCGTTTAAAAGGAGAAATTGAGGTACCATTCAATCCAGCAGGACCACCAATGGGCCTCTCACCTGAGAAGACCAGAATCAAGAAGACCCGGGCTGCAAAAGCTGCACTGCAGCCTTATTCACAATAGACAAGACAGTGAAGCAACCAAAATGTCCATCAACGGATGAAGGGATCAACAAGAAGTGGTCCATGTACACAATGAATACTAGCCATGGAAAACCATGAAACACTGCTCTTGGAGGCACCATAGATGATCTTGGAGATAATCACAGAACATGAGGGAAGTCGGAAAGCAAAAGTCCTATATCCTATGAAATCACTTATAGGCGTTATCTAATAACTGACACAAATGAACATATTTCCACAGGGAAAGGCAATCACAGACTTATAAAAAAAAACTATGCTTACCTAAAAGGAAAGGTGGGGGGAATGGATAAATGAAGATTAGCGTTACCATCTGTATACAAATTCATATTATATACATATATCAAAAAGACCGACCATATAGCAAGGGAGGTTGATGGAACACTCTGTAATAATTTACATGGGAAGAGGATCTCTACATAAATAGATATATATAATGTGTAAATGAACCAGAGTGTGTACACCTTGGACAAACAACATTCGAACCATTACCCCAATGTAAAAAATTAAAACAACGAACTAGAAGTAATGAGACATAAACTTATGGGTGGTTTTCCTGGCACATTCCATTCAAATTTACAACCCAGGTAAACGACTTCCAGAACGGCTCTGCTGCCCTAGTACCCAGATTCGGGAATGGAGAAATGCTGCCTCCTTGTGGCCGTTTCCCACAACAGCAGCTTTAAACCCACTGCAAAAGGTCACTAAATATTCACCAATTCAGTTCTGTAAATGTCACCTGCCCTCCAAAAAATACTGAGGTCGAAAATCGACCAAAAAATTCAAGAGTGCAACCTTCCAAAAAGACAATTTGAAGAGGTAGATTGTACTCACACTTTTTTTTTCTTTTTTCTTTTAACACAAAAGAAAAAGGCGTGGAAAAATGATGAATTTTAGGAATTTTTAGAGACATGTCAACCCAAATTACAAAAACCTATCAGCTCACACCAGTCAGAATGGCCCTCGACAAAAATGCTGCAAACAATAAATGCTGACGTGATTGTGGAGAAATGAGTACCCTCGATTCTAAGGGGGACATGGTAAGAGCCACTAATGAAAGCACAACTGAGGTGCCTTGAAAAGGTAACATTGAGCTACCATACCAGTCAATCAATCATACCCACTGCTGGGTGTATCACCTGAGAAAATGAAAATCCAAAAGTCACAGGCTGGCAATCCTGCTCTCCAGCAATAGTTACCATAGGCAACACTTGGAAGCAACGAAAACGTCCATCAACAGAGGAATGCACCAAGAAGAAGTGGTCCATGTCCACAATGGAATATTAGCCATGGAAATCATTGAAGCACTGCTCTTTGAGGCACCATACATGAGCCTGGAGATAATCACAAAACATGAAGTAGGACGGAAAGCAAAAGACCTATATCCTATAATATCACTTATGGCATTATGTAATAACTGACACAAATGAACATATTTCCAAAGAGAAAGACACTCACGGGCTTAGAAAACAAACTATGCTCATCTAAAAGGAAAGGAGGGGGGAATTGATAAATGAAGAATAGTGTTACTATACGTATACAAATACATATTATATACATGTATCAAAAAGACCGAACATATAGCAAGGGAGGCCTATGGAACACTGTAATATTTTACATGGGAAGAGGATCTGTACATTAATAGACGTAGATAATGTACAAATGAACCAGATTGTGTACACCTAGGAAAAACAATATTCTAATCTTTACTCTGATTAAAAAAATGTAAAAAGCCAAGAAGAAGTAATGAGACATAAACTTATGGGGATTTCTCCTGGCAAATTCCATTCTCATTTACAACCTAGGACAACGACTTCCAGAAAGGCTCTGCTGCCCTAGTACCCAGATTGGGGAATGGAGAAATGCTGCCTCCTTGTGGCCGTTTCCCACAACAGCAGCTTTAAACCCACTGCGAAAGGTCACTAAATATTCACCAACTTGCAGTTCTGTAAATGACACCTGCCCTCCAATAAATTTCTGGGGTCAAAAATCGACGAAAAAATTGAAAAGAGGGCAACCTTCGAAGAAGACAATTTCAAGAGGTATATTGTACACACGGTTTTTTCTTTTAAGTGAAAAGAAAAAGGCGTGGGAAAATGATAAAGTTTAGGAATTTTTAAAGATAGGCAAACGGAAATTACAAATACCTATCAGCTCACAGCAGTCAGAATGGCCATCAGCAAAAATGCTGCAAACAATACATGCTGAAGGGATTGTGGAGAAATGTGTACCCTGAGCTCTAAGGGGGACGTGGTAAGAACCATTCCTGTAAACACAATGGAGGTGCTTTGAAAAGGTAAACATTGAGCTACCAGTGAATCAAGCATACCATCTGCTGAGCCTATCACCTGAGAAAATGAGAATCAAAAAGTCACAGGCTGGCAAACCTGTACGCCAGCAATACTTACCATAGTCAACACATGGAAGCAACAAAAATGTCCATCAACAGAGGAATGCACCAAGAAGAAGTGGTCCATGTATACAACGGAATAGTACTCCAGTAAAAAATGTAAATTAAATTTAAAAAACAAACAAATGTAAGGAGACATCAGCAACTGTGGGTTTCTCCGGGCACATTCCACTCTAATTTATAACCGAAGAACACCACTGGCTGGTAGGTCTGTTTCCCTAGTACCAGCGTGGGGAACGTAGAAAGGCTGCCGCCCTCTGGCCGTTACCTGCAAAAGCAGGTTTAAAGCTTGAGTTAATGGTCACTTCATATGAACTAGTACTGCAGGGCTGTAAATGAAACCTGCCCTCAAAATGTCTTGAGGGAGGTAATGGCCAAAATATTTCAAAAGGTGACACATACTTCAAGTAAACACTTTGAAGAACTAAGCTCTAATCACAGCTGGAAAAATAAAAAGCACATGTCTTAAAGCTCAATTTCAACGCATTATGAGACACATGCAAATTCAACCACAAAGAGGTATCAGCTCAAACCAGTCAGAATAACCATCAGCAAAAAACTACAAAGAATAAATGCTGAAGGTGCTGTGGAGAAGTGCATACCCTCAACTTTACATGGGACGTAACCTGGAAAGAGCCACTAAAGAGAACAGAATGGAGGTGCCTTTAAAAGGTAAACATTGAGCTACCATATGATCCAACAGACCCATTCCTGGAGCTATAACCTAAGAAGACAGAATTGGAAAGACACAGGCAGGCAAATCTGCATTGCATAGTATTACAATAGCCAAGATATGGAAGTAACCAAAAAGTCCACCGACAGATGGGTGGACAAAGAAGAACTGCTACATGTACACATGGAATATGAGCTAGCGAAAAAATGAAACAATGCCATTTGCAGCACCACAGATGAGTCTAGAAGTAATCACGCAACTTGTAGTAAGTGAGTCAGTGAAAGACACATATCCTATCATATCACATACAGGTGTTACCTAAAAATTGAAACAAACGAAGATACTTCCACATAGAAAGGCAATCACAGATTCAGTACAAAAACTTATGCTTCGCCAAATGGAAAGGTGTGAGGATTGGATACACTACCATATTGAGGTTAACGGAGAGATACAAACACATGTGAAATATATAATCACCAAAGATCTACGGAATACCAAGGGAAGACTACTCAACATTGTGTCATAACCTACATGGGAAAAGGATCTGAAGAAGAATAGATATATGTATATGTGTGAAAGAAGCACATCTTGCACACCTAGAACAAACAAAACATTGTAATCAAGTTTGCTGTGATAAAAAATAAAAATTAACTTAAAACTACAAACAAGAAGTAATGAGACATATACTTAAAGGGCTTTTTCCTGGCACATTCCATTCTAATTTACAACCTAGAACACCACTTCCAGTAAGGCTCTGTTGCCCTAGTAACCAGATTTGGTAAAGGAGAAATGCTGCCGCCTTGTGGCCCATTCCCGCAAGAGCAGCTTTTAACCCACAGCTAATGGTCACTTAACATTCACAAGGACTCAGGGCTGTAAAGGACACCTGCCCTCAAAATTGTGCTGAGGTAGGGAATGGATAAAACAATTCAAAACAGGCAACATTTTCAAGAAGATAGTATGAAGAGGTAAGTTTTACTCACTCTCCTTTTAGAAAAAGGAAAATGGATAAAAGCTCAACCTCAGGAAGTATTAGACTCATGCAATCTAATCTACAAAAAGTTTTCAACTCACACCAGTCGACTGACCATCAGCAAAAAGCCTACAAACAATCAATGCTGAAGAGGTTTTAGAGAACTCTGTACCCTCTAGCTGCTGGTGAGATGTAAAGTGGTTAACAGCCAATAATGAGAACAGAAAGGAGCTGCGTTTAAAAGGAGAAACTGAGGTACCATTCAATCCAGCAGGCGCACCAATGGGCCTCTCACCTGAGAAGACCAGAATCAAGAAGACCCGGGCTGCAAAAGCTGCACTGCAGCCTTATTCACAATAGACAAGACAGTGAAGCAACCAAAATGTCCATCAACGGATGAAGGGATCAACAAGAAGTGGTCCATGTACACAATGAATACTAGCCATGGAAAACCATGAAACACTGCTCTTGGAGGCACCATAGATGATCTTGGAGATAATCACAGAACATGAGGGAAGTCGGAAAGCAAAAGTCCTATATCCTATGAAATCACTTATAGGCGTTATCTAATAACTGACACAAATGAACATATTTCCACAGGGAAAGGCAATCACAGACTTATAAAAAAAAACTATGCTTACCTAAAAGGAAAGGTGGGGGGAATGGATAAATGAAGATTAGCGTTACCATCTGTATACAAATTCATATTATATACATATATCAAAAAGACCGACCATATAGCAAGGGAGGTTGATGGAACACTCTGTAATAATTTACATGGGAAGAGGATCTCTACATAAATAGATATATATATAATGTGTAAATGAACCAGAGTGTGTACACCTTGGACAAACAACATTCGAACCATTACCCCAATGTAAAAAATTAAAACAACGAACTAGAAGTAATGAGACATAAACTTATGGGTGGTTTTCCTGGCACATTCCATTCAAATTTACAACCCAGGTAAACGACTTCCAGAACGGCTCTGCTGCCCTAGTACCCAGATTCGGGAATGGAGAAATGCTGCCTCCTTGTGGCCGTTTCCCACAACAGCAGCTTTAAACCCACTGCAAAAGGTCACTAAATATTCACCAATTCAGTTCTGTAAATGTCACCTGCCCTCCAAAAAATACTGAGGTCGAAAATCGACCAAAAAATTCAAGAGTGCAACCTTCCAAAAAGACAATTTGAAGAGGTAGATTGTACTCACACTTTTTTTTTCTTTTTTCTTTTAACACAAAAGAAAAAGGCGTGGAAAAATGATGAATTTTAGGAATTTTTAGAGACATGTCAACCCAAATTACAAAAACCTATCAGCTCACACCAGTCAGAATGGCCCTCGACAAAAATGCTGCAAACAATAAATGCTGACGTGATTGTGGAGAAATGAGTACCCTCGATTCTAAGGGGGACGTGGTAAGAGCCACTAATGAAAGCACAACTGAGGTGCCTTGAAAAGGTAACATTGAGCTACCATACCAGTCAATCAATCATACCCACTGCTGGGTGTATCACCTGAGAAAATGAAAATCCAAAAGTCACAGGCTGGCAATCCTGCTCTCCAGCAATAGTTACCATAGGCAACACTTGGAAGCAACGAAAACGTCCATCAACAGAGGAATGCACCAAGAAGAAGTGGTCCATGTCCACAATGGAATATTAGCCATGGAAATCATTGAAGCACTGCTCTTTGAGGCACCATACATGAGCCTGGAGATAATCACAAAACATGAAGTAGGACGGAAAGCAAAAGACCTATATCCTATAATATCACTTATGGCATTATGTAATAACTGACACAAATGAACATATTTCCAAAGAGAAAGACACTCACGGGCTTAGAAAACAAACTATGCTCATCTAAAAGGAAAGGAGGGGGGAATTGATAAATGAAGAATAGTGTTACTATACGTATACAAATACATATTATATACATGTATCAAAAAGACCGAACATATAGCAAGGGAGGTCTATGGAACACTGTAATATTTTACATGGGAAGAGGATCTGTACATTAATAGACGTAGATAATGTACAAATGAACCAGATTGTGTACACCTAGGAAAAACAATATTCTAATCTTTACTCTGATTAAAAAAATGTAAAAAGCCAAGAAGAAGTAATGAGACATAAACTTATGGGGATTTCTCCTGGCAAATTCCATTCTCATTTACAACCTAGGACAACGACTTCCAGAAAGGCTCTGCTGCCCTAGTACCCAGATTGGGGAATGGAGAAATGCTGCCTCCTTGTGGCCGTTTCCCACAACAGCAGCTTTAAACCCACTGCGAAAGGTCACTAAATATTCACCAACTTGCAGTTCTGTAAATGACACCTGCCCTCCAATAAATTTCTGGGGTCAAAAATCGACGAAAAAATTGAAAAGAGGGCAACCTTCGAAGAAGACAATTTCAAGAGGTATATTGTACACACGGTTTTTTCTTTTAAGTGAAAAGAAAAAGGCGTGGGAAAATGATAAAGTTTAGGAATTTTTAAAGATAGGCAAACGGAAATTACAAATACCTATCAGATCACAGCAGTCAGAATGGCCATCAGCAAAAATGCTGCAAACAATACATGCTGAAGGGATTGTGGAGAAATGTGTACCCTGAGCTCTAAGGGGGACGTGGTAAGAACCATTCCTGTAAACACAATGGAGGTGCTTTGAAAAGGTAAACATTGAGCTACCAGTGAATCAAGCATACCATCTGCTGAGCCTATCACTTGAGAAAATGAGAATCAAAAAGTCACAGGCTGGCAAACCTGTACGCCAGCAATACTTACCATAGTCAACACATGGAAGCAACAAAAATGTCCATCAACAGAGGAATGCACCAAGAAGAAGTGGTCCATGTATACAACGGAATAGTACTCCAGTAAAAAATATAAATTAAATTTAAAAAACAAACAAATGTAAGGAGACATCAGCAACTGTGGGTTTCTCCGGGCACAATCCACTCTAATTTATAACCGAAGAACACCACTGGCTGGTAGGTCTGTTTCCCTAGTACCAGCGTGGGGAACGTAGAAAGGCTGCCGCCCTCTGGCCGTTACCTGCAAAAGCAGGTTTAAAGCTTGAGTTAATGGTCACTTCATATGAACTAGTACTGCAGGGCTGTAAATGAAACCTGCCCTCAAAATGTCTTGCGGGAGGTAATGGCCAAAATATTTCAAAAGGTGACACATACTTCAAGTAAACACTTTGAAGAACTAAGCTCTAATCACAGCTGGAAAAATAAAAAGCACATGTCTTAAAGCTCAATTTCAACGCATTATGAGACATATGCAAATTCAACCACAAAGAGGTATCAGCTCAAACCAGTCAGAATAACCATCAGCAAAAAAACTACAAAGAATAAATGCTGAAGGTGCTGTGGAGAAGTGCATACCCTCAACTTTACGTGGGACGTAACCTGGAAAGAGCCACTAAAGAGAACAGAATGGAGGTGCCTTTAAAAGGTAAACATTGAGCTACCATATGATCCAACAGACCCATTCCTGGAGCTATAACCTAAGAAGACAGAATTGGAAAGACACAGGCAGGCAAATCTGCATTGCATAGTATTACAATAGCCAAGATATGGAAGTAACCAAAAAGTCCACCGACAGATGGGTGGACAAAGAAGAACTGCTACATGTACACATGGAATATGAGCTAGCGAAAAAATGAAACAATGCCATTTGCAGCACCACAGATGAGTCTAGAAGTAATCACGCAACTTGTAGTAAGTGAGTCAGTGAAAGACACATATCCTATCATATCACATACAGGTGTTACCTAAAAATTGAAACAAACGAAGATACTTCCACAGAGAAAGGCAATCACAGATTCAGTACAAAAACTTATGCTTCGCCAAATGGAAAGGTGTGAGGATTGGATACACTACCATATTGAGGTTAACGGAGAGATACAAACACATGTGAAATATATAATCACCAAAGATCTACGGAATACCAAGGGAAGACTACTCAACATTGTGTCATAACCTACATGGGAAAAGGATCTGAAGAAGAATAGATATATGTATATGTGTGAAAGAAGCACATCTTGCACACCTAGAACAAACAAAACATTGTAATCAACTTTGCTGTGATAAAAAATAAAAATTAACTTAAAACTACGAACAAGAAGTAATGAGACATAAACTTAAAGGGCTTTTTCCTGGCACATTCCATTCTAATTTACAACCTAGAACACCACTTCCAGTAAGGCTCTGTTGCCCTAGTAACCAGATTTGGTAAAGGAGAAATGCTGCCGCCTTGTGGCCCATTCCCGCAAGAGCAGCTTTTAACCCACAGCTAATGGTCACTTAACATTCACAAGGACTCAGGGCTGTAAAGGACACCTGCCCTCAAAATTGTGCTGAGGTAGGGAATGGATAAAACAATTCAAAACAGGCAACATTTTCAAGAAGATAGTATGAAGAGGTAAGTTTTACTCACTCTCTTTTTAGAAAAAGGAAAATGGATAAAAGCTCAACCTCAGGAAGTATTAGACTCATGCAATCTAATCTACAAAAAGTTTTCAACTCACACCAGTCGACTGACCATCAGCAAAAAGCCTACAAACAATCAATGCTGAAGTGGTTTTAGAGAACTCTGTACCCTCTAGCTGCTGGTGAGATGTAAAGTGGTTAACAGCCAATAATGAGAACAGAAAGGAGCTGCGTTTAAAAGGAGAAATTGAGGTACCATTCAATCCAGCAGGACCACCAATGGGCCTCTCACCTGAGAAGACCAGAATCAAGAAGACCCGGGCTGCAAAAGCTGCACTGCAGCCTTATTCACAATAGACAAGACAGTGAAGCAACCAAAATGTCCATCAACGGATGAAGGGATCAACAAGAAGTGGTCCATGTACACAATGAATACTAGCCATGGAAAACCATGAAACACTGCTCTTGGAGGCACCATAGATGATCTTGGAGATAATCACAGAACATGAGGGAAGTCGGAAAGCAAAAGTCCTATATCCTATGAAATCACTTATAGGCGTTATCTAATAACTGACACAAATGAACATATTTCCACAGGGAAAGGCAATCACAGACTTATAAAAAAAAACTATGCTTACCTAAAAGGAAAGGTGGGGGGAATGGATAAATGAAGATTAGCGTTACCATCTGTATACAAATTCATATTATATACATATATCAAAAAGACCGACCATATAGCAAGGGAGGTTGATGGAACACTCTGTAATAATTTACATGGGAAGAGGATCTCTACATAAATAGATATATATAATGTGTAAATGAACCAGAGTGTGTACACCTTGGACAAACAACATTCGAACCATTACCCCAATGTAAAAAATTAAAACAACGAACTAGAAGTAATGAGACATAAACTTATGGGTGGTTTTCCTGGCACATTCCATTCAAATTTACAACCCAGGTAAACGACTTCCAGAACGGCTCTGCTGCCCTAGTACCCAGATTCGGGAATGGAGAAATGCTGCCTCCTTGTGGCCGTTTCCCACAACAGCAGCTTTAAACCCACTGCAAAAGGTCACTAAATATTCACCAATTCAGTTCTGTAAATGTCACCTGCCCTCCAAAAAATACTGAGGTCGAAAATCGACCAAAAAATTCAAGAGTGCAACCTTCCAAAAAGACAATTTGAAGAGGTAGATTGTACTCACACTTTTTTTTTCTTTTTTCTTTTAACACAAAAGAAAAAGGCGTGGAAAAATGATGAATTTTAGGAATTTTTAGAGACATGTCAACCCAAATTACAAAAACCTATCAGCTCACACCAGTCAGAATGGCCCTCGACAAAAATGCTGCAAACAATAAATGCTGACGTGATTGTGGAGAAATGAGTACCCTCGATTCTAAGGGGGACGTGGTAAGAGCCACTAATGAAAGCACAACTGAGGTGCCTTGAAAAGGTAACATTGAGCTACCATACCAGTCAATCAATCATACCCACTGCTGGGTGTATCACCTGAGAAAATGAAAATCCAAAAGTCACAGGCTGGCAATCCTGCTCTCCAGCAATAGTTACCATAGGCAACACTTGGAAGCAACGAAAACGTCCATCAACAGAGGAATGCACCAAGAAGAAGTGGTCCATGTCCACAATGGAATATTAGCCATGGAAATCATTGAAGCACTGCTCTTTGAGGCACCATACATGAGCCTGGAGATAATCACAAAACATGAAGTAGGACGGAAAGCAAAAGACCTATATCCTATAATATCACTTATGGCATTATGTAATAACTGACACAAATGAACATATTTCCAAAGAGAAAGACACTCACGGGCTTAGAAAACAAACTATGCTCATCTAAAAGGAAAGGAGGGGGGAATTGATAAATGAAGAATAGTGTTACTATACGTATACAAATACATATTATATACATGTATCAAAAAGACCGAACATATAGCAAGGGAGGTCTATGGAACACTGTAATATTTTACATGGGAAGAGGATCTGTACATTAATAGACGTAGATAATGTACAAATGAACCAGATTGTGTACACCTAGGAAAAACAATATTCTAATCTTTACTCTGATTAAAAAAATGTAAAAAGCCAAGAAGAAGTAATGAGACATAAACTTATGGGGATTTCTCCTGGCAAATTCCATTCTCATTTACAACCTAGGACAACGACTTCCAGAAAGGCTCTGCTGCCCTAGTACCCAGATTGGGGAATGGAGAAATGCTGCCTCCTTGTGGCCGTTTCCCACAACAGCAGCTTTAAACCCACTGCGAAAGGTCACTAAATATTCACCAACTTGCAGTTCTGTAAATGACACCTGCCCTCCAATAAATTTCTGGGGTCAAAAATCGACGAAAAAATTGAAAAGAGGGCAACCTTCGAAGAAGACAATTTCAAGAGGTATATTGTACACACGGTTTTTTCTTTTAAGTGAAAAGAAAAAGGCGTGGGAAAATGATAAAGTTTAGGAATTTTTAAAGATAGGCAAACGGAAATTACAAATACCTATCAGCTCACAGCAGTCAGAATGGCCATCAGCAAAAATGCTGCAAACAATACATGCTGAAGGGATTGTGGAGAAATGTGTACCCTGAGCTCTAAGGGGGACGTGGTAAGAACCATTACTGTAAACACAATGGAGGTGCTTTGAAAAGGTAAACATTGAGCTACCAGTGAATCAAGCATACCATCTGCTGAGCCTATCACCTGAGAAAATGAGAATCAAAAAGTCACAGGCTGGCAAACCTGTACGCCAGCAATACTTACCATAGTCAACACATGGAAGCAACAAAAATGTCCATCAACAGAGGAATGCACCAAGAAGAAGTGGTCCATGTATACAACGGAATAGTACTCCAGTAAAAAATGTAAATTAAATTTAAAAAACAAACAAATGTAAGGAGACATCAGCAACTGTGGGTTTCTCCGGGCACATTCCACTCTAATTTATAACCGAAGAACACCACTGGCTGGTAGGTCTGTTTCCCTAGTACCAGCGTGGGGAACGTAGAAAGGCTGCCGCCCTCTGGCCGTTACCTGCAAAAGCAGGTTTAAAGCTTGAGTTAATGGTCACTTCATATGAACTAGTACTGCAGGGCTGTAAATGAAACCTGCCCTCAAAATGTCTTGAGGGAGGTAATGGCCAAAATATTTCAAAAGGTGACACATACTTCAAGTAAACACTTTGAAGAACTAAGCTCTAATCACAGCTGGAAAAATAAAAAGCACATGTCTTAAAGCTCAATTTCAACGCATTATGAGACACATGCAAATTCAACCACAAAGAGGTATCAGCTCAAACCAGTCAGAATAACCATCAGCAAAAAACTACAAAGAATAAATGCTGAAGGTGCTGTGGAGAAGTGCATACCCTCAACTTTACATGGGACGTAACCTGGAAAGAGCCACTAAAGAGAACAGAATGGAGGTGCCTTTAAAAGGTAAACATTGAGCTACCATATGATCCAACAGACCCATTCCTGGAGCTATAACCTAAGAAGACAGAATTGGAAAGACACAGGCAGGCAAATCTGCATTGCATAGTATTACAATAGCCAAGATATGGAAGTAACCAAAAAGTCCACCGACAGATGGGTGGACAAAGAAGAACTGCTACATGTACACATGGAATATGAGCTAGCGAAAAAATGAAACAATGCCATTTGCAGCACCACAGATGAGTCTAGAAGTAATCACGCAACTTGTAGTAAGTGAGTCAGTGAAAGACACATATCCTATCATATCACATACAGGTGTTACCTAAAAATTGAAACAAACGAAGATACTTCCACATAGAAAGGCAATCACAGATTCAGTACAAAAACTTATGCTTCGCCAAATGGAAAGGTGTGAGGATTGGATACACTACCATATTGAGGTTAACGGAGAGATACAAACACATGTGAAATATATAATCACCAAAGATCTACGGAATACCAAGGGAAGACTACTCAACATTGTGTCATAACCTACATGGGAAAAGGATCTGAAGAAGAATAGATATATGTATATGTGTGAAAGAAGCACATCTTGCACACCTAGAACAAACAAAACATTGTAATCAAGTTTGCTGTGATAAAAAATAAAAATTAACTTAAAACTACAAACAAGAAGTAATGAGACATATACTTAAAGGGCTTTTTCCTGGCACATTCCATTCTAATTTACAACCTAGAACACCACTTCCAGTAAGGCTCTGTTGCCCTAGTAACCAGATTTGGTAAAGGAGAAATGCTGCCGCCTTGTGGCCCATTCCCGCAAGAGCAGCTTTTAACCCACAGCTAATGGTCACTTAACATTCACAAGGACTCAGGGCTGTAAAGGACACCTGCCCTCAAAATTGTGCTGAGGTAGGGAATGGATAAAACAATTCAAAACAGGCAACATTTTCAAGAAGATAGTATGAAGAGGTAAGTTTTACTCACTCTCCTTTTAGAAAAAGGAAAATGGATAAAAGCTCAACCTCAGGAAGTATTAGACTCATGCAATCTAATCTACAAAAAGTTTTCAACTCACACCAGTCGACTGACCATCAGCAAAAAGCCTACAAACAATCAATGCTGAAGAGGTTTTAGAGAACTCTGTACCCTCTAGCTGCTGGTGAGATGTAAAGTGGTTAACAGCCAATAATGAGAACAGAAAGGAGCTGCGTTTAAAAGGAGAAACTGAGGTACCATTCAATCCAGCAGGCGCACCAATGGGCCTCTCACCTGAGAAGACCAGAATCAAGAAGACCCGGGCTGCAAAAGCTGCACTGCAGCCTTATTCACAATAGACAAGACAGTGAAGCAACCAAAATGTCCATCAACGGATGAAGGGATCAACAAGAAGTGGTCCATGTACACAATGAATACTAGCCATGGAAAACCATGAAACACTGCTCTTGGAGGCACCATAGATGATCTTGGAGATAATCACAGAACATGAGGGAAGTCGGAAAGCAAAAGTCCTATATCCTATGAAATCACTTATAGGCGTTATCTAATAACTGACACAAATGAACATATTTCCACAGGGAAAGGCAATCACAGACTTATAAAAAAAAACTATGCTTACCTAAAAGGAAAGGTGGGGGGAATGGATAAATGAAGATTAGCGTTACCATCTGTATACAAATTCATATTATATACATATATCAAAAAGACCGACCATATAGCAAGGGAGGTTGATGGAACACTCTGTAATAATTTACATGGGAAGAGGATCTCTACATAAATAGATATATATATAATGTGTAAATGAACCAGAGTGTGTACACCTTGGACAAACAACATTCGAACCATTACCCCAATGTAAAAAATTAAAACAACGAACTAGAAGTAATGAGACATAAACTTATGGGTGGTTTTCCTGGCACATTCCATTCAAATTTACAACCCAGGTAAACGACTTCCAGAACGGCTCTGCTGCCCTAGTACCCAGATTCGGGAATGGAGAAATGCTGCCTCCTTGTGGCCGTTTCCCACAACAGCAGCTTTAAACCCACTGCAAAAGGTCACTAAATATTCACCAATTCAGTTCTGTAAATGTCACCTGCCCTCCAAAAAATACTGAGGTCGAAAATCGACCAAAAAATTCAAGAGTGCAACCTTCCAAAAAGACAATTTGAAGAGGTAGATTGTACTCACACTTTTTTTTTCTTTTTTCTTTTAACACAAAAGAAAAAGGCGTGGAAAAATGATGAATTTTAGGAATTTTTAGAGACATGTCAACCCAAATTACAAAAACCTATCAGCTCACACCAGTCAGAATGGCCCTCGACAAAAATGCTGCAAACAATAAATGCTGACGTGATTGTGGAGAAATGAGTACCCTCGATTCTAAGGGGGACGTGGTAAGAGCCACTAATGAAAGCACAACTGAGGTGCCTTGAAAAGGTAACATTGAGCTACCATACCAGTCAATCAATCATACCCACTGCTGGGTGTATCACCTGAGAAAATGAAAATCCAAAAGTCACAGGCTGGCAATCCTGCTCTCCAGCAATAGTTACCATAGGCAACACTTGGAAGCAACGAAAACGTCCATCAACAGAGGAATGCACCAAGAAGAAGTGGTCCATGTCCACAATGGAATATTAGCCATGGAAATCATTGAAGCACTGCTCTTTGAGGCACCATACATGAGCCTGGAGATAATCACAAAACATGAAGTAGGACGGAAAGCAAAAGACCTATATCCTATAATATCACTTATGGCATTATGTAATAACTGACACAAATGAACATATTTCCAAAGAGAAAGACACTCACGGGCTTAGAAAACAAACTATGCTCATCTAAAAGGAAAGGAGGGGGGAATTGATAAATGAAGAATAGTGTTACTATACGTATACAAATACATATTATATACATGTATCAAAAAGACCGAACATATAGCAAGGGAGGTCTATGGAACACTGTAATATTTTACATGGGAAGAGGATCTGTACATTAATAGACGTAGATAATGTACAAATGAACCAGATTGTGTACACCTAGGAAAAACAATATTCTAATCTTTACTCTGATTAAAAAAATGTAAAAAGCCAAGAAGAAGTAATGAGACATAAACTTATGGGGATTTCTCCTGGCAAATTCCATTCTCATTTACAACCTAGGACAACGACTTCCAGAAAGGCTCTGCTGCCCTAGTACCCAGATTGGGGAATGGAGAAATGCTGCCTCCTTGTGGCCGTTTCCCACAACAGCAGCTTTAAACCCACTGCGAAAGGTCACTAAATATTCACCAACTTGCAGTTCTGTAAATGACACCTGCCCTCCAATAAATTTCTGGGGTCAAAAATCGACGAAAAAATTGAAAAGAGGGCAACCTTCGAAGAAGACAATTTCAAGAGGTATATTGTACACACGGTTTTTTCTTTTAAGTGAAAAGAAAAAGGCGTGGGAAAATGATAAAGTTTAGGAATTTTTAAAGATAGGCAAACGGAAATTACAAATACCTATCAGATCACAGCAGTCAGAATGGCCATCAGCAAAAATGCTGCAAACAATACATGCTGAAGGGATTGTGGAGAAATGTGTACCCTGAGCTCTAAGGGGGACGTGGTAAGAACCATTCCTGTAAACACAATGGAGGTGCTTTGAAAAGGTAAACATTGAGCTACCAGTGAATCAAGCATACCATCTGCTGAGCCTATCACTTGAGAAAATGAGAATCAAAAAGTCACAGGCTGGCAAACCTGTACGCCAGCAATACTTACCATAGTCAACACATGGAAGCAACAAAAATGTCCATCAACAGAGGAATGCACCAAGAAGAAGTGGTCCATGTATACAACGGAATAGTACTCCAGTAAAAAATATAAATTAAATTTAAAAAACAAACAAATGTAAGGAGACATCAGCAACTGTGGGTTTCTCCGGGCACAATCCACTCTAATTTATAACCGAAGAACACCACTGGCTGGTAGGTCTGTTTCCCTAGTACCAGCGTGGGGAACGTAGAAAGGCTGCCGCCCTCTGGCCGTTACCTGCAAAAGCAGGTTTAAAGCTTGAGTTAATGGTCACTTCATATGAACTAGTACTGCAGGGCTGTAAATGAAACCTGCCCTCAAAATGTCTTGCGGGAGGTAATGGCCAAAATATTTCAAAAGGTGACACATACTTCAAGTAAACACTTTGAAGAACTAAGCTCTAATCACAGCTGGAAAAATAAAAAGCACATGTCTTAAAGCTCAATTTCAACGCATTATGAGACATATGCAAATTCAACCACAAAGAGGTATCAGCTCAAACCAGTCAGAATAACCATCAGCAAAAAAACTACAAAGAATAAATGCTGAAGGTGCTGTGGAGAAGTGCATACCCTCAACTTTACGTGGGACGTAACCTGGAAAGAGCCACTAAAGAGAACAGAATGGAGGTGCCTTTAAAAGGTAAACATTGAGCTACCATATGATCCAACAGACCCATTCCTGGAGCTATAACCTAAGAAGACAGAATTGGAAAGACACAGGCAGGCAAATCTGCATTGCATAGTATTACAATAGCCAAGATATGGAAGTAACCAAAAAGTCCACCGACAGATGGGTGGACAAAGAAGAACTGCTACATGTACACATGGAATATGAGCTAGCGAAAAAATGAAACAATGCCATTTGCAGCACCACAGATGAGTCTAGAAGTAATCACGCAACTTGTAGTAAGTGAGTCAGTGAAAGACACATATCCTATCATATCACATACAGGTGTTACCTAAAAATTGAAACAAACGAAGATACTTCCACAGAGAAAGGCAATCACAGATTCAGTACAAAAACTTATGCTTCGCCAAATGGAAAGGTGTGAGGATTGGATACACTACCATATTGAGGTTAACGGAGAGATACAAACACATGTGAAATATATAATCACCAAAGATCTACGGAATACCAAGGGAAGACTACTCAACATTGTGTCATAACCTACATGGGAAAAGGATCTGAAGAAGAATAGATATATGTATATGTGTGAAAGAAGCACATCTTGCACACCTAGAACAAACAAAACATTGTAATCAACTTTGCTGTGATAAAAAATAAAAATTAACTTAAAACTACGAACAAGAAGTAATGAGACATAAACTTAAAGGGCTTTTTCCTGGCACATTCCATTCTAATTTACAACCTAGAACACCACTTCCAGTAAGGCTCTGTTGCCCTAGTAACCAGATTTGGTAAAGGAGAAATGCTGCCGCCTTGTGGCCCATTCCCGCAAGAGCAGCTTTTAACCCACAGCTAATGGTCACTTAACATTCACAAGGACTCAGGGCTGTAAAGGACACCTGCCCTCAAAATTGTGCTGAGGTAGGGAATGGATAAAACAATTCAAAACAGGCAACATTTTCAAGAAGATAGTATGAAGAGGTAAGTTTTACTCACTCTCTTTTTAGAAAAAGGAAAATGGATAAAAGCTCGACCTCAGGAAGTATTAGACTCATGCAATCTAATCTACAAAAAGTTTTCAACTCACACCAGTCGACTGACCATCAGCAAAAAGCCTACAAACAATCAATGCTGAAGAGGTTTTAGAGAACTCTGTACCCTCTAGCTGCTGGTGAGATGTAAAGTGGTTAACAGCCAATAATGAGAACAGAAAGGAGCTGCGTTTAAAAGGAGAAATTGAGGTACCATTCAATCCAGCAGGCGCACCAATGGGCCTCTCACCTGAGAAGACCAGAATCAAGAAGACCCGGGCTGCAAAAGCTGCACTGCAGCCTTATTCACAATAGACAAGACAGTGAAGCAACCAAAATGTCCATCAACGGATGAAGGGATCAACAAGAAGTGGTCCATGTACACAATGAATACTAGCCATGGAAAACCATGAAACACTGCTCTTGGAGGCACCATAGATGATCTTGGAGATAATCACAGAACATGAGGGAAGTCGGAAAGCAAAAGTCCTATATCCTATGAAATCACTTATAGGCGTTATCTAATAACTGACACAAATGAACATATTTCCACAGGGAAAGGCAATCACAGACTTATAAAAAAAAACTATGCTTACCTAAAAGGAAAGGTGGGGGGAATGGATAAATGAAGATTAGCGTTACCATCTGTATACAAATTCATATTATATACATATATCAAAAAGACCGACCATATAGCAAGGGAGGTTGATGGAACACTCTGTAATAATTTACATGGGAAGAGGATCTCTACATAAATAGATATATATAATGTGTAAATGAACCAGAGTGTGTACAACTTGGACAAACAACATTCGAACCATTACCCCAATGTAAAAAATTAAAACAACGAACTAGAAGTAATGAGACATAAACTTATGGGTGGTTTTCCTGGCACATTCCATTCAAATTTACAACCCAGGTAAACGACTTCCAGAACGGCTCTGCTGCCCTAGTACCCAGATTCGGGAATGGAGAAATGCTGCCTCCTTGTGGCCGTTTCCCACAACAGCAGCTTTAAACCCACTGCAAAAGGTCACTAAATATTCACCAATTCAGTTCTGTAAATGTCACCTGCCCTCCAAAAAATACTGAGGTCGAAAATCGACCAAAAAATTCAAGAGTGCAACCTTCCAAAAAGACAATTTGAAGAGGTAGATTGTACTCACACTTTTTTTTTCTTTTTTCTTTTAACACAAAAGAAAAAGGCGTGGAAAAATGATGAATTTTAGGAATTTTTAGAGACATGTCAACCCAAATTACAAAAACCTATCAGCTCACACCAGTCAGAATGGCCCTCGACAAAAATGCTGCAAACAATAAATGCTGACGTGATTGTGGAGAAATGAGTACCCTCGATTCTAAGGGGGACGTGGTAAGAGCCACTAATGAAAGCACAACTGAGGTGCCTTGAAAAGGTAACATTGAGCTACCATACCAGTCAATCAATCATACCCACTGCTGGGTGTATCACCTGAGAAAATGAAAATCCAAAAGTCACAGGCTGGCAATCCTGCTCTCCAGCAATAGTTACCATAGGCAACACTTGGAAGCAACGAAAACGTCCATCAACAGAGGAATGCACCAAGAAGAAGTGGTCCATGTCCACAATGGAATATTAGCCATGGAAATCATTGAAGCACTGCTCTTTGAGGCACCATACATGAGCCTGGAGATAATCACAAAACATGAAGTAGGACGGAAAGCAAAAGACCTATATCCTATAATATCACTTATGGCATTATGTAATAACTGACACAAATGAACATATTTCCAAAGAGAAAGACACTCACGGGCTTAGAAAACAAACTATGCTCATCTAAAAGGAAAGGAGGGGGGAATTGATAAATGAAGAATAGTGTTACTATACGTATACAAATACATATTATATACATGTATCAAAAAGACCGAACATATAGCAAGGGAGGTCTATGGAACACTGTAATATTTTACATGGGAAGAGGATCTGTACATTAATAGACGTAGATAATGTACAAATGAACCAGATTGTGTACACCTAGGAAAAACAATATTCTAATCTTTACTCTGATTAAAAAAATGTAAAAAGCCAAGAAGAAGTAATGAGACATAAACTTATGGGGATTTCTCCTGGCAAATTCCATTCTCATTTACAACCTAGGACAACGACTTCCAGAAAGGCTCTGCTGCCCTAGTACCCAGATTGGGGAATGGAGAAATGCTGCCTCCTTGTGGCCGTTTCCCACAACAGCAGCTTTAAACCCACTGCGAAAGGTCACTAAATATTCACCAACTTGCAGTTCTGTAAATGACACCTGCCCTCCAATAAATTTCTGGGGTCAAAAATCGACGAAAAAATTGAAAAGAGGGCAACCTTCGAAGAAGACAATTTCAAGAGGTATATTGTACACACGGTTTTTTCTTTTAAGTGAAAAGAAAAAGGCGTGGGAAAATGATAAAGTTTAGGAATTTTTAAAGATAGGCAAACGGAAATTACAAATACCTATCAGCTCACAGCAGTCAGAATGGCCATCAGCAAAAATGCTGCAAACAATACATGCTGAAGGGATTGTGGAGAAATGTGTACCCTGAGCTCTAAGGGGGACGTGGTAAGAACCATTACTGTAAACACAATGGAGGTGCTTTGAAAAGGTAAACATTGAGCTACCAGTGAATCAAGCATACCATCTGCTGAGCCTATCACCTGAGAAAATGAGAATCAAAAAGTCACAGGCTGGCAAACCTGTACGCCAGCAATACTTACCATAGTCAACACATGGAAGCAACAAAAATGTCCATCAACAGAGGAATGCACCAAGAAGAAGTGGTCCATGTATACAACGGAATAGTACTCCAGTAAAAAATGTAAATTAAATTTAAAAAACAAACAAATGTAAGGAGACATCAGCAACTGTGGGTTTCTCCGGGCACATTCCACTCTAATTTATAACCGAAGAACACCACTGGCTGGTAGGTCTGTTTCCCTAGTACCAGCGTGGGGAACGTAGAAAGGCTGCCGCCCTCTGGCCGTTACCTGCAAAAGCAGGTTTAAAGCTTGAGTTAATGGTCACTTCATATGAACTAGTACTGCAGGGCTGTAAATGAAACCTGCCCTCAAAATGTCTTGAGGGAGGTAATGGCCAAAATATTTCAAAAGGTGACACATACTTCAAGTAAACACTTTGAAGAACTAAGCTCTAATCACAGCTGGAAAAATAAAAAGCACATGTCTTAAAGCTCAATTTCAACGCATTATGAGACACATGCAAATTCAACCACAAAGAGGTATCAGCTCAAACCAGTCAGAATAACCATCAGCAAAAAACTACAAAGAATAAATGCTGAAGGTGCTGTGGAGAAGTGCATACCCTCAACTTTACATGGGACGTAACCTGGAAAGAGCCACTAAAGAGAACAGAATGGAGGTGCCTTTAAAAGGTAAACATTGAGCTACCATATGATCCAACAGACCCATTCCTGGAGCTATAACCTAAGAAGACAGAATTGGAAAGACACAGGCAGGCAAATCTGCATTGCATAGTATTACAATAGCCAAGATATGGAAGTAACCAAAAAGTCCACCGACAGATGGGTGGACAAAGAAGAACTGCTACATGTACACATGGAATATGAGCTAGCGAAAAAATGAAACAATGCCATTTGCAGCACCACAGATGAGTCTAGAAGTAATCACGCAACTTGTAGTAAGTGAGTCAGTGAAAGACACATATCCTATCATATCACATACAGGTGTTACCTAAAAATTGAAACAAACGAAGATACTTCCACATAGAAAGGCAATCACAGATTCAGTACAAAAACTTATGCTTCGCCAAATGGAAAGGTGTGAGGATTGGATACACTACCATATTGAGGTTAACGGAGAGATACAAACACATGTGAAATATATAATCACCAAAGATCTACGGAATACCAAGGGAAGACTACTCAACATTGTGTCATAACCTACATGGGAAAAGGATCTGAAGAAGAATAGATATATGTATATGTGTGAAAGAAGCACATCTTGCACACCTAGAACAAACAAAACATTGTAATCAAGTTTGCTGTGATAAAAAATAAAAATTAACTTAAAACTACGAACAAGAAGTAATGAGACATAAACTTAAAGGGCTTTTTCCTGGCACATTCCATTCTAATTTACAACCTAGAACACCACTTCCAGTAAGGCTCTGTTGCCCTAGTAACCAGATTTGGTAAAGGAGAAATGCTGCCGCCTTGTGGCCCATTCCCGCAAGAGCAGCTTTTAACCCACAGCTAATGGTCACTTAACATTCACAAGGACTCAGGGCTGTAAAGGACACCTGCCCTCAAAATTGTGCTGAGGTAGGGAATGGATAAAACAATTCAAAACAGGCAACATTTTCAAGAAGATAGTATGAAGAGGTAAGTTTTACTCACTCTCTTTTTAGAAAAAGGAAAATGGATAAAAGCTCGACCTCAGGAAGTATTAGACTCATGCAATCTAATCTACAAAAAGTTTTCAACTCACACCAGTCGACTGACCATCAGCAAAAAGCCTACAAACAATCAATGCTGAAGAGGTTTTAGAGAACTCTGTACCCTCTAGCTGCTGGTGAGATGTAAAGTGGTTAACAGCCAATAATGAGAACAGAAAGGAGCTGCGTTTAAAAGGAGAAATTGAGGTACCATTCAATCCAGCAGGCGCACCAATGGGCCTCTCACCTGAGAAGACCAGAATCAAGAAGACCCGGGCTGCAAAAGCTGCACTGCAGCCTTATTCACAATAGACAAGACAGTGAAGCAACCAAAATGTCCATCAACGGATGAAGGGATCAACAAGAAGTGGTCCATGTACACAATGAATACTAGCCATGGAAAACCATGAAACACTGCTCTTGGAGGCACCATAGATGATCTTGGAGATAATCACAGAACATGAGGGAAGTCGGAAAGCAAAAGTCCTATATCCTATGAAATCACTTATAGGCGTTATCTAATAACTGACACAAATGAACATATTTCCACAGGGAAAGGCAATCACAGACTTATAAAAAAAAACTATGCTTACCTAAAAGGAAAGGTGGGGGGAATGGATAAATGAAGATTAGCGTTACCATCTGTATACAAATTCATATTATATACATATATCAAAAAGACCGACCATATAGCAAGGGAGGTTGATGGAACACTCTGTAATAATTTACATGGGAAGAGGATCTCTACATAAATAGATATATATGTGTAAATGAACCAGAGTGTGTACACCTTGGACAAACAACATTCGAACCATTACCCCAATGTAAAAAATTAAAACAACGAACTAGAAGTAATGAGACATAAACTTATGGGTGGTTTTCCTGGCACATTCCATTCAAATTTACAACCCAGGTAAACGACTTCCAGAACGGCTCTGCTGCCCTAGTACCCAGATTCGGGAATGGAGAAATGCTGCCTCCTTGTGGCCGTTTCCCACAACAGCAGCTTTAAACCCACTGCAAAAGGTCACTAAATATTCACCAATTCAGTTCTGTAAATGTCACCTGCCCTCCAAAAAATACTGAGGTCGAAAATCGACCAAAAAATTCAAGAGTGCAACCTTCCAAAAAGACAATTTGAAGAGGTAGATTGTACTCACACTTTTTTTTTCTTTTTTCTTTTAACACAAAAGAAAAAGGCGTGGAAAAATGATGAATTTTAGGAATTTTTAGAGACATGTCAACCCAAATTACAAAAACCTATCAGCTCACACCAGTCAGAATGGCCCTCGACAAAAATGCTGCAAACAATAAATGCTGACGTGATTGTGGAGAAATGAGTACCCTCGATTCTAAGGGGGACGTGGTAAGAGCCACTAATGAAAGCACAACTGAGGTGCCTTGAAAAGGTAACATTGAGCTACCATACCAGTCAATCAATCATACCCACTGCTGGGTGTATCACCTGAGAAAATGAAAATCCAAAAGTCACAGGCTGGCAATCCTGCACTCCAGCAATAGTTACCATAGGCAACACTTGGAAGCAACGAAAACGTCCATCAACAGAGGAATGCACCAAGAAGAAGTGGTCCATGTCCACAATGGAATATTAGCCATGGAAATCATTGAAGCACTGCTCTTTGAGGCACCATACATGAGCCTGGAGATAATCACAAAACATGAAGTAGGACGGAAAGCAAAAGACCTATATCCTATAATATCACTTATGGCATTATGTACTAACTGACACAAATGAACATATTTCCAAAGAGAAAGACACTCACGGGCTTAGAAAACAAACTATGCTCATCTAAAAGGAAAGGAGGGGGGAATTGATAAATGAAGAATAGTGTTACTATACGTATACAAATACATATTATATACATGTATCAAAAAGACCGAACATATAGCAAGGGAGGTCTATGGAACACTGTAATATTTTACATGGGAAGAGGATCTGTACATTAATAGACGTAGATAATGTACAAATGAACCAGATTGTGTACACCTAGGAAAAACAATATTCTAATCTTTACTCTGATTAAAAAAATGTAAAAAGCCAAGAAGAAGTAATGAGACATAAACTTATGGGGATTTCTCCTGGCAAATTCCATTCTCATTTACAACCTAGGACAACGACTTCCAGAAAGGCTCTGCTGCCCTAGTACCCAGATTGGGGAATGGAGAAATGCTGCCTCCTTGTGGCCGTTTCCCACAACAGCAGCTTTAAACCCACTGCGAAAGGTCACTAAATATTCACCAACTTGCAGTTCTGTAAATGACACCTGCCCTCCAATAAATTTCTGGGGTCAAAAATCGACGAAAAAATTGAAAAGAGGGCAACCTTCGAAGAAGACAATTTCAAGAGGTATATTGTACACACGGTTTTTTCTTTTAAGTGAAAAGAAAAAGGCGTGGGAAAATGATAAAGTTTAGGAATTTTTAAAGATAGGCAAACGGAAATTACAAATACCTATCAGCTCACAGCAGTCAGAATGGCCATCAGCAAAAATGCTGCAAACAATACATGCTGAAGGGATTGTGGAGAAATGTGTACCCTGAGCTCTAAGGGGGACGTGGTAAGAACCATTCCTGTAAACACAATGGAGGTGCTTTGAAAAGGTAAACATTGAGCTACCAGTGAATCAAGCATACCATCTGCTGAGCCTATCACCTGAGAAAATGAGAATCAAAAAGTCACAGGCTGGCAAACCTGTACGCCAGCAATACTTACCATAGTCAACACATGGAAGCAACAAAAATGTCCATCAACAGAGGAATGCACCAAGAAGAAGTGGTCCATGTATACAACGGAATAGTACTCCAGTAAAAAATGTAAATTAAATTTAAAAAACAAACAAATGTAAGGAGACATCAGCAACTGTGGGTTTCTCCGGGCACATTCCACTCTAATTTATAACCGAAGAACACCACTGGCTGGTAGGTCTGTTTCCCTAGTACCAGCGTGGGGAACGTAGAAAGGCTGCCGCCCTCTGGCTGTTACCTGCAAAAGCAGGTTTAAAGCTTGAGTTAATGGTCACTTCATATGAACTAGTACTGCAGGGCTGTAAATGAAACCTGCCCTCAAAATGTCTTGAGGGAGGTAATGGCCAAAATATTTCAAAAGGTGACACATACTTCAAGTAAACACTTTGAAGAACTAAGCTCTAATCACAGCTGGAAAAATAAAAAGCACATGTCTTAAAGCTCAATTTCAACGCATTATGAGACACATGCAAATTCAACCACAAAGAGGTATCAGCTCAAACCAGTCAGAATAACCATCAGCAAAAAAACTACAAAGAATAAATGCTGAAGGTGCTGTGGAGAAGTGCATACACTCAACTTTACATGGGACGTAACCTGGAAAGAGCCACTAAAGAGAACAGAATGGAGGTGCCTTTAAAAGGTAAACATTGAGCTACCATATGATCCAACAGACCCATTCCTGGAGCTATAACCTAAGAAGACAGAATTGGAAAGACACAGGCAGGCAAATCTGCATTGCATAGTATTACAATAGCCAAGATATGGAAGTAACCAAAAAGTCCACCGACAGATGGGTGGACAAAGAAGAACTGCTACATGTACACATGGAATATGAGCTAGCGAAAAAATGAAACAATGCCATTTGCAGCACCACAGATGAGTCTAGAAGTAATCACGCAACTTGTAGTAAGTGAGTCAGTGAAAGACACATATCCTATCATATCACATACAGGTGTTACCTAAAAATTGAAACAAACGAAGATACTTCCACATAGAAAGGCAATCACAGATTCAGTACAAAAACTTATGCTTCGCCAAATGGAAAGGTGTGAGGATTGGATACACTACCATATTGAGGTTAACGGAGAGATACAAACACATGTGAAATATATAATCACCAAAGATCTACGGAATACCAAGGGAAGACTACTCAACATTGTGTCATAACCTACATGGGAAAAGGATCTGAAGAAGAATAGATATATGTATATGTGTGAAAGAAGCACATCTTGCACACCTAGAACAAACAAAACATTGTAATCAAGTTTGCTGTGATAAAAAATAAAAATTAACTTAAAACTACGAACAAGAAGTAATGAGACATAAACTTAAAGGGCTTTTTCCTGGCACATTCCATTCTAATTTACAACCTAGAACACCACTTCCAGTAAGGCTCTGTTGCCCTAGTAACCAGATTTGGTAAAGGAGAAATGCTGCCGCCTTGTGGCCCATTCCCGCAAGAGCAGCTTTTAACCCACAGCTAATGGTCACTTAACATTCACAAGGACTCAGGGCTGTAAAGGACACCTGCCCTCAAAATTGTGCTGAGGTAGGGAATGGATAAAACAATTCAAAACAGGCAACATTTTCAAGAAGATAGTATGAAGAGGTAAGTTTTACTCACTCTCTTTTTAGAAAAAGGAAAATGGATAAAAGCTCGACCTCAGGAAGTATTAGACTCATGCAATCTAATCTACAAAAAGTTTTCAACTCACACCAGTCGACTGACCATCAGCAAAAAGCCTACAAACAATCAATGCTGAAGAGGTTTTAGAGAACTCTGTACCCTCTAGCTGCTGGTGAGATGTAAAGTGGTTAACAGCCAATAATGAGAACAGAAAGGAGCTGCGTTTAAAAGGAGAAATTGAGGTACCATTCAATCCAGCAGGCGCACCAATGGGCCTCTCACCTGAGAAGACCAGAATCAAGAAGACCCGGGCTGCAAAAGCTGCACTGCAGCCTTATTCACAATAGACAAGACAGTGAAGCAACCAAAATGTCCATCAACGGATGAAGGGATCAACAAGAAGTGGTCCATGTACACAATGAATACTAGCCATGGAAAACCATGAAACACTGCTCTTGGAGGCACCATAGATGATCTTGGAGATAATCACAGAACATGAGGGAAGTCGGAAAGCAAAAGTCCTATATCCTATGAAATCACTTATAGGCGTTATCTAATAACTGACACAAATGAACATATTTCCACAGGGAAAGGCAATCACAGACTTATAAAAAAAAACTATGCTTACCTAAAAGGAAAGGTGGGGGGAATGGATAAATGAAGATTAGCGTTACCATCTGTATACAAATTCATATTATATACAT
This sequence comes from Eubalaena glacialis, assembly GCF_028564815.1. Classification (NCBI taxonomy): domain Eukaryota; kingdom Metazoa; phylum Chordata; class Mammalia; order Artiodactyla; family Balaenidae; genus Eubalaena; species Eubalaena glacialis. Next base: position 28,977,921 of record NC_083723.1, on the reverse strand, counting down.
ATATCAAAAAGACCGACCATATAGCAAGGGAGGTTGATGGAACACTCTGTAATAATTTACATGGGAAGAGGATCTCTACATAAATAGATATATATAATGTGTAAATGAACCAGAGTGTGTACACCTTGGACAAACAACATTCGAACCATTACCCCAATGTAAAAAATTAAAACAACGAACTAGAAGTAATGAGACATAAACTTATGGGTGGTTTTCCTGGCACATTCCATTCAAATTTACAACCCAGGTAAACGACTTCCAGAACGGCTCTGCTGCCCTAGTACCCAGATTCGGGAATGGAGAAATGCTGCCTCCTTGTGGCCGTTTCCCACAACAGCAGCTTTAAACCCACTGCAAAAGGTCACTAAATATTCACCAGTTCAGTTCTGTAAATGTCACCCGCCCTCCAAAAAATACTGAGGTCGAAAATCGACCAAAAAATTCAAGAGTGCAACCTTCCAAAAAGACAATTTGAAGAGGTAGATTGTACTCACACTTTTTTTTTCTTTTTTCTTTTAACACAAAAGAAAAAGGCGTGGAAAAATGATGAATTTTAGGAATTTTTAGAGACATGTCAACCCAAATTACAAAAACCTATCAGCTCACACCAGTCAGAATGGCCCTCGACAAAAATGCTGCAAACAATAAATGCTGACGTGATTGTGGAGAAATGAGTACCCTCGATTCTAAGGGGGACGTGGTAAGAGCCACTAATGAAAGCACAACTGAGGTGCCTTGAAAAGGTAACATTGAGCTACCATACCAGTCAATCAATCATACCCACTGCTGGGTGTATCACCTGAGAAAATGAAAATCCAAAAGTCACAGGCTGGCAATCCTGCTCTCCAGCAATAGTTACCATAGGCAACACTTGGAAGCAACGAAAACGTCCATCAACAGAGGAATGCACCAAGAAGAAGTGGTCCATGTCCACAATGGAATATTAGCCATGGAAATCATTGAAGCACTGCTCTTTGAGGCACCATACATGAGCCTGGAGATAATCACAAAACATGAAGTAGGACGGAAAGCAAAAGACCTATATCCTATAATATCACTTATGGCATTATGTAATAACTGACACAAATGAACATATTTCCAAAGAGAAAGACACTCACGGGCTTAGAAAACAAACTATGCTCATCTAAAAGGAAAGGAGGGGGGAATTGATAAATGAAGAATAGTGTTACTATACGTATACAAATACATATTATATACATGTATCAAAAAGACCGAACATATAGCAAGGGAGGTCTATGGAACACTGTAATATTTTACATGGGAAGAGGATCTGTACATTAATAGACGTAGATAATGTACAAATGAACCAGATTGTGTACACCTAGGAAAAACAATATTCTAATCTTTACTCTGATTAAAAAAATGTAAAAAGCCAAGAAGAAGTAATGAGACATAAACTTATGGGGATTTCTCCTGGCAAATTCCATTCTCATTTACAACCTAGGACAACGACTTCCAGAAAGGCTCTGCTGCCCTAGTACCCAGATTGGGGAATGGAGAAATGCTGCCTCCTTGTGGCCGTTTCCCACAACAGCAGCTTTAAACCCACTGCGAAAGGTCACTAAATATTCACCAACTTGCAGTTCTGTAAATGACACCTGCCCTCCAATAAATTTCTGGGGTCAAAAATCGACGAAAAAATTGAAAAGAGGGCAACCTTCGAAGAAGACAATTTCAAGAGGTATATTGTACACACGGTTTTTTCTTTTAAGTGAAAAGAAAAAGGCGTGGGAAAATGATAAAGTTTAGGAATTTTTAAAGATAGGCAAACGGAAATTACAAATACCTATCAGCTCACAGCAGTCAGAATGGCCATCAGCAAAAATGCTGCAAACAATACATGCTGAAGGGATTGTGGAGAAATGTGTACCCTGAGCTCTAAGGGGGACGTGGTAAGAACCATTCCTGTAAACACAATGGAGGTGCTTTGAAAAGGTAAACATTGAGCTACCAGTGAATCAAGCATACCATCTGCTGAGCCTATCACCTGAGAAAATGAGAATCAAAAAGTCACAGGCTGGCAAACCTGTACGCCAGCAATACTTACCATAGTCAACACATGGAAGCAACAAAAATGTCCATCAACAGAGGAATGCACCAAGAAGAAGTGGTCCATGTATACAACGGAATAGTACTCCAGTAAAAAATGTAAATTAAATTTAAAAAACAAACAAATGTAAGGAGACATCAGCAACTGTGGGTTTCTCCGGGCACATTCCACTCTAATTTATAACCGAAGAACACCACTGGCTGGTAGGTCTGTTTCCCTAGTACCAGCGTGGGGAACGTAGAAAGGCTGCCGCCCTCTGGCCGTTACCTGCAAAAGCAGGTTTAAAGCTTGAGTTAATGGTCACTTCATATGAACTAGTACTGCAGGGCTGTAAATGAAACCTGCCCTCAAAATGTCTTGAGGGAGGTAATGGCCAAAATATTTCAAAAGGTGACACATACTTCAAGTAAACACTTTGAAGAACTAAGCTCTAATCACAGCTGGAAAAATAAAAAGCACATGTCTTAAAGCTCAATTTCAACGCATTATGAGACACATGCAAATTCAACCACAAAGAGGTATCAGCTCAAACCAGTCAGAATAACCATCAGCAAAAAACTACAAAGAATAAATGCTGAAGGTGCTGTGGAGAAGTGCATACCCTCAACTTTACATGGGACGTAACCTGGAAAGAGCCACTAAAGAGAACAGAATGGAGGTGCCTTTAAAAGGTAAACATTGAGCTACCATATGATCCAACAGACCCATTCCTGGAGCTATAACCTAAGAAGACAGAATTGGAAAGACACAGGCAGGCAAATCTGCATTGCATAGTATTACAATAGCCAAGATATGGAAGTAACCAAAAAGTCCACCGACAGATGGGTGGACAAAGAAGAACTGCTACATGTACACATGGAATATGAGCTAGCGAAAAAATGAAACAATGCCATTTGCAGCACCACAGATGAGTCTAGAAGTAATCACGCAACTTGTAGTAAGTGAGTCAGTGAAAGACACATATCCTATCATATCACATACAGGTGTTACCTAAAAATTGAAACAAACGAAGATACTTCCACATAGAAAGGCAATCACAGATTCAGTACAAAAACTTATGCTTCGCCAAATGGAAAGGTGTGAGGATTGGATACACTACCATATTGAGGTTAACGGAGAGATACAAACACATGTGAAATATATAATCACCAAAGATCTACGGAATACCAAGGGAAGACTACTCAACATTGTGTCATAACCTACATGGGAAAAGGATCTGAAGAAGAATAGATATATGTATATGTGTGAAAGAAGCACATCTTGCACACCTAGAACAAACAAAACATTGTAATCAAGTTTGCTGTGATAAAAAATAAAAATTAACTTAAAACTACGAACAAGAAGTAATGAGACATAAACTTAAAGGGCTTTTTCCTGGCACATTCCATTCTAATTTACAACCTAGAACACCACTTCCAGTAAGGCTCTGTTGCCCTAGTAACCAGATTTGGTAAAGGAGAAATGCTGCCGCCTTGTGGCCCATTCCCGCAAGAGCAGCTTTTAACCCACAGCTAATGGTCACTTAACATTCACAAGGACTCAGGGCTGTAAAGGACACCTGCCCTCAAAATTGTGCTGAGGTAGGGAATGGATAAAACAATTCAAAACAGGCAACATTTTCAAGAAGATAGTATGAAGAGGTAAGTTTTACTCACTCTCTTTTTAGAAAAAGGAAAATGGATAAAAGCTCGACCTCAGGAAGTATTAGACTCATGCAATCTAATCTACAAAAAGTTTTCAACTCACACCAGTCGACTGACCATCAGCAAAAAGCCTACAAACAATCAATGCTGAAGAGGTTTTAGAGAACTCTGTACCCTCTAGCTGCTGGTGAGATGTAAAGTGGTTAACAGCCAATAATGAGAACAGAAAGGAGCTGCGTTTAAAAGGAGAAATTGAGGTACCATTCAATCCAGCAGGCGCACCAATGGGCCTCTCACCTGAGAAGACCAGAATCAAGAAGACCCGGGCTGCAAAAGCTGCACTGCAGCCTTATTCACAATAGACAAGACAGTGAAGCAACCAAAATGTCCATCAACGGATGAAGGGATCAACAAGAAGTGGTCCATGTACACAATGAATACTAGCCATGGAAAACCATGAAACACTGCTCTTGGAGGCACCATAGATGATCTTGGAGATAATCACAGAACATGAGGGAAGTCGGAAAGCAAAAGTCCTATATCCTATGAAATCACTTATAGGCGTTATCTAATAACTGACACAAATGAACATATTTCCACAGGGAAAGGCAATCACAGACTTATAAAAAAAAACTATGCTTACCTAAAAGGAAAGGTGGGGGGAATGGATAAATGAAGATTAGCGTTACCATCTGTATACAAATTCATATTATATACATATATCAAAAAGACCGACCATATAGCAAGGGAGGTTGATGGAACACTCTGTAATAATTTACATGGGAAGAGGATCTCTACATAAATAGATATATATGTGTAAATGAACCAGAGTGTGTACACCTTGGACAAACAACATTCGAACCATTACCCCAATGTAAAAAATTAAAACAACGAACTAGAAGTAATGAGACATAAACTTATGGGTGGTTTTCCTGGCACATTCCATTCAAATTTACAACCCAGGTAAACGACTTCCAGAACGGCTCTGCTGCCCTAGTACCCAGATTCGGGAATGGAGAAATGCTGCCTCCTTGTGGCCGTTTCCCACAACAGCAGCTTTAAACCCACTGCAAAAGGTCACTAAATATTCACCAATTCAGTTCTGTAAATGTCACCTGCCCTCCAAAAAATACTGAGGTCGAAAATCGACCAAAAAATTCAAGAGTGCAACCTTCCAAAAAGACAATTTGAAGAGGTAGATTGTACTCACACTTTTTTTTTCTTTTTTCTTTTAACACAAAAGAAAAAGGCGTGGAAAAATGATGAATTTTAGGAATTTTTAGAGACATGTCAACCCAAATTACAAAAACCTATCAGCTCACACCAGTCAGAATGGCCCTCGACAAAAATGCTGCAAACAATAAATGCTGACGTGATTGTGGAGAAATGAGTACCCTCGATTCTAAGGGGGACGTGGTAAGAGCCACTAATGAAAGCACAACTGAGGTGCCTTGAAAAGGTAACATTGAGCTACCATACCAGTCAATCAATCATACCCACTGCTGGGTGTATCACCTGAGAAAATGAAAATCCAAAAGTCACAGGCTGGCAATCCTGCACTCCAGCAATAGTTACCATAGGCAACACTTGGAAGCAACGAAAACGTCCATCAACAGAGGAATGCACCAAGAAGAAGTGGTCCATGTCCACAATGGAATATTAGCCATGGAAATCATTGAAGCACTGCTCTTTGAGGCACCATACATGAGCCTGGAGATAATCACAAAACATGAAGTAGGACGGAAAGCAAAAGACCTATATCCTATAATATCACTTATGGCATTATGTAATAACTGACACAAATGAACATATTTCCAAAGAGAAAGACACTCACGGGCTTAGAAAACAAACTATGCTCATCTAAAAGGAAAGGAGGGGGGAATTGATAAATGAAGAATAGTGTTACTATACGTATACAAATACATATTATATACATGTATCAAAAAGACCGAACATATAGCAAGGGAGGTCTATGGAACACTGTAATATTTTACATGGGAAGAGGATCTGTACATTAATAGACGTAGATAATGTACAAATGAACCAGATTGTGTACACCTAGGAAAAACAATATTCTAATCTTTACTCTGATTAAAAAAATGTAAAAAGCCAAGAAGAAGTAATGAGACATAAACTTATGGGGATTTCTCCTGGCAAATTCCATTCTCATTTACAACCTAGGACAACGACTTCCAGAAAGGCTCTGCTGCCCTAGTACCCAGATTGGGGAATGGAGAAATGCTGCCTCCTTGTGGCCGTTTCCCACAACAGCAGCTTTAAACCCACTGCGAAAGGTCACTAAATATTCACCAACTTGCAGTTCTGTAAATGACACCTGCCCTCCAATAAATTTCTGGGGTCAAAAATCGACGAAAAAATTGAAAAGAGGGCAACCTTCGAAGAAGACAATTTCAAGAGGTATATTGTACACACGGTTTTTTCTTTTAAGTGAAAAGAAAAAGGCGTGGGAAAATGATAAAGTTTAGGAATTTTTAAAGATAGGCAAACGGAAATTACAAATACCTATCAGCTCACAGCAGTCAGAATGGCCATCAGCAAAAATGCTGCAAACAATACATGCTGAAGGGATTGTGGAGAAATGTGTACCCTGAGCTCTAAGGGGGACGTGGTAAGAACCATTCCTGTAAACACAATGGAGGTGCTTTGAAAAGGTAAACATTGAGCTACCAGTGAATCAAGCATACCATCTGCTGAGCCTATCACCTGAGAAAATGAGAATCAAAAAGTCACAGGCTGGCAAACCTGTACGCCAGCAATACTTACCATAGTCAACACATGGAAGCAACAAAAATGTCCATCAACAGAGGAATGCACCAAGAAGAAGTGGTCCATGTATACAACGGAATAGTACTCCAGTAAAAAATGTAAATTAAATTTAAAAAACAAACAAATGTAAGGAGACATCAGCAACTGTGGGTTTCTCCGGGCACATTCCACTCTAATTTATAACCGAAGAACACCACTGGCTGGTAGGTCTGTTTCCCTAGTACCAGCGTGGGGAACGTAGAAAGGCTGCCGCCCTCTGGCTGTTACCTGCAAAAGCAGGTTTAAAGCTTGAGTTAATGGTCACTTCATATGAACTAGTACTGCAGGGCTGTAAATGAAACCTGCCCTCAAAATGTCTTGAGGGAGGTAATGGCCAAAATATTTCAAAAGGTGACACATACTTCAAGTAAACACTTTGAAGAACTAAGCTCTAATCACAGCTGGAAAAATAAAAAGCACATGTCTTAAAGCTCAATTTCAACGCATTATGAGACACATGCAAATTCAACCACAAAGAGGTATCAGCTCAAACCAGTCAGAATAACCATCAGCAAAAAAACTACAAAGAATAAATGCTGAAGGTGCTGTGGAGAAGTGCATACACTCAACTTTACATGGGACGTAACCTGGAAAGAGCCACTAAAGAGAACAGAATGGAGGTGCCTTTAAAAGGTAAACATTGAGCTACCATATGATCCAACAGACCCATTCCTGGAGCTATAACCTAAGAAGACAGAATTGGAAAGACACAGGCAGGCAAATCTGCATTGCATAGTATTACAATAGCCAAGATATGGAAGTAACCAAAAAGTCCACCGACAGATGGGTGGACAAAGAAGAACTGCTACATGTACACATGGAATATGAGCTAGCGAAAAAATGAAACAATGCCATTTGCAGCACCACAGATGAGTCTAGAAGTAATCACGCAACTTGTAGTAAGTGAGTCAGTGAAAGACACATATCCTATCATATCACATACAGGTGTTACCTAAAAATTGAAACAAACGAAGATACTTCCACATAGAAAGGCAATCACAGATTCAGTACAAAAACTTATGCTTCGCCAAATGGAAAGGTGTGAGGATTGGATACACTACCATATTGAGGTTAACGGAGAGATACAAACACATGTGAAATATATAATCACCAAAGATCTACGGAATACCAAGGGAAGACTACTCAACATTGTGTCATAACCTACATGGGAAAAGGATCTGAAGAAGAATAGATATATGTATATGTGTGAAAGAAGCACATCTTGCACACCTAGAACAAACAAAACATTGTAATCAAGTTTGCTGTGATAAAAAATAAAAATTAACTTAAAACTACGAACAAGAAGTAATGAGACATAAACTTAAAGGGCTTTTTCCTGGCACATTCCATTCTAATTTACAACCTAGAACACCACTTCCAGTAAGGCTCTGTTGCCCTAGTAACCAGATTTGGTAAAGGAGAAATGCTGCCGCCTTGTGGCCCATTCCCGCAAGAGCAGCTTTTAACCCACAGCTAATGGTCACTTAACATTCACAAGGACTCAGGGCTGTAAAGGACACCTGCCCTCAAAATTGTGCTGAGGTAGGGAATGGATAAAACAATTCAAAACAGGCAACATTTTCAAGAAGATAGTATGAAGAGGTAAGTTTTACTCACTCTCTTTTTAGAAAAAGGAAAATGGATAAAAGCTCGACCTCAGGAAGTATTAGACTCATGCAATCTAATCTACAAAAAGTTTTCAACTCACACCAGTCGACTGACCATCAGCAAAAAGCCTACAAACAATCAATGCTGAAGAGGTTTTAGAGAACTCTGTACCCTCTAGCTGCTGGTGAGATGTAAAGTGGTTAACAGCCAATAATGAGAACAGAAAGGAGCTGCGTTTAAAAGGAGAAATTGAGGTACCATTCAATCCAGCAGGCGCACCAATGGGCCTCTCACCTGAGAAGACCAGAATCAAGAAGACCCGGGCTGCAAAAGCTGCACTGCAGCCTTATTCACAATAGACAAGACAGTGAAGCAACCAAAATGTCCATCAACGGATGAAGGGATCAACAAGAAGTGGTCCATGTACACAATGAATACTAGCCATGGAAAACCATGAAACACTGCTCTTGGAGGCACCATAGATGATCTTGGAGATAATCACAGAACATGAGGGAAGTCGGAAAGCAAAAGTCCTATATCCTATGAAATCACTTATAGGCGTTATCTAATAACTGACACAAATGAACATATTTCCACAGGGAAAGGCAATCACAGACTTATAAAAAAAAACTATGCTTACCTAAAAGGAAAGGTGGGGGGAATGGATAAATGAAGATTAGCGTTACCATCTGTATACAAATTCATATTATATACATATATCAAAAAGACCGACCATATAGCAAGGGAGGTTGATGGAACACTCTGTAATAATTTACATGGGAAGAGGATCTCTACATAAATAGATATATATAATGTGTAAATGAACCAGAGTGTGTACACCTTGGACAAACAACATTCGAACCATTACCCCAATGTAAAAAATTAAAACAACGAACTAGAAGTAATGAGACATAAACTTATGGGTGGTTTTCCTGGCACATTCCATTCAAATTTACAACCCAGGTAAACGACTTCCAGAACGGCTCTGCTGCCCTAGTACCCAGATTCGGGAATGGAGAAATGCTGCCTCCTTGTGGCCGTTTCCCACAACAGCAGCTTTAAACCCACTGCAAAAGGTCACTAAATATTCACCAGTTCAGTTCTGTAAATGTCACCTGCCCTCCAAAAAATACTGAGGTCGAAAATCGACCAAAAAATTCAAGAGTGCAACCTTCCAAAAAGACAATTTGAAGAGGTAGATTGTACTCACACTTTTTTTTTCTTTTTTCTTTTAACACAAAAGAAAAAGGCGTGGAAAAATGATGAATTTTAGGAATTTTTAGAGACATGTCAACCCAAATTACAAAAACCTATCAGCTCACACCAGTCAGAATGGCCCTCGACAAAAATGCTGCAAACAATAAATGCTGACGTGATTGTGGAGAAATGAGTACCCTCGATTCTAAGGGGGACGTGGTAAGAGCCACTAATGAAAGCACAACTGAGGTGCCTTGAAAAGGTAACATTGAGCTACCATACCAGTCAATCAATCATACCCACTGCTGGGTGTATCACCTGAGAAAATGAAAATCCAAAAGTCACAGGCTGGCAATCCTGCTCTCCAGCAATAGTTACCATAGGCAACACTTGGAAGCAACGAAAACGTCCATCAACAGAGGAATGCACCAAGAAGAAGTGGTCCATGTCCACAATGGAATATTAGCCATGGAAATCATTGAAGCACTGCTCTTTGAGGCACCATACATGAGCCTGGAGATAATCACAAAACATGAAGTAGGACGGAAAGCAAAAGACCTATATCCTATAATATCACTTATGGCATTATGTAATAACTGACACAAATGAACATATTTCCAAAGAGAAAGACACTCACGGGCTTAGAAAACAAACTATGCTCATCTAAAAGGAAAGGAGGGGGGAATTGATAAATGAAGAATAGTGTTACTATACGTATACAAATACATATTATATACATGTATCAAAAAGACCGAACATATAGCAAGGGAGGCCTATGGAACACTGTAATATTTTACATGGGAAGAGGATCTGTACATTAATAGACGTAGATAATGTACAAATGAACCAGATTGTGTACACCTAGGAAAAACAATATTCTAATCTTTACTCTGATTAAAAAAATGTAAAAAGCCAAGAAGAAGTAATGAGACATAAACTTATGGGGATTTCTCCTGGCAAATTCCATTCTCATTTACAACCTAGGACAACGACTTCCAGAAAGGCTCTGCTGCCCTAGTACCCAGATTGGGGAATGGAGAAATGCTGCCTCCTTGTGGCCGTTTCCCACAACAGCAGCTTTAAACCCACTGCGAAAGGTCACTAAATATTCACCAACTTGCAGTTCTGTAAATGACACCTGCCCTCCAATAAATTTCTGGGGTCAAAAATCGACGAAAAAATTGAAAAGAGGGCAACCTTCGAAGAAGACAATTTCAAGAGGTATATTGTACACACGGTTTTTTCTTTTAAGTGAAAAGAAAAAGGCGTGGGAAAATGATAAAGTTTAGGAATTTTTAAAGATAGGCAAACGGAAATTACAAATACCTATCAGCTCACAGCAGTCAGAATGGCCATCAGCAAAAATGCTGCAAACAATACATGCTGAAGGGATTGTGGAGAAATGTGTACCCTGAGCTCTAAGGGGGACGTGGTAAGAACCATTCCTGTAAACACAATGGAGGTGCTTTGAAAAGGTAAACATTGAGCTACCAGTGAATCAAGCATACCATCTGCTGAGCCTATCACCTGAGAAAATGAGAATCAAAAAGTCACAGGCTGGCAAACCTGTACGCCAGCAATACTTACCATAGTCAACACATGGAAGCAACAAAAATGTCCATCAACAGAGGAATGCACCAAGAAGAAGTGGTCCATGTATACAACGGAATAGTACTCCAGTAAAAAATGTAAATTAAATTTAAAAAACAAACAAATGTAAGGAGACATCAGCAACTGTGGGTTTCTCCGGGCACATTCCACTCTAATTTATAACCGAAGAACACCACTGGCTGGTAGGTCTGTTTCCCTAGTACCAGCGTGGGGAACGTAGAAAGGCTGCCGCCCTCTGGCCGTTACCTGCAAAAGCAGGTTTAAAGCTTGAGTTAATGGTCACTTCATATGAACTAGTACTGCAGGGCTGTAAATGAAACCTGCCCTCAAAATGTCTTGAGGGAGGTAATGGCCAAAATATTTCAAAAGGTGACACATACTTCAAGTAAACACTTTGAAGAACTAAGCTCTAATCACAGCTGGAAAAATAAAAAGCACATGTCTTAAAGCTCAATTTCAACGCATTATGAGACACATGCAAATTCAACCACAAAGAGGTATCAGCTCAAACCAGTCAGAATAACCATCAGCAAAAAAACTACAAAGAATAAATGCTGAAGGTGCTGTGGAGAAGTGCATACACTCAACTTTACATGGGACGTAACCTGGAAAGAGCCACTAAAGAGAACAGAATGGAGGTGCCTTTAAAAGGTAAACATTGAGCTACCATATGATCCAACAGACCCATTCCTGGAGCTATAACCTAAGAAGACAGAATTGGAAAGACACAGGCAGGCAAATCTGCATTGCATAGTATTACAATAGCCAAGATATGGAAGTAACCAAAAAGTCCACCGACAGATGGGTGGACAAAGAAGAACTGCTACATGTACACATGGAATATGAGCTAGCGAAAAAATGAAACAATGCCATTTGCAGCACCACAGATGAGTCTAGAAGTAATCACGCAACTTGTAGTAAGTGAGTCAGTGAAAGACACATATCCTATCATATCACATACAGGTGTTACCTAAAAATTGAAACAAACGAAGATACTTCCACATAGAAAGGCAATCACAGATTCAGTACAAAAACTTATGCTTCGCCAAATGGAAAGGTGTGAGGATTGGATACACTACCATATTGAGGTTAACGGAGAGATACAAACACATGTGAAATATATAATCACCAAAGATCTACGGAATACCAAGGGAAGACTACTCAACATTGTGTCATAACCTACATGGGAAAAGGATCTGAAGAAGAATAGATATATGTATATGTGTGAAAGAAGCACATCTTGCACACCTAGAACAAACAAAACATTGTAATCAAGTTTGCTGTGATAAAAAATAAAAATTAACTTAAAACTACGAACAAGAAGTAATGAGACATAAACTTAAAGGGCTTTTTCCTGGCACATTCCATTCTAATTTACAACCTAGAACACCACTTCCAGTAAGGCTCTGTTGCCCTAGTAACCAGATTTGGTAAAGGAGAAATGCTGCCGACTTGTGGCCCATTCCCGCAAGAGCAGCTTTTAACCCACAGCTAATGGTCACTTAACATTCACAAGGACTCAGGGCTGTAAAGGACACCTGCCCTCAAAATTGTGCTGAGGTAGGGAATGGATAAAACAATTCAAAACAGGCAACATTTTCAAGAAGATAGTATGAAGAGGTAAGTTTTACTCACTCTCTTTTTAGAAAAAGGAAAATGGATAAAAGCTCGACCTCAGGAAGTATTAGACTCATGCAATCTAATCTACAAAAAGTTTTCAACTCACACCAGTCGACTGACCATCAGCAAAAAGCCTACAAACAATCAATGCTGAAGAGGTTTTAGAGAACTCTGTACCCTCTAGCTGCTGGTGAGATGTAAAGTGGTTAACAGCCAATAATGAGAACAGAAAGGAGCTGCGTTTAAAAGGAGAAATTGAGGTACCATTCAATCCAGCAGGCGCACCAATGGGCCTCTCACCTGAGAAGACCAGAATCAAGAAGACCCGGGCTGCAAAAGCTGCACTGCAGCCTTATTCACAATAGACAAGACAGTGAAGCAACCAAAATGTCCATCAACGGATGAAGGGATCAACAAGAAGTGGTCCATGTACACAATGAATACTAGCCATGGAAAACCATGAAACACTGCTCTTGGAGGCACCATAGATGATCTTGGAGATAATCACAGAACATGAGGGAAGTCGGAAAGCAAAAGTCCTATATCCTATGAAATCACTTATAGGCGTTATCTAATAACTGACACAAATGAACATATTTCCACAGGGAAAGGCAATCACAGACTTATAAAAAAAAACTATGCTTACCTAAAAGGAAAGGTGGGGGGAATGGATAAATGAAGATTAGCGTTACCATCTGTATACAAATTCATATTATATACATATATCAAAAAGACCGACCATATAGCAAGGGAGGTTGATGGAACACTCTGTAATAATTTACATGGGAAGAGGATCTCTACATAAATAGATATATATAATGTGTAAATGAACCAGAGTGTGTACACCTTGGACAAACAACATTCGAACCATTACCCCAATGTAAAAAATTAAAACAACGAACTAGAAGTAATGAGACATAAACTTATGGGTGGTTTTCCTGGCACATTCCATTCAAATTTACAACCCAGGTAAACGACTTCCAGAACGGCTCTGCTGCCCTAGTACCCAGATTCGGGAATGGAGAAATGCTGCCTCCTTGTGGCCGTTTCCCACAACAGCAGCTTTAAACCCACTGCAAAAGGTCACTAAATATTCACCAGTTCAGTTCTGTAAATGTCACCTGCCCTCCAAAAAATACTGAGGTCGAAAATCGACCAAAAAATTCAAGAGTGCAACCTTCCAAAAAGACAATTTGAAGAGGTAGATTGTACTCACACTTTTTTTTTCTTTTTTCTTTTAACACAAAAGAAAAAGGCGTGGAAAAATGATGAATTTTAGGAATTTTTAGAGACATGTCAACCCAAATTACAAAAACCTATCAGCTCACACCAGTCAGAATGGCCCTCGACAAAAATGCTGCAAACAATAAATGCTGACGTGATTGTGGAGAAATGAGTACCCTCGATTCTAAGGGGGACGTGGTAAGAGCCACTAATGAAAGCACAACTGAGGTGCCTTGAAAAGGTAACATTGAGCTACCATACCAGTCAATCAATCATACCCACTGCTGGGTGTATCACCTGAGAAAATGAAAATCCAAAAGTCACAGGCTGGCAATCCTGCTCTCCAGCAATAGTTACCATAGGCAACACTTGGAAGCAACGAAAACGTCCATCAACAGAGGAATGCACCAAGAAGAAGTGGTCCATGTCCACAATGGAATATTAGCCATGGAAATCATTGAAGCACTGCTCTTTGAGGCACCATACATGAGCCTGGAGATAATCACAAAACATGAAGTAGGACGGAAAGCAAAAGACCTATATCCTATAATATCACTTATGGCATTATGTAATAACTGACACAAATGAACATATTTCCAAAGAGAAAGACACTCACGGGCTTAGAAAACAAACTATGCTCATCTAAAAGGAAAGGAGGGGGGAATTGATAAATGAAGAATAGTGTTACTATACGTATACAAATACATATTATATACATGTATCAAAAAGACCGAACATATAGCAAGGGAGGCCTATGGAACACTGTAATATTTTACATGGGAAGAGGATCTGTACATTAATAGACGTAGATAATGTACAAATGAACCAGATTGTGTACACCTAGGAAAAACAATATTCTAATCTTTACTCTGATTAAAAAAATGTAAAAAGCCAAGAAGAAGTAATGAGACATAAACTTATGGGGATTTCTCCTGGCAAATTCCATTCTCATTTACAACCTAGGACAACGACTTCCAGAAAGGCTCTGCTGCCCTAGTACCCAGATTGGGGAATGGAGAAATGCTGCCTCCTTGTGGCCGTTTCCCACAACAGCAGCTTTAAACCCACTGCGAAAGGTCACTAAATATTCACCAACTTGCAGTTCTGTAAATGACACCTGCCCTCCAATAAATTTCTGGGGTCAAAAATCGACGAAAAAATTGAAAAGAGGGCAACCTTCGAAGAAGACAATTTCAAGAGGTATATTGTACACACGGTTTTTTCTTTTAAGTGAAAAGAAAAAGGCGTGGGAAAATGATAAAGTTTAGGAATTTTTAAAGATAGGCAAACGGAAATTACAAATACCTATCAGCTCACAGCAGTCAGAATGGCCATCAGCAAAAATGCTGCAAACAATACATGCTGAAGGGATTGTGGAGAAATGTGTACCCTGAGCTCTAAGGGGGACGTGGTAAGAACCATTCCTGTAAACACAATGGAGGTGCTTTGAAAAGGTAAACATTGAGCTACCAGTGAATCAAGCATACCATCTGCTGAGCCTATCACCTGAGAAAATGAGAATCAAAAAGTCACAGGCTGGCAAACCTGTACGCCAGCAATACTTACCATAGTCAACACATGGAAGCAACAAAAATGTCCATCAACAGAGGAATGCACCAAGAAGAAGTGGTCCATGTATACAACGGAATAGTACTCCAGTAAAAAATGTAAATTAAATTTAAAAAACAAACAAATGTAAGGAGACATCAGCAACTGTGGGTTTCTCCGGGCACATTCCACTCTAATTTATAACCGAAGAACACCACTGGCTGGTAGGTCTGTTTCCCTAGTACCAGCGTGGGGAACGTAGAAAGGCTGCCGCCCTCTGGCCGTTACCTGCAAAAGCAGGTTTAAAGCTTGAGTTAATGGTCACTTCATATGAACTAGTACTGCAGGGCTGTAAATGAAACCTGCCCTCAAAATGTCTTGAGGGAGGTAATGGCCAAAATATTTCAAAAGGTGACACATACTTCAAGTAAACACTTTGAAGAACTAAGCTCTAATCACAGCTGGAAAAATAAAAAGCACATGTCTTAAAGCTCAATTTCAACGCATTATGAGACACATGCAAATTCAACCACAAAGAGGTATCAGCTCAAACCAGTCAGAATAACCATCAGCAAAAAACTACAAAGAATAAATGCTGAAGGTGCTGTGGAGAAGTGCATACCCTCAACTTTACATGGGACGTAACCTGGAAAGAGCCACTAAAGAGAACAGAATGGAGGTGCCTTTAAAAGGTAAACATTGAGCTACCATATGATCCAACAGACCCATTCCTGGAGCTATAACCTAAGAAGACAGAATTGGAAAGACACAGGCAGGCAAATCTGCATTGCATAGTATTACAATAGCCAAGATATGGAAGTAACCAAAAAGTCCACCGACAGATGGGTGGACAAAGAAGAACTGCTACATGTACACATGGAATATGAGCTAGCGAAAAAATGAAACAATGCCATTTGCAGCACCACAGATGAGTCTAGAAGTAATCACGCAACTTGTAGTAAGTGAGTCAGTGAAAGACACATATCCTATCATATCACATACAGGTGTTACCTAAAAATTGAAACAAACGAAGATACTTCCACATAGAAAGGCAATCACAGATTCAGTACAAAAACTTATGCTTCGCCAAATGGAAAGGTGTGAGGATTGGATACACTACCATATTGAGGTTAACGGAGAGATACAAACACATGTGAAATATATAATCACCAAAGATCTACGGAATACCAAGGGAAGACTACTCAACATTGTGTCATAACCTACATGGGAAAAGGATCTGAAGAAGAATAGATATATGTATATGTGTGAAAGAAGCACATCTTGCACACCTAGAACAAACAAAACATTGTAATCAAGTTTGCTGTGATAAAAAATAAAAATTAACTTAAAACTACGAACAAGAAGTAATGAGACATAAACTTAAAGGGCTTTTTCCTGGCACATTCCATTCTAATTTACAACCTAGAACACCACTTCCAGTAAGGCTCTGTTGCCCTAGTAACCAGATTTGGTAAAGGAGAAATGCTGCCGCCTTGTGGCCCATTCCCGCAAGAGCAGCTTTTAACCCACAGCTAATGGTCACTTAACATTCACAAGGACTCAGGGCTGTAAAGGACACCTGCCCTCAAAATTGTGCTGAGGTAGGGAATGGATAAAACAATTCAAAACAGGCAACATTTTCAAGAAGATAGTATGAAGAGGTAAGTTTTACTCACTCTCTTTTTAGAAAAAGGAAAATGGATAAAAGCTCGACCTCAGGAAGTATTAGACTCATGCAATCTAATCTACAAAAAGTTTTCAACTCACACCAGTCGACTGACCATCAGCAAAAAGCCTACAAACAATCAATGCTGAAGAGGTTTTAGAGAACTCTGTACCCTCTAGCTGCTGGTGAGATGTAAAGTGGTTAACAGCCAATAATGAGAACAGAAAGGAGCTGCGTTTAAAAGGAGAAATTGAGGTACCATTCAATCCAGCAGGCGCACCAATGGGCCTCTCACCTGAGAAGACCAGAATCAAGAAGACCCGGGCTGCAAAAGCTGCACTGCAGCCTTATTCACAATAGACAAGACAGTGAAGCAACCAAAATGTCCATCAACGGATGAAGGGATCAACAAGAAGTGGTCCATGTACACAATGAATACTAGCCATGGAAAACCATGAAACACTGCTCTTGGAGGCACCATAGATGATCTTGGAGATAATCACAGAACATGAGGGAAGTCGGAAAGCAAAAGTCCTATATCCTATGAAATCACTTATAGGCGTTATCTAATAACTGACACAAATGAACATATTTCCACAGGGAAAGGCAATCACAGACTTATAAAAAAAAACTATGCTTACCTAAAAGGAAAGGTGGGGGGAATGGATAAATGAAGATTAGCGTTACCATCTGTATACAAATTCATATTATATACATATATCAAAAAGACCGACCATATAGCAAGGGAGGTTGATGGAACACTCTGTAATAATTTACATGGGAAGAGGATCTCTACATAAATAGATATATATAATGTGTAAATGAACCAGAGTGTGTACACCTTGGACAAACAACATTCGAACCATTACCCCAATGTAAAAAATTAAAACAACGAACTAGAAGTAATGAGACATAAACTTATGGGTGGTTTTCCTGGCACATTCCATTCAAATTTACAACCCAGGTAAACGACTTCCAGAACGGCTCTGCTGCCCTAGTACCCAGATTCGGGAATGGAGAAATGCTGCCTCCTTGTGGCCGTTTCCCACAACAGCAGCTTTAAACCCACTGCAAAAGGTCACTAAATATTCACCAGTTCAGTTCTGTAAATGTCACCTGCCCTCCAAAAAATACTGAGGTCGAAAATCGACCAAAAAATTCAAGAGTGCAACCTTCCAAAAAGACAATTTGAAGAGGTAGATTGTACTCACACTTTTTTTTTCTTTTTTCTTTTAACACAAAAGAAAAAGGCGTGGAAAAATGATGAATTTTAGGAATTTTTAGAGACATGTCAACCCAAATTACAAAAACCTATCAGCTCACACCAGTCAGAATGGCCCTCGACAAAAATGCTGCAAACAATAAATGCTGACGTGATTGTGGAGAAATGAGTACCCTCGATTCTAAGGGGGACGTGGTAAGAGCCACTAATGAAAGCACAACTGAGGTGCCTTGAAAAGGTAACATTGAGCTACCATACCAGTCAATCAATCATACCCACTGCTGGGTGTATCACCTGAGAAAATGAAAATCCAAAAGTCACAGGCTGGCAATCCTGCTCTCCAGCAATAGTTACCATAGGCAACACTTGGAAGCAACGAAAACGTCCATCAACAGAGGAATGCACCAAGAAGAAGTGGTCCATGTCCACAATGGAATATTAGCCATGGAAATCATTGAAGCACTGCTCTTTGAGGCACCATACATGAGCCTGGAGATAATCACAAAACATGAAGTAGGACGGAAAGCAAAAGACCTATATCCTATAATATCACTTATGGCATTATGTAATAACTGACACAAATGAACATATTTCCAAAGAGAAAGACACTCACGGGCTTAGAAAACAAACTATGCTCATCTAAAAGGAAAGGAGGGGGGAATTGATAAATGAAGAATAGTGTTACTATACGTATACAAATACATATTATATACATGTATCAAAAAGACCGAACATATAGCAAGGGAGGCCTATGGAACACTGTAATATTTTACATGGGAAGAGGATCTGTACATTAATAGACGTAGATAATGTACAAATGAACCAGATTGTGTACACCTAGGAAAAACAATATTCTAATCTTTACTCTGATTAAAAAAATGTAAAAAGCCAAGAAGAAGTAATGAGACATAAACTTATGGGGATTTCTCCTGGCAAATTCCATTCTCATTTACAACCTAGGACAACGACTTCCAGAAAGGCTCTGCTGCCCTAGTACCCAGATTGGGGAATGGAGAAATGCTGCCTCCTTGTGGCCGTTTCCCACAACAGCAGCTTTAAACCCACTGCGAAAGGTCACTAAATATTCACCAACTTGCAGTTCTGTAAATGACACCTGCCCTCCAATAAATTTCTGGGGTCAAAAATCGACGAAAAAATTGAAAAGAGGGCAACCTTCGAAGAAGACAATTTCAAGAGGTATATTGTACACACGGTTTTTTCTTTTAAGTGAAAAGAAAAAGGCGTGGGAAAATGATAAAGTTTAGGAATTTTTAAAGATAGGCAAACGGAAATTACAAATACCTATCAGCTCACAGCAGTCAGAATGGCCATCAGCAAAAATGCTGCAAACAATACATGCTGAAGGGATTGTGGAGAAATGTGTACCCTGAGCTCTAAGGGGGACGTGGTAAGAACCATTCCTGTAAACACAATGGAGGTGCTTTGAAAAGGTAAACATTGAGCTACCAGTGAATCAAGCATACCATCTGCTGAGCCTATCACCTGAGAAAATGAGAATCAAAAAGTCACAGGCTGGCAAACCTGTACGCCAGCAATACTTACCATAGTCAACACATGGAAGCAACAAAAATGTCCATCAACAGAGGAATGCACCAAGAAGAAGTGGTCCATGTATACAACGGAATAGTACTCCAGTAAAAAATGTAAATTAAATTTAAAAAACAAACAAATGTAAGGAGACATCAGCAACTGTGGGTTTCTCCGGGCACATTCCACTCTAATTTATAACCGAAGAACACCACTGGCTGGTAGGTCTGTTTCCCTAGTACCAGCGTGGGGAACGTAGAAAGGCTGCCGCCCTCTGGCCGTTACCTGCAAAAGCAGGTTTAAAGCTTGAGTTAATGGTCACTTCATATGAACTAGTACTGCAGGGCTGTAAATGAAACCTGCCCTCAAAATGTCTTGAGGGAGGTAATGGCCAAAATATTTCAAAAGGTGACACATACTTCAAGTAAACACTTTGAAGAACTAAGCTCTAATCACAGCTGGAAAAATAAAAAGCACATGTCTTAAAGCTCAATTTCAACGCATTATGAGACACATGCAAATTCAACCACAAAGAGGTATCAGCTCAAACCAGTCAGAATAACCATCAGCAAAAAAACTACAAAGAATAAATGCTGAAGGTGCTGTGGAGAAGTGCATACCCTCAACTTTACATGGGACGTAACCTGGAAAGAGCCACTAAAGAGAACAGAATGGAGGTGCCTTTAAAAGGTAAACATTGAGCTACCATATGATCCAACAGACCCATTCCTGGAGCTATAACCTAAGAAGACAGAATTGGAAAGACACAGGCAGGCAAATCTGCATTGCATAGTATTACAATAGCCAAGATATGGAAGTAACCAAAAAGTCCACCGACAGATGGGTGGACAAAGAAGAACTGCTACATGTACACATGGAATATGAGCTAGCGAAAAAATGAAACAATGCCATTTGCAGCACCACAGATGAGTCTAGAAGTAATCACGCAACTTGTAGTAAGTGAGTCAGTGAAAGACACATATCCTATCATATCACATACAGGTGTTACCTAAAAATTGAAACAAACGAAGATACTTCCACATAGAAAGGCAATCACAGATTCAGTACAAAAACTTATGCTTCGCCAAATGGAAAGGTGTGAGGATTGGATACACTACCATATTGAGGTTAACGGAGAGATACAAACACATGTGAAATATATAATCACCAAAGATCTACGGAATACCAAGGGAAGACTACTCAACATTGTGTCATAACCTACATGGGAAAAGGATCTGAAGAAGAATAGATATATGTATATGTGTGAAAGAAGCACATCTTGCACACCTAGAACAAACAAAACATTGTAATCAAGTTTGCTGTGATAAAAAATAAAAATTAACTTAAAACTACGAACAAGAAGTAATGAGACATAAACTTAAAGGGCTTTTTCCTGGCACATTCCATTCTAATTTACAACCTAGAACACCACTTCCAGTAAGGCTCTGTTGCCCTAGTAACCAGATTTGGTAAAGGAGAAATGCTGCCGACTTGTGGCCCATTCCCGCAAGAGCAGCTTTTAACCCACAGCTAATGGTCACTTAACATTCACAAGGACTCAGGGCTGTAAAGGACACCTGCCCTCAAAATTGTGCTGAGGTAGGGAATGGATAAAACAATTCAAAACAGGCAACATTTTCAAGAAGATAGTATGAAGAGGTAAGTTTTACTCACTCTCTTTTTAGAAAAAGGAAAATGGATAAAAGCTCGACCTCAGGAAGTATTAGACTCATGCAATCTAATCTACAAAAAGTTTTCAACTCACACCAGTCGACTGACCATCAGCAAAAAGCCTACAAACAATCAATGCTGAAGAGGTTTTAGAGAACTCTGTACCCTCTAGCTGCTGGTGAGATGTAAAGTGGTTAACAGCCAATAATGAGAACAGAAAGGAGCTGCGTTTAAAAGGAGAAATTGAGGTACCATTCAATCCAGCAGGCGCACCAATGGGCCTCTCACCTGAGAAGACCAGAATCAAGAAGACCCGGGCTGCAAAAGCTGCACTGCAGCCTTATTCACAATAGACAAGACAGTGAAGCAACCAAAATGTCCATCAACGGATGAAGGGATCAACAAGAAGTGGTCCATGTACACAATGAATACTAGCCATGGAAAACCATGAAACACTGCTCTTGGAGGCACCATAGATGATCTTGGAGATAATCACAGAACATGAGGGAAGTCGGAAAGCAAAAGTCCTATATCCTATGAAATCACTTATAGGCGTTATCTAATAACTGACACAAATGAACATATTTCCACAGGGAAAGGCAATCACAGACTTATAAAAAAAAACTATGCTTACCTAAAAGGAAAGGTGGGGGGAATGGATAAATGAAGATTAGCGTTACCATCTGTATACAAATTCATATTATATACATATATCAAAAAGACCGACCATATAGCAAGGGAGGTTGATGGAACACTCTGTAATAATTTACATGGGAAGAGGATCTCTACATAAATAGATATATATAATGTGTAAATGAACCAGAGTGTGTACACCTTGGACAAACAACATTCGAACCATTACCCCAATGTAAAAAATTAAAACAACGAACTAGAAGTAATGAGACATAAACTTATGGGTGGTTTTCCTGGCACATTCCATTCAAATTTACAACCCAGGTAAACGACTTCCAGAACGGCTCTGCTGCCCTAGTACCCAGATTCGGGAATGGAGAAATGCTGCCTCCTTGTGGCCGTTTCCCACAACAGCAGCTTTAAACCCACTGCAAAAGGTCACTAAATATTCACCAGTTCAGTTCTGTAAATGTCACCTGCCCTCCAAAAAATACTGAGGTCGAAAATCGACCAAAAAATTCAAGAGTGCAACCTTCCAAAAAGACAATTTGAAGAGGTAGATTGTACTCACACTTTTTTTTTCTTTTTTCTTTTAACACAAAAGAAAAAGGCGTGGAAAAATGATGAATTTTAGGAATTTTTAGAGACATGTCAACCCAAATTACAAAAACCTATCAGCTCACACCAGTCAGAATGGCCCTCGACAAAAATGCTGCAAACAATAAATGCTGACGTGATTGTGGAGAAATGAGTACCCTCGATTCTAAGGGGGACGTGGTAAGAGCCACTAATGAAAGCACAACTGAGGTGCCTTGAAAAGGTAACATTGAGCTACCATACCAGTCAATCAATCATACCCACTGCTGGGTGTATCACCTGAGAAAATGAAAATCCAAAAGTCACAGGCTGGCAATCCTGCTCTCCAGCAATAGTTACCATAGGCAACACTTGGAAGCAACGAAAACGTCCATCAACAGAGGAATGCACCAAGAAGAAGTGGTCCATGTCCACAATGGAATATTAGCCATGGAAATCATTGAAGCACTGCTCTTTGAGGCACCATACATGAGCCTGGAGATAATCACAAAACATGAAGTAGGACGGAAAGCAAAAGACCTATATCCTATAATATCACTTATGGCATTATGTAATAACTGACACAAATGAACATATTTCCAAAGAGAAAGACACTCACGGGCTTAGAAAACAAACTATGCTCATCTAAAAGGAAAGGAGGGGGGAATTGATAAATGAAGAATAGTGTTACTATACGTATACAAATACATATTATATACATGTATCAAAAAGACCGAACATATAGCAAGGGAGGCCTATGGAACACTGTAATATTTTACATGGGAAGAGGATCTGTACATTAATAGACGTAGATAATGTACAAATGAACCAGATTGTGTACACCTAGGAAAAACAATATTCTAATCTTTACTCTGATTAAAAAAATGTAAAAAGCCAAGAAGAAGTAATGAGACATAAACTTATGGGGATTTCTCCTGGCAAATTCCATTCTCATTTACAACCTAGGACAACGACTTCCAGAAAGGCTCTGCTGCCCTAGTACCCAGATTGGGGAATGGAGAAATGCTGCCTCCTTGTGGCCGTTTCCCACAACAGCAGCTTTAAACCCACTGCGAAAGGTCACTAAATATTCACCAACTTGCAGTTCTGTAAATGACACCTGCCCTCCAATAAATTTCTGGGGTCAAAAATCGACGAAAAAATTGAAAAGAGGGCAACCTTCGAAGAAGACAATTTCAAGAGGTATATTGTACACACGGTTTTTTCTTTTAAGTGAAAAGAAAAAGGCGTGGGAAAATGATAAAGTTTAGGAATTTTTAAAGATAGGCAAACGGAAATTACAAATACCTATCAGATCACAGCAGTCAGAATGGCCATCAGCAAAAATGCTGCAAACAATACATGCTGAAGGGATTGTGGAGAAATGTGTACCCTGAGCTCTAAGGGGGACGTGGTAAGAACCATTCCTGTAAACACAATGGAGGTGCTTTGAAAAGGTAAACATTGAGCTACCAGTGAATCAAGCATACCATCTGCTGAGCCTATCACTTGAGAAAATGAGAATCAAAAAGTCACAGGCTGGCAAACCTGTACGCCAGCAATACTTACCATAGTCAACACATGGAAGCAACAAAAATGTCCATCAACAGAGGAATGCACCAAGAAGAAGTGGTCCATGTATACAACGGAATAGTACTCCAGTAAAAAATATAAATTAAATTTAAAAAACAAACAAATGTAAGGAGACATCAGCAACTGTGGGTTTCTCCGGGCACAATCCACTCTAATTTATAACCGAAGAACACCACTGGCTGGTAGGTCTGTTTCCCTAGTACCAGCGTGGGGAACGTAGAAAGGCTGCCGCCCTCTGGCCGTTACCTGCAAAAGCAGGTTTAAAGCTTGAGTTAATGGTCACTTCATATGAACTAGTACTGCAGGGCTGTAAATGAAACCTGCCCTCAAAATGTCTTGCGGGAGGTAATGGCCAAAATATTTCAAAAGGTGACACATACTTCAAGTAAACACTTTGAAGAACTAAGCTCTAATCACAGCTGGAAAAATAAAAAGCACATGTCTTAAAGCTCAATTTCAACGCATTATGAGACATATGCAAATTCAACCACAAAGAGGTATCAGCTCAAACCAGTCAGAATAACCATCAGCAAAAAAACTACAAAGAATAAATGCTGAAGGTGCTGTGGAGAAGTGCATACCCTCAACTTTACGTGGGACGTAACCTGGAAAGAGCCACTAAAGAGAACAGAATGGAGGTGCCTTTAAAAGGTAAACATTGAGCTACCATATGATCCAACAGACCCATTCCTGGAGCTATAACCTAAGAAGACAGAATTGGAAAGACACAGGCAGGCAAATCTGCATTGCATAGTATTACAATAGCCAAGATATGGAAGTAACCAAAAAGTCCACCGACAGATGGGTGGACAAAGAAGAACTGCTACATGTACACATGGAATATGAGCTAGCGAAAAAATGAAACAATGCCATTTGCAGCACCACAGATGAGTCTAGAAGTAATCACGCAACTTGTAGTAAGTGAGTCAGTGAAAGACACATATCCTATCATATCACATACAGGTGTTACCTAAAAATTGAAACAAACGAAGATACTTCCACAGAGAAAGGCAATCACAGATTCAGTACAAAAACTTATGCTTCGCCAAATGGAAAGGTGTGAGGATTGGATACACTACCATATTGAGGTTAACGGAGAGATACAAACACATGTGAAATATATAATCACCAAAGATCTACGGAATACCAAGGGAAGACTACTCAACATTGTGTCATAACCTACATGGGAAAAGGATCTGAAGAAGAATAGATATATGTATATGTGTGAAAGAAGCACATCTTGCACACCTAGAACAAACAAAACATTGTAATCAACTTTGCTGTGATAAAAAATAAAAATTAACTTAAAACTACGAACAAGAAGTAATGAGACATAAACTTAAAGGGCTTTTTCCTGGCACATTCCATTCTAATTTACAACCTAGAACACCACTTCCAGTAAGGCTCTGTTGCCCTAGTAACCAGATTTGGTAAAGGAGAAATGCTGCCGCCTTGTGGCCCATTCCCGCAAGAGCAGCTTTTAACCCACAGCTAATGGTCACTTAACATTCACAAGGACTCAGGGCTGTAAAGGACACCTGCCCTCAAAATTGTGCTGAGGTAGGGAATGGATAAAACAATTCAAAACAGGCAACATTTTCAAGAAGATAGTATGAAGAGGTAAGTTTTACTCACTCTCTTTTTAGAAAAAGGAAAATGGATAAAAGCTCGACCTCAGGAAGTATTAGACTCATGCAATCTAATCTACAAAAAGTTTTCAACTCACACCAGTCGACTGACCATCAGCAAAAAGCCTACAAACAATCAATGCTGAAGAGGTTTTAGAGAACTCTGTACCCTCTAGCTGCTGGTGAGATGTAAAGTGGTTAACAGCCAATAATGAGAACAGAAAGGAGCTGCGTTTAAAAGGAGAAATTGAGGTACCATTCAATCCAGCAGGCGCACCAATGGGCCTCTCACCTGAGAAGACCAGAATCAAGAAGACCCGGGCTGCAAAAGCTGCACTGCAGCCTTATTCACAATAGACAAGACAGTGAAGCAACCAAAATGTCCATCAACGGATGAAGGGATCAACAAGAAGTGGTCCATGTACACAATGAATACTAGCCATGGAAAACCATGAAACACTGCTCTTGGAGGCACCATAGATGATCTTGGAGATAATCACAGAACATGAGGGAAGTCGGAAAGCAAAAGTCCTATATCCTATGAAATCACTTATAGGCGTTATCTAATAACTGACACAAATGAACATATTTCCACAGGGAAAGGCAATCACAGACTTATAAAAAAAAACTATGCTTACCTAAAAGGAAAGGTGGGGGGAATGGATAAATGAAGATTAGCGTTACCATCTGTATACAAATTCATATTATATACATATATCAAAAAGACCGACCATATAGCAAGGGAGGTTGATGGAACACTCTGTAATAATTTACATGGGAAGAGGATCTCTACATAAATAGATATATATAATGTGTAAATGAACCAGAGTGTGTACACCTTGGACAAACAACATTCGAACCATTACCCCAATGTAAAAAATTAAAACAACGAACTAGAAGTAATGAGACATAAACTTATGGGTGGTTTTCCTGGCACATTCCATTCAAATTTACAACCCAGGTAAACGACTTCCAGAACGGCTCTGCTGCCCTAGTACCCAGATTCGGGAATGGAGAAATGCTGCCTCCTTGTGGCCGTTTCCCACAACAGCAGCTTTAAACCCACTGCAAAAGGTCACTAAATATTCACCAGTTCAGTTCTGTAAATGTCACCTGCCCTCCAAAAAATACTGAGGTCGAAAATCGACCAAAAAATTCAAGAGTGCAACCTTCCAAAAAGACAATTTGAAGAGGTAGATTGTACTCACACTTTTTTTTTCTTTTTTCTTTTAACACAAAAGAAAAAGGCGTGGAAAAATGATGAATTTTAGGAATTTTTAGAGACATGTCAACCCAAATTACAAAAACCTATCAGCTCACACCAGTCAGAATGGCCCTCGACAAAAATGCTGCAAACAATAAATGCTGACGTGATTGTGGAGAAATGAGTACCCTCGATTCTAAGGGGGACGTGGTAAGAGCCACTAATGAAAGCACAACTGAGGTGCCTTGAAAAGGTAACATTGAGCTACCATACCAGTCAATCAATCATACCCACTGCTGGGTGTATCACCTGAGAAAATGAAAATCCAAAAGTCACAGGCTGGCAATCCTGCTCTCCAGCAATAGTTACCATAGGCAACACTTGGAAGCAACGAAAACGTCCATCAACAGAGGAATGCACCAAGAAGAAGTGGTCCATGTCCACAATGGAATATTAGCCATGGAAATCATTGAAGCACTGCTCTTTGAGGCACCATACATGAGCCTGGAGATAATCACAAAACATGAAGTAGGACGGAAAGCAAAAGACCTATATCCTATAATATCACTTATGGCATTATGTAATAACTGACACAAATGAACATATTTCCAAAGAGAAAGACACTCACGGGCTTAGAAAACAAACTATGCTCATCTAAAAGGAAAGGAGGGGGGAATTGATAAATGAAGAATAGTGTTACTATACGTATACAAATACATATTATATACATGTATCAAAAAGACCGAACATATAGCAAGGGAGGCCTATGGAACACTGTAATATTTTACATGGGAAGAGGATCTGTACATTAATAGACGTAGATAATGTACAAATGAACCAGATTGTGTACACCTAGGAAAAACAATATTCTAATCTTTACTCTGATTAAAAAAATGTAAAAAGCCAAGAAGAAGTAATGAGACATAAACTTATGGGGATTTCTCCTGGCAAATTCCATTCTCATTTACAACCTAGGACAACGACTTCCAGAAAGGCTCTGCTGCCCTAGTACCCAGATTGGGGAATGGAGAAATGCTGCCTCCTTGTGGCCGTTTCCCACAACAGCAGCTTTAAACCCACTGCGAAAGGTCACTAAATATTCACCAACTTGCAGTTCTGTAAATGACACCTGCCCTCCAATAAATTTCTGGGGTCAAAAATCGACGAAAAAATTGAAAAGAGGGCAACCTTCGAAGAAGACAATTTCAAGAGGTATATTGTACACACGGTTTTTTCTTTTAAGTGAAAAGAAAAAGGCGTGGGAAAATGATAAAGTTTAGGAATTTTTAAAGATAGGCAAACGGAAATTACAAATACCTATCAGCTCACAGCAGTCAGAATGGCCATCAGCAAAAATGCTGCAAACAATACATGCTGAAGGGATTGTGGAGAAATGTGTACCCTGAGCTCTAAGGGGGACGTGGTAAGAACCATTCCTGTAAACACAATGGAGGTGCTTTGAAAAGGTAAACATTGAGCTACCAGTGAATCAAGCATACCATCTGCTGAGCCTATCACCTGAGAAAATGAGAATCAAAAAGTCACAGGCTGGCAAACCTGTACGCCAGCAATACTTACCATAGTCAACACATGGAAGCAACAAAAATGTCCA
Organism: Eubalaena glacialis; assembly: GCF_028564815.1. NCBI lineage: Eukaryota > Metazoa > Chordata > Mammalia > Artiodactyla > Balaenidae > Eubalaena > Eubalaena glacialis. The sequence continues at coordinate 28,949,220 of NC_083723.1, read as the reverse complement.
TCAACAGAGGAATGCACCAAGAAGAAGTGGTCCATGTATACAACGGAATAGTACTCCAGTAAAAAATGTAAATTAAATTTAAAAAACAAACAAATGTAAGGAGACATCAGCAACTGTGGGTTTCTCCGGGCACATTCCACTCTAATTTATAACCGAAGAACACCACTGGCTGGTAGGTCTGTTTCCCTAGTACCAGCGTGGGGAACGTAGAAAGGCTGCCGCCCTCTGGCCGTTACCTGCAAAAGCAGGTTTAAAGCTTGAGTTAATGGTCACTTCATATGAACTAGTACTGCAGGGCTGTAAATGAAACCTGCCCTCAAAATGTCTTGAGGGAGGTAATGGCCAAAATATTTCAAAAGGTGACACATACTTCAAGTAAACACTTTGAAGAACTAAGCTCTAATCACAGCTGGAAAAATAAAAAGCACATGTCTTAAAGCTCAATTTCAACGCATTATGAGACACATGCAAATTCAACCACAAAGAGGTATCAGCTCAAACCAGTCAGAATAACCATCAGCAAAAAACTACAAAGAATAAATGCTGAAGGTGCTGTGGAGAAGTGCATACCCTCAACTTTACATGGGACGTAACCTGGAAAGAGCCACTAAAGAGAACAGAATGGAGGTGCCTTTAAAAGGTAAACATTGAGCTACCATATGATCCAACAGACCCATTCCTGGAGCTATAACCTAAGAAGACAGAATTGGAAAGACACAGGCAGGCAAATCTGCATTGCATAGTATTACAATAGCCAAGATATGGAAGTAACCAAAAAGTCCACCGACAGATGGGTGGACAAAGAAGAACTGCTACATGTACACATGGAATATGAGCTAGCGAAAAAATGAAACAATGCCATTTGCAGCACCACAGATGAGTCTAGAAGTAATCACGCAACTTGTAGTAAGTGAGTCAGTGAAAGACACATATCCTATCATATCACATACAGGTGTTACCTAAAAATTGAAACAAACGAAGATACTTCCACATAGAAAGGCAATCACAGATTCAGTACAAAAACTTATGCTTCGCCAAATGGAAAGGTGTGAGGATTGGATACACTACCATATTGAGGTTAACGGAGAGATACAAACACATGTGAAATATATAATCACCAAAGATCTACGGAATACCAAGGGAAGACTACTCAACATTGTGTCATAACCTACATGGGAAAAGGATCTGAAGAAGAATAGATATATGTATATGTGTGAAAGAAGCACATCTTGCACACCTAGAACAAACAAAACATTGTAATCAAGTTTGCTGTGATAAAAAATAAAAATTAACTTAAAACTACAAACAAGAAGTAATGAGACATATACTTAAAGGGCTTTTTCCTGGCACATTCCATTCTAATTTACAACCTAGAACACCACTTCCAGTAAGGCTCTGTTGCCCTAGTAACCAGATTTGGTAAAGGAGAAATGCTGCCGCCTTGTGGCCCATTCCCGCAAGAGCAGCTTTTAACCCACAGCTAATGGTCACTTAACATTCACAAGGACTCAGGGCTGTAAAGGACACCTGCCCTCAAAATTGTGCTGAGGTAGGGAATGGATAAAACAATTCAAAACAGGCAACATTTTCAAGAAGATAGTATGAAGAGGTAAGTTTTACTCACTCTCCTTTTAGAAAAAGGAAAATGGATAAAAGCTCAACCTCAGGAAGTATTAGACTCATGCAATCTAATCTACAAAAAGTTTTCAACTCACACCAGTCGACTGACCATCAGCAAAAAGCCTACAAACAATCAATGCTGAAGAGGTTTTAGAGAACTCTGTACCCTCTAGCTGCTGGTGAGATGTAAAGTGGTTAACAGCCAATAATGAGAACAGAAAGGAGCTGCGTTTAAAAGGAGAAACTGAGGTACCATTCAATCCAGCAGGCGCACCAATGGGCCTCTCACCTGAGAAGACCAGAATCAAGAAGACCCGGGCTGCAAAAGCTGCACTGCAGCCTTATTCACAATAGACAAGACAGTGAAGCAACCAAAATGTCCATCAACGGATGAAGGGATAAACAAGAAGTGGTCCATGTACACAATGAATACTAGCCATGGAAAACCATGAAACACTGCTCTTGGAGGCACCATAGATGATCTTGGAGATAATCACAGAACATGAGGGAAGTCGGAAAGCAAAAGTCCTATATCCTATGAAATCACTTATAGGCGTTATCTAATAACTGACACAAATGAACATATTTCCACAGGGAAAGGCAATCACAGACTTATAAAAAAAAACTATGCTTACCTAAAAGGAAAGGTGGGGGGAATGGATAAATGAAGATTAGCGTTACCATCTGTATACAAATTCATATTATATACATATATCAAAAAGACCGACCATATAGCAAGGGAGGTTGATGGAACACTCTGTAATAATTTACATGGGAAGAGGATCTCTACATAAATAGATATATATATAATGTGTAAATGAACCAGAGTGTGTACACCTTGGACAAACAACATTCGAACCATTACCCCAATGTAAAAAATTAAAACAACGAACTAGAAGTAATGAGACATAAACTTATGGGTGGTTTTCCTGGCACATTCCATTCAAATTTACAACCCAGGTAAACGACTTCCAGAACGGCTCTGCTGCCCTAGTACCCAGATTCGGGAATGGAGAAATGCTGCCTCCTTGTGGCCGTTTCCCACAACAGCAGCTTTAAACCCACTGCAAAAGGTCACTAAATATTCACCAATTCAGTTCTGTAAATGTCACCTGCCCTCCAAAAAATACTGAGGTCGAAAATCGACCAAAAAATTCAAGAGTGCAACCTTCCAAAAAGACAATTTGAAGAGGTAGATTGTACTCACACTTTTTTTTTCTTTTTTCTTTTAACACAAAAGAAAAAGGCGTGGAAAAATGATGAATTTTAGGAATTTTTAGAGACATGTCAACCCAAATTACAAAAACCTATCAGCTCACAGCAGTCAGAATGGCCCTCGACAAAAATGCTGCAAACAATAAATGCTGACGTGATTGTGGAGAAATGAGTACCCTCGATTCTAAGGGGGACGTGGTAAGAGCCACTAATGAAAGCACAACTGAGGTGCCTTGAAAAGGTAACATTGAGCTACCATACCAGTCAATCAATCATACCCACTGCTGGGTGTATCACCTGAGAAAATGAAAATCCAAAAGTCACAGGCTGGCAATCCTGCTCTCCAGCAATAGTTACCATAGGCAACACTTGGAAGCAACGAAAACGTCCATCAACAGAGGAATGCACCAAGAAGAAGTGGTCCATGTCCACAATGGAATATTAGCCATGGAAATCATTGAAGCACTGCTCTTTGAGGCACCATACATGAGCCTGGAGATAATCACAAAACATGAAGTAGGACGGAAAGCAAAAGACCTATATCCTATAATATCACTTATGGCATTATGTAATAACTGACACAAATGAACATATTTCCAAAGAGAAAGACACTCACGGGCTTAGAAAACAAACTATGCTCATCTAAAAGGAAAGGAGGGGGGAATTGATAAATGAAGAATAGTGTTACTATACGTATACAAATACATATTATATACATGTATCAAAAAGACCGAACATATAGCAAGGGAGGCCTATGGAACACTGTAATATTTTACATGGGAAGAGGATCTGTACATTAATAGACGTAGATAATGTACAAATGAACCAGATTGTGTACACCTAGGAAAAACAATATTCTAATCTTTACTCTGATTAAAAAAATGTAAAAAGCCAAGAAGAAGTAATGAGACATAAACTTATGGGGATTTCTCCTGGCAAATTCCATTCTCATTTACAACCTAGGACAACGACTTCCAGAAAGGCTCTGCTGCCCTAGTACCCAGATTGGGGAATGGAGAAATGCTGCCTCCTTGTGGCCGTTTCCCACAACAGCAGCTTTAAACCCACTGCGAAAGGTCACTAAATATTCACCAACTTGCAGTTCTGTAAATGACACCTGCCCTCCAATAAATTTCTGGGGTCAAAAATCGACGAAAAAATTGAAAAGAGGGCAACCTTCGAAGAAGACAATTTCAAGAGGTATATTGTACACACGGTTTTTTCTTTTAAGTGAAAAGAAAAAGGCGTGGGAAAATGATAAAGTTTAGGAATTTTTAAAGATAGGCAAACGGAAATTACAAATACCTATCAGATCACAGCAGTCAGAATGGCCATCAGCAAAAATGCTGCAAACAATACATGCTGAAGGGATTGTGGAGAAATGTGTACCCTGAGCTCTAAGGGGGACGTGGTAAGAACCATTCCTGTAAACACAATGGAGGTGCTTTGAAAAGGTAAACATTGAGCTACCAGTGAATCAAGCATACCATCTGCTGAGCCTATCACTTGAGAAAATGAGAATCAAAAAGTCACAGGCTGGCAAACCTGTACGCCAGCAATACTTACCATAGTCAACACATGGAAGCAACAAAAATGTCCATCAACAGAGGAATGCACCAAGAAGAAGTGGTCCATGTATACAACGGAATAGTACTCCAGTAAAAAATATAAATTAAATTTAAAAAACAAACAAATGTAAGGAGACATCAGCAACTGTGGGTTTCTCCGGGCACAATCCACTCTAATTTATAACCGAAGAACACCACTGGCTGGTAGGTCTGTTTCCCTAGTACCAGCGTGGGGAACGTAGAAAGGCTGCCGCCCTCTGGCCGTTACCTGCAAAAGCAGGTTTAAAGCTTGAGTTAATGGTCACTTCATATGAACTAGTACTGCAGGGCTGTAAATGAAACCTGCCCTCAAAATGTCTTGCGGGAGGTAATGGCCAAAATATTTCAAAAGGTGACACATACTTCAAGTAAACACTTTGAAGAACTAAGCTCTAATCACAGCTGGAAAAATAAAAAGCACATGTCTTAAAGCTCAATTTCAACGCATTATGAGACATATGCAAATTCAACCACAAAGAGGTATCAGCTCAAACCAGTCAGAATAACCATCAGCAAAAAAACTACAAAGAATAAATGCTGAAGGTGCTGTGGAGAAGTGCATACCCTCAACTTTACGTGGGACGTAACCTGGAAAGAGCCACTAAAGAGAACAGAATGGAGGTGCCTTTAAAAGGTAAACATTGAGCTACCATATGATCCAACAGACCCATTCCTGGAGCTATAACCTAAGAAGACAGAATTGGAAAGACACAGGCAGGCAAATCTGCATTGCATAGTATTACAATAGCCAAGATATGGAAGTAACCAAAAAGTCCACCGACAGATGGGTGGACAAAGAAGAACTGCTACATGTACACATGGAATATGAGCTAGCGAAAAAATGAAACAATGCCATTTGCAGCACCACAGATGAGTCTAGAAGTAATCACGCAACTTGTAGTAAGTGAGTCAGTGAAAGACACATATCCTATCATATCACATACAGGTGTTACCTAAAAATTGAAACAAACGAAGATACTTCCACAGAGAAAGGCAATCACAGATTCAGTACAAAAACTTATGCTTCGCCAAATGGAAAGGTGTGAGGATTGGATACACTACCATATTGAGGTTAACGGAGAGATACAAACACATGTGAAATATATAATCACCAAAGATCTACGGAATACCAAGGGAAGACTACTCAACATTGTGTCATAACCTACATGGGAAAAGGATCTGAAGAAGAATAGATATATGTATATGTGTGAAAGAAGCACATCTTGCACACCTAGAACAAACAAAACATTGTAATCAACTTTGCTGTGATAAAAAATAAAAATTAACTTAAAACTACGAACAAGAAGTAATGAGACATAAACTTAAAGGGCTTTTTCCTGGCACATTCCATTCTAATTTACAACCTAGAACACCACTTCCAGTAAGGCTCTGTTGCCCTAGTAACCAGATTTGGTAAAGGAGAAATGCTGCCGCCTTGTGGCCCATTCCCGCAAGAGCAGCTTTTAACCCACAGCTAATGGTCACTTAACATTCACAAGGACTCAGGGCTGTAAAGGACACCTGCCCTCAAAATTGTGCTGAGGTAGGGAATGGATAAAACAATTCAAAACAGGCAACATTTTCAAGAAGATAGTATGAAGAGGTAAGTTTTACTCACTCTCTTTTTAGAAAAAGGAAAATGGATAAAAGCTCGACCTCAGGAAGTATTAGACTCATGCAATCTAATCTACAAAAAGTTTTCAACTCACACCAGTCGACTGACCATCAGCAAAAAGCCTACAAACAATCAATGCTGAAGAGGTTTTAGAGAACTCTGTACCCTCTAGCTGCTGGTGAGATGTAAAGTGGTTAACAGCCAATAATGAGAACAGAAAGGAGCTGCGTTTAAAAGGAGAAATTGAGGTACCATTCAATCCAGCAGGCGCACCAATGGGCCTCTCACCTGAGAAGACCAGAATCAAGAAGACCCGGGCTGCAAAAGCTGCACTGCAGCCTTATTCACAATAGACAAGACAGTGAAGCAACCAAAATGTCCATCAACGGATGAAGGGATCAACAAGAAGTGGTCCATGTACACAATGAATACTAGCCATGGAAAACCATGAAACACTGCTCTTGGAGGCACCATAGATGATCTTGGAGATAATCACAGAACATGAGGGAAGTCGGAAAGCAAAAGTCCTATATCCTATGAAATCACTTATAGGCGTTATCTAATAACTGACACAAATGAACATATTTCCACAGGGAAAGGCAATCACAGACTTATAAAAAAAAACTATGCTTACCTAAAAGGAAAGGTGGGGGGAATGGATAAATGAAGATTAGCGTTACCATCTGTATACAAATTCATATTATATACATATATCAAAAAGACCGACCATATAGCAAGGGAGGTTGATGGAACACTCTGTAATAATTTACATGGGAAGAGGATCTCTACATAAATAGATATATATAATGTGTAAATGAACCAGAGTGTGTACACCTTGGACAAACAACATTCGAACCATTACCCCAATGTAAAAAATTAAAACAACGAACTAGAAGTAATGAGACATAAACTTATGGGTGGTTTTCCTGGCACATTCCATTCAAATTTACAACCCAGGTAAACGACTTCCAGAACGGCTCTGCTGCCCTAGTACCCAGATTCGGGAATGGAGAAATGCTGCCTCCTTGTGGCCGTTTCCCACAACAGCAGCTTTAAACCCACTGCAAAAGGTCACTAAATATTCACCAGTTCAGTTCTGTAAATGTCACCTGCCCTCCAAAAAATACTGAGGTCGAAAATCGACCAAAAAATTCAAGAGTGCAACCTTCCAAAAAGACAATTTGAAGAGGTAGATTGTACTCACACTTTTTTTTTCTTTTTTCTTTTAACACAAAAGAAAAAGGCGTGGAAAAATGATGAATTTTAGGAATTTTTAGAGACATGTCAACCCAAATTACAAAAACCTATCAGCTCACACCAGTCAGAATGGCCCTCGACAAAAATGCTGCAAACAATAAATGCTGACGTGATTGTGGAGAAATGAGTACCCTCGATTCTAAGGGGGACGTGGTAAGAGCCACTAATGAAAGCACAACTGAGGTGCCTTGAAAAGGTAACATTGAGCTACCATACCAGTCAATCAATCATACCCACTGCTGGGTGTATCACCTGAGAAAATGAAAATCCAAAAGTCACAGGCTGGCAATCCTGCTCTCCAGCAATAGTTACCATAGGCAACACTTGGAAGCAACGAAAACGTCCATCAACAGAGGAATGCACCAAGAAGAAGTGGTCCATGTCCACAATGGAATATTAGCCATGGAAATCATTGAAGCACTGCTCTTTGAGGCACCATACATGAGCCTGGAGATAATCACAAAACATGAAGTAGGACGGAAAGCAAAAGACCTATATCCTATAATATCACTTATGGCATTATGTAATAACTGACACAAATGAACATATTTCCAAAGAGAAAGACACTCACGGGCTTAGAAAACAAACTATGCTCATCTAAAAGGAAAGGAGGGGGGAATTGATAAATGAAGAATAGTGTTACTATACGTATACAAATACATATTATATACATGTATCAAAAAGACCGAACATATAGCAAGGGAGGCCTATGGAACACTGTAATATTTTACATGGGAAGAGGATCTGTACATTAATAGACGTAGATAATGTACAAATGAACCAGATTGTGTACACCTAGGAAAAACAATATTCTAATCTTTACTCTGATTAAAAAAATGTAAAAAGCCAAGAAGAAGTAATGAGACATAAACTTATGGGGATTTCTCCTGGCAAATTCCATTCTCATTTACAACCTAGGACAACGACTTCCAGAAAGGCTCTGCTGCCCTAGTACCCAGATTGGGGAATGGAGAAATGCTGCCTCCTTGTGGCCGTTTCCCACAACAGCAGCTTTAAACCCACTGCGAAAGGTCACTAAATATTCACCAACTTGCAGTTCTGTAAATGACACCTGCCCTCCAATAAATTTCTGGGGTCAAAAATCGACGAAAAAATTGAAAAGAGGGCAACCTTCGAAGAAGACAATTTCAAGAGGTATATTGTACACACGGTTTTTTCTTTTAAGTGAAAAGAAAAAGGCGTGGGAAAATGATAAAGTTTAGGAATTTTTAAAGATAGGCAAACGGAAATTACAAATACCTATCAGCTCACAGCAGTCAGAATGGCCATCAGCAAAAATGCTGCAAACAATACATGCTGAAGGGATTGTGGAGAAATGTGTACCCTGAGCTCTAAGGGGGACGTGGTAAGAACCATTCCTGTAAACACAATGGAGGTGCTTTGAAAAGGTAAACATTGAGCTACCAGTGAATCAAGCATACCATCTGCTGAGCCTATCACCTGAGAAAATGAGAATCAAAAAGTCACAGGCTGGCAAACCTGTACGCCAGCAATACTTACCATAGTCAACACATGGAAGCAACAAAAATGTCCATCAACAGAGGAATGCACCAAGAAGAAGTGGTCCATGTATACAACGGAATAGTACTCCAGTAAAAAATGTAAATTAAATTTAAAAAACAAACAAATGTAAGGAGACATCAGCAACTGTGGGTTTCTCCGGGCACATTCCACTCTAATTTATAACCGAAGAACACCACTGGCTGGTAGGTCTGTTTCCCTAGTACCAGCGTGGGGAACGTAGAAAGGCTGCCGCCCTCTGGCCGTTACCTGCAAAAGCAGGTTTAAAGCTTGAGTTAATGGTCACTTCATATGAACTAGTACTGCAGGGCTGTAAATGAAACCTGCCCTCAAAATGTCTTGAGGGAGGTAATGGCCAAAATATTTCAAAAGGTGACACATACTTCAAGTAAACACTTTGAAGAACTAAGCTCTAATCACAGCTGGAAAAATAAAAAGCACATGTCTTAAAGCTCAATTTCAACGCATTATGAGACACATGCAAATTCAACCACAAAGAGGTATCAGCTCAAACCAGTCAGAATAACCATCAGCAAAAAACTACAAAGAATAAATGCTGAAGGTGCTGTGGAGAAGTGCATACCCTCAACTTTACATGGGACGTAACCTGGAAAGAGCCACTAAAGAGAACAGAATGGAGGTGCCTTTAAAAGGTAAACATTGAGCTACCATATGATCCAACAGACCCATTCCTGGAGCTATAACCTAAGAAGACAGAATTGGAAAGACACAGGCAGGCAAATCTGCATTGCATAGTATTACAATAGCCAAGATATGGAAGTAACCAAAAAGTCCACCGACAGATGGGTGGACAAAGAAGAACTGCTACATGTACACATGGAATATGAGCTAGCGAAAAAATGAAACAATGCCATTTGCAGCACCACAGATGAGTCTAGAAGTAATCACGCAACTTGTAGTAAGTGAGTCAGTGAAAGACACATATCCTATCATATCACATACAGGTGTTACCTAAAAATTGAAACAAACGAAGATACTTCCACAGAGAAAGGCAATCACAGATTCAGTACAAAAACTTATGCTTCGCCAAATGGAAAGGTGTGAGGATTGGATACACTACCATATTGAGGTTAACGGAGAGATACAAACACATGTGAAATATATAATCACCAAAGATCTACGGAATACCAAGGGAAGACTACTCAACATTGTGTCATAACCTACATGGGAAAAGGATCTGAAGAAGAATAGATATATGTATATGTGTGAAAGAAGCACATCTTGCACACCTAGAACAAACAAAACATTGTAATCAAGTTTGCTGTGATAAAAAATAAAAATTAACTTAAAACTACAAACAAGAAGTAATGAGACATATACTTAAAGGGCTTTTTCCTGGCACATTCCATTCTAATTTACAACCTAGAACACCACTTCCAGTAAGGCTCTGTTGCCCTAGTAACCAGATTTGGTAAAGGAGAAATGCTGCCGCCTTGTGGCCCATTCCCGCAAGAGCAGCTTTTAACCCACAGCTAATGGTCACTTAACATTCACAAGGACTCAGGGCTGTAAAGGACACCTGCCCTCAAAATTGTGCTGAGGTAGGGAATGGATAAAACAATTCAAAACAGGCAACATTTTCAAGAAGATAGTATGAAGAGGTAAGTTTTACTCACTCTCCTTTTAGAAAAAGGAAAATGGATAAAAGCTCAACCTCAGGAAGTATTAGACTCATGCAATCTAATCTACAAAAAGTTTTCAACTCACACCAGTCGACTGACCATCAGCAAAAAGCCTACAAACAATCAATGCTGAAGAGGTTTTAGAGAACTCTGTACCCTCTAGCTGCTGGTGAGATGTAAAGTGGTTAACAGCCAATAATGAGAACAGAAAGGAGCTGCGTTTAAAAGGAGAAACTGAGGTACCATTCAATCCAGCAGGCGCACCAATGGGCCTCTCACCTGAGAAGACCAGAATCAAGAAGACCCGGGCTGCAAAAGCTGCACTGCAGCCTTATTCACAATAGACAAGACAGTGAAGCAACCAAAATGTCCATCAACGGATGAAGGGATAAACAAGAAGTGGTCCATGTACACAATGAATACTAGCCATGGAAAACCATGAAACACTGCTCTTGGAGGCACCATAGATGATCTTGGAGATAATCACAGAACATGAGGGAAGTCGGAAAGCAAAAGTCCTATATCCTATGAAATCACTTATAGGCGTTATCTAATAACTGACACAAATGAACATATTTCCACAGGGAAAGGCAATCACAGACTTATAAAAAAAAACTATGCTTACCTAAAAGGAAAGGTGGGGGGAATGGATAAATGAAGATTAGCGTTACCATCTGTATACAAATTCATATTATATACATATATCAAAAAGACCGACCATATAGCAAGGGAGGTTGATGGAACACTCTGTAATAATTTACATGGGAAGAGGATCTCTACATAAATAGATATATATATAATGTGTAAATGAACCAGAGTGTGTACACCTTGGACAAACAACATTCGAACCATTACCCCAATGTAAAAAATTAAAACAACGAACTAGAAGTAATGAGACATAAACTTATGGGTGGTTTTCCTGGCACATTCCATTCAAATTTACAACCCAGGTAAACGACTTCCAGAACGGCTCTGCTGCCCTAGTACCCAGATTCGGGAATGGAGAAATGCTGCCTCCTTGTGGCCGTTTCCCACAACAGCAGCTTTAAACCCACTGCAAAAGGTCACTAAATATTCACCAATTCAGTTCTGTAAATGTCACCTGCCCTCCAAAAAATACTGAGGTCGAAAATCGACCAAAAAATTCAAGAGTGCAACCTTCCAAAAAGACAATTTGAAGAGGTAGATTGTACTCACACTTTTTTTTTCTTTTTTCTTTTAACACAAAAGAAAAAGGCGTGGAAAAATGATGAATTTTAGGAATTTTTAGAGACATGTCAACCCAAATTACAAAAACCTATCAGCTCACAGCAGTCAGAATGGCCCTCGACAAAAATGCTGCAAACAATAAATGCTGACGTGATTGTGGAGAAATGAGTACCCTCGATTCTAAGGGGGACGTGGTAAGAGCCACTAATGAAAGCACAACTGAGGTGCCTTGAAAAGGTAACATTGAGCTACCATACCAGTCAATCAATCATACCCACTGCTGGGTGTATCACCTGAGAAAATGAAAATCCAAAAGTCACAGGCTGGCAATCCTGCTCTCCAGCAATAGTTACCATAGGCAACACTTGGAAGCAACGAAAACGTCCATCAACAGAGGAATGCACCAAGAAGAAGTGGTCCATGTCCACAATGGAATATTAGCCATGGAAATCATTGAAGCACTGCTCTTTGAGGCACCATACATGAGCCTGGAGATAATCACAAAACATGAAGTAGGACGGAAAGCAAAAGACCTATATCCTATAATATCACTTATGGCATTATGTAATAACTGACACAAATGAACATATTTCCAAAGAGAAAGACACTCACGGGCTTAGAAAACAAACTATGCTCATCTAAAAGGAAAGGAGGGGGGAATTGATAAATGAAGAATAGTGTTACTATACGTATACAAATACATATTATATACATGTATCAAAAAGACCGAACATATAGCAAGGGAGGTCTATGGAACACTGTAATATTTTACATGGGAAGAGGATCTGTACATTAATAGACGTAGATAATGTACAAATGAACCAGATTGTGTACACCTAGGAAAAACAATATTCTAATCTTTACTCTGATTGAAAAAATGTAAAAAGCCAAGAAGAAGTAATGAGACATAAACTTATGGGGATTTCTCCTGGCAAATTCCATTCTCATTTACAACCTAGGACAACGACTTCCAGAAAGGCTCTGCTGCCCTAGTACCCAGATTGGGGAATGGAGAAATGCTGCCTCCTTGTGGCCGTTTCCCACAACAGCAGCTTTAAACCCACTGCGAAAGGTCACTAAATATTCACCAACTTGCAGTTCTGTAAATGACACCTGCCCTCCAATAAATTTCTGGGGTCAAAAATCGACGAAAAAATTGAAAAGAGGGCAACCTTCGAAGAAGACAATTTCAAGAGGTATATTGTACACACGGTTTTTTCTTTTAAGTGAAAAGAAAAAGGCGTGGGAAAATGATAAAGTTTAGGAATTTTTAAAGATAGGCAAACGGAAATTACAAATACCTATCAGATCACAGCAGTCAGAATGGCCATCAGCAAAAATGCTGCAAACAATACATGCTGAAGGGATTGTGGAGAAATGTGTACCCTGAGCTCTAAGGGGGACGTGGTAAGAACCATTCCTGTAAACACAATGGAGGTGCTTTGAAAAGGTAAACATTGAGCTACCAGTGAATCAAGCATACCATCTGCTGAGCCTATCACTTGAGAAAATGAGAATCAAAAAGTCACAGGCTGGCAAACCTGTACGCCAGCAATACTTACCATAGTCAACACATGGAAGCAACAAAAATGTCCATCAACAGAGGAATGCACCAAGAAGAAGTGGTCCATGTATACAACGGAATAGTACTCCAGTAAAAAATGTAAATTAAATTTAAAAAACAAACAAATGTAAGGAGACATCAGCAACTGTGGGTTTCTCCGGGCACATTCCACTCTAATTTATAACCGAAGAACACCACTGGCTGGTAGGTCTGTTTCCCTAGTACCAGCGTGGGGAACGTAGAAAGGCTGCCGCCCTCTGGCCGTTACCTGCAAAAGCAGGTTTAAAGCTTGAGTTAATGGTCACTTCATATGAACTAGTACTGCAGGGCTGTAAATGAAACCTGCCCTCAAAATGTCTTGAGGGAGGTAATGGCCAAAATATTTCAAAAGGTGACACATACTTCAAGTAAACACTTTGAAGAACTAAGCTCTAATCACAGCTGGAAAAATAAAAAGCACATGTCTTAAAGCTCAATTTCAACGCATTATGAGACACATGCAAATTCAACCACAAAGAGGTATCAGCTCAAACCAGTCAGAATAACCATCAGCAAAAAACTACAAAGAATAAATGCTGAAGGTGCTGTGGAGAAGTGCATACCCTCAACTTTACATGGGACGTAACCTGGAAAGAGCCACTAAAGAGAACAGAATGGAGGTGCCTTTAAAAGGTAAACATTGAGCTACCATATGATCCAACAGACCCATTCCTGGAGCTATAACCTAAGAAGACAGAATTGGAAAGACACAGGCAGGCAAATCTGCATTGCATAGTATTACAATAGCCAAGATATGGAAGTAACCAAAAAGTCCACCGACAGATGGGTGGACAAAGAAGAACTGCTACATGTACACATGGAATATGAGCTAGCGAAAAAATGAAACAATGCCATTTGCAGCACCACAGATGAGTCTAGAAGTAATCACGCAACTTGTAGTAAGTGAGTCAGTGAAAGACACATATCCTATCATATCACATACAGGTGTTACCTAAAAATTGAAACAAACGAAGATACTTCCACAGAGAAAGGCAATCACAGATTCAGTACAAAAACTTATGCTTCGCCAAATGGAAAGGTGTGAGGATTGGATACACTACCATATTGAGGTTAACGGAGAGATACAAACACATGTGAAATATATAATCACCAAAGATCTACGGAATACCAAGGGAAGACTACTCAACATTGTGTCATAACCTACATGGGAAAAGGATCTGAAGAAGAATAGATATATGTATATGTGTGAAAGAAGCACATCTTGCACACCTAGAACAAACAAAACATTGTAATCAAGTTTGCTGTGATAAAAAATAAAAATTAACTTAAAACTACAAACAAGAAGTAATGAGACATATACTTAAAGGGCTTTTTCCTGGCACATTCCATTCTAATTTACAACCTAGAACACCACTTCCAGTAAGGCTCTGTTGCCCTAGTAACCAGATTTGGTAAAGGAGAAATGCTGCCGCCTTGTGGCCCATTCCCGCAAGAGCAGCTTTTAACCCACAGCTAATGGTCACTTAACATTCACAAGGACTCAGGGCTGTAAAGGACACCTGCCCTCAAAATTGTGCTGAGGTAGGGAATGGATAAAACAATTCAAAACAGGCAACATTTTCAAGAAGATAGTATGAAGAGGTAAGTTTTACTCACTCTCCTTTTAGAAAAAGGAAAATGGATAAAAGCTCAACCTCAGGAAGTATTAGACTCATGCAATCTAATCTACAAAAAGTTTTCAACTCACACCAGTCGACTGACCATCAGCAAAAAGCCTACAAACAATCAATGCTGAAGAGGTTTTAGAGAACTCTGTACCCTCTAGCTGCTGGTGAGATGTAAAGTGGTTAACAGCCAATAATGAGAACAGAAAGGAGCTGCGTTTAAAAGGAGAAACTGAGGTACCATTCAATCCAGCAGGCGCACCAATGGGCCTCTCACCTGAGAAGACCAGAATCAAGAAGACCCGGGCTGCAAAAGCTGCACTGCAGCCTTATTCACAATAGACAAGACAGTGAAGCAACCAAAATGTCCATCAACGGA
The DNA here is from genome assembly GCF_028564815.1 of Eubalaena glacialis. Lineage (NCBI taxonomy): Eukaryota > Metazoa > Chordata > Mammalia > Artiodactyla > Balaenidae > Eubalaena > Eubalaena glacialis. The sequence goes on along the minus strand of NC_083723.1, from coordinate 28,933,905 downwards.
TGAAGGGATAAACAAGAAGTGGTCCATGTACACAATGAATACTAGCCATGGAAAACCATGAAACACTGCTCTTGGAGGCACCATAGATGATCTTGGAGATAATCACAGAACATGAGGGAAGTCGGAAAGCAAAAGTCCTATATCCTATGAAATCACTTATAGGCGTTATCTAATAACTGACACAAATGAACATATTTCCACAGGGAAAGGCAATCACAGACTTATAAAAAAAAACTATGCTTACCTAAAAGGAAAGGTGGGGGGAATGGATAAATGAAGATTAGCGTTACCATCTGTATACAAATTCATATTATATACATATATCAAAAAGACCGACCATATAGCAAGGGAGGTTGATGGAACACTCTGTAATAATTTACATGGGAAGAGGATCTCTACATAAATAGATATATATATAATGTGTAAATGAACCAGAGTGTGTACACCTTGGACAAACAACATTCGAACCATTACCCCAATGTAAAAAATTAAAACAACGAACTAGAAGTAATGAGACATAAACTTATGGGTGGTTTTCCTGGCACATTCCATTCAAATTTACAACCCAGGTAAACGACTTCCAGAACGGCTCTGCTGCCCTAGTACCCAGATTCGGGAATGGAGAAATGCTGCCTCCTTGTGGCCGTTTCCCACAACAGCAGCTTTAAACCCACTGCAAAAGGTCACTAAATATTCACCAATTCAGTTCTGTAAATGTCACCTGCCCTCCAAAAAATACTGAGGTCGAAAATCGACCAAAAAATTCAAGAGTGCAACCTTCCAAAAAGACAATTTGAAGAGGTAGATTGTACTCACACTTTTTTTTTCTTTTTTCTTTTAACACAAAAGAAAAAGGCGTGGAAAAATGATGAATTTTAGGAATTTTTAGAGACATGTCAACCCAAATTACAAAAACCTATCAGCTCACACCAGTCAGAATGGCCCTCGACAAAAATGCTGCAAACAATAAATGCTGACGTGATTGTGGAGAAATGAGTACCCTCGATTCTAAGGGGGACGTGGTAAGAGCCACTAATGAAAGCACAACTGAGGTGCCTTGAAAAGGTAACATTGAGCTACCATACCAGTCAATCAATCATACCCACTGCTGGGTGTATCACCTGAGAAAATGAAAATCCAAAAGTCACAGGCTGGCAATCCTGCTCTCCAGCAATAGTTACCATAGGCAACACTTGGAAGCAACGAAAACGTCCATCAACAGAGGAATGCACCAAGAAGAAGTGGTCCATGTCCACAATGGAATATTAGCCATGGAAATCATTGAAGCACTGCTCTTTGAGGCACCATACATGAGCCTGGAGATAATCACAAAACATGAAGTAGGACGGAAAGCAAAAGACCTATATCCTATAATATCACTTATGGCATTATGTAATAACTGACACAAATGAACATATTTCCAAAGAGAAAGACACTCACGGGCTTAGAAAACAAACTATGCTCATCTAAAAGGAAAGGAGGGGGGAATTGATAAATGAAGAATAGTGTTACTATACGTATACAAATACATATTATATACATGTATCAAAAAGACCGAACATATAGCAAGGGAGGTCTATGGAACACTGTAATATTTTACATGGGAAGAGGATCTGTACATTAATAGACGTAGATAATGTACAAATGAACCAGATTGTGTACACCTAGGAAAAACAATATTCTAATCTTCACTCTGATTAAAAAAATGTAAAAAGCCAAGAAGAAGTAATGAGACATAAACTTATGGGGATTTCTCCTGGCAAATTCCATTCTCATTTACAACCTAGGACAACGACTTCCAGAAAGGCTCTGCTGCCCTAGTACCCAGATTGGGGAATGGAGAAATGCTGCCTCCTTGTGGCCGTTTCCCACAACAGCAGCTTTAAACCCACTGCGAAAGGTCACTAAATATTCACCAACTTGCAGTTCTGTAAATGACACCTGCCCTCCAATAAATTTCTGGGGTCAAAAATCGACGAAAAAATTGAAAAGAGGGCAACCTTCGAAGAAGACAATTTCAAGAGGTATATTGTACACACGGTTTTTTCTTTTAAGTGAAAAGAAAAAGGCGTGGGAAAATGATAAAGTTTAGGAATTTTTAAAGATAGGCAAACGGAAATTACAAATACCTATCAGCTCACAGCAGTCAGAATGGCCATCAGCAAAAATGCTGCAAACAATACATGCTGAAGGGATTGTGGAGAAATGTGTACCCTGAGCTCTAAGGGGGACGTGGTAAGAACCATTCCTGTAAACACAATGGAGGTGCTTTGAAAAGGTAAACATTGAGCTACCAGTGAATCAAGCATACCATCTGCTGAGCCTATCACCTGAGAAAATGAGAATCAAAAAGTCACAGGCTGGCAAACCTGTACGCCAGCAATACTTACCATAGTCAACACATGGAAGCAACAAAAATGTCCATCAACAGAGGAATGCACCAAGAAGAAGTGGTCCATGTATACAACGGAATAGTACTCCAGTAAAAAATATAAATTAAATTTAAAAAACAAACAAATGTAAGGAGACATCAGCAACTGTGGGTTTCTCCGGGCACATTCCACTCTAATTTATAACCGAAGAACACCACTGGCTGGTAGGTCTGTTTCCCTAGTACCAGCGTGGGGAACGTAGAAAGGCTGCCGCCCTCTGGCCGTTACCTGCAAAAGCAGGTTTAAAGCTTGAGTTAATGGTCACTTCATATGAACTAGTACTGCAGGGCTGTAAATGAAACCTGCCCTCAAAATGTCTTGAGGGAGGTAATGGCCAAACTATTTCAAAAGGTGACACATACTTCAAGTAAACACTTTGAAGAACTAAGCTCTAATCACAGCTGGAAAAATAAAAAGCACATGTCTTAAAGCTCAATTTCAACGCATTATGAGACACATGCAAATTCAACCACAAAGAGGTATCAGCTCAAACCAGTCAGAATAACCATCAGCAAAAAAACTACAAAGAATAAATGCTGAAGGTGCTGTGGAGAAGTGCATACCCTCAACTTTACGTGGGCCGTAACCTGGAAAGAGCCACTAAAGAGAACAGAATGGAGGTGCCTTTAAAAGGTAAACATTGAGCTACCATATGATCCAACAGACCCATTCCTGGAACTATAACCTAAGAAGACAGAATTGGAAAGACACAGGCAGGCAAATCTGCATTGCATAGTATTACAATAGCCAAGATATGGAAGTAACCAAAAAGTCCACCGACAGATGGGTGGACAAAGAAGAACTGCTACATGTACACATGGAATATGAGCTAGCGAAAAAATGAAACAATGCCATTTGCAGCACCACAGATGAGTCTAGAAGTAATCACGCAACTTGTAGTAAGTGAGTCAGTGAAAGACACATATCCTATCATATCACATACAGGTGTTACCTAAAAATTGAAACAAACGAAGATACTTCCACAGAGAAAGGCAATCACAGATTCAGTACAAAAACTTATGCTTCGCCAAATGGAAAGGTGTGAGGATTGGATACACTACCATATTGAGGTTAACGGAGAGATACCAACACATGTGAAATATATAATCACCAAAGATCTACGGAATACCAAGGGAAGACTACTCAACATTGTGTCATAACCTACATGGGAAAAGGATCTGAAGAAGAATAGATATATATATATGTGTGAAAGAAGCACATCTTGCACACCTAGAACAAACAAAACATTGTAATCAAGTTTGCTGTGATAAAAAATAAAAATTAACTTAAAACTACAAACAAGAAGTAATGAGACATAAACTTAAAGGGCTTTTTCCTGGCACATTCCATTCTAATTTACAACCTAGAACACCACTTCCAGTAAGGCTCTGTTGCCCTAGTAACCAGATTTGGTAAAGGAGAAATGCTGCCGCCTTGTGGCCCATTCCCGCAAGAGCAGCTTTTAACCCACAGCTAATGGTCACTTAACATTCACAAGGACTCAGGGCTGTAAAGGACACCTGCCCTCAAAATTGTGCTGAGGTAGGGAATGGATAAAACAATTCAAAACAGGCAACATTTTCAAGAAGATAGTATGAAGAGGTAAGTTTTACTCACTCTCTTTTTAGAAAAAGGAAAATGGATAAAAGCTCAACCTCAGGAAGTATTAGACTCATGCAATCTAATCTACAAAAAGTTTTCAACTCACACCAGTCGACTGACCATCAGCAAAAAGCCTACAAACAATCAATGCTGAAGAGGTTTTAGAGAACTCTGTACCCTCTAGCTGCTGGTGAGATGTAAAGTGGTTAACAGCCAATAATGAGAACAGAAAGGAGCTGCGTTTAAAAGGAGAAACTGAGGTACCATTCAATCCAGCAGGCGCACCAATGGGCCTCTCACCTGAGAAGACCAGAATCAAGAAGACCCGGGCTGCAAAAGCTGCACTGCAGCCTTATTCACAATAGACAAGACAGTGAAGCAACCAAAATGTCCATCAACGGATGAAGGGATCAACAAGAAGTGGTCCATGTACACAATGAATACTAGCCATGGAAAACCATGAAACACTGCTCTTGGAGGCACCATAGATGATCTTGGAGATAATCACAGAACATGAGGGAAGTCGGAAAGCAAAAGTCCTATATCCTATGAAATCACTTATAGGCGTTATCTAATAACTGACACAAATGAACATATTTCCACAGGGAAAGGCAATCACAGACTTATAAAAAAAAACTATGCTTACCTAAAAGGAAAGGTGGGGGGAATGGATAAATGAAGATTAGCGTTACCATCTGTATACAAATTCATATTATATACATATATCAAAAAGACCGACCATATAGCAAGGGAGGTTGATGGAACACTCTGTAATAATTTACATGGGAAGAGGATCTCTACATAAATAGATATATATAATGTGTAAATGAACCAGAGTGTGTACACCTTGGACAAACAACATTCGAACCATTACCCCAATGTAAAAAATTAAAACAACGAACTAGAAGTAATGAGACATAAACTTATGGGTGGTTTTCCTGGCACATTCCATTCAAATTTACAACCCAGGTAAACGACTTCCAGAACGGCTCTGCTGCCCTAGTACCCAGATTCGGGAATGGAGAAATGCTGCCTCCTTGTGGCCGTTTCCCACAACAGCAGCTTTAAACCCACTGCAAAAGGTCACTAAATATTCACCAATTCAGTTCTGTAAATGTCACCTGCCCTCCAAAAAATACTGAGGTCGAAAATCGACCAAAAAATTCAAGAGTGCAACCTTCCAAAAAGACAATTTGAAGAGGTAGATTGTACTCACATTTTTTTTTTCTTTTTTCTTTTAACACAAAAGAAAAAGGCGTGGAAAAATGATGAATTTTAGGAATTTTTAGAGACATGTCAACCCAAATTACAAAAACCTATCAGCTCACACCAGTCAGAATGGCCCTCGACAAAAATGCTGCAAACAATAAATGCTGACGTGATTGTGGAGAAATGAGTACCCTCGATTCTAAGGGGGACGCGGTAAGAGCCACTAATGAAAGCACAACTGAGGTGCCTTGAAAAGGTAACATTGAGCTACCATACCAGTCAATCAATCATACCCACTGCTGGGTGTATCACCTGAGAAAATGAAAATCCAAAAGTCACAGGCTGGCAATCCTGCTCTCCAGCAATAGTTACCATAGGCAACACTTGGAAGCAACGAAAACGTCCATCAACAGAGGAATGCACCAAGAAGAAGTGGTCCATGTCCACAATGGAATATTAGCCATGGAAATCATTGAAGCACTGCTCTTTGAGGCACCATACATGAGCCTGGAGATAATCACAAAACATGAAGTAGGACGGAAAGCAAAAGACCTATATCCTATAATATCACTTATGGCATTATGTAATAACTGACACAAATGAACATATTTCCAAAGAGAAAGACACTCACGGGCTTAGAAAACAAACTATGCTCATCTAAAAGGAAAGGAGGGGGGAATTGATAAATGAAGAATAGTGTTACTATACGTATACAAATACATATTATATACATGTATCAAAAAGACCGAACATATAGCAAGGGAGGTCTATGGAACACTGTAATATTTTACATGGGAAGAGGATCTGTACATTAATAGACGTAGATAATGTACAAATGAACCAGATTGTGTACACCTAGGAAAAACAATATTCTAATCTTTACTCTGATTAAAAAAATGTAAAAAGCCAAGAAGAAGTAATGAGACATAAACTTATGGGGATTTCTCCTGGCAAATTCCATTCTCATTTACAACCTAGGACAACGACTTCCAGAAAGGCTCTGCTGCCCTAGTACCCAGATTGGGGAATGGAGAAATGCTGCCTCCTTGTGGCCGTTTCCCACAACAGCAGCTTTAAACCCACTGCGAAAGGTCACTAAATATTCACCAACTTGCAGTTCTGTAAATGACACCTGCCCTCCAATAAATTTCTGGGGTCAAAAATCGACGAAAAAATTGAAAAGAGGGCAACCTTCGAAGAAGACAATTTCAAGAGGTATATTGTACACACGGTTTTTTCTTTTAAGTGAAAAGAAAAAGGCGTGGGAAAATGATAAAGTTTAGGAATTTTTAAAGATAGGCAAACGGAAATTACAAATACCTATCAGCTCACAGCAGTCAGAATGGCCATCAGCAAAAATGCTGCAAACAATACATGCTGAAGGGATTGTGGAGAAATGTGTACCCTGAGCTCTAAGGGGGACGTGGTAAGAACCATTACTGTAAACACAATGGAGGTGCTTTGAAAAGGTAAACATTGAGCTACCAGTGAATCAAGCATACCATCTGCTGAGCCTATCACCTGAGAAAATGAGAATCAAAAAGTCACAGGCTGGCAAACCTGTACGCCAGCAATACTTACCATAGTCAACACATGGAAGCAACAAAAATGTCCATCAACAGAGGAATGCACCAAGAAGAAGTGGTCCATGTATACAACGGAATAGTACTCCAGTAAAAAATGTAAATTAAATTTAAAAAACAAACAAATGTAAGGAGACATCAGCAACTGTGGGTTTCTCCGGGCACATTCCACTCTAATTTATAACCGAAGAACACCACTGGCTGGTAGGTCTGTTTCCCTAGTAGCAGCGTGGGGAACGTAGAAAGGCTGCCGCCCTCTGGCCGTTACCTGCAAAAGCAGGTTTAAAGCTTGAGTTAATGGTCACTTCATATGAACTAGTACTGCAGGGCTGTAAATGAAACCTGCCCTCAAAATGTCTTGCGGGAGGTAATGGCAAAACTATTTCAAAAGGTGACACATACTTCAAGTAAACACTTTGAAGAACTAAGCTCTAATCACAGCTGGAAAAATAAAAAGCACATGTCTTAAAGCTCAATTTCAACGCATTATGAGACACATGCAAATTCAACCACAAAGAGGTATCAGCTCAAACCAGTCAGAATAACCATCAGCAAAAAACTACAAAGAATAAATGCTGAAGGTGCTGTGGAGAAGTGCATACCCTCAACTTTACATGGGACGTAACCTGGAAAGAGCCACTAAAGAGAACAGAATGGAGGTGCCTTTAAAAGGTAAACATTGAGCTACCATATGATCCAACAGACCCATTCCTGGAGCTATAACCTAAGAAGACAGAATTGGAAAGACACAGGCAGGCAAATCTGCATTGCATAGTATTACAATAGCCAAGATATGGAAGTAACCAAAAAGTCCACCGACAGATGGGTGGACAAAGAAGAACTGCTACATGTACACATGGAATATGAGCTAGCGAAAAAATGAAACAATGCCATTTGCAGCACCACAGATGAGTCTAGAAGTAATCACGCAACTTGTAGTAAGTGAGACAGCGAAAGACACATATCCTATCATATCACATACAGGTGTTACCTAAAAATTGAAACAAACGAAGATATTTCCACAGAGAAAGGCAATCACAGATTCAGTACAAAAACTTATGCTTCGCCAAATGGAAAGGTGTGAGGATTGGATACACTACCATATTGAGGTTAACGGAGAGATACCAACACATGTGAAATATATAATCACCAAAGATCTACGGAATACCAAGGGAAGACTACTCAACATAGTGTCATAATCTACATGGGAAAAGGATCTGAAGAAGAATAGATATATGTATATGTGTGAAAGAAGCACATCTTGCACACCTAGAACAAACAAAACATTGTAATCAAGTTTGCTGTGATAAAAAATAAAAATTAAGTTAAAACTACGAACAAGAAGTAATGAGACATAAACTTAAAGGGCTTTTTCCTGGCACATTCCATTCTAATTTACAACCTAGAACACCACTTCCAGTAAGGCTCTGTTGCCCTAGTAACCAGATTTGGTAAAGGAGAAATGCTGCCGCCTTGTGGCCCATTCCCACAAGAGCAGCTTTTAACCCACAGCTCATGGTCACTTAACATTCACAAGGACTCAGGCCTGTAAAGGACACCTGCCCTCAAAACTGTGCTGAGGTAGGGAATGGATAAAACAATTCAAAACAGGCAACATTTTCAAGAAGATCGTATGAGGAGGTAAGTTTTACTCACTCTCTTTTTAAAAAAAGGAAAATGGATAAAAGCTCAACCTCAGGAAGTATTAGACTCATGCGATCTAATCTACAAAAAGTTTTCAACTCACACTAGTCGACTGACCATCAGCAAAAAGCCTACAAACAATCAATGCTGAAGAGGTTTTAGAGAACTCTGTACCCTCTAGCTGCTGGTGAGATGTAAAGTGGTTAACAGCCAATAATGAGAACAGAAAGGAGCTGCGTTTAAAAGGAAAAATTGAGATACCATTCAATCCAGCAGGCGCACCAATGGGCCTCTCACCTGAGAAGACCAGAATCAAGAAGACCCGGGCTGCAAAAGCTGCACTGCAGCCTTATTCACAATAGACAAGACAGTGAAGCAACCAAAATGTCCATCAACAGATGAAGGGATAAACAAGAAGTGGTCCATGTACACAATGAATACTAGCCATGGAAAACCATGAAACACTGCTCTTGGAGGCACCATAGATGATCTTGGAGATAATCACAGAACATGAGGGAAGTCGGAAAGCAAAAGTCCTATATCCTATGAAATCACTTATAGGCGTTATCTAATAACTGACACAAATGAACATATTTCCACGGGGAAAGGCAATCACAGACTTATAAAAAAAAACTATGCTTACCTAAAAGGAAAGGTGGGGGGAATGGATAAATGAAGATTAGCGTTACCATCTGTATACAAATTCATATTATATACATATATCAAAAAGACCGACCATATAGCAAGGGAGGTTGATGGAACACTCTGTAATAATTTACATGGGAAGAGGATCTCTACATAAATAGATATATATAATGTGTAAATGAACCAGAGTGTGTACACCTTGGACAAACAACATTCGAACCATTACCCCAATGTAAAAAATTAAAACAATGAACTAGAAGTAAGGAGACATAAACTTATGGGTGGTTTTCCTGGCACATTCCATTCAAATTTACAACCCAGGTAAACGACTTCCAGAACGGCTCTGCTGCCCTAGTACCCAGATTCGGGAATGGAGAAATGCTGCCTCTTTGTGGCCGTTTCCCACAACAGCAGCTTTAAACCCACTGCAAAAGGTCACTAAATATTCACCAATTCAGTTCTGTAAATGACACCTGCCCTCCAAAAAATACTGAGGTCGAAAATCGACCAAAAAATTCAAGAGTGCAACCTTCCAAAAAGACAATTTGAAGAGGTAGATTGTACTCACACTTTTTTTTTCTTTTTTCTTTTAACACAAAAGAAAAAGGCGTGGAAAAATGATGAATTTTAGGAATTTTTAAAGACATGTCAACCCAAATTACAAAAACCTATCAGCTCACAGCAGTCAGAATGGCCCTCGACAAAAATGCTGCAAACAATAAATGCTGACGTGATTGTGGAGAAATGAGTACCCTCGATTCTAAGGGGGACGTGGTAAGAGCCACTAATGAAAGCACAACTGAGGTGCCTTGAAAAGGTAACATTGAGCTACCATACCAGTCAATCAATCATACCCACTGCTGGGTGTATCACCTGAGAAAATGAAAATCCAAAAGTCACAGGCTGGCAATCCTGCTCTCCAGCAATAGTTACCATAGGCAACACTTGGAAGCAACGAAAACGTCCATCAACAGAGGAATGCACCAAGAAGAAGTGGTCCATGTCCACAATGGAATATTAGCCATGGAAATCATTGAAGCACTGCTCTTTGAGGCACCATACATGAGCCTGGAGATAATCACAAAACATGAAGTAGGACGGAAAGCAAAAGACCTATATCCTATAATATCACTTATGGCATTATGTAATAACTGACACAAATGAACATATTTCCAAAGAGAAAGACACTCACGGGCTTAGAAAACAAACTATGCTCATCTAAAAGGAAAGGAGGGGGGAATTGATAAATGAAGAATAGTGTTACTATACGTATACAAATACATATTATATACATGTATCAAAAAGACCGAACATATAGCAAGGGAGGTCTATGGAACACTGTAATATTTTACATGGGAAGAGGATCTGTACATTAATAGACATACATAATGTGCAAATGAACCAGATTGTGTACACCTAGGACAAACAATATTCTAATCTTTACTCTGATTAAAAAAATGTAAAAAGCCAAGAAGAAGTAATGAGACATAAACTTATGGGGATTTCTCCTGGCAAATTCCATTCTCATTTACAACCTAGGACAACGACTTCCAGAAAGGCTCTGCTGCCCTAGTACCCAGATTGGGGAATGGAGAAATGCTGCCTCCTTGTGGCCGTTTCCCACAACAGCAGCTTTAAACCCACTGCGAAAGGTCACTAAATATTCACCAACTTGCAGTTCTGTAAATGACACCTGCCCTCCAATAAATTTCTGGGGTCAAAAATCGACGAAAAAATTGAAAAGAGGGCAACCTTCGAAGAAGACAATTTCAAGAGGTATATTGTACACACGGTTTTTTCTTTTAAGTGAAAAGAAAAAGGCGTGGGAAAATGATAAAGTTTAGGAATTTTTAAAGATAGGCAAACGGAAATTACAAATACCTATCAGCTCACAGCAGTCAGAATGGCCATCAGCAAAAATGCTGCAAACAATACATGCTGAAGGGATTGTGGAGAAATGTGTACCCTGAGCTCTAAGGGGGACGTGGTAAGAACCATTCCTGTAAACACAATGGAGGTGCTTTGAAAAGGTAAACATTGAGCTACCAGTGAATCAAGCATACCATCTGCTGAGCCTATCACCTGAGAAAATGAGAATCAAAAAGTCACAGGCTGGCAAACCTGTACGCCAGCAATACTTACCATAGTCAACACATGGAAGCAACAAAAATGTCCATCAACAGAGGAATGCACCAAGAAGAAGTGGTCCATGTATACAACGGAATAGTACTCCAGTAAAAAATATAAATTAAATTTAAAAAACAAACAAATGTAAGGAGACATCAGCAACTGTGGGTTTCTCCGGGCACATTCCACTCTAATTTATAACCGAAGAACACCACTGGCTGGTAGGTCTGTTTCCCTAGTACCAGCGTGGGGAACGTAGAAAGGCTGCCGCCCTCTGGCCGTTACCTGCAAAAGCAGGTTTAAAGCTTGAGTTAATGGTCACTTCATATGAACTAGTACTGCAGGGCTGTAAATGAAACCTGCCCTCAAAATGTCTTGAGGGAGGTAATGGCCAAACTATTTCAAAAGGTGACACATACTTCAAGTAAACACTTTGAAGAACTAAGCTCTAATCACAGCTGGAAAAATAAAAAGCACATGTCTTAAAGCTCAATTTCAACGCATTATGAGACACATGCAAATTCAACCACAAAGAGGTATCAGCTCAAACCAGTCAGAATAACCATCAGCAAAAAAACTACAAAGAATAAATGCTGAAGGTGCTGTGGAGAAGTGCATACCCTCAACTTTACGTGGGCCGTAACCTGGAAAGAGCCACTAAAGAGAACAGAATGGAGGTGCCTTTAAAAGGTAAACATTGAGCTACCATATGATCCAACAGACCCATTCCTGGAACTATAACCTAAGAAGACAGAATTGGAAAGACACAGGCAGGCAAATCTGCATTGCATAGTATTACAATAGCCAAGATATGGAAGTAACCAAAAAGTCCACCGACAGATGGGTGGACAAAGAAGAACTGCTACATGTACACATGGAATATGAGCTAGCGAAAAAATGAAACAATGCCATTTGCAGCACCACAGATGAGTCTAGAAGTAATCACGCAACTTGTAGTAAGTGAGACAGCGAAAGACACATATCCTATCATATCACATACAGGTGTTACCTAAAAATTGAAACAAACGAAGATATTTCCACAGAGAAAGGCAATCACAGATTCAGTACAAAAACTTATGCTTCGCCAAATAGAAAGGTGTGAGGATTGGATACACTACCATATTGAGGTTAACGGAGAGATACAAACACATGTGAAATATATAATCACCAAAGATCTATGGAATACCAAGGGAAGACTACTCAACATAGTGTCATAATCTACATGGGAAAAGGATCTGAAGAAGAATAGATATATGTATATGTGTGAAAGAAGCACATCTTGCACACCTAGAACAAACAAAACATTGTAATCAAGTTTGCTGTGATAAAAAATAAAAATTAAGTTAAAACTACGAACAAGAAGTAATGAGACATAAACTTAAAGGGCTTTTTCCTGGCACATTCCATTCTAATTTACAACCTAGAACACCACTTCCAGTAAGGCTCTGTTGCCCTAGTAACCAGATTTGGTAAAGGAGAAATGCTGCCGCCTTGTGGCCCATTCCCGCAAGAGCAGATTTTAACCCACAGCTAATGGTCACTTAACATTCACAAGGACTCAGGGCTGTAAAGGACACCTGCCCTCAAAATTGTGCTGAGGTAGGGAATGGATAAAACAATTCAAAACAGGCAACATTTTCAAGAAGATAGTATGAAGAGGTAAGTTTTACTCACTCTCTTTTTAGAAAAAGGAAAATGGATAAAAGCTCAACCTCAGGAAGTATTAGACTCATGCAATCTAATCTACAAAAAGTTTTCAACTCACACCAGTCGACTGACCATCAGCAAAAAGCCTACAAACAATCAATGCTGAAGAGGTTTTAGAGAACTCTGTACCCTCTAGCTGCTGGTGAGATGTAAAGTGGTTAACAGCCAATAATGAGAACAGAAAGGAGCTGCGTTTAAAAGGAGAAATTGAGGTACCATTCAATCCAGCAGGCGCACCAATGGGCCTCTCACCTGAGAAGACCAGAATCAAGAAGACCCGGGCTGCAAAAGCTGCACTGCAGCCTTATTCACAATAGACAAGACAGTGAAGCAATCAAAATGTCCATCAACGGATGAAGGGATAAACAAGAAGTGGTCCATGTACACAATGAATACTAGCCATGGAAAACCATGAAACACTGCTCTTTGAGGCACCATAGATGATCTTGGAGATAATCACAGAACATGAGGGAAGTCGGAAAGCAAAAGTCCTATATCCTATGAAATCACTTATAGGCATTATCTAATAACTGACACAAATGAACATATTTCCACAGGGAAAGGCAATCACAGACTTATAAAAAAAAACTATGCTTACCTAAAAGGAAAGGTGGGAGGAATGGATAAATGAAGATTAGCGTTACCATCTGTATACAAATTCATATTATATACATATATCAAAAAGACCGACCATATAGCAAGGGAGGTTGATGGAACACTCTGTAATAATTTACATGGGAAGAGGATCTCTACATAAATAGATATATATAATGTGTAAATGAACCAGAGTGTGTACACCTTGGACAAACAACATTCGAACCATTACCCCAATGTAAAAAATTAAAACAACGAACTAGAAGTAATGAGACATAAACTTATGGGTGGTTTTCCTGGCACATTCCATTCAAATTTACAACCCAGGTAAACGACTTCCAGAACGGCTCTGCTGCCCTAGTACCCAGATTCGGGAATGGAGAAATGCTGCCTCCTTGTGGCCGTTTCCCACAACAGCAGCTTTAAACCCACTGCAAAAGGTCACTAAATATTCACCAATTCAGTTCTGTAAATGTCACCTGCCCTCCAAAAAATACTGAGGTCGAAAATCGACCAAAAAATTCAAGAGTGCAACCTTCCAAAAAGACAATTTGAAGAGGTAGATTGTACTCACACTTTTTTTTTTCTTTTTTCTTTTAACACAAAAGAAAAAGGCGTGGAAAAATGATGAATTTTAGGAATTTTTAAAGACATGTCAACCCAAATTACAAAAACCTATCAGCTCACACCAGTCAGAATGGCCCTCGACAAAAATGCTGCAAACAATAAATGCTGACGTGATTGTGGAGAAATGAGTACCCTCGATTCTCAGGGGGACGTGGTAAGAGCCACTAATGAAAGCACAATTGAGGTGCCTTGAAAAGGTAACATTGAGCTACCATACCAGTCAATCAATCATACCCACTGCTGGGTGTATCACCTGAGAAAATGAAAATCCAAAAGTCACAGGCTGGCAATCCTGCACTCCAGCAATAGTTACCATAGGCAACACTTGGAAGCAACGAAAACGTCCATCAACAGAGGAATGCACCAACAAGAAGTGCTCCATGTCCACAATGGAATATTAGCCATGGAAATCATTGAAGCACTGCTCTTTGAGGCACCATACATGAGCCTGGAGATAATCACAAAACATGAAGTAGGACAGAAAGCAAAAGACCTATATCCTATAATATCACTTATGGCATTATGTACTAACTGACACAAATGAACATATTTCCAAAGAGAAAGACACTCACGGGCTTAGAAAACAAACTATGCTCATCTAAAAGGAAAGGAGGGGGGAATTGATAAATGAAGAATAGTGTTACTATACGTATACAAATACATATTATATACATGTATCAAAAAGACCGAACATATAGCAAGGGAGGTCTATGGAACACTGTAATATTTTACATGGGAAGAGGATCTGTACATTAATAGACGTAGATAATGTACAAATGAACCAGATTGTGTACACCTAGGAAAAACAATATTCTAATCTTTACTCTGATTAAAAAAATGTAAAAAGCCAAGAAGAAGTAATGAGACATAAACTTATGGGGATTTCTCCTGGCAAATTCCATTCTCATTTACAACCTAGGACAACGACTTCCAGAACGGCTCTGCTGCCCTAGTACCCAGATTCGGGAATGGAGAAATGCTGCCTCCTTGTGGCCGTTTCCCACAACAGCAGCTTTAAACCCACTGCAAAAGGTCACTAAATATTCACCAATTCAGTTCTGTAAATGTCACCTGCCCTCCAAAAAATACTGAGGTCGAAAATCGACCAAAAAATTCAAGAGTGCAACCTTCCAAAAAGACAATTTGAAGAGGTAGATTGTACTCACACTTTTTTTTTTCTTTTTTCTTTTAACACAAAAGAAAAAGGCGTGGAAAAATGATGAATTTTAGGAATTTTTAAAGACATGTCAACCCAAATTACAAAAACCTATCAGCTCACACCAGTCAGAATGGCCCTCGACAAAAATGCTGCAAACAATAAATGCTGACGTGATTGTGGAGAAATGAGTACCCTCGATTCTCAGGGGGACGTGGTAAGAGCCACTAATGAAAGCACAATTGAGGTGCCTTGAAAAGGTAACATTGAGCTACCATACCAGTCAATCAATCATACCCACTGCTGGGTGTATCACCTGAGAAAATGAAAATCCAAAAGTCACAGGCTGGCAATCCTGCACTCCAGCAATAGTTACCATAGGCAACACTTGGAAGCAACGAAAACGTCCATCAACAGAGGAATGCACCAACAAGAAGTGCTCCATGTCCACAATGGAATATTAGCCATGGAAATCATTGAAGCACTGCTCTTTGAGGCACCATACATGAGCCTGGAGATAATCACAAAACATGAAGTAGGACAGAAAGCAAAAGACCTATATCCTATAATATCACTTATGGCATTATGTACTAACTGACACAAATGAACATATTTCCAAAGAGAAAGACACTCACGGGCTTAGAAAACAAACTATGCTCATCTAAAAGGAAAGGAGGGGGGAATTGATAAATGAAGAATAGTGTTACTATACGTATACAAATACATATTATATACATGTATCAAAAAGACCGAACATATAGCAAGGGAGGTCTATGGAACACTGTAATATTTTACATGGGAAGAGGATCTGTACATTAATAGACGTAGATAATGTACAAATGAACCAGATTGTGTACACCTAGGAAAAACAATATTCTAATCTTTACTCTGATTAAAAAAATGTAAAAACCCAAGAAGAAGTAATGAGACATAAACTTATGGGGATTTCTCCTGGCAAATTCCATTCTCATTTACAACCTAGGACAACGACTTCCAGAAAGGCTCTGCTGGCCTAGTACCCAGATTGGGGAATGGAGAAATGCTGCCTACTTGTGGCCGTTTCCCACAACAGCAGCTTTAAACCCACTGCGAAAGGTCACTAAATATTCACCAACTTGCAGTTCTGTAAATGACACCTGCCCTCCAATAAATTTCTGGGGTCAAAAATCGACGAAAAAATTGAAAAGAGGGCAACCTTCGAAGAAGACAATTTCAAGAGGTATATTGTACACACGGTTTTTTCTTTTAAGTGAAAAGAAAAAGGCGTGGGAAAATGATAAAGTTTAGGAATTTTTAAAGATAGGCAAACGGAAATTACAAATACCTATCAGCTCACAGCAGTCAGAATGGCCATCAGCAAAAATGCTGCAAACAATACATGCTGAAGGGATTGTGGAGAAATGTGTACCCTGAGCTCTAAGGGGGACGTGGTAAGAACCATTCCTGTAAACACAATGGAGGTGCTTTGAAAAGGTAAACATTGAGCTACCAGTGAATCAAGCATACCATCTGCTGAGCCTATCACCTGAGAAAATGAGAATCAAAAAGTCACAGGCTGGCAAACCTGTACGCCAGCAATACTTACCATAGTCAACACATGGAAGCAACAAAAATGTCCATCAACAGAGGAATGCACCAAGAAGAAGTGGTCCATGTATACAACGGAATAGTACTCCAGTAAAAAATATAAATTAAATTTAAAAAACAAACAAATGTAAGGAGACATCAGCAACTGTGGGTTTCTCCGGGCACATTCCACTCTAATTTATAACCGAAGAACACCACTGGCTGGTAGGTCTGTTTCCCTAGTACCAGCGTGGGGAACGTAGAAAGGCTGCCGCCCTCTGGCCGTTACCTGCAAAAGCAGGTTTAAAGCTTGAGTTAATGGTCACTTCATATGAACTAGTACTGCAGGGCTGTAAATGAAACCTGCCCTCAAAATGTCTTGAGGGAGGTAATGGCCAAACTATTTCAAAAGGTGACACATACTTCAAGTAAACACTTTGAAGAACTAAGCTCTAATCACAGCTGGAAAAATAAAAAGCACATGTCTTAAAGCTCAATTTCAACGCATTATGAGACACATGCAAATTCAACCACAAAGAGGTATCAGCTCAAACCAGTCAGAATAACCATCAGCAAAAAAACTACAAAGAATAAATGCTGAAGGTGCTGTGGAGAAGTGCATACCCTCAACTTTACGTGGGCCGTAACCTGGAAAGAGCCACTAAAGAGAACAGAATGGAGGTGCCTTTAAAAGGTAAACATTGAGCTACCATATGATCCAACAGACCCATTCCTGGAACTATAACCTAAGAAGACAGAATTGGAAAGACACAGGCAGGCAAATCTGCATTGCATAGTATTACAATAGCCAAGATATGGAAGTAACCAAAAAGTCCACCGACAGATGGGTGGACAAAGAAGAACTGCTACATGTACACATGGAATATGAGCTAGCGAAAAAATGAAACAATGCCATTTGCAGCACCACAGATGAGTCTAGAAGTAATCACGCAACTTGTAGTAAGTGAGACAGCGAAAGACACATATCCTATCATATCACATACAGGTGTTACCTAAAAATTGAAACAAACGAAGATATTTCCACAGAGAAAGGCAATCACAGATTCAGTACAAAAACTTATGCTTCGCCAAATAGAAAGGTGTGAGGATTGGATACACTACCATATTGAGGTTAACGGAGAGATACAAACACATGTGAAATATATAATCACCAAAGATCTACGGAATACCAAGGGAAGACTACTCAACATAGTGTCATAATCTACATGGGAAAAGGATCTGAAGAAGAATAGATATATGTATATGTGTGAAAGAAGCACATCTTGCACACCTAGAACAAACAAAACATTGTAATCAAGTTTGCTGTGATAAAAAATAAAAATTAAGTTAAAACTACGAACAAGAAGTAATGAGACATAAACTTAAAGGGCTTTTTCCTGGCACATTCCATTCTAATTTACAACCTAGAACACCACTTCCAGTAAGGCTCTGTTGCCCTAGTAACCAGATTTGGTAAAGGAGAAATGCTGCCGCCTTGTGGCCTATTCCCGCAAGAGCAGATTTTAACCCACAGCTAATGGTCACTTAACATTCACAAGGACTCAGGGCTGTAAAGGACACCTGCCCTCAAAATTGTGCTGAGGTAGGGAATGGATAAAACAATTCAAAACAGGCAACATTTTCAAGAAGATAGTATGAAGAGGTAAGTTTTACTCACTCTCTTTTTAGAAAAAGGAAAATGGATAAAAGCTCGACCTCAGGAAGTATTAGACTCATGCAATCTAATCTACAAAAAGTTTTCAACTCACACCAGTCGACTGACCATCAGCAAAAAGCCTACAAACAATCAATGCTGAAGAGGTTTTAGAGAACTCTGTACCCTCTAGCTGCTGGTGAGATGTAAAGTGGCTAACAGCCAATAATGAGAACAGAAAGGAGCTGCGTTTAAAAGGAGAAATTGAGGTACCATTCAATCCAGCAGGCGCACCAATGGGCCTCTCACCTGAGAAGACCAGAATCAAGAAGACCCGGGCTGCAAAAGCTGCACTGCAGCCTTATTCACAATAGACAAGACAGTGAAGCAATCAAAATGTCCATCAACGGATGAAGGGATAAACAAGAAGTGGTCCATGTACACAATGAATACTAGCCATGGAAAACCATGAAACACTGCTCTTTGAGGCACCATAGATGATCTTGGAGATAATCACAGAACATGAGGGAAGTCGGAAAGCAAAAGTCCTATATCCTATGAAATCACTTATAGGCATTATCTAATAACTGACACAAATGAACATATTTCCACAGGGAAAGGCAATCACAGACTTATAAAAAAAAACTATGCTTACCTAAAAGGAAAGGTGGGAGGAATGGATAAATGAAGATTAGCGTTACCATCTGTATACAAATTCATATTATATACATATATCAAAAAGACCGACCATATAGCAAGGGAGGTTGATGGAACACTCTGTAATAATTTACATGGGAAGAGGATCTCTACATAAATAGATATATATAATGTGTAAATGAACCAGAGTGTGTACACCTTGGACAAACAACATTCGAACCATTACCCCAATGTAAAAAATTAAAACAACGAACTAGAAGTAATGAGACATAAACTTATGGGTGGTTTTCCTGGCACATTCCATTCAAATTTACAACCCAGGTAAACGACTTCCAGAACGGCTCTGCTGCCCTAGTACCCAGATTCGGGAATGGAGAAATGCTGCCTCCTTGTGGCCGTTTCCCACAACAGCAGCTTTAAACCCACTGCAAAAGGTCACTAAATATTCACCAATTCAGTTCTGTAAATGTCACCTGCCCTCCAAAAAATACTGAGGTCGAAAATCGACCAAAAAATTCAAGAGTGCAACCTTCCAAAAAGACAATTTGAAGAGGCAGATTGTACTCACACTTTTTTTTTTCTTTTTTCTTTTAACACAAAAGAAAAAGGCGTGGAAAAATGATGAATTTTAGGAATTTTTAAAGACATGTCAACCCAAATTACAAAAACCTATCAGCTCACACCAGTCAGAATGGCCCTCGACAAAAATGCTGCAAACAATAAATGCTGACGTGATTGTGGAGAAATGAGTACCCTCGATTCTCAGGGGGACGTGGTAAGAGCCACTAATGAAAGCACAATTGAGGTGCCTTGAAAAGGTAACATTGAGCTACCATACCAGTCAATCAATCATACCCACTGCTGGGTGTATCACCTGAGAAAATGAAAATCCAAAAGTCACAGGCTGGCAATCCTGCACTCCAGCAATAGTTACCATAGGCAACACTTGGAAGCAACGAAAACGTCCATCAACAGAGGAATGCACCAACAAGAAGTGGTCCATGTCCACAATGGAATATTAGCCATGGAAATCATTGAAGCACTGCTCTTTGAGGCACCATACATGAGCCTGGAGATAATCACAAAACATGAAGTAGGACGGAAAGCAAAAGACCTATATCCTATAATATCACTTATGGCATTATGTACTAACTGACACAAATGAACATATTTCCAAAGAGAAAGACACTCACGGGCTTAGAAAACAAACTATGCTCATCTAAAAGGAAAGGAGGGGGGAATTGATAAATGAAGAATAGTGTTACTATACGTATACAAATACATATTATATACATGTATCAAAAAGACCGAACATATAGCAAGGGAGGTCTATGGAACACTGTAATATTTTACATGGGAAGAGGATCTGTACATTAATAGACGTAGATAATGTACAAATGAACCAGATTGTGTACACCTAGGAAAAACAATATTCTAATCTTTACTCTGATTAAAAAAATGTAAAAAGCCAAGAAGAAGTAATGAGACATAAACTTATGGGGATTTCTCCTGGCAAATTCCATTCTCATTTACAACCTAGGACAACGACTTCCAGAAAGGCTCTGCTGCCCTAGTACCCAGATTGGGGAATGGAGAAATGCTGCCTCCTTGTGGCCGTTTCCCACAACAGCAGCTTTAAACCCACTGCGAAAGGTCACTAAATATTCACCAACTTGCAGTTCTGTAAATGACACCTGCCCTCCAATAAATTTCTGGGGTCAAAAATCGACGAAAAAATTGAAAAGAGGGCAACCTTCGAAGAAGACAATTTCAAGAGGTATATTGTACACACGGTTTTTTCTTTTAAGTGAAAAGAAAAAGGCGTGGGAAAATGATAAAGTTTAGGAATTTTTAAAGATAGGCAAACGGAAATTACAAATACCTATCAGCTCACAGCAGTCAGAATGGCCATCAGCAAAAATGCTGCAAACAATACATGCTGAAGGGATTGTGGAGAAATGTGTACCCTGAGCTCTAAGGGGGACGTGGTAAGAACCATTCCTGTAAACACAATGGAGGTGCTTTGAAAAGGTAAACATTGAGCTACCAGTGAATCAAGCATACCATCTGCTGAGCCTATCACCTGAGAAAATGAGAATCAAAAAGTCACAGGCTGGCAAACCTGTACGCCAGCAATACTTACCATAGTCAACACATGGAAGCAACAAAAATGTCCATCAACAGAGGAATGCACCAAGAAGAAGTGGTCCATGTATACAACGGAATAGTACTCCAGTAAAAAATATAAATTAAATTTAAAAAACAAACAAATGTAAGGAGACATCAGCAACTGTGGGTTTCTCCGGGCACATTCCACTCTAATTTATAACCGAAGAACACCACTGGCTGGTAGGTCTGTTTCCCTAGTACCAGCGTGGGGAACGTAGAAAGGCTGCCGCCCTCTGGCCGTTACCTGCAAAAGCAGGTTTAAAGCTTGAGTTAATGGTCACTTCATATGAACTAGTACTGCAGGGCTGTAAATGAAACCTGCCCTCAAAATGTCTTGAGGGAGGTAATGGCCAAAATATTTCAAAAGGTGACACATACTTCAAGTAAACACTTTGAAGAACTAAGCTCTAATCACAGCTGGAAAAATAAAAAGCACATGTCTTAAAGCTCAATTTCAACGCATTATGAGACACATGCAAATTCAACCACAAAGAGGTATCAGCTCAAACCAGTCAGAATAACCATCAGCAAAAAAACTACAAAGAATAAATGCTGAAGGTGCTGTGGAGAAGTGCATACCCTCAACTTTACGTGGGACGTAACCTGGAAAGAGCCACTAAAGAGAACAGAATGGAGGTGCCTTTAAAAGGTAAACATTGAGCTACCATATGATCCAACAGACCCATTCCTGGAACTATAACCTAAGAAGACAGAATTGGAAAGACACAGGCAGGCAAATCTGCATTGCATAGTATTACAATAGCCAAGATATGGAAGTAACCAAAAAGTCCACCGACAGATGGGTGGACAAAGAAGAACTGCTACATGTACACATGGAATATGAGCTAGCGAAAAAATGAAACAATGCCATTTGCAGCACCACAGATGAGTCTAGAAGTAATCACGCAACTTGTAGTAAGTGAGTCAGTGAAAGACACATATCCTATCATATCACATACAGGTGTTACCTAAAAATTGAAACAAACGAAGATACTTCCACAGAGAAAGGCAATCACAGATTCAGTACAAAAACTTATGCTTCGCCAAATGGAAAGGTGTGAGGATTGGATACACTACCATATTGAGGTTAACGGAGAGATACAAACACATGTGAAATATATAATCACCAAAGATCTACGGAATACCAAGGGAAGACTACTCAACATTGTGTCATAACCTACATGGGAAAAGGATCTGAAGAAGAATAGATATATGTATATGTGTGAAAGAAGCACATCTTGCACACCTAGAACAAACAAAACATTGTAATCAAGTTTGCTGTGATAAAAAATAAAAATTAAGTTAAAACTACGAACAAGAAGTAATGAGACATAAACTTAAAGGGCTTTTTCCTGGCACATTCCATTCTAATTTACAACCTAGAACACCACTTCCAGTAAGGCTCTGTTGCCCTAGTAACCAGATTTGGTAAAGGAGAAATGCTGCCGCCTTGTGGCCCATTCCCGCAAGAGCAGCTTTTAACCCACAGCTAATGGTCACTTAACATTCACAAGGACTCAGGGCTGTAAAGGACACCTGCCCTCAAAATTGTGCTGAGGTAGGGAATGGATAAAACAATTCAAAACAGGCAACATTTTCAAGAAGATAGTATGAAGAGGTAAGTTTTACTCACTCTCTTTTTAGAAAAAGGAAAATGGATAAAAGCTCAACCTCAGGAAGTATTAGACTCATGCAATCTAATCTACAAAAAGTTTTCAACTCACACCAGTCGACTGACCATCAGCAAAAAGCCTACAAACAATCAATGCTGAAGAGGTTTTAGAGAACTCTGTACCCTCTAGCTGCTGGTGAGATGTAAAGTGGTTAACAGCCAATAATGAGAACAGAATGGAGCTGCGTTTAAAAGGAGAAATTGAGGTACCATTCAATCCAGCAGGCGCACCAATGGGCCTCTCACCTGAGAAGACCAGAATCAAGAAGACCCGGGCTGCAAAAGCTGCACTGCAGCCTTATTCACAATAGACAAGACAGTGAAGCAACCAAAATGTCCATCAACGGATGAAGGGATCAACAAGAAGTGGTCCATGTACACAATGAATACTAGCCATGGAAAACCATGAAACACTGCTCTTGGAGGCACCATAGATGATCTTGGAGATAATCACAGAACATGAGGGAAGTCGGAAAGCAAAAGTCCTATATCCTATGAAATCACTTATAGGCGTTATCTAATAACTGACACAAATGAACATATTTCCACAGGGAAAGGCAATCACAGACTTATAAAAAAAAACTATGCTTACCTAAAAGGAAAGGTGGGGGGAATGGATAAATGAAGATTAGCGTTACCATCTGTATACAAATTCATATTATATACATATATCAAAAAGACCGACCATATAGCAAGGGAGGTTGATGGAACACTCTGTAATAATTTACATGGGAAGAGGATCTCTACATAAATAGATATATATATAATGTGTAAATGAACCAGAGTGTGTACACCTTGGACAAACAACATTCGAACCATTACCCCAATGTAAAAAATTAAAACAATGAACTAGAAGTAATGAGACATAAACTTATGGGTGGTTTTCCTGGCACATTCCATTCAAATTTACAACCCAGGTAAACGACTTCCAGAACGGCTCTGCTGCCCTAGTACCCAGATTCGGGAATGGAGAAATGCTGCCTCCTTGTGGCCGTTTCCCACAACAGCAGCTTTAAACCCACTGCAAAAGGTCACTAAATATTCACCAATTCAGTTCTGTAAATGTCACCTGCCCTCCAAAAAATACTGAGGTCGAAAATCGACCAAAAAATTCAAGAGTGCAACCTTCCAAAAAGACAATTTGAAGAGGTAGATTGTACTCACACTTTTTTTTTCTTTTTTCTTTTAACACAAAAGAAAAAGGCGTGGAAAAATGATGAATTTTAGGAATTTTTAGAGACATGTCAACCCAAATTACAAAAACCTATCAGCTCACACCAGTCAGAATGGCCCTCGACAAAAATGCTGCAAACAATAAATGCTGACGTGATTGTGGAGAAATGAGTACCCTCGATTCTAAGGGGGACGTGGTAAGAGCCACTAATGAAAGCACAATTGAGGTGCCTTGAAAAGGTAACATTGAGCTACCATACCAGTCAATCAATCATACCCACTGCTGGGTGTATCACCTGAGAAAATGAAAATCCAAAAGTCACAGGCTGGCAATCCTGCTCTCCAGCAATAGTTACCATAGGCAACACTTGGAAGCAACGAAAACGTCCATCAACAGAGGAATGCACCAAGAAGAAGTGGTCCATGTCCACAATGGAATATTAGCCATGGAAATCATTGAAGCACTGCTCTTTGAGGCACCATACATGAGCCTGGAGATAATCACAAAACATGAAGTAGGACGGAAAGCAAAAGACCTATATCCTATAATATCACTTATGGCATTATGTAATAACTGACACAAATGAACATATTTCCAAAGAGAAAGACACTCACGGGCTTAGAAAACAAACTATGCTCATCTAAAAGGAAAGGAGGGGGGAATTGATAAATGAAGAATAGTGTTACTATACGTATACAAATACATATTATATACATGTATCAAAAAGACCGAACATATAGCAAGGGAGGTCTATGGAACACTGTAATATTTTACATGGGAAGAGGATCTGTACATTAATAGACGTAGATAATGTACAAATGAACCAGATTGTGTACACCTAGGAAAAACAATATTCTAATCTTTACTCTGATTAAAAAAATGTAAAAAGCCAAGAAGAAGTAATGAGACATAAACTTATGGGGATTTCTCCTGGCAAATTCCATTCTCATTTACAACCTAGGACAACGACTTCCAGAAAGGCTCTGCTGCCCTAGTACCCAGATTGGGGAATGGAGAAATGCTGCCTCCTTGTGGCCGTTTCCCACAACAGCAGCTTTAAACCCACTGCGAAAGGTCACTAAATATTCACCAACTTGCAGTTCTGTAAATGACACCTGCCCTCCAATAAATTTCTGGGGTCAAAAATCGACGAAAAAATTGAAAAGAGGGCAACCTTCGAAGAAGACAATTTCAAGAGGTATATTGTACACACGGTTTTTTCTTTTAAGTGAAAAGAAAAAGGCGTGGGAAAATGATAAAGTTTAGGAATTTTTAAAGATAGGCAAACGGAAATTACAAATACCTATCAGCTCACAGCAGTCAGAATGGCCATCAGCAAAAATGCTGCAAACAATACATGCTGAAGGGATTGTGGAGAAATGTGTACCCTGAGCTCTAAGGGGGACGTGGTAAGAACCATTCCTGTAAACACAATGGAGGTGCTTTGAAAAGGTAAACATTGAGCTACCAGTGAATCAAGCATACCATCTGCTGAGCCTATCACCTGAGAAAATGAGAATCAAAAAGTCACAGGCTGGCAAACCTGTACGCCAGCAATACTTACCATAGTCAACACATGGAAGCAACAAAAATGTCCATCAACAGAGGAATGCACCAAGAAGAAGTGGTCCATGTATACAACGGAATAGTACTCCAGTAAAAAATGTAAATTAAATTTAAAAAACAAACAAATGTAAGGAGACATCAGCAACTGTGGGTTTCTCCGGGCACATTCCACTCTAATTTATAACCGAAGAACACCACTGGCTGGTAGGTCTGTTTCCCTAGTACCAGCGTGGGGAACGTAGAAAGGCTGCCGCCCTCTGGCCGTTACCTGCAAAAGCAGGTTTAAAGCTTGAGTTAATGGTCACTTCATATGAACTAGTACTGCAGGGCTGTAAATGAAACCTGCCCTCAAAATGTCTTGAGGGAGGTAATGGCCAAAATATTTCAAAAGGTGACACATACTTCAAGTAAACACTTTGAAGAACTAAGCTCTAATCACAGCTGGAAAAATAAAAAGCACATGTCTTAAAGCTCAATTTCAACGCATTATGAGACACATGCAAATTCAACCACAAAGGGGTATCAGCTCAAACCAGTCAGAATAACCATCAGCAAAAAACTACAAAGAATAAATGCTGAAGGTGCTGTGGAGAAGTGCATACCCTCAACTTTACATGGGACGTAACCTGGAAAGAGCCACTAAAGAGAACAGAATGGAGGTGCCTTTAAAAGGTAAACATTGAGCTACCATATGATCCAACAGACCCATTCCTGGAGCTATAACCTAAGAAGACAGAATTGGAAAGACACAGGCAGGCAAATCTGCATTGCATAGTATTACAATAGCCAAGATATGGAAGTAACCAAAAAGTCCACCGACAGATGGGTGGACAAAGAAGAACTGCTACATGTACACATGGAATATGAGCTAGCGAAAAAATGAAACAATGCCATTTGCAGCACCACAGATGAGTCTAGAAGTAATCACGCAACTTGTAGTAAGTGAGTCAGTGAAAGACACATATCCTATCATATCACATACAGGTGTTACCTAAAAATTGAAACAAACGAAGATACTTCCACAGAGAAAGGCAATCACAGATTCAGTACAAAAACTTATGCTTCGCCAAATGGAAAGGTGTGAGGATTGGATACACTACCATATTGAGGTTAACGGAGAGATACAAACACATGTGAAATATATAATCACCAAAGATCTACGGAATACCAAGGGAAGACTACTCAACATTGTGTCATAACCTACATGGGAAAAGGATCTGAAGAAGAATAGATATATGTATATGTGTGAAAGAAGCACATCTTGCACACCTAGAACAAACAAAACATTGTAATCAAGTTTGCTGTGATAAAAAATAAAAATTAACTTAAAACTACAAACAAGAAGTAATGAGACATATACTTAAAGGGCTTTTTCCTGGCACATTCCATTCTAATTTACAACCTAGAACACCACTTCCAGTAAGGCTCTGTTGCCCTAGTAACCAGATTTGGTAAAGGAGAAATGCTGCCGCCTTGTGGCCCATTCCCGCAAGAGCAGCTTTTAACCCACAGCTAATGGTCACTTAACATTCACAAGGACTCAGGGCTGTAAAGGACACCTGCCCTCAAAATTGTGCTGAGGTAGGGAATGGATAAAACAATTCAAAACAGGCAACATTTTCAAGAAGATAGTATGAAGAGGTAAGTTTTACTCACTCTCCTTTTAGAAAAAGGAAAATGGATAAAAGCTCAACCTCAGGAAGTATTAGACTCATGCAATCTAATCTACAAAAAGTTTTCAACTCACACCAGTCGACTGACCATCAGCAAAAAGCCTACAAACAATCAATGCTGAAGAGGTTTTAGAGAACTCTGTACCCTCTAGCTGCTGGTGAGATGTAAAGTGGTTAACAGCCAATAATGAGAACAGAAAGGAGCTGCGTTTAAAAGGAGAAACTGAGGTACCATTCAATCCAGCAGGCGCACCAATGGGCCTCTCACCTGAGAAGACCAGAATCAAGAAGACCCGGGCTGCAAAAGCTGCACTGCAGCCTTATTCACAATAGACAAGACAGTGAAGCAACCAAAATGTCCATCAACGGATGAAGGGATCAACAAGAAGTGGTCCATGTACACAATGAATACTAGCCATGGAAAACCATGAAACACTGCTCTTGGAGGCACCATAGATGATCTTGGAGATAATCACAGAACATGAGGGAAGTCGGAAAGCAAAAGTCCTATATCCTATGAAATCACTTATAGGCATTATCTAATAACTGACACAAATGAACATATTTCCACAGGGAAAGGCAATCACAGACTTATAAAAAAAAACTATGCTTACCTAAAAGGAAAGGTGGGGGGAATGGATAAATGAAGATTAGCGTTACCATCTGTATACAAATTCATATTATATACATATATCAAAAAGACCGACCATATAGCAAGGGAGGTTGATGGAACACTCTGTAATAATTTACATGGGAAGAGGATCTCTACATAAATAGATATATATATAATGTGTAAATGAACCAGAGTGTGTACACCTTGGACAAACAACATTCGAACCATTACCCCAATGTAAAAAATTAAAACAACGAACTAGAAGTAATGAGACATAAACTTATGGGTGGTTTTCCTGGCACATTCCATTCAAATTTACAACCCAGGTAAACGACTTCCAGAACGGCTCTGCTGCCCTAGTACCCAGATTCGGGAATGGAGAAATGCTGCCTCCTTGTGGCCGTTTCCCACAACAGCAGCTTTAAACCCACTGCAAAAGGTCACTAAATATTCACCAATTCAGTTCTGTAAATGTCACCTGCCCTCCAAAAAATACTGAGGTCGAAAATCGACCAAAAAATTCAAGAGTGCAACCTTCCAAAAAGACAATTTGAAGAGGTAGATTGTACTCACACTTTTTTTTTCTTTTTTCTTTTAACACAAAAGAAAAAGGCGTGGAAAAATGATGAATTTTAGGAATTTTTAGAGACATGTCAACCCAAATTACAAAAACCTATCAGCTCACACCAGTCAGAATGGCCCTCGACAAAAATGCTGCAAACAATAAATGCTGACGTGATTGTGGAGAAATGAGTACCCTCGATTCTAAGGGGGACGTGGTAAGAGCCACTAATGAAAGCACAACTGAGGTGCCTTGAAAAGGTAACATTGAGCTACCATACCAGTCAATCAATCATACCCACTGCTGGGTGTATCACCTGAGAAAATGAAAATCCAAAAGTCACAGGCTGGCAATCCTGCTCTCCAGCAATAGTTACCATAGGCAACACTTGGAAGCAACGAAAACGTCCATCAACAGAGGAATGCACCAACAAGAAGTGGTCCATGTCCACAATGGAATATTAGCCATGGAAATCATTGAAGCACTGCTCTTTGAGGCACCATACATGAGCCTGGAGATAATCACAAAACATGAAGTAGGACGGAAAGCAAAAGACCTATATCCTATAATATCACTTATGGCATTATGTAATAACTGACACAAATGAACATATTTCCAAAGAGAAAGACACTCACGGGCTTAGAAAACAAACTATGCTCATCTAAAAGGAAAGGAGGGGGGAATTGATAAATGAAGAATAGTGTTACTATACGTATACAAATACATATTATATACATGTATCAAAAAGACCGAACATATAGCAAGGGAGGTCTATGGAACACTGTAATATTTTACATGGGAAGAGGATCTGTACATTAATAGACGTAGATAATGTACAAATGAACCAGATTGTGTACACCTAGGAAAAACAATATTCTAATCTTTACTCTGATTAAAAAAATGTAAAAAGCCAAGAAGAAGTAATGAGACATAAACTTATGGGGATTTCTCCTGGCAAATTCCATTCTCATTTACAACCTAGGACAACGACTTCCAGAAAGGCTCTGCTGCCCTAGTACCCAGATTGGGGAATGGAGAAATGCTGCCTCCTTGTGGCCGTTTCCCACAACAGCAGCTTTAAACCCACTGCGAAAGGTCACTAAATATTCACCAACTTGCAGTTCTGTAAATGACACCTGCCCTCCAATAAATTTCTGGGGTCAAAAATCGACGAAAAAATTGAAAAGAGGGCAACCTTCGAAGAAGACAATTTCAAGAGGTATATTGTACACACGGTTTTTTCTTTTAAGTGAAAAGAAAAAGGCGTGGGAAAATGATAAAGTTTAGGAATTTTTAAAGATAGGCAAACGGAAATTACAAATACCTATCAGCTCACAGCAGTCAGAATGGCCATCAGCAAAAATGCTGCAAACAATACATGCTGAAGGGATTGTGGAGAAATGTGTACCCTGAGCTCTAAGGGGGACGTGGTAAGAACCATTCCTGTAAACACAATGGAGGTGCTTTGAAAAGGTAAACATTGAGCTACCAGTGAATCAAGCATACCATCTGCTGAGCCTATCACTTGAGAAAATGAGAATCAAAAAGTCACAGGCTGGCAAACCTGTACGCCAGCAATACTTACCATAGTCAACACATGGAAACAACAAAAATGTCCATCAACAGAGGAATGCACCAAGAAGAAGTGGTCCATGTATACAACGGAATAGTACTCCAGTAAAAAATATAAATTAAATTTAAAAAACAAACAAATGTAAGGAGACATCAGCAACTGTGGGTTTCTCCGGGCACATTCCACTCTAATTTATAACCGAAGAACACCACTGGCTGGTAGGTCTGTTTCCCTAGTACCAGCGTGGGGAACGTAGAAAGGCTGCCGCCCTCTGGCCGTTACCTGCAAAAGCAGGTTTAAAGCTTGAGTTAATGGTCACTTCATATGAACTAGTACTGCAGGGCTGTAAATGAAACCTGCCCTCAAAATGTCTTGAGGGAGGTAATGGCCAAAATATTTCAAAAGGTGACACATACTTCAAGTAAACACTTTGAAGAACTAAGCTCTAATCACAGCTGGAAAAATAAAAAGCACATGTCTTAAAGCTCAATTTGAACGCATTATGAGACATATGCAAATTCAACCACAAAGAGGTATCAGCTCAAACCAGTCAGAATAACCATCAGCAAAAAAACTACAAAGAATAAATGCTGAAGGTGCTGTGGAGAAGTGCATACCCTCAACTTTACGTGGGCCGTAACCTGGAAAGAGCCACTAAAGAGAACAGAATGGAGGTGCCTTTAAAAGGTAAACATTGAGCTACCATATGATCCAACAGACCCATTCCTGGAACTATAACCTAAGAAGACAGAATTGGAAAGACACAGGCAGGCAAATCTGCATTGCATAGTATTACAATAGCCAAGATATGGAAGTAACCAAAAAGTCCACCGACAGATGGGTGGACAAAGAAGAACTGCTACATGTACACATGGAATATGAGCTAGCGAAAAAATGAAACAATGCCATTTGCAGCACCACAGATGAGTCTAGAAGTAATCACGCAACTTGTAGTAAGTGAGTCAGTGAAAGACACATATCCTATCATATCACATACAGGTGTTACCTAAAAATTGAAACACACGAAGATACTTCCACAGAGAAAGGCAATCACAGATTCAGTACAAAAACTTATGCTTCGCCAAATGGAAAGGTGTGAGGATTGGATACACTACCATATTGAGGTTAACGGAGAGATACAAACACATGTGAAATATATAATCACCAAAGATCTACGGAATACCAAGGGAAGACTACTCAACATTGTGTCATAACCTACATGGGAAAAGGATCTGAAGAAGAATAGATATATGTATATGTGTGAAAGAAGCACATCTTGCACACCTAGAACAAACAAAACATTGTAATCAAGTTTGCTGTGATAAAAAATAAAAATTAACTTAAAACTACGAACAAGAAGTAATGAGACATAAACTTAAAGGGCTTTTTCCTGGCACATTCCATTCTAATTTACAACCTAGAACACCACTTCCAGCAAGGCTCTGTTGCCCTAGTAACCAGATTTGGTAAAGGAGAAATGCTGCCGCCTTGTGGCCCATTCCCGCAAGAGCAGCTTTTAACCCACAGCTAATGGTCACTTAACATTCACAAGGACTCTGGGCTGTAAAGGACACCTGCCCTCAAAATTGTGCTGAGGTAGGGAATGGATAAAACAATTCAAAACAGGCAACATTTTCAAGAAGATAGTATGAAGAGGTAAGTTTTACTCACTCTCTTTTTAGAAAAAGGAAAATGGATAAAAGCTCAACCTCAGGAAGTATTAGACTCATGCAATCTAATCTACAAAAAGTTTTCAACTCACACCAGTCGACTGACCATCAGCAAAAAGCCTACAAACAATCAATGCTGAAGAGGTTTTAGAGAACTCTGTACCCTCTAGCTGCTGGTGAGATGTAAAGTGGTTAACAGCCAATAATGAGAACAGAAAGGAGCTGCGTTTAAAAGGAGAAACTGAGGTACCATTCAATCCAGCAGGCGCACCAATGGGCCTCTCACCTGAGAAGACCAGAATCAAGAAGACCCGGGCTGCAAAAGCTGCACTGCAGCCTTATTCACAATAGACAAGACAGTGAAGCAACCAAAATGTCCATCAACGGATGAAGGGATCAACAAGAAGTGGTCCATGTACACAATGAATACTAGCCATGGAAAACCATGAAACACTGCTCTTGGAGGCACCATAGATGATCTTGGAGATAATCACAGAACATGAGGGAAGTCGGAAAGCAAAAGTCCTATATCCTATGAAATCACTTATAGGCATTATCTAATAACTGACACAAATGAACATATTTCCACAGGGAAAGGCAATCACAGACTTATAAAAAAAAACTATGCTTACCTAAAAGGAAAGGTGGGGGGAATGGATAAATGAAGATTAGCGTTACCATCTGTATACAAATTCATATTATATACATATATCAAAAAGACCGACCATATAGCAAGGGAGGTTGATGGAACACTCTGTAATAATTTACATGGGAAGAGGATCTCTACATAAATAGATATATATATAATGTGTAAATGAACCAGAGTGTGTACACCTTGGACAAACAACATTCGAACCATTACCCCAATGTAAAAAATTAAAACAACGAACTAGAAGTAATGAGACATAAACTTATGGGTGGTTTTCCTGGCACATTCCATTCAAATTTACAACCCAGGTAAACGACTTCCAGAACGGCTCTGCTGCCCTAGTACCCAGATTCGGGAATGGAGAAATGCTGCCTCCTTGTGGCCGTTTCCCACAACAGCAGCTTTAAACCCACTGCAAAAGGTCACTAAATATTCACCAATTCAGTTCTGTAAATGTCACCTGCCCTCCAAAAAATACTGAGGTCGAAAATCGACCAAAAAATTCAAGAGTGCAACCTTCCAAAAAGACAATTTGAAGAGGTAGATTGTACTCACACTTTTTTTTTCTTTTTTCTTTTAACACAAAAGAAAAAGGCGTGGAAAAATGATGAATTTTAGGAATTTTTAGAGACATGTCAACCCAAATTACAAAAACCTATCAGCTCACACCAGTCAGAATGGCCCTCGACAAAAATGCTGCAAACAATAAATGCTGACGTGATTGTGGAGAAATGAGTACCCTCGATTCTAAGGGGGACGTGGTAAGAGCCACTAATGAAAGCACAACTGAGGTGCCTTGAAAAGGTAACATTGAGCTACCATACCAGTCAATCAATCATACCCACTGCTGGGTGTATCACCTGAGAAAATGAAAATCCAAAAGTCACAGGCTGGCAATCCTGCTCTCCAGCAATAGTTACCATAGGCAACACTTGGAAGCAACGAAAACGTCCATCAACAGAGGAATGCACCAACAAGAAGTGGTCCATGTCCACAATGGAATATTAGCCATGGAAATCATTGAAGCACTGCTCTTTGAGGCACCATACATGAGCCTGGAGATAATCACAAAACATGAAGTAGGACGGAAAGCAAAAGACCTATATCCTATAATATCACTTATGGCATTATGTAATAACTGACACAAATGAACATATTTCCAAAGAGAAAGACACTCACGGGCTTAGAAAACAAACTATGCTCATCTAAAAGGAAAGGAGGGGGGAATTGATAAATGAAGAATAGTGTTACTATACGTATACAAATACATATTATATACATGTATCAAAAAGACCGAACATATAGCAAGGGAGGTCTATGGAACACTGTAATATTTTACATGGGAAGAGGATCTGTACATTAATAGACGTAGATAATGTACAAATGAACCAGATTGTGTACACCTAGGAAAAACAATATTCTAATCTTTACTCTGATTAAAAAAATGTAAAAAGCCAAGAAGAAGTAATGAGACATAAACTTATGGGGATTTCTCCTGGCAAATTCCATTCTCATTTACAACCTAGGACAACGACTTCCAGAAAGGCTCTGCTGCCCTAGTACCCAGATTGGGGAATGGAGAAATGCTGCCTCCTTGTGGCCGTTTCCCACAACAGCAGCTTTAAACCCACTGCGAAAGGTCACTAAATATTCACCAACTTGCAGTTCTGTAAATGACACCTGCCCTCCAATAAATTTCTGGGGTCAAAAATCGACGAAAAAATTGAAAAGAGGGCAACCTTCGAAGAAGACAATTTCAAGAGGTATATTGTACACACGGTTTTTTCTTTTAAGTGAAAAGAAAAAGGCGTGGGAAAATGATAAAGTTTAGGAATTTTTAAAGATAGGCAAACGGAAATTACAAATACCTATCAGCTCACAGCAGTCAGAATGGCCATCAGCAAAAATGCTGCAAACAATACATGCTGAAGGGATTGTGGAGAAATGTGTACCCTGAGCTCTAAGGGGGACGTGGTAAGAACCATTCCTGTAAACACAATGGAGGTGCTTTGAAAAGGTAAACATTGAGCTACCAGTGAATCAAGCATACCATCTGCTGAGCCTATCACTTGAGAAAATGAGAATCAAAAAGTCACAGGCTGGCAAACCTGTACGCCAGCAATACTTACCATAGTCAACACATGGAAGCAACAAAAATGTCCATCAACAGAGGAATGCACCAAGAAGAAGTGGTCCATGTATACAACGGAATAGTACTCCAGTAAAAAATGTAAATTAAATTTAAAAAACCAAACAAATGTAAGGAGACATCAGCAACTGTGGGTTTCTCCGGGCACATTCCACTCTAATTTATAACCGAAGAACACCACTGGCTGGTAGGTCTGTTTCCCTAGTACCAGCGTGGGGAACGTAGAAAGGCTGCCGCCCTCTGGCCGTTACCTGCAAAAGCAGGTTTAAAGCTTGAGTTAATGGTCACTTCATATGAACTAGTACTGCAGGGCTGTAAATGAAACCTGCCCTCAAAATGTCTTGAGGGAGGTAATGGCCAAAATATTTCAAAAGGTGACACATACTTCAAGTAAACACTTTGAAGAACTAAGCTCTAATCACAGCTGGAAAAATAAAAAGCACATGTCTTAAAGCTCAATTTGAACGCATTATGAGACATATGCAAATTCAACCACAAAGAGGTATCAGCTCAAACCAGTCAGAATAACCATCAGCAAAAAAACTACAAAGAATAAATGCTGAAGGTGCTGTGGAGAAGTGCATACCCTCAACTTTACGTGGGCCGTAACCTGGAAAGAGCCACTAAAGAGAACAGAATGGAGGTGCCTTTAAAAGGTAAACATTGAGCTACCATATGATCCAACAGACCCATTCCTGGAACTATAACCTAAGAAGACAGAATTGGAAAGACACAGGCAGGCAAATCTGCATTGCATAGTATTACAATAGCCAAGATATGGAAGTAACCAAAAAGTCCACCGACAGATGGGTGGACAAAGAAGAACTGCTACATGTACACATGGAATATGAGCTAGCGAAAAAATGAAACAATGCCATTTGCAGCACCACAGATGAGTCTAGAAGTAATCACGCAACTTGTAGTAAGTGAGTCAGTGAAAGACACATATCCTATCATATCACATACAGGTGTTACCTAAAAATTGAAACACACGAAGATACTTCCACAGAGAAAGGCAATCACAGATTCAGTACAAAAACTTATGCTTCGCCAAATGGAAAGGTGTGAGGATTGGATACACTACCATATTGAGGTTAACGGAGAGATACAAACACATGTGAAATATATAATCACCAAAGATCTACGGAATACCAAGGGAAGACTACTCAACATTGTGTCATAACCTACATGGGAAAAGGATCTGAAGAAGAATAGATATATGTATATGTGTGAAAGAAGCACATCTTGCACACCTAGAACAAACAAAACATTGTAATCAAGTTTGCTGTGATAAAAAATAAAAATTAACTTAAAACTACGAACAAGAAGTAATGAGACATAAACTTAAAGGGCTTTTTCCTGGCACATTCCATTCTAATTTACAACCTAGAACACCACTTCCAGCAAGGCTCTGTTGCCCTAGTAACCAGATTTGGTAAAGGAGAAATGCTGCCGCCTTGTGGCCCATTCCCGCAAGAGCAGCTTTTAACCCACAGCTAATGGTCACTTAACATTCACAAGGACTCTGGGCTGTAAAGGACACCTGCCCTCAAAATTGTGCTGAGGTAGGGAATGGATAAAACAATTCAAAACAGGCAACATTTTCAAGAAGATAGTATGAAGAGGTAAGTTTTACTCACTCTCTTTTTAGAAAAAGGAAAATGGATAAAAGCTCAACCTCAGGAAGTATTAGACTCATGCAATCTAATCTACAAAAAGTTTTCAACTCACACCAGTCGACTGACCATCAGCAAAAAGCCTACAAACAATCAATGCTGAAGAGGTTTTAGAGAACTCTGTACCCTCTAGCTGCTGGTGAGATGTAAAGTGGTTAACAGCCAATAATGAGAACAGAAAGGAGCTGCGTTTAAAAGGAGAAACTGAGGTACCATTCAATCCAGCAGGCGCACCAATGGGCCTCTCACCTGAGAAGACCAGAATCAAGAAGACCCGGGCTGCAAAAGCTGCACTGCAGCCTTATTCACAATAGACAAGACAGTGAAGCAACCAAAATGTCCATCAACGGATGAAGGGATCAACAAGAAGTGGTCCATGTACACAATGAATACTAGCCATGGAAAACCATGAAACACTGCTCTTGGAGGCACCATAGATGATCTTGGAGATAATCACAGAACATGAGGGAAGTCGGAAAGCAAAAGTCCTATATCCTATGAAATCACTTATAGGCATTATCTAATAACTGACACAAATGAACATATTTCCACAGGGAAAGGCAATCACAGACTTATAAAAAAAAACTATGCTTACCTAAAAGGAAAGGTGGGGGGAATGGATAAATGAAGATTAGCGTTACCATCTGTATACAAATTCATATTATATACATATATCAAAAAGACCGACCATATAGCAAGGGAGGTTGATGGAACACTCTGTAATAATTTACATGGGAAGAGGATCTCTACATAAATAGATATATATATAATGTGTAAATGAACCAGAGTGTGTACACCTTGGACAAACAACATTCGAACCATTACCCCAATGTAAAAAATTAAAACAACGAACTAGAAGTAATGAGACATAAACTTATGGGTGGTTTTCCTGGCACATTCCATTCAAATTTACAACCCAGGTAAACGACTTCCAGAACGGCTCTGCTGCCCTAGTACCCAGATTCGGGAATGGAGAAATGCTGCCTCCTTGTGGCCGTTTCCCACAACAGCAGCTTTAAACCCACTGCAAAAGGTCACTAAATATTCACCAATTCAGTTCTGTAAATGTCACCTGCCCTCCAAAAAATACTGAGGTCGAAAATCGACCAAAAAATTCAAGAGTGCAACCTTCCAAAAAGACAATTTGAAGAGGTAGATTGTACTCACACTTTTTTTTTCTTTTTTCTTTTAACACAAAAGAAAAAGGCGTGGAAAAATGATGAATTTTAGGAATTTTTAGAGACATGTCAACCCAAATTACAAAAACCTATCAGCTCACACCAGTCAGAATGGCCCTCGACAAAAATGCTGCAAACAATAAATGCTGACGTGATTGTGGAGAAATGAGTACCCTCGATTCTAAGGGGGACGTGGTAAGAGCCACTAATGAAAGCACAACTGAGGTGCCTTGAAAAGGTAACATTGAGCTACCATACCAGTCAATCAATCATACCCACTGCTGGGTGTATCACCTGAGAAAATGAAAATCCAAAAGTCACAGGCTGGCAATCCTGCTCTCCAGCAATAGTTACCATAGGCAACACTTGGAAGCAACGAAAACGTCCATCAACAGAGGAATGCACCAACAAGAAGTGGTCCATGTCCACAATGGAATATTAGCCATGGAAATCATTGAAGCACTGCTCTTTGAGGCACCATACATGAGCCTGGAGATAATCACAAAACATGAAGTAGGACGGAAAGCAAAAGACCTATATCCTATAATATCACTTATGGCATTATGTAATAACTGACACAAATGAACATATTTCCAAAGAGAAAGACACTCACGGGCTTAGAAAACAAACTATGCTCATCTAAAAGGAAAGGAGGGGGGAATTGATAAATGAAGAATAGTGTTACTATACGTATACAAATACATATTATATACATGTATCAAAAAGACCGAACATATAGCAAGGGAGGTCTATGGAACACTGTAATATTTTACATGGGAAGAGGATCTGTACATTAATAGACGTAGATAATGTACAAATGAACCAGATTGTGTACACCTAGGAAAAACAATATTCTAATCTTTACTCTGATTAAAAAAATGTAAAAAGCCAAGAAGAAGTAATGAGACATAAACTTATGGGGATTTCTCCTGGCAAATTCCATTCTCATTTACAACCTAGGACAACGACTTCCAGAAAGGCTCTGCTGCCCTAGTACCCAGATTGGGGAATGGAGAAATGCTGCCTCCTTGTGGCCGTTTCCCACAACAGCAGCTTTAAACCCACTGCGAAAGGTCACTAAATATTCACCAACTTGCAGTTCTGTAAATGACACCTGCCCTCCAATAAATTTCTGGGGTCAAAAATCGACGAAAAAATTGAAAAGAGGGCAACCTTCGAAGAAGACAATTTCAAGAGGTATATTGTACACACGGTTTTTTCTTTTAAGTGAAAAGAAAAAGGCGTGGGAAAATGATAAAGTTTAGGAATTTTTAAAGATAGGCAAACGGAAATTACAAATACCTATCAGCTCACAGCAGTCAGAATGGCCATCAGCAAAAATGCTGCAAACAATACATGCTGAAGGGATTGTGGAGAAATGTGTACCCTGAGCTCTAAGGGGGACGTGGTAAGAACCATTCCTGTAAACACAATGGAGGTGCTTTGAAAAGGTAAACATTGAGCTACCAGTGAATCAAGCATACCATCTGCTGAGCCTATCACTTGAGAAAATGAGAATCAAAAAGTCACAGGCTGGCAAACCTGTACGCCAGCAATACTTACCATAGTCAACACATGGAAGCAACAAAAATGTCCATCAACAGAGGAATGCACCAAGAAGAAGTGGTCCATGTATACAACGGAATAGTACTCCAGTAAAAAATATAAATTAAATTTAAAAAACAAACAAATGTAAGGAGACATCAGCAACTGTGGGTTTCTCCGGGCACATTCCACTCTAATTTATAACCGAAGAACACCACTGGCTGGTAGGTCTGTTTCCCTAGTACCAGCGTGGGGAACGTAGAAAGGCTGCCGCCCTCTGGCCGTTACCTGCAAAAGCAGGTTTAAAGCTTGAGTTAATGGTCACTTCATATGAACTAGTACTGCAGGGCTGTAAATGAAACCTGCCCTCAAAATGTCTTGAGGGAGGTAATGGCCAAAATATTTCAAAAGGTGACACATACTTCAAGTAAACACTTTGAAGAACTAAGCTCTAATCACAGCTGGAAAAATAAAAAGCACATGTCTTAAAGCTCAATTTCAACGCATTATGAGACACATGCAAATTCAACCACAAAGAGGTATCAGCTCAAACCAGTCAGAATAACCATCAGCAAAAAAACTACAAAGAATAAATGCTGAAGGTGCTGTGGAGAAGTGCATACCCTCAACTTTACGTGGGCCGTAACCTGGAAAGAGCCACTAAAGAGAACAGAATGGAGGTGCCTTTAAAAGGTAAACATTGAGCTACCATATGATCCAACAGACCCATTCCTGGAACTATAACCTAAGAAGACAGAATTGGAAAGACACAGGCAGGCAAATCTGCATTGCATAGTATTACAATAGCCAAGATATGGAAGTAACCAAAAAGTCCACCGACAGATGGGTGGACAAAGAAGAACTGCTACATGTACACATGGAATATGAGCTAGCGAAAAAATGAAACAATGCCATTTGCAGCACCACAGATGAGTCTAGAAGTAATCACGCAACTTGTAGTAAGTGAGTCAGTGAAAGACACATATCCTATCATATCACATACAGGTGTTACCTAAAAATTGAAACAAACGAAGATACTTCCACAGAGAAAGGCAATCACAGATTCAGTACAAAAACTTATGCTTCGCCAAATGGAAAGGTGTGAGGATTGGATACACTACCATATTGAGGTTAACGGAGAGATACAAACACATGTGAAATATATAATCACCAAAGATCTACGGAATACCAAGGGAAGACTACTCAACATTGTGTCATAACCTACATGGGAAAAGGATCTGAAGAAGAATAGATATATGTATATGTGTGAAAGAAGCACATCTTGCACACCTAGAACAAACAAAACATTGTAATCAAGTTTGCTGTGATAAAAAATAAAAATTAACTTAAAACTACGAACAAGAAGTAATGAGACATAAACTTAAAGGGCTTTTTCCTGGCACATTCCATTCTAATTTACAACCTAGAACACCACTTCCAGTAAGGCTCTGTTGCCCTAGTAACCAGATTTGGTAAAGGAGAAATGCTGCCGCCTTGTGGCCCATTCCCGCAAGAGCAGCTTTTAACCCACAGCTAATGGTCACTTAACATTCACAAGGACTCAGGGCTGTAAAGGACACCTGCCCTCAAAATTGTGCTGAGGTAGGGAATGGATAAAACAATTCAAAACAGGCAACATTTTCAAGAAGATAGTATGAAGAGGTAAGTTTTACTCACTCTCTTTTTAGAAAAAGGAAAATGGATAAAAGCTCAACCTCAGGAAGTATTAGACTCATGCAATCTAATCTACAAAAAGTTTTCAACTCACACCAGTCGACTGACCATCAGCAAAAAGCCTACAAACAATCAATGCTGAAGAGGTTTTAGAGAACTCTGTACCCTCTAGCTGCTGGTGAGATGTAAAGTGGTTAACAGCCAATAATGAGAACAGAAAGGAGCTGCGTTTAAAAGGAGAAACTGAGGTAGCATTCAATCCAGCAGGCGCACCAATGGGCCTCTCACCTGAGAAGACCAGAATCAAGAAGACCCGGGCTGCAAAAGCTGCACTGCAGCCTTATTCACAATAGACAAGACAGTGAAGCAACCAAAATGTCCATCAACGGATGAAGGGATCAACAAGAAGTGGTCCATGTACACAATGAATACTAGCCATGGAAAACCATGAAACACTGCTCTTGGAGGCACCATAGATGATCTTGGAGATAATCACAGAACATGAGGGAAGTCGGAAAGCAAAAGTCCTATATCCTATGAAATCACTTATAGGCGTTATCTAATAACTGACACAAATGAACATATTTCCACAGGGAAAGGCAATCACAGACTTATAAAAAAAAACTATGCTTACCTAAAAGGAAAGGTGGGGGGAATGGATAAATGAAGATTAGCGTTACCATCTGTATACAAATTCATATTATATACATATATCAAAAAGACCGACCATATAGCAAGGGAGGTTGATGGAACACTGTGTAATAATTTACATGGGAAGAGGATCTCTACATAAATAGATATATATATAATGTGTAAATGAACCAGAGTGTGTACACCTTGGACAAACAACATTCGAACCATTACCCCAATGTAAAAAATTAAAACAACGAACTAGAAGTAATGAGACATAAACTTATGGGTGGTTTTCCTGGCACATTCCATTCAAATTTACAACCCAGGTAAACGACTTCCAGAACGGCTCTGCTGCCCTAGTACCCAGATTCGGGAATGGAGAAATGCTGCCTCCTTGTGGCCGTTTCCCACAACAGCAGCTTTAAACCCACTGCAAAAGGTCACTAAATATTCACCAATTCAGTTCTGTAAATGTCACCTGCCCTCCAAAAAATACTGAGGTCGAAAATCGACCAAAAAATTCAAGAGTGCAACCTTCCAAAAAGACAATTTGAAGAGGTAGATTGTACTCACACTTTTTTTTTCTTTTTTCTTTTAACACAAAAGAAAAAGGCGTGGAAAAATGATGAATTTTAGGAATTTTTAGAGACATGTCAACCCAAATTACAAAAACCTATCAGCTCACACCAGTCAGAATGGCCCTCGACAAAAATGCTGCAAACAATAAATGCTGACGTGATTGTGGAGAAATGAGTACCCTCGATTCTAAGGGGGACGTGGTAAGAGCCACTAATGAAAGCACAACTGAGGTGCCTTGAAAAGGTAACATTGAGCTACCATACCAGTCAATCAATCATACCCACTGCTGGGTGTATCACCTGAGAAAATGAAAATCCAAAAGTCACAGGCTGGCAATCCTGCTCTCCAGCAATAGTTACCATAGGCAACACTTGGAAGCAACGAAAACGTCCATCAACAGAGGAATGCACCAACAAGAAGTGGTCCATGTCCACAATGGAATATTAGCCATGGAAATCATTGAAGCACTGCTCTTTGAGGCACCATACATGAGCCTGGAGATAATCACAAAACATGAAGTAGGACGGAAAGCAAAAGACCTATATCCTATAATATCACTTATGGCATTATGTAATAACTGACACAAATGAACATATTTCCAAAGAGAAAGACACTCACGGGCTTAGAAAACAAACTATGCTCATCTAAAAGGAAAGGAGGGGGGAATTGATAAATGAAGAATAGTGTTACTATACGTATACAAATACATATTATATACATGTATCAAAAAGACCGAACATATAGCAAGGGAGGTCTATGGAACACTGTAATATTTTACATGGGAAGAGGATCTGTACATTAATAGACGTAGATAATGTACAAATGAACCAGATTGTGTACACCTAGGAAAAACAATATTCTAATCTTTACTCTGATTAAAAAAATGTAAAAAGCCAAGAAGAAGTAATGAGACATAAACTTATGGGGATTTCTCCTGGCAAATTCCATTCTCATTTACAACCTAGGACAACGACTTCCAGAAAGGCTCTGCTGCCCTAGTACCCAGATTGGGGAATGGAGAAATGCTGCCTCCTTGTGGCCGTTTCCCACAACAGCAGCTTTAAACCCACTGCGAAAGGTCACTAAATATTCACCAACTTGCAGTTCTGTAAATGACACCTGCCCTCCAATAAATTTCTGGGGTCAAAAATCGACGAAAAAATTGAAAAGAGGGCAACCTTCGAAGAAGACAATTTCAAGAGGTATATTGTACACACGGTTTTTTCTTTTAAGTGAAAAGAAAAAGGCGTGGGAAAATGATAAAGTTTAGGAATTTTTAAAGATAGGCAAACGGAAATTACAAATACCTATCAGCTCACAGCAGTCAGAATGGCCATCAGCAAAAATGCTGCAAACAATACATGCTGAAGGGATTGTGGAGAAATGTGTACCCTGAGCTCTAAGGGGGACGTGGTAAGAACCATTCCTGTAAACACAATGGAGGTGCTTTGAAAAGGTAAACATTGAGCTACCAGTGAATCAAGCATACCATCTGCTGAGC
The DNA here is from genome assembly GCF_028564815.1 of Eubalaena glacialis. Taxonomy (NCBI): domain Eukaryota; kingdom Metazoa; phylum Chordata; class Mammalia; order Artiodactyla; family Balaenidae; genus Eubalaena; species Eubalaena glacialis. The sequence continues at coordinate 28,890,446 of NC_083723.1, read as the reverse complement.
CTATCACTTGAGAAAATGAGAATCAAAAAGTCACAGGCTGGCAAACCTGTACGCCAGCAATACTTACCATAGTCAACACATGGAAGCAACAAAAATGTCCATCAACAGAGGAATGCACCAAGAAGAAGTGGTCCATGTATACAACGGAATAGTACTCCAGTAAAAAATATAAATTAAATTTAAAAAACAAACAAATGTAAGGAGACATCAGCAACTGTGGGTTTCTCCGGGCACATTCCACTCTAATTTATAACCGAAGAACACCACTGGCTGGTAGGTCTGTTTCCCTAGTACCAGCGTGGGGAACGTAGAAAGGCTGCCGCCCTCTGGCCGTTACCTGCAAAAGCAGGTTTAAAGCTTGAGTTAATGGTCACTTCATATGAACTAGTACTGCAGGGCTGTAAATGAAACCTGCCCTCAAAATGTCTTGAGGGAGGTAATGGCCAAAATATTTCAAAAGGTGACACATACTTCAAGTAAACACTTTGAAGAACTAAGCTCTAATCACAGCTGGAAAAATAAAAAGCACATGTCTTAAAGCTCAATTTCAACGCATTATGAGACACATGCAAATTCAACCACAAAGAGGTATCAGCTCAAACCAGTCAGAATAACCATCAGCAAAAAAACTACAAAGAATAAATGCTGAAGGTGCTGTGGAGAAGTGCATACCCTCAACTTTACGTGGGCCGTAACCTGGAAAGAGCCACTAAAGAGAACAGAATGGAGGTGCCTTTAAAAGGTAAACATTGAGCTACCATATGATCCAACAGACCCATTCCTGGAACTATAACCTAAGAAGACAGAATTGGAAAGACACAGGCAGGCAAATCTGCATTGCATAGTATTACAATAGCCAAGATATGGAAGTAACCAAAAAGTCCACCGACAGATGGGTGGACAAAGAAGAACTGCTACATGTACACATGGAATATGAGCTAGCGAAAAAATGAAACAATGCCATTTGCAGCACCACAGATGAGTCTAGAAGTAATCACGCAACTTGTAGTAAGTGAGTCAGTGAAAGACACATATCCTATCATATCACATACAGGTGTTACCTAAAAATTGAAACAAACGAAGATACTTCCACAGAGAAAGGCAATCACAGATTCAGTACAAAAACTTATGCTTCGCCAAATGGAAAGGTGTGAGGATTGGATACACTACCATATTGAGGTTAACGGAGAGATACAAACACATGTGAAATATATAATCACCAAAGATCTACGGAATACCAAGGGAAGACTACTCAACATTGTGTCATAACCTACATGGGAAAAGGATCTGAAGAAGAATAGATATATGTATATGTGTGAAAGAAGCACATCTTGCACACCTAGAACAAACAAAACATTGTAATCAAGTTTGCTGTGATAAAAAATAAAAATTAACTTAAAACTACGAACAAGAAGTAATGAGACATAAACTTAAAGGGCTTTTTCCTGGCACATTCCATTCTAATTTACAACCTAGAACACCACTTCCAGTAAGGCTCTGTTGCCCTAGTAACCAGATTTGGTAAAGGAGAAATGCTGCCGCCTTGTGGCCCATTCCCGCAAGAGCAGCTTTTAACCCACAGCTAATGGTCACTTAACATTCACAAGGACTCAGGGCTGTAAAGGACACCTGCCCTCAAAATTGTGCTGAGGTAGGGAATGGATAAAACAATTCAAAACAGGCAACATTTTCAAGAAGATAGTATGAAGAGGTAAGTTTTACTCACTCTCTTTTTAGAAAAAGGAAAATGGATAAAAGCTCAACCTCAGGAAGTATTAGACTCATGCAATCTAATCTACAAAAAGTTTTCAACTCACACCAGTCGACTGACCATCAGCAAAAAGCCTACAAACAATCAATGCTGAAGAGGTTTTAGAGAACTCTGTACCCTCTAGCTGCTGGTGAGATGTAAAGTGGTTAACAGCCAATAATGAGAACAGAAAGGAGCTGCGTTTAAAAGGAGAAACTGAGGTAGCATTCAATCCAGCAGGCGCACCAATGGGCCTCTCACCTGAGAAGACCAGAATCAAGAAGACCCGGGCTGCAAAAGCTGCACTGCAGCCTTATTCACAATAGACAAGACAGTGAAGCAACCAAAATGTCCATCAACGGATGAAGGGATCAACAAGAAGTGGTCCATGTACACAATGAATACTAGCCATGGAAAACCATGAAACACTGCTCTTGGAGGCACCATAGATGATCTTGGAGATAATCACAGAACATGAGGGAAGTCGGAAAGCAAAAGTCCTATATCCTATGAAATCACTTATAGGCGTTATCTAATAACTGACACAAATGAACATATTTCCACAGGGAAAGGCAATCACAGACTTATAAAAAAAAACTATGCTTACCTAAAAGGAAAGGTGGGGGGAATGGATAAATGAAGATTAGCGTTACCATCTGTATACAAATTCATATTATATACATATATCAAAAAGACCGACCATATAGCAAGGGAGGTTGATGGAACACTCTGTAATAATTTACATGGGAAGAGGATCTCTACATAAATAGGTATATATATAATGTGTAAATGAACCAGAGTGTGTACACCTTGGACAAACAACATTCGAACCATTACCCCAATGTAAAAAATTAAAACAACGAACTAGAAGTAATGAGACATAAACTTATGGGTGGTTTTCCTGGCACATTCCATTCAAATTTACAACCCAGGTAAACGACTTCCAGAACGGCTCTGCTGCCCTAGTACCCAGATTCGGGAATGGAGAAATGCTGCCTCCTTGTGGCCGTTTCCCACAACAGCAGCTTTAAACCCACTGCAAAAGGTCACTAAATATTCACCAATTCAGTTCTGTAAATGTCACCTGCCCTCCAAAAAATACTGAGGTCGAAAATCGACCAAAAAATTCAAGAGTGCAACCTTCCAAAAAGACAATTTGAAGAGGTAGATTGTACTCACACTTTTTTTTTCTTTTTTCTTTTAACACAAAAGAAAAAGGCGTGGAAAAATGATGAATTTTAGGAATTTTTAGAGACATGTCAACCCAAATTACAAAAACCTATCAGCTCACACCAGTCAGAATGGCCCTCGACAAAAATGCTGCAAACAATAAATGCTGACGTGATTGTGGAGAAATGAGTACCCTCGATTCTAAGGGGGACGTGGTAAGAGCCACTAATGAAAGCACAACTGAGGTGCCTTGAAAAGGTAACATTGAGCTACCATACCAGTCAATCAATCATACCCACTGCTGGGTGTATCACCTGAGAAAATGAAAATCCAAAAGTCACAGGCTGGCAATCCTGCTCTCCAGCAATAGTTACCATAGGCAACACTTGGAAGCAACGAAAACGTCCATCAACAGAGGAATGCACCAAGAAGAAGTGGTCCATGTCCACAATGGAATATTAGCCATGGAAATCATTGAAGCACTGCTCTTTGAGGCACCATACATGAGCCTGGAGATAATCACAAAACATGAAGTAGGACGGAAAGCAAAAGACCTATATCCTATAATATCACTTATGGCATTATGTAATAACTGACACAAATGAACATATTTCCAAAGAGAAAGACACTCACGGGCTTAGAAAACAAACTATGCTCATCTAAAAGGAAAGGAGGGGGGAATTGATAAATGAAGAATAGTGTTACTATACGTATACAAATACATATTATATACATGTATCAAAAAGACCGAACATATAGCAAGGGAGGTCTATGGAACACTGTAATATTTTACATGGGAAGAGGATCTGTACATTAATAGACGTAGATAATGTACAAATGAACCAGATTGTGTACACCTAGGAAAAACAATATTCTAATCTTTACTCTGATTAAAAAAATGTAAAAAGCCAAGAAGAAGTAATGAGACATAAACTTATGGGGATTTCTCCTGGCAAATTCCATTCTCATTTACAACCTAGGACAACGACTTCCAGAAAGGCTCTGCTGCCCTAGTACCCAGATTGGGGAATGGAGAAATGCTGCCTCCTTGTGGCCGTTTCCCACAACAGCAGCTTTAAACCCACTGCGAAAGGTCACTAAATATTCACCAACTTGCAGTTCTGTAAATGACACCTGCCCTCCAATAAATTTCTGGGGTCAAAAATCGACGAAAAAATTGAAAAGAGGGCAACCTTCGAAGAAGACAATTTCAAGAGGTATATTGTACACACGGTTTTTTCTTTTAAGTGAAAAGAAAAAGGCGTGGGAAAATGATAAAGTTTAGGAATTTTTAAAGATAGGCAAACGGAAATTACAAATACCTATCAGCTCACAGCAGTCAGAATGGCCATCAGCAAAAATGCTGCAAACAATACATGCTGAAGGGATTGTGGAGAAATGTGTACCCTGAGCTCTAAGGGGGACGTGGTAAGAACCATTCCTGTAAACACAATGGAGGTGCTTTGAAAAGGTAAACATTGAGCTACCAGTGAATCAAGCATACCATCTGCTGAGCCTATCACCTGAGAAAATGAGAATCAAAAAGTCACAGGCTGGCAAACCTGTACGCCAGCAATACTTACCATAGTCAACACATGGAAGCAACAAAAATGTCCATCAACAGAGGAATGCACCAAGAAGAAGTGGTCCATGTATACAACGGAATAGTACTCCAGTAAAAAATGTAAATTAAATTTAAAAAACAAACAAATGTAAGGAGACATCAGCAACTGTGGGTTTCTCCGGGCACATTCCACTCTAATTTATAACCGAAGAACACCACTGGCTGGTAGGTCTGTTTCCCTAGTACCAGCGTGGGGAACGTAGAAAGGCTGCCGCCCTCTGGCCGTTACCTGCAAAAGCAGGTTTAAAGCTTGAGTTAATGGTCACTTCATATGAACTAGTACTGCAGGGCTGTAAATGAAACCTGCCCTCAAAATGTCTTGAGGGAGGTAACGGCCAAAATATTTCAAAAGGTGACACATACTTCAAGTAAACACTTTGAAGAACTAAGCTCTAATCACAGCTGGAAAAATAAAAAGCACATGTCTTAAAGCTCAATTTCAACGCATTATGAGACACATGCAAATTCAACCACAAAGAGGTATCAGCTCAAACCAGTCAGAATAACCATCAGCAAAAAACTACAAAGAATAAATGCTGAAGGTGCTGTGGAGAAGTGCATACCCTCAACTTTACATGGGACGTAACCTGGAAAGAGCCACTAAAGAGAACAGAATGGAGGTGCCTTTAAAAGGTAAACATTGAGCTACCATATGATCCAACAGACCCATTCCTGGAGCTATAACCTAAGAAGACAGAATTGGAAAGACACAGGCAGGCAAATCTGCATTGCATAGTATTACAATAGCCAAGATATGGAAGTAACCAAAAAGTCCACCGACAGATGGGTGGACAAAGAAGAACTGCTACATGTACACATGGAATATGAGCTAGCGAAAAAATGAAACAATGCCATTTGCAGCACCACAGATGAGTCTAGAAGTAATCACGCAACTTGTAGTAAGTGAGTCAGTGAAAGACACATATCCTATCATATCACATACAGGTGTTACCTAAAAATTGAAACAAACGAAGATACTTCCACAGAGAAAGGCAATCACAGATTCAGTACAAAAACTTATGCTTCGCCAAATGGAAAGGTGTGAGGATTGGATACACTACCATATTGAGGTTAACGGAGAGATACAAACACATGTGAAATATATAATCACCAAAGATCTACGGAATACCAAGGGAAGACTACTCAACATTGTGTCATAACCTACATGGGAAAAGGATCTGAAGAAGAATAGATATATGTATATGTGTGAAAGAAGCACATCTTGCACACCTAGAACAAACAAAACATTGTAATCAAGTTTGCTGTGATAAAAAATAAAAATTAACTTAAAACTACAAACAAGAAGTAATGAGACATATACTTAAAGGGCTTTTTCCTGGCACATTCCATTCTAATTTACAACCTAGAACACCACTTCCAGTAAGGCTCTGTTGCCCTAGTAACCAGATTTGGTAAAGGAGAAATGCTGCCGCCTTGTGGCCCATTCCCGCAAGAGCAGCTTTTAACCCACAGCTAATGGTCACTTAACATTCACAAGGACTCAGGGCTGTAAAGGACACCTGCCCTCAAAATTGTGCTGAGGTAGGGAATGGATAAAACAATTCAAAACAGGCAACATTTTCAAGAAGATAGTATGAAGAGGTAAGTTTTACTCACTCTCTTTTTAGAAAAAGGAAAATGGATAAAAGCTCAACCTCAGGAAGTATTAGACTCATGCAATCTAATCTACAAAAAGTTTTCAACTCACACCAGTCGACTGACCATCAGCAAAAAGCCTACAAACAATCAATGCTGAAGAGGTTTTAGAGAACTCTGTACCCTCTAGCTGCTGGTGAGATGTAAAGTGGTTAACAGCCAATAATGAGAACAGAAAGGAGCTGCGTTTAAAAGGAGAAACTGAGGTACCATTCAATCCAGCAGGCGCACCAATGGGCCTCTCACCTGAGAAGACCAGAATCAAGAAGACCCGGGCTGCAAAAGCTGCACTGCAGCCTTATTCACAATAGACAAGACAGTGAAGCAACCAAAATGTCCATCAACGGATGAAGGGATAAACAAGAAGTGGTCCATGTACACAATGAATACTAGCCATGGAAAACCATGAAACACTGCTCTTGGAGGCACCATAGATGATCTTGGAGATAATCACAGAACATGAGGGAAGTCGGAAAGCAAAAGTCCTATATCCTATGAAATCACTTATAGGCGTTATCTAATAACTGACACAAATGAACATATTTCCACAGGGAAAGGCAATCACAGACTTATAAAAAAAAACTATGCTTACCTAAAAGGAAAGGTGGGGGGAATGGATAAATGAAGATTAGCGTTACCATCTGTATACAAATTTATATTATATACATATATCAAAAAGACCGACCATATAGCAAGGGAGGTTGATGGAACACTCTGTAATAATTTACATGGGAAGAGGATCTCTACATAAATAGATATATATATAATGTGTAAATGAACCAGAGTGTGTACACCTTGGACAAACAACATTCGAACCATTACCCCAATGTAAAAAATTAAAACAACGAACTAGAAGTAATGAGACATAAACTTATGGGTGGTTTTCCTGGCACATTCCATTCAAATTTACAACCCAGGTAAACGACTTCCAGAACGGCTCTGCTGCCCTAGTACCCAGATTCGGGAATGGAGAAATGCTGCCTCCTTGTGGCCGTTTCCCACAACAGCAGCTTTAAACCCACTGCAAAAGGTCACTAAATATTCACCAATTCAGTTCTGTAAATGTCACCTGCCCTCCAAAAAATACTGAGGTCGAAAATCGACCAAAAAATTCAAGAGTGCAACCTTCCAAAAAGACAATTTGAAGAGGTAGATTGTACTCACACTTTTTTTTTCTTTTTTCTTTTAACACAAAAGAAAAAGGCGTGGAAAAATGATGAATTTTAGGAATTTTTAGAGACATGTCAACCCAAATTACAAAAACCTATCAGCTCACACCAGTCAGAATGGCCCTCGACAAAAATGCTGCAAACAATAAATGCTGACGTGATTGTGGAGAAATGAGTACCCTCGATTCTAAGGGGGACGTGGTAAGAGCCACTAATGAAAGCACAACTGAGGTGCCTTGAAAAGGTAACATTGAGCTACCATACCAGTCAATCAATCATACCCACTGCTGGGTGTATCACCTGAGAAAATGAAAATCCAAAAGTCACAGGCTGGCAATCCTGCTCTCCAGCAATAGTTACCATAGGCAACACTTGGAAGCAACGAAAACGTCCATCAACAGAGGAATGCACCAACAAGAAGTGGTCCATGTCCACAATGGAATATTAGCCATGGAAATCATTGAAGCACTGCTCTTTGAGGCACCATACATGAGCCTGGAGATAATCACAAAACATGAAGTAGGACGGAAAGCAAAAGACCTATATCCTATAATATCACTTATGGCATTATGTAATAACTGACACAAATGAACATATTTCCAAAGAGAAAGACACTCACGGGCTTAGAAAACAAACTATGCTCATCTAAAAGGAAAGGAGGGGGGAATTGATAAATGAAGAATAGTGTTACTATACGTATACAAATACATATTATATACATGTATCAAAAAGACCGAACATATAGCAAGGGAGGTCTATGGAACACTGTAATATTTTACATGGGAAGAGGATCTGTACATTAATAGACGTAGATAATGTACAAATGAACCAGATTGTGTACACCTAGGAAAAACAATATTCTAATCTTTACTCTGATTAAAAAAATGTAAAAAGCCAAGAAGAAGTAATGAGACATAAACTTATGGGGATTTCTCCTGGCAAATTCCATTCTCATTTACAACCTAGGACAACGACTTCCAGAAAGGCTCTGCTGCCCTAGTACCCAGATTGGGGAATGGAGAAATGCTGCCTCCTTGTGGCCGTTTCCCACAACAGCAGCTTTAAACCCACTGCGAAAGGTCACTAAATATTCACCAACTTGCAGTTCTGTAAATGACACCTGCCCTCCAATAAATTTCTGGGGTCAAAAATCGACGAAAAAATTGAAAAGAGGGCAACCTTCGAAGAAGACAATTTCAAGAGGTATATTGTACACACGGTTTTTTCTTTTAAGTGAAAAGAAAAAGGCGTGGGAAAATGATAAAGTTTAGGAATTTTTAAAGATAGGCAAACGGAAATTACAAATACCTATCAGCTCACAGCAGTCAGAATGGCCATCAGCAAAAATGCTGCAAACAATACATGCTGAAGGGATTGTGGAGAAATGTGTACCCTGAGCTCTAAGGGGGACGTGGTAAGAACCATTCCTGTAAACACAATGGAGGTGCTTTGAAAAGGTAAACATTGAGCTACCAGTGAATCAAGCATACCATCTGCTGAGCCTATCACCTGAGAAAATGAGAATCAAAAAGTCACAGGCTGGCAAACCTGTACGCCAGCAATACTTACCATAGTCAACACATGGAAGCAACAAAAATGTCCATCAACAGAGGAATGCACCAAGAAGAAGTGGTCCATGTATACAACGGAATAGTACTCCAGTAAAAAATATAAATTAAATTTAAAAAACAAACAAATGTAAGGAGACATCAGCAACTGTGGGTTTCTCCGGGCACATTCCACTCTAATTTATAACCGAAGAACACCACTGGCTGGTAGGTCTGTTTCCCTAGTACCAGCGTGGGGAACGTAGAAAGGCTGCCGCCCTCTGGCCGTTACCTGCAAAAGCAGGTTTAAAGCTTGAGTTAATGGTCACTTCATATGAACTAGTACTGCAGGGCTGTAAATGAAACCTGCCCTCAAAATGTCTTGAGGGAGGTAATGGCCAAAATATTTCAAAAGGTGACACATACTTCAAGTAAACACTTTGAAGAACTAAGCTCTAATCACAGCTGGAAAAATAAAAAGCACATGTCTTAAAGCTCAATTTGAACGCATTATGAGACATATGCAAATTCAACCACAAAGAGGTATCAGCTCAAACCAGTCAGAATAACCATCAGCAAAAAAACTACAAAGAATAAATGCTGAAGGTGCTGTGGAGAAGTGCATACCCTCAACTTTACGTGGGACGTAACCTGGAAAGAGCCACTAAAGAGAACAGAATGGAGGTGCCTTTAAAAGGTAAACATTGAGCTACCATATGATCCAACAGACCCATTCCTGGAACTATAACCTAAGAAGACAGAATTGGAAAGACACAGGCAGGCAAATCTGCATTGCATAGTATTACAATAGCCAAGATATGGAAGTAACCAAAAAGTCCACCGACAGATGGGTGGACAAAGAAGAACTGCTACATGTACACATGGAATATGAGCTAGCGAAAAAATGAAACAATGCCATTTGCAGCACCACAGATGAGTCTAGAAGTAATCACGCAACTTGTAGTAAGTGAGTCAGTGAAAGACACATATCCTATCATATCACATACAGGTGTTACCTAAAAATTGAAACACACGAAGATACTTCCACAGAGAAAGGCAATCACAGATTCAGGACAAAAACTTATGCTTCGCCAAATGGAAAGGTGTGAGGATTGGATACACTACCATATTGAGGTTAACGGAGAGATACCAACACATGTGAAATATATAATCACCAAAGATCTACGGAATACCAAGGGAAGACTACTCAACATTGTGTCATAACCTACATGGGAAAAGGATCTGAAGAAGAATAGATATATGTATATGTGTGAAAGAAGCACATCTTGCACACCTAGAACAAACAAAACATTGTAATCAAGTTTGCTGTGATAAAAAATAAAAATTAACTTAAAACTACGAACAAGAAGTAATGAGACATAAACTTAAAGGGCTTTTTCCTGGCACATTCCATTCTAATTTACAACCTAGAACACCACTTCCAGCAAGGCTCTGTTGCCCTAGTAACCAGATTTGGTAAAGGAGAAATGCTGCCGCCTTGTGGCCCATTCCCGCAAGAGCAGCTTTTAACCCACAGCTAATGGTCACTTAACATTCACAAGGACTCAGGGCTGTAAAGGACACCTGCCCTCAAAATTGTGCTGAGGTAGGGAATGGATAAAACAATTCAAAACAGGCAACATTTTCAAGAAGATAGTATGAAGAGGTAAGTTTTACTCACTCTCTTTTTAGAAAAAGGAAAATGGATAAAAGCTCAACCTCAGGAAGTATTAGACTCATGCAATCTAATCTACAAAAAGTTTTCAACTCACACCAGTCGACTGACCATCAGCAAAAAGCCTACAAACAATCAATGCTGAAGAGGTTTTAGAGAACTCTGTACCCTCTAGCTGCTGGTGAGATGTAAAGTGGTTAACAGCCAATAATGAGAACAGAAAGGAGCTGCGTTTAAAAGGAGAAACTGAGGTACCATTCAATCCAGCAGGCGCACCAATGGGCCTCTCACCTGAGAAGACCAGAATCAAGAAGACCCGGGCTGCAAAAGCTGCACTGCAGCCTTATTCACAATAGACAAGACAGTGAAGCAACCAAAATGTCCATCAACGGATGAAGGGATAAACAAGAAGTGGTCCATGTACACAATGAATACTAGCCATGGAAAACCATGAAACACTGCTCTTGGAGGCACCATAGATGATCTTGGAGATAATCACAGAACATGAGGGAAGTCGGAAAGCAAAAGTCCTATATCCTATGAAATCACTTATAGGCGTTATCTAATAACTGACACAAATGAACATATTTCCACAGGGAAAGGCAATCACAGACTTATTAAAAAAAACTATGCTTACCTAAAAGGAAAGGTGGGGGGAATGGATAAATGAAGATTAGCGTTACCATCTGTATACAAATTCATATTATATACATATATCAAAAAGACCGACCATATAGCAAGGGAGGTTGATGGAACACTCTGTAATAATTTACATGGGAAGAGGATCTCTACATAAATAGATATATATATAATGTGTAAATGAACCAGAGTGTGTACACCTTGGACAAACAACATTCGAACCATTACCCCAATGTAAAAAATTAAAACAACGAACTAGAAGTAATGAGACATAAACTTATGGGTGGTTTTCCTGGCACATTCCATTCAAATTTACAACCCAGGTAAACGACTTCCAGAACGGCTCTGCTGCCCTAGTACCCAGATTCGGGAATGGAGAAATGCTGCCTCCTTGTGGCCGTTTCCCACAACAGCAGCTTTAAACCCACTGCAAAAGGTCACTAAATATTCACCAATTCAGTTCTGTAAATGTCACCTGCCCTCCAAAAAATACTGAGGTCGAAAATCGACCAAAAAATTCAAGAGTGCAACCTTCCAAAAAGACAATTTGAAGAGGTAGATTGTACTCACACTTTTTTTTTCTTTTTTCTTTTAACACAAAAGAAAAAGGCGTGGAAAAATGATGAATTTTAGGAATTTTTAGAGACATGTCAACCCAAATTACAAAAACCTATCAGCTCACACCAGTCAGAATGGCCCTCGACAAAAATGCTGCAAACAATAAATGCTGACGTGATTGTGGAGAAATGAGTACCCTCGATTCTAAGGGGGACGTGGTAAGAGCCACTAATGAAAGCACAACTGAGGTGCCTTGAAAAGGTAACATTGAGCTACCATACCAGTCAATCAATCATACCCACTGCTGGGTGTATCACCTGAGAAAATGAAAATCCAAAAGTCACAGGCTGGCAATCCTGCTCTCCAGCAATAGTTACCATAGGCAACACTTGGAAGCAACGAAAACGTCCATCAACAGAGGAATGCACCAAGAAGAAGTGGTCCATGTCCACAATGGAATATTAGCCATGGAAATCATTGAAGCACTGCTCTTTGAGGCACCATACATGAGCCTGGAGATAATCACAAAACATGAAGTAGGACGGAAAGCAAAAGACCTATATCCTATAATATCACTTATGGCATTATGTAATAACTGACACAAATGAACATATTTCCAAAGAGAAAGACACTCACGGGCTTAGAAAACAAACTATGCTCATCTAAAAGGAAAGGAGGGGGGAATTGATAAATGAAGAATAGTGTTACTATACGTATACAAATACATATTATATACATGTATCAAAAAGACCGAACATATAGCAAGGGAGGTCTATGGAACACTGTAATATTTTACATGGGAAGAGGATCTGTACATTAATAGACGTAGATAATGTACAAATGAACCAGATTGTGTACACCTAGGAAAAACAATATTCTAATCTTTACTCTGATTAAAAAAATGTAAAAAGCCAAGAAGAAGTAATGAGACATAAACTTATGGGGATTTCTCCTGGCAAATTCCATTCTCATTTACAACCTAGGACAACGACTTCCAGAAAGGCTCTGCTGCCCTAGTACCCAGATTGGGGAATGGAGAAATGCTGCCTCCTTGTGGCCGTTTCCCACAACAGCAGCTTTAAACCCACTGCGAAAGGTCACTAAATATTCACCAACTTGCAGTTCTGTAAATGACACCTGCCCTCCAATAAATTTCTGGGGTCAAAAATCGACGAAAAAATTGAAAAGAGGGCAACCTTCGAAGAAGACAATTTCAAGAGGTATATTGTACACACGGTTTTTTCTTTTAAGTGAAAAGAAAAAGGCGTGGGAAAATGATAAAGTTTAGGAATTTTTAAAGATAGGCAAACGGAAATTACAAATACCTATCAGCTCACAGCAGTCAGAATGGCCATCAGCAAAAATGCTGCAAACAATACATGCTGAAGGGATTGTGGAGAAATGTGTACCCTGAGCTCTAAGGGGGACGTGGTAAGAACCATTCCTGTAAACACAATGGAGGTGCTTTGAAAAGGTAAACATTGAGCTACCAGTGAATCAAGCATACCATCTGCTGAGCCTATCACCTGAGAAAATGAGAATCAAAAAGTCACAGGCTGGCAAACCTGTACACCAGCAATACTTACCATAGTCAACACATGGAAGCAACAAAAATGTCCATCAACAGAGGAATGCACCAAGAAGAAGTGGTCCATGTATACAACGGAATAGTACTCCAGTAAAAAATATAAATTAAATTTAAAAAACAAACAAATGTAAGGAGACATCAGCAACTGTGGGTTTCTCCGGGCACATTCCACTCTAATTTATAACCGAAGAACACCACTGGCTGGTAGGTCTGTTTCCCTAGTACCAGCGTGGGGAACGTAGAAAGGCTGCCGCCCTCTGGCCGTTACCTGCAAAAGCAGGTTTAAAGCTTGAGTTAATGGTCACTTCATATGAACTAGTACTGCAGGGCTGTAAATGAAACCTGCCCTCAAAATGTCTTGAGGGAGGTAACGGCCAAAATATTTCAAAAGGTGACACATACTTCAAGTAAACACTTTGAAGAACTAAGCTCTAATCACAGCTGGAAAAATAAAAAGCACATGTCTTAAAGCTCAATTTCAACGCATTATGAGACACATGCAAATTCAACCACAAAGAGGTATCAGCTCAAACCAGTCAGAATAACCATCAGCAAAAAACTACAAAGAATAAATGCTGAAGGTGCTGTGGAGAAGTGCATACCCTCAACTTTACATGGGACGTAACCTGGAAAGAGCCACTAAAGAGAACAGAATGGAGGTGCCTTTAAAAGGTAAACATTGAGCTACCATATGATCCAACAGACCCATTCCTGGAGCTATAACCTAAGAAGACAGAATTGGAAAGACACAGGCAGGCAAATCTGCATTGCATAGTATTACAATAGCCAAGATATGGAAGTAACCAAAAAGTCCACCGACAGATGGGTGGACAAAGAAGAACTGCTACATGTACACATGGAATATGAGCTAGCGAAAAAATGAAACAATGCCATTTGCAGCACCACAGATGAGTCTAGAAGTAATCACGCAACTTGTAGTAAGTGAGTCAGTGAAAGACACATATCCTATCATATCACATACAGGTGTTACCTAAAAATTGAAACAAACGAAGATACTTCCACAGAGAAAGGCAATCACAGATTCAGTACAAAAACTTATGCTTCGCCAAATGGAAAGGTGTGAGGATTGGATACACTACCATATTGAGGTTAACGGAGAGATACAAACACATGTGAAATATATAATCACCAAAGATCTACGGAATACCAAGGGAAGACTACTCAACATTGTGTCATAACCTACATGGGAAAAGGATCTGAAGAAGAATAGATATATGTATATGTGTGAAAGAAGCACATCTTGCACACCTAGAACAAACAAAACATTGTAATCAAGTTTGCTGTGATAAAAAATAAAAATTAACTTAAAACTACAAACAAGAAGTAATGAGACATATACTTAAAGGGCTTTTTCCTGGCACATTCCATTCTAATTTACAACCTAGAACACCACTTCCAGTAAGGCTCTGTTGCCCTAGTAACCAGATTTGGTAAAGGAGAAATGCTGCCGCCTTGTGGCCCATTCCCGCAAGAGCAGCTTTTAACCCACAGCTAATGGTCACTTAACATTCACAAGGACTCAGGGCTGTAAAGGACACCTGCCCTCAAAATTGTGCTGAGGTAGGGAATGGATAAAACAATTCAAAACAGGCAACATTTTCAAGAAGATAGTATGAAGAGGTAAGTTTTACTCACTCTCTTTTTAGAAAAAGGAAAATGGATAAAAGCTCAACCTCAGGAAGTATTAGACTCATGCAATCTAATCTACAAAAAGTTTTCAACTCACACCAGTCGACTGACCATCAGCAAAAAGCCTACAAACAATCAATGCTGAAGAGGTTTTAGAGAACTCTGTACCCTCTAGCTGCTGGTGAGATGTAAAGTGGTTAACAGCCAATAATGAGAACAGAAAGGAGCTGCGTTTAAAAGGAGAAACTGAGGTACCATTCAATCCAGCAGGCGCACCAATGGGCCTCTCACCTGAGAAGACCAGAATCAAGAAGACCCGGGCTGCAAAAGCTGCACTGCAGCCTTATTCACAATAGACAAGACAGTGAAGCAACCAAAATGTCCATCAACGGATGAAGGGATAAACAAGAAGTGGTCCATGTACACAATGAATACTAGCCATGGAAAACCATGAAACACTGCTCTTGGAGGCACCATAGATGATCTTGGAGATAATCACAGAACATGAGGGAAGTCGGAAAGCAAAAGTCCTATATCCTATGAAATCACTTATAGGCGTTATCTAATAACTGACACAAATGAACATATTTCCACAGGGAAAGGCAATCACAGACTTATAAAAAAAAACTATGCTTACCTAAAAGGAAAGGTGGGGGGAATGGATAAATGAAGATTAGCGTTACCATCTGTATACAAATTTATATTATATACATATATCAAAAAGACCGACCATATAGCAAGGGAGGTTGATGGAACACTCTGTAATAATTTACATGGGAAGAGGATCTCTACATAAATAGATATATATATAATGTGTAAATGAACCAGAGTGTGTACACCTTGGACAAACAACATTCGAACCATTACCCCAATGTAAAAAATTAAAACAACGAACTAGAAGTAATGAGACATAAACTTATGGGTGGTTTTCCTGGCACATTCCATTCAAATTTACAACCCAGGTAAACGACTTCCAGAACGGCTCTGCTGCCCTAGTACCCAGATTCGGGAATGGAGAAATGCTGCCTCCTTGTGGCCGTTTCCCACAACAGCAGCTTTAAACCCACTGCAAAAGGTCACTAAATATTCACCAATTCAGTTCTGTAAATGTCACCTGCCCTCCAAAAAATACTGAGGTCGAAAATCGACCAAAAAATTCAAGAGTGCAACCTTCCAAAAAGACAATTTGAAGAGGTAGATTGTACTCACACTTTTTTTTTCTTTTTTCTTTTAACACAAAAGAAAAAGGCGTGGAAAAATGATGAATTTTAGGAATTTTTAGAGACATGTCAACCCAAATTACAAAAACCTATCAGCTCACACCAGTCAGAATGGCCCTCGACAAAAATGCTGCAAACAATAAATGCTGACGTGATTGTGGAGAAATGAGTACCCTCGATTCTAAGGGGGACGTGGTAAGAGCCACTAATGAAAGCACAACTGAGGTGCCTTGAAAAGGTAACATTGAGCTACCATACCAGTCAATCAATCATACCCACTGCTGGGTGTATCACCTGAGAAAATGAAAATCCAAAAGTCACAGGCTGGCAATCCTGCTCTCCAGCAATAGTTACCATAGGCAACACTTGGAAGCAACGAAAACGTCCATCAACAGAGGAATGCACCAACAAGAAGTGGTCCATGTCCACAATGGAATATTAGCCATGGAAATCATTGAAGCACTGCTCTTTGAGGCACCATACATGAGCCTGGAGATAATCACAAAACATGAAGTAGGACGGAAAGCAAAAGACCTATATCCTATAATATCACTTATGGCATTATGTAATAACTGACACAAATGAACATATTTCCAAAGAGAAAGACACTCACGGGCTTAGAAAACAAACTATGCTCATCTAAAAGGAAAGGAGGGGGGAATTGATAAATGAAGAATAGTGTTACTATACGTATACAAATACATATTATATACATGTATCAAAAAGACCGAACATATAGCAAGGGAGGTCTATGGAACACTGTAATATTTTACATGGGAAGAGGATCTGTACATTAATAGACGTAGATAATGTACAAATGAACCAGATTGTGTACACCTAGGAAAAACAATATTCTAATCTTTACTCTGATTAAAAAAATGTAAAAAGCCAAGAAGAAGTAATGAGACATAAACTTATGGGGATTTCTCCTGGCAAATTCCATTCTCATTTACAACCTAGGACAACGACTTCCAGAAAGGCTCTGCTGCCCTAGTACCCAGATTGGGGAATGGAGAAATGCTGCCTCCTTGTGGCCGTTTCCCACAACAGCAGCTTTAAACCCACTGCGAAAGGTCACTAAATATTCACCAACTTGCAGTTCTGTAAATGACACCTGCCCTCCAATAAATTTCTGGGGTCAAAAATCGACGAAAAAATTGAAAAGAGGGCAACCTTCGAAGAAGACAATTTCAAGAGGTATATTGTACACACGGTTTTTTCTTTTAAGTGAAAAGAAAAAGGCGTGGGAAAATGATAAAGTTTAGGAATTTTTAAAGATAGGCAAACGGAAATTACAAATACCTATCAGCTCACAGCAGTCAGAATGGCCATCAGCAAAAATGCTGCAAACAATACATGCTGAAGGGATTGTGGAGAAATGTGTACCCTGAGCTCTAAGGGGGACGTGGTAAGAACCATTCCTGTAAACACAATGGAGGTGCTTTGAAAAGGTAAACATTGAGCTACCAGTGAATCAAGCATACCATCTGCTGAGCCTATCACCTGAGAAAATGAGAATCAAAAAGTCACAGGCTGGCAAACCTGTACGCCAGCAATACTTACCATAGTCAACACATGGAAGCAACAAAAATGTCCATCAACAGAGGAATGCACCAAGAAGAAGTGGTCCATGTATACAACGGAATAGTACTCCAGTAAAAAATATAAATTAAATTTAAAAAACAAACAAATGTAAGGAGACATCAGCAACTGTGGGTTTCTCCGGGCACATTCCACTCTAATTTATAACCGAAGAACACCACTGGCTGGTAGGTCTGTTTCCCTAGTACCAGCGTGGGGAACGTAGAAAGGCTGCCGCCCTCTGGCCGTTACCTGCAAAAGCAGGTTTAAAGCTTGAGTTAATGGTCACTTCATATGAACTAGTACTGCAGGGCTGTAAATGAAACCTGCCCTCAAAATGTCTTGAGGGAGGTAATGGCCAAAATATTTCAAAAGGTGACACATACTTCAAGTAAACACTTTGAAGAACTAAGCTCTAATCACAGCTGGAAAAATAAAAAGCACATGTCTTAAAGCTCAATTTGAACGCATTATGAGACATATGCAAATTCAACCACAAAGAGGTATCAGCTCAAACCAGTCAGAATAACCATCAGCAAAAAAACTACAAAGAATAAATGCTGAAGGTGCTGTGGAGAAGTGCATACCCTCAACTTTACGTGGGACGTAACCTGGAAAGAGCCACTAAAGAGAACAGAATGGAGGTGCCTTTAAAAGGTAAACATTGAGCTACCATATGATCCAACAGACCCATTCCTGGAACTATAACCTAAGAAGACAGAATTGGAAAGACACAGGCAGGCAAATCTGCATTGCATAGTATTACAATAGCCAAGATATGGAAGTAACCAAAAAGTCCACCGACAGATGGGTGGACAAAGAAGAACTGCTACATGTACACATGGAATATGAGCTAGCGAAAAAATGAAACAATGCCATTTGCAGCACCACAGATGAGTCTAGAAGTAATCACGCAACTTGTAGTAAGTGAGTCAGTGAAAGACACATATCCTATCATATCACATACAGGTGTTACCTAAAAATTGAAACACACGAAGATACTTCCACAGAGAAAGGCAATCACAGATTCAGGACAAAAACTTATGCTTCGCCAAATGGAAAGGTGTGAGGATTGGATACACTACCATATTGAGGTTAACGGAGAGATACCAACACATGTGAAATATATAATCACCAAAGATCTACGGAATACCAAGGGAAGACTACTCAACATTGTGTCATAACCTACATGGGAAAAGGATCTGAAGAAGAATAGATATATGTATATGTGTGAAAGAAGCACATCTTGCACACCTAGAACAAACAAAACATTGTAATCAAGTTTGCTGTGATAAAAAATAAAAATTAACTTAAAACTACGAACAAGAAGTAATGAGACATAAACTTAAAGGGCTTTTTCCTGGCACATTCCATTCTAATTTACAACCTAGAACACCACTTCCAGCAAGGCTCTGTTGCCCTAGTAACCAGATTTGGTAAAGGAGAAATGCTGCCGCCTTGTGGCCCATTCCCGCAAGAGCAGCTTTTAACCCACAGCTAATGGTCACTTAACATTCACAAGGACTCAGGGCTGTAAAGGACACCTGCCCTCAAAATTGTGCTGAGGTAGGGAATGGATAAAACAATTCAAAACAGGCAACATTTTCAAGAAGATAGTATGAAGAGGTAAGTTTTACTCACTCTCTTTTTAGAAAAAGGAAAATGGATAAAAGCTCAACCTCAGGAAGTATTAGACTCATGCAATCTAATCTACAAAAAGTTTTCAACTCACACCAGTCGACTGACCATCAGCAAAAAGCCTACAAACAATCAATGCTGAAGAGGTTTTAGAGAACTCTGTACCCTCTAGCTGCTGGTGAGATGTAAAGTGGTTAACAGCCAATAATGAGAACAGAAAGGAGCTGCGTTTAAAAGGAGAAACTGAGGTACCATTCAATCCAGCAGGCGCACCAATGGGCCTCTCACCTGAGAAGACCAGAATCAAGAAGACCCGGGCTGCAAAAGCTGCACTGCAGCCTTATTCACAATAGACAAGACAGTGAAGCAACCAAAATGTCCATCAACGGATGAAGGGATAAACAAGAAGTGGTCCATGTACACAATGAATACTAGCCATGGAAAACCATGAAACACTGCTCTTGGAGGCACCATAGATGATCTTGGAGATAATCACAGAACATGAGGGAAGTCGGAAAGCAAAAGTCCTATATCCTATGAAATCACTTATAGGCGTTATCTAATAACTGACACAAATGAACATATTTCCACAGGGAAAGGCAATCACAGACTTATTAAAAAAAACTATGCTTACCTAAAAGGAAAGGTGGGGGGAATGGATAAATGAAGATTAGCGTTACCATCTGTATACAAATTCATATTATATACATATATCAAAAAGACCGACCATATAGCAAGGGAGGTTGATGGAACACTCTGTAATAATTTACATGGGAAGAGGATCTCTACATAAATAGATATATATATAATGTGTAAATGAACCAGAGTGTGTACACCTTGGACAAACAACATTCGAACCATTACCCCAATGTAAAAAATTAAAACAACGAACTAGAAGTAATGAGACATAAACTTATGGGTGGTTTTCCTGGCACATTCCATTCAAATTTACAACCCAGGTAAACGACTTCCAGAACGGCTCTGCTGCCCTAGTACCCAGATTCGGGAATGGAGAAATGCTGCCTCCTTGTGGCCGTTTCCCACAACAGCAGCTTTAAACCCACTGCAAAAGGTCACTAAATATTCACCAATTCAGTTCTGTAAATGTCACCTGCCCTCCAAAAAATACTGAGGTCGAAAATCGACCAAAAAATTCAAGAGTGCAACCTTCCAAAAAGACAATTTGAAGAGGTAGATTGTACTCACACTTTTTTTTTCTTTTTTCTTTTAACACAAAAGAAAAAGGCGTGGAAAAATGATGAATTTTAGGAATTTTTAGAGACATGTCAACCCAAATTACAAAAACCTATCAGCTCACACCAGTCAGAATGGCCCTCGACAAAAATGCTGCAAACAATAAATGCTGACGTGATTGTGGAGAAATGAGTACCCTCGATTCTAAGGGGGACGTGGTAAGAGCCACTAATGAAAGCACAACTGAGGTGCCTTGAAAAGGTAACATTGAGCTACCATACCAGTCAATCAATCATACCCACTGCTGGGTGTATCACCTGAGAAAATGAAAATCCAAAAGTCACAGGCTGGCAATCCTGCTCTCCAGCAATAGTTACCATAGGCAACACTTGGAAGCAACGAAAACGTCCATCAACAGAGGAATGCACCAAGAAGAAGTGGTCCATGTCCACAATGGAATATTAGCCATGGAAATCATTGAAGCACTGCTCTTTGAGGCACCATACATGAGCCTGGAGATAATCACAAAACATGAAGTAGGACGGAAAGCAAAAGACCTATATCCTATAATATCACTTATGGCATTATGTAATAACTGACACAAATGAACATATTTCCAAAGAGAAAGACACTCACGGGCTTAGAAAACAAACTATGCTCATCTAAAAGGAAAGGAGGGGGGAATTGATAAATGAAGAATAGTGTTACTATACGTATACAAATACATATTATATACATGTATCAAAAAGACCGAACATATAGCAAGGGAGGTCTATGGAACACTGTAATATTTTACATGGGAAGAGGATCTGTACATTAATAGACGTAGATAATGTACAAATGAACCAGATTGTGTACACCTAGGAAAAACAATATTCTAATCTTTACTCTGATTAAAAAAATGTAAAAAGCCAAGAAGAAGTAATGAGACATAAACTTATGGGGATTTCTCCTGGCAAATTCCATTCTCATTTACAACCTAGGACAACGACTTCCAGAAAGGCTCTGCTGCCCTAGTACCCAGATTGGGGAATGGAGAAATGCTGCCTCCTTGTGGCCGTTTCCCACAACAGCAGCTTTAAACCCACTGCGAAAGGTCACTAAATATTCACCAACTTGCAGTTCTGTAAATGACACCTGCCCTCCAATAAATTTCTGGGGTCAAAAATCGACGAAAAAATTGAAAAGAGGGCAACCTTCGAAGAAGACAATTTCAAGAGGTATATTGTACACACGGTTTTTTCTTTTAAGTGAAAAGAAAAAGGCGTGGGAAAATGATAAAGTTTAGGAATTTTTAAAGATAGGCAAACGGAAATTACAAATACCTATCAGCTCACAGCAGTCAGAATGGCCATCAGCAAAAATGCTGCAAACAATACATGCTGAAGGGATTGTGGAGAAATGTGTACCCTGAGCTCTAAGGGGGACGTGGTAAGAACCATTCCTGTAAACACAATGGAGGTGCTTTGAAAAGGTAAACATTGAGCTACCAGTGAATCAAGCATACCATCTGCTGAGCC
The DNA here is from genome assembly GCF_028564815.1 of Eubalaena glacialis. Taxonomy (NCBI): domain Eukaryota; kingdom Metazoa; phylum Chordata; class Mammalia; order Artiodactyla; family Balaenidae; genus Eubalaena; species Eubalaena glacialis. The sequence goes on along the minus strand of NC_083723.1, from coordinate 28,868,267 downwards.
TATCACCTGAGAAAATGAGAATCAAAAAGTCACAGGCTGGCAAACCTGTACACCAGCAATACTTACCATAGTCAACACATGGAAGCAACAAAAATGTCCATCAACAGAGGAATGCACCAAGAAGAAGTGGTCCATGTATACAACGGAATAGTACTCCAGTAAAAAATATAAATTAAATTTAAAAAACAAACAAATGTAAGGAGACATCAGCAACTGTGGGTTTCTCCGGGCACATTCCACTCTAATTTATAACCGAAGAACACCACTGGCTGGTAGGTCTGTTTCCCTAGTACCAGCGTGGGGAACGTAGAAAGGCTGCCGCCCTCTGGCCGTTACCTGAAAAAGCAGGTTTAAAGCTTGAGTTAATGGTCACTTCATATGAACTAGTACTGCAGGGCTGTAAATGAAACCTGCCCTCAAAATGTCTTGAGGGAGGTAATGGCCAAAATATTTCAAAAGGTGACACATACTTCAAGTAAACACTTTGAAGAACTAAGCTCTAATCACAGCTGGAAAAATAAAAAGCACATGTCTTAAAGCTCAATTTGAACGCATTATGAGACATATGCAAATTCAACCACAAAGAGGTATCAGCTCAAACCAGTCAGAATAACCATCAGCAAAAAAACTACAAAGAATAAATGCTGAAGGTGCTGTGGAGAAGTGCATACCCTCAACTTTACGTGGGCCGTAACCTGGAAAGAGCCACTAAAGAGAACAGAATGGAGGTGCCTTTAAAAGGTAAACATTGAGCTACCATATGATCCAACAGACCCATTCCTGGAACTATAACCTAAGAAGACAGAATTGGAAAGACACAGGCAGGCAAATCTGCATTGCATAGTATTACAATAGCCAAGATATGGAAGTAACCAAAAAGTCCACCGACAGATGGGTGGACAAAGAAGAACTGCTACATGTACACATGGAATATGAGCTAGCGAAAAAATGAAACAATGCCATTTGCAGCACCACAGATGAGTCTAGAAGTAATCACGCAACTTGTAGTAAGTGAGTCAGTGAAAGACACATATCCTATCATATCACATACAGGTGTTACCTAAAAATTGAAACAAACGAAGATACTTCCACAGAGAAAGGCAATCACAGATTCAGTACAAAAACTTATGCTTCGCCAAATGGAAAGGTGTGAGGATTGGATACACTACCATATTGAGGTTAACGGAGAGATACAAACACATGTGAAATATATAATCACCAAAGATCTACGGAATACCAAGGGAAGACTACTCAACATTGTGTCATAACCTACATGGGAAAAGGATCTGAAGAAGAATAGATATATGTATATGTGTGAAAGAAGCACATCTTGCACACCTAGAACAAACAAAACATTGTAATCAAGTTTGCTGTGATAAAAAATAAAAATTAACTTAAAACTACGAACAAGAAGTAATGAGACATAAACTTAAAGGGCTTTTTCCTGGCACATTCCATTCTAATTTACAACCTAGAACACCACTTCCAGTAAGGCTCTGTTGCCCTAGTAACCAGATTTGGTAAAGGAGAAATGCTGCCGCCTTGTGGCCCATTCCCGCAAGAGCAGCTTTTAACCCACAGCTAATGGTCACTTAACATTCACAAGGACTCAGGGCTGTAAAGGACACCTGCCCTCAAAATTGTGCTGAGGTAGGGAATGGATAAAACAATTCAAAACAGGCAACATTTTCAAGAAGATAGTATGAAGAGGTAAGTTTTACTCACTCTCTTTTTAGAAAAAGGAAAATGGATAAAAGCTCAACCTCAGGAAGTATTAGACTCATGCAATCTAATCTACAAAAAGTTTTCAACTCACACCAGTCGACTGACCATCAGCAAAAAGCCTACAAACAATCAATGCTGAAGAGGTTTTAGAGAACTCTGTACCCTCTAGCTGCTGGTGAGATGTAAAGTGGTTAACAGCCAATAATGAGAACAGAAAGGAGCTGCGTTTAAAAGGAGAAACTGAGGTACCATTCAATCCAGCAGGCGCACCAATGGGCCTCTCACCTGAGAAGACCAGAATCAAGAAGACCCGGGCTGCAAAAGCTGCACTGCAGCCTTATTCACAATAGACAAGACAGTGAAGCAACCAAAATGTCCATCAACGGATGAAGGGATAAACAAGAAGTGGTCCATGTACACAATGAATACTAGCCATGGAAAACCATGAAACACTGCTCTTGGAGGCACCATAGATGATCTTGGAGATAATCACAGAACATGAGGGAAGTCGGAAAGCAAAAGTCCTATATCCTATGAAATCACTTATAGGCGTTATCTAATAACTGACACAAATGAACATATTTCCACAGGGAAAGGCAATCACAGACTTATAAAAAAAAACTATGCTTACCTAAAAGGAAAGGTGGGGGGAATGGATAAATGAAGATTAGCGTTACCATCTGTATACAAATTCATATTATATACATATATCAAAAAGACCGACCATATAGCAAGGGAGGTTGATGGAACACTCTGTAATAATTTACATGGGAAGAGGATCTCTACATAAATAGATATATATAATGTGTAAATGAACCAGAGTGTGTACACCTTGGACAAACAACATTCGAACCATTACCCCAATGTAAAAAATTAAAACAACGAACTAGAAGTAATGAGACATAAACTTATGGGTGGTTTTCCTGGCACATTCCATTCAAATTTACAACCCAGGTAAACGACTTCCAGAACGGCTCTGCTGCCCTAGTACCCAGATTCGGGAATGGAGAAATGCTGCCTCCTTGTGGCCGTTTCCCACAACAGCAGCTTTAAACCCACTGCAAAAGGTCACTAAATATTCACCAATTCAGTTCTGTAAATGTCACCTGCCCTCCAAAAAATACTGAGGTCGAAAATCGACCAAAAAATTCAAGAGTGCAACCTTCCAAAAAGACAATTTGAAGAGGTAGATTGTACTCACACTTTTTTTTTCTTTTTTCTTTTAACACAAAAGAAAAAGGCGTGGAAAAATGATGAATTTTAGGAATTTTTAGAGACATGTCAACCCAAATTACAAAAACCTATCAGCTCACACCAGTCAGAATGGCCCTCGACAAAAATGCTGCAAACAATAAATGCTGACGTGATTGTGGAGAAATGAGTACCCTCGATTCTAAGGGGGACGTGGTAAGAGCCACTAATGAAAGCACAACTGAGGTGCCTTGAAAAGGTAACATTGAGCTACCATACCAGTCAATCAATCATACCCACTGCTGGGTGTATCACCTGAGAAAATGAAAATCCAAAAGTCACAGGCTGGCAATCCTGCTCTCCAGCAATAGTTACCATAGGCAACACTTGGAAGCAACGAAAACGTCCATCAACAGAGGAATGCACCAACAAGAAGTGGTCCATGTCCACAATGGAATATTAGCCATGGAAATCATTGAAGCACTGCTCTTTGAGGCACCATACATGAGCCTGGAGATAATCACAAAACATGAAGTAGGACGGAAAGCAAAAGACCTATATCCTATAATATCACTTATGGCATTATGTAATAACTGACACAAATGAACATATTTCCAAAGAGAAAGACACTCACGGGCTTAGAAAACAAACTATGCTCATCTAAAAGGAAAGGAGGGGGGAATTGATAAATGAAGAATAGTGTTACTATACGTATACAAATACATATTATATACATGTATCAAAAAGACCGAACATATAGCAAGGGAGGTCTATGGAACACTGTAATATTTTACATGGGAAGAGGATCTGTACATTAATAGACGTAGATAATGTACAAATGAACCAGATTGTGTACACCTAGGAAAAACAATATTCTAATCTTTACTCTGATTAAAAAAATGTAAAAACCCAAGAAGAAGTAATGAGACATAAACTTATGGGGATTTCTCCTGGCAAATTCCATTCTCATTTACAACCTAGGACAACGACTTCCAGAAAGGCTCTGCTGCCCTAGTACCCAGATTGGGGAATGGAGAAATGCTGCCTCCTTGTGGCCGTTTCCCACAACAGCAGCTTTAAACCCACTGCGAAAGGTCACTAAATATTCACCAACTTGCAGTTCTGTAAATGACACCTGCCCTCCAATAAATTTCTGGGGTCAAAAATCGACGAAAAAATTGAAAAGAGGGCAACCTTCGAAGAAGACAATTTCAAGAGGTATATTGTACACACGGTTTTTTCTTTTAAGTGAAAAGAAAAAGGCGTGGGAAAATGATAAAGTTTAGGAATTTTTAAAGATAGGCAAACGGAAATTACAAATACCTATCAGCTCACAGCAGTCAGAATGGCCATCAGCAAAAATGCTGCAAACAATACATGCTGAAGGGATTGTGGAGAAATGTGTACCCTGAGCTCTAAGGGGGACGTGGTAAGAACCATTCCTGTAAACACAATGGAGGTGCTTTGAAAAGGTAAACATTGAGCTACCAGTGAATCAAGCATACCATCTGCTGAGCCTATCACTTGAGAAAATGAGAATCAAAAAGTCACAGGCTGGCAAACCTGTACGCCAGCAATACTTACCATAGTCAACACATGGAAGCAACAAAAATGTCCATCAACAGAGGAATGCACCAAGAAGAAGTGGTCCATGTATACAACGGAATAGTACTCCAGTAAAAAATATAAATTAAATTTAAAAAACAAACAAATGTAAGGAGACATCAGCAACTGTGGGTTTCTCCGGGCACATTCCACTCTAATTTATAACCGAAGAACACCACTGGCTGGTAGGTCTGTTTCCCTAGTACCAGCGTGGGGAACGTAGAAAGGCTGCCGCCCTCTGGCCGTTACCTGCAAAAGCAGGTTTAAAGCTTGAGTTAATGGTCACTTCATATGAACTAGTACTGCAGGGCTGTAAATGAAACCTGCCCTCAAAATGTCTTGAGGGAGGTAATGGCCAAAATATTTCAAAAGGTGACACATACTTCAAGTAAACACTTTGAAGAACTAAGCTCTAAACACAGCTGGAAAAATAAAAAGCACATGTCTTAAAGCTCAATTTCAACGCATTATGAGACATATGCAAATTCAACCACAAAGAGGTATCAGCTCAAACCAGTCAGAATAACCATCAGCAAAAAAACTACAAAGAATAAATGCTGAAGGTGCTGTGGAGAAGTGCATACCCTCAACTTTACGTGGGCCGTAACCTGGAAAGAGCCACTAAAGAGAACAGAATGGAGGTGCCTTTAAAAGGTAAACATTGAGCTACCATATGATCCAACAGACCCATTCCTGGAACTATAACCTAAGAAGACAGAATTGGAAAGACACAGGCAGGCAAATCTGCATTGCATAGTATTACAATAGCCAAGATATGGAAGTAACCAAAAAGTCCACCGACAGATGGGTGGACAAAGAAGAACTGCTACATGTACACATGGAATATGAGCTAGCGAAAAAATGAAACAATGCCATTTGCAGCACCACAGATGAGTCTAGAAGTAATCACGCAACTTGTAGTAAGTGAGTCAGTGAAAGACACATATCCTATCATATCACATACAGGTGTTACCTAAAAATTGAAACAAACGAAGATACTTCCACAGAGAAAGGCAATCACAGATTCAGTACAAAAACTTATGCTTCGCCAAATGGAAAGGTGTGAGGATTGGATACACTACCATATTGAGGTTAACGGAGAGATACAAACACATGTGAAATATATAATCACCAAAGATCTACGGAATACCAAGGGAAGACTACTCAACATTGTGTCATAACCTACATGGGAAAAGGATCTGAAGAAGAATAGATATATGTATATGTGTGAAAGAAGCACATCTTGCACACCTAGAACAAACAAAACATTGTAATCAAGTTTGCTGTGATAAAAAATAAAAATTAACTTAAAACTACGAACAAGAAGTAATGAGACATAAACTTAAAGGGCTTTTTCCTGGCACATTCCATTCTAATTTACAACCTAGAACACCACTTCCAGCAAGGCTCTGTTGCCCTAGTAACCAGATTTGGTAAAGGAGAAATGCTGCCGCCTTGTGGCCCATTCCCGCAAGAGCAGCTTTTAACCCACAGCTAATGGTCACTTAACATTCACAAGGACTCAGGGCTGTAAAGGACACCTGCCCTCAAAATTGTGCTGAGGTAGGGAATGGATAAAACAATTCAAAACAGGCAACATTTTCAAGAAGATAGTATGAAGAGGTAAGTTTTACTCACTCTCTTTTTAGAAAAAGGAAAATGGATAAAAGCTCAACCTCAGGAAGTATTAGACTCATGCAATCTAATCTACAAAAAGTTTTCAACTCACACCAGTCGACTGACCATCAGCAAAAAGCCTATAAACAATCAATGCTGAAGAGATTTTAGAGAACTCTGTACCCTCTAGCTGCTGGTGAGATGTAAAGTGGTTAACAGCCAATAATGAGAACAGAAAGGAGCTGCGTTTAAAAGGAGAAACTGAGGTACCATTCAATCCAGCAGGCGCACCAATGGGCCTCTCACCTGAGAAGACCAGAATCAAGAAGACCCGGGCTGCAAAAGCTGCACTGCAGCCTTATTCACAATAGACAAGACAGTGAAGCAACCAAAATGTCCATCAACGGATGAAGGGATAAACAAGAAGTGGTCCATGTACACAATGAATACTAGCCATGGAAAACCATGAAACACTGCTCTTGGAGGCACCATAGATGATCTTGGAGATAATCACAGAACATGAGGGAAGTCGGAAAGCAAAAGTCCTATATCCTATGAAATCACTTATAGGCGTTATCTAATAACTGACACAAATGAACATATTTCCACAGGGAAAGGCAATCACAGACTTATTAAAAAAAACTATGCTTACCTAAAAGGAAAGGTGGGGGGAATGGATAAATGAAGATTAGCGTTACCATCTGTATACAAATTCATATTATATACATATATCAAAAAGACCGACCATATAGCAAGGGAGGTTGATGGAACACTCTGTAATAATTTACATGGGAAGAGGATCTCTACATAAATAGATATATATATAATGTGTAAATGAACCAGAGTGTGTACACCTTGGACAAACAACATTCGAACCATTACCCCAATGTAAAAAATTAAAACAACGAACTAGAAGTAATGAGACATAAACTTATGGGTGGTTTTCCTGGCACATTCCATTCAAATTTACAACCCAGGTAAACGACTTCCAGAACGGCTCTGCTGCCCTAGTACCCAGATTCGGGAATGGAGAAATGCTGCCTCCTTGTGGCCGTTTCCCACAACAGCAGCTTTAAACCCACTGCAAAAGGTCACTAAATATTCACCAATTCAGTTCTGTAAATGTCACCTGCCCTCCAAAAAATACTGAGGTCGAAAATCGACCAAAAAATTCAAGAGTGCAACCTTCCAAAAAGACAATTTGAAGAGGTAGATTGTACTCACACTTTTTTTTTCTTTTTTCTTTTAACACAAAAGAAAAAGGCGTGGAAAAATGATGAATTTTAGGAATTTTTAGAGACATGTCAACCCAAATTACAAAAACCTATCAGCTCACACCAGTCAGAATGGCCCTCGACAAAAATGCTGCAAACAATAAATGCTGACGTGATTGTGGAGAAATGAGTACCCTCGATTCTAAGGGGGACGTGGTAAGAGCCACTAATGAAAGCACAACTGAGGTGCCTTGAAAAGGTAACATTGAGCTACCATACCAGTCAATCAATCATACCCACTGCTGGGTGTATCACCTGAGAAAATGAAAATCCAAAAGTCACAGGCTGGCAATCCTGCTCTCCAGCAATAGTTACCATAGGCAACACTTGGAAGCAACGAAAACGTCCATCAACAGAGGAATGCACCAAGAAGAAGTGGTCCATGTCCACAATGGAATATTAGCCATGGAAATCATTGAAGCACTGCTCTTTGAGGCACCATACATGAGCCTGGAGATAATCACAAAACATGAAGTAGGACGGAAAGCAAAAGACCTATATCCTATAATATCACTTATGGCATTATGTAATAACTGACACAAATGAACATATTTCCAAAGAGAAAGACACTCACGGGCTTAGAAAACAAACTATGCTCATCTAAAAGGAAAGGAGGGGGGAATTGATAAATGAAGAATAGTGTTACTATACGTATACAAATACATATTATATACATGTATCAAAAAGACCGAACATATAGCAAGGGAGGTCTATGGAACACTGTAATATTTTACATGGGAAGAGGATCTGTACATTAATAGACGTAGATAATGTACAAATGAACCAGATTGTGTACACCTAGGAAAAACAATATTCTAATCTTTACTCTGATTAAAAAAATGTAAAAAGCCAAGAAGAAGTAATGAGACATAAACTTATGGGGATTTCTCCTGGCAAATTCCATTCTCATTTACAACCTAGGACAACGACTTCCAGAAAGGCTCTGCTGCCCTAGTACCCAGATTGGGGAATGGAGAAATGCTGCCTCCTTGTGGCCGTTTCCCACAACAGCAGCTTTAAACCCACTGCGAAAGGTCACTAAATATTCACCAACTTGCAGTTCTGTAAATGACACCTGCCCTCCAATAAATTTCTGGGGTCAAAAATCGACGAAAAAATTGAAAAGAGGGCAACCTTCGAAGAAGACAATTTCAAGAGGTATATTGTACACACGGTTTTTTCTTTTAAGTGAAAAGAAAAAGGCGTGGGAAAATGATAAAGTTTAGGAATTTTTAAAGATAGGCAAACGGAAATTACAAATACCTATCAGCTCACAGCAGTCAGAATGGCCATCAGCAAAAATGCTGCAAACAATACATGCTGAAGGGATTGTGGAGAAATGTGTACCCTGAGCTCTAAGGGGGACGTGGTAAGAACCATTCCTGTAAACACAATGGAGGTGCTTTGAAAAGGTAAACATTGAGCTACCAGTGAATCAAGCATACCATCTGCTGAGCCTATCACCTGAGAAAATGAGAATCAAAAAGTCACAGGCTGGCAAACCTGTACGCCAGCAATACTTACCATAGTCAACACATGGAAGCAACAAAAATGTCCATCAACAGAGGAATGCACCAAGAAGAAGTGGTCCATGTATACAACGGAATAGTACTCCAGTAAAAAATATAAATTAAATTTAAAAAACAAACAAATGTAAGGAGACATCAGCAACTGTGGGTTTCTCCGGGCACATTCCACTCTAATTTATAACCGAAGAACACCACTGGCTGGTAGGTCTGTTTCCCTAGTACCAGCGTGGGGAACGTAGAAAGGCTGCCGCCCTCTGGCCGTTACCTGCAAAAGCAGGTTTAAAGCTTGAGTTAATGGTCACTTCATATGAACTAGTACTGCAGGGCTGTAAATGAAACCTGCCCTCAAAATGTCTTGAGGGAGGTAATGGCCAAAATATTTCAAAAGGTGACACATACTTCAAGTAAACACTTTGAAGAACTAAGCTCTAATCACAGCTGGAAAAATAAAAAGCACATGTCTTAAAGCTCAATTTGAACGCATTATGAGACATATGCAAATTCAACCACAAAGAGGTATCAGCTCAAACCAGTCAGAATAACCATCAGCAAAAAAACTACAAAGAATAAATGCTGAAGGTGCTGTGGAGAAGTGCATACCCTCAACTTTACGTGGGCCGTAACCTGGAAAGAGCCACTAAAGAGAACAGAATGGAGGTGCCTTTAAAAGGTAAACATTGAGCTACCATATGATCCAACAGACCCATTCCTGGAACTATAACCTAAGAAGACAGAATTGGAAAGACACAGGCAGGCAAATCTGCATTGCATAGTATTACAATAGCCAAGATATGGAAGTAACCAAAAAGTCCACCGACAGATGGGTGGACAAAGAAGAACTGCTACATGTACACATGGAATATGAGCTAGCGAAAAAATGAAACAATGCCATTTGCAGCACCACAGATGAGTCTAGAAGTAATCACGCAACTTGTAGTAAGTGAGTCAGTGAAAGACACATATCCTATCATATCACATACAGGTGTTACCTAAAAATTGAAACAAACGAAGATACTTCCACAGAGAAAGGCAATCACAGATTCAGTACAAAAACTTATGCTTCGCCAAATGGAAAGGTGTGAGGATTGGATACACTACCATATTGAGGTTAACGGAGAGATACAAACACATGTGAAATATATAATCACCAAAGATCTACGGAATACCAAGGGAAGACTACTCAACATTGTGTCATAACCTACATGGGAAAAGGATCTGAAGAAGAATAGATATATGTATATGTGTGAAAGAAGCACATCTTGCACACCTAGAACAAACAAAACATTGTAATCAAGTTTGCTGTGATAAAAAATAAAAATTAACTTAAAACTACAAACAAGAAGTAATGAGACATATACTTAAAGGGCTTTTTCCTGGCACATTCCATTCTAATTTACAACCTAGAACACCACTTCCAGTAAGGCTCTGTTGCCCTAGTAACCAGATTTGGTAAAGGAGAAATGCTGCCGCCTTGTGGCCCATTCCCGCAAGAGCAGCTTTTAACCCACAGCTAATGGTCACTTAACATTCACAAGGACTCAGGGCTGTAAAGGACACCTGCCCTCAAAATTGTGCTGAGGTAGGGAATGGATAAAACAATTCAAAACAGGCAACATTTTCAAGAAGATAGTATGAAGAGGTAAGTTTTACTCACTCTCCTTTTAGAAAAAGGAAAATGGATAAAAGCTCAACCTCAGGAAGTATTAGACTCATGCAATCTAATCTACAAAAAGTTTTCAACTCACACCAGTCGACTGACCATCAGCAAAAAGCCTACAAACAATCAATGCTGAAGAGGTTTTAGAGAACTCTGTACCCTCTAGCTGCTGGTGAGATGTAAAGTGGTTAACAGCCAATAATGAGAACAGAAAGGAGCTGCGTTTAAAAGGAGAAACTGAGGTACCATTCAATCCAGCAGGCGCACCAATGGGCCTCTCACCTGAGAAGACCAGAATCAAGAAGACCCGGGCTGCAAAAGCTGCACTGCAGCCTTATTCACAATAGACAAGACAGTGAAGCAACCAAAATGTCCATCAACGGATGAAGGGATAAACAAGAAGTGGTCCATGTACACAATGAATACTAGCCATGGAAAACCATGAAACACTGCTCTTGGAGGCACCATAGATGATCTTGGAGATAATCACAGAACATGAGGGAAGTCGGAAAGCAAAAGTCCTATATCCTATGAAATCACTTATAGGCGTTATCTAATAACTGACACAAATGAACATATTTCCACAGGGAAAGGCAATCACAGACTTATAAAAAAAAATATGCTTACCTAAAAGGAAAGGTGGGGGGAATGGATAAATGAAGATTAGCGTTACCATCTGTATACAAATTCATATTATATACATATATCAAAAAGACCGACCATATAGCAAGGGAGGTTGATGGAACACTCTGTAATAATTTACATGGGAAGAGGATCTCTACATAAATAGGTATATATATAATGTGTAAATGAACCAGAGTGTGTACACCTTGGACAAACAACATTCGAACCATTACCCCAATGTAAAAAATTAAAACAACGAACTAGAAGTAATGAGACATAAACTTATGGGTGGTTTTCCTGGCACATTCCATTCAAATTTACAACCCAGGTAAACGACTTCCAGAACGGCTCTGCTGCCCTAGTACCCAGATTCGGGAATGGAGAAATGCTGCCTCCTTGTGGCCGTTTCCCACAACAGCAGCTTTAAACCCACTGCAAAAGGTCACTAAATATTCACCAATTCAGTTCTGTAAATGTCACCTGCCCTCCAAAAAATACTGAGGTCGAAAATCGACCAAAAAATTCAAGAGTGCAACCTTCCAAAAAGACAATTTGAAGAGGTAGATTGTACTCACACTTTTTTTTTCTTTTTTCTTTTAACACAAAAGAAAAAGGCGTGGAAAAATGATGAATTTTAGGAATTTTTAGAGACATGTCAACCCAAATTACAAAAACCTATCAGCTCACACCAGTCAGAATGGCCCTCGACAAAAATGCTGCAAACAATAAATGCTGACGTGATTGTGGAGAAATGAGTACCCTCGATTCTAAGGGGGACGTGGTAAGAGCCACTAATGAAAGCACAACTGAGGTGCCTTGAAAAGGTAACATTGAGCTACCATACCAGTCAATCAATCATACCCACTGCTGGGTGTATCACCTGAGAAAATGAAAATCCAAAAGTCACAGGCTGGCAATCCTGCTCTCCAGCAATAGTTACCATAGGCAACACTTGGAAGCAACGAAAACGTCCATCAACAGAGGAATGCACCAACAAGAAGTGCTCCATGTCCACAATGGAATATTAGCCATGGAAATCATTGAAGCACTGCTCTTTGAGGCACCATACATGAGCCTGGAGATAATCACAAAACATGAAGTAGGACGGAAAGCAAAAGACCTATATCCTATAATATCACTTATGGCATTATGTAATAACTGACACAAATGAACATATTTCCAAAGAGAAAGACACTCACGGGCTTAGAAAACAAACTATGCTCATCTAAAAGGAAAGGAGGGGGGAATTGATAAATGAAGAATAGTGTTACTATACGTATACAAATACATATTATATACATGTATCAAAAAGACCGAACATATAGCAAGGGAGGTCTATGGAACACTGTAATATTTTACATGGGAAGAGGATCTGTACATTAATAGACGTAGATAATGTACAAATGAACCAGATTGTGTACACCTAGGAAAAACAATATTCTAATCTTTACTCTGATTAAAAAAATGTAAAAAGCCAAGAAGAAGTAATGAGACATAAACTTATGGGGATTTCTCCTGGCAAATTCCATTCTCATTTACAACCTAGGACAACGACTTCCAGAAAGGCTCTGCTGCCCTAGTACCCAGATTGGGGAATGGAGAAATGCTGCCTCCTTGTGGCCGTTTCCCACAACAGCAGCTTTAAACCCACTGCGAAAGGTCACTAAATATTCACCAACTTGCAGTTCTGTAAATGACACCTGCCCTCCAATAAATTTCTGGGGTCAAAAATCGACGAAAAAATTGAAAAGAGGGCAACCTTCGAAGAAGACAATTTCAAGAGGTATATTGTACACACGGTTTTTTCTTTTAAGTGAAAAGAAAAAGGCGTGGGAAAATGATAAAGTTTAGGAATTTTTAAAGATAGGCAAACGGAAATTACAAATACCTATCAGCTCACAGCAGTCAGAATGGCCATCAGCAAAAATGCTGCAAACAATACATGCTGAAGGGATTGTGGAGAAATGTGTACCCTGAGCTCTAAGGGGGACGTGGTAAGAACCATTCCTGTAAACACAATGGAGGTGCTTTGAAAAGGTAAACATTGAGCTACCAGTGAATCAAGCATACCATCTGCTGAGCCTATCACTTGAGAAAATGAGAATCAAAAAGTCACAGGCTGGCAAACCTGTACGCCAGCAATACTTACCATAGTCAACACATGGAAGCAACAAAAATGTCCATCAACAGAGGAATGCACCAAGAAGAAGTGGTCCATGTATACAACGGAATAGTACTCCAGTAAAAAATATAAATTAAATTTAAAAAACAAACAAATGTAAGGAGACATCAGCAACTGTGGGTTTCTCCGGGCACATTCCACTCTAATTTATAACCGAAGAACACCACTGGCTGGTAGGTCTGTTTCCCTAGTACCAGCGTGGGGAACGTAGAAAGGCTGCCGCCCTCTGGCCGTTACCTGCAAAAGCAGGTTTAAAGCTTGAGTTAATGGTCACTTCATATGAACTAGTACTGCAGGGCTGTAAATGAAACCTGCCCTCAAAATGTCTTGAGGGAGGTAATGGCTAAAATATTTCAAAAGGTGACACATACTTCAAGTAAACACTTTGAAGAACTAAGCTCTAATCACAGCTGGAAAAATAAAAAGCACATGTCTTAAAGCTCAATTTGAACGCATTATGAGACATATGCAAATTCAACCACAAAGAGGTATCAGCTCAAACCAGTCAGAATAACCATCAGCAAAAAAACTACAAAGAATAAATGCTGAAGGTGCTGTGGAGAAGTGCATACCCTCAACTTTACGTGGGCCGTAACCTGTAAAGAGCCACTAAAGAGAACAGAATGGAGGTGCCTTTAAAAGGTAAACATTGAGCTACCATATGATCCAACAGACCCATTCCTGGAACTATAACCTAAGAAGACAGAATTGGAAAGACACAGGCAGGCAAATCTGCATTGCATAGTATTACAATAGCCAAGATATGGAAGTAACCAAAAAGTCCACCGACAGATGGGTGGACAAAGAAGAACTGCTACATGTACACATGGAATATGAGCTAGCGAAAAAATGAAACAATGCCATTTGCAGCACCACAGATGAGTCTAGAAGTAATCACGCAACTTGTAGTAAGTGAGTCAGTGAAAGACACATATCCTATCATATCACATACAGGTGTTACCTAAAAATTGAAACACACGAAGATACTTCCACAGAGAAAGGCAATCACAGATTCAGGACAAAAACTTATGCTTCGCCAAATGGAAAGGTGTGAGGATTGGATACACTACCATATTGAGGTTAACGGAGAGATACAAACACATGTGAAATATATAATCACCAAAGATCTACGGAATACCAAGGGAAGACTACTCAACATTGTGTCATAACCTACATGGGAAAAGGATCTGAAGAAGAATAGATATATGTATATGTGTGAAAGAAGCACATCTTGCACACCTAGAACAAACAAAACATTGTAATCAAGTTTGCTGTGATAAAAAATAAAAATTAACTTAAAACTACGAACAAGAAGTAATGAGACATAAACTTAAAGGGCTTTTTCCTGGCACATTCCATTCTAATTTACAACCTAGAACACCACTTCCAGTAAGGCTCTGTTGCCCTAGTAACCAGATTTGGTAAAGGAGAAATGCTGCCGCCTTGTGGCCCATTCCCGCAAGAGCAGCTTTTAACCCACAGCTAATGGTCACTTAACATTCACAAGGACTCTGGGCTGTAAAGGACACCTGCCCTCAAAATTGTGCTGAGGTAGGGAATGGATAAAACAATTCAAAACAGGCAACATTTTCAAGAAGATAGTATGAAGAGGTAAGTTTTACTCACTCTCTTTTTAGAAAAAGGAAAATGGATAAAAGCTCAACCTCAGGAAGTATTAGACTCATGCAATCTAATCTACAAAAAGTTTTCAACTCACACCAGTCGACTGACCATCAGCAAAAAGCCTACAAACAATCAATGCTGAAGAGGTTTTAGAGAACTCTGTACCCTCTAGCTGCTGGTGAGATGTAAAGTGGTTAACAGCCAATAATGAGAACAGAAAGGAGCTGCGTTTAAAAGGAGAAACTGAGGTACCATTCAATCCAGCAGGCGCACCAATGGGCCTCTCACCTGAGAAGACCAGAATCAAGAAGACCCGGGCTGCAAAAGCTGCACTGCAGCCTTATTCACAATAGACAAGACAGTGAAGCAACCAAAATGTCCATCAACGGATGAAGGGATAAACAAGAAGTGGTCCATGTACACAATGAATACTAGCCATGGAAAACCATGAAACACTGCTCTTGGAGGCACCATAGATGATCTTGGAGATAATCACAGAACATGAGGGAAGTCGGAAAGCAAAAGTCCTATATCCTATGAAATCACTTATAGGCGTTATCTAATAACTGACACAAATGAACATATTTCCACAGGGAAAGGCAATCACAGACTTATAAAAAAAAACTATGCTTACCTAAAAGGAAAGGTGGGGGGAATGGATAAATGAAGATTAGCGTTACCATCTGTATACAAATTCATATTATATACATATATCAAAAAGACCGACCATATAGCAAGGGAGGTTGATGGAACACTCTGTAATAATTTACATGGGAAGAGGATCTCTACATAAATAGATATATATAATGTGTAAATGAACCAGAGTGTGTACACCTTGGACAAACAACATTCGAACCATTACCCCAATGTAAAAAATTAAAACAACGAACTAGAAGTAATGAGACATAAACTTATGGGTGGTTTTCCTGGCACATTCCATTCAAATTTACAACCCAGGTAAACGACTTCCAGAACGGCTCTGCTGCCCTAGTACCCAGATTCGGGAATGGAGAAATGCTGCCTCCTTGTGGCCGTTTCCCACAACAGCAGCTTTAAACCCACTGCAAAAGGTCACTAAATATTCACCAGTTCAGTTCTGTAAATGTCACCTGCCCTCCAAAAAATACTGAGGTCGAAAATCGACCAAAAAATTCAAGAGTGCAACCTTCCAAAAAGACAATTTGAAGAGGTAGATTGTACTCACACTTTTTTTTTCTTTTTTCTTTTAACACAAAAGAAAAAGGCGTGGAAAAATGATGAATTTTAGGAATTTTTAGAGACATGTCAACCCAAATTACAAAAACCTATCAGCTCACACCAGTCAGAATGGCCCTCGACAAAAATGCTGCAAACAATAAATGCTGACGTGATTGTGGAGAAATGAGTACCCTCGATTCTAAGGGGGACGTGGTAAGAGCCACTAATGAAAGCACAACTGAGGTGCCTTGAAAAGGTAACATTGAGCTACCATACCAGTCAATCAATCATACCCACTGCTGGGTGTATCACCTGAGAAAATGAAAATCCAAAAGTCACAGGCTGGCAATCCTGCTCTCCAGCAATAGTTACCATAGGCAACACTTGGAAGCAACGAAAACGTCCATCAACAGAGGAATGCACCAAGAAGAAGTGGTCCATGTCCACAATGGAATATTAGCCATGGAAATCATTGAAGCACTGCTCTTTGAGGCACCATACATGAGCCTGGAGATAATCACAAAACATGAAGTAGGACGGAAAGCAAAAGACCTATATCCTATAATATCACTTATGGCATTATGTAATAACTGACACAAATGAACATATTTCCAAAGAGAAAGACACTCACGGGCTTAGAAAACAAACTATGCTCATCTAAAAGGAAAGGAGGGGGGAATTGATAAATGAAGAATAGTGTTACTATACGTATACAAATACATATTATATACATGTATCAAAAAGACCGAACATATAGCAAGGGAGGTCTATGGAACACTGTAATATTTTACATGGGAAGAGGATCTGTACATTAATAGACGTAGATAATGTACAAATGAACCAGATTGTGTACACCTAGGAAAAACAATATTCTAATCTTTACTCTGATTAAAAAAATGTAAAAAGCCAAGAAGAAGTAATGAGACATAAACTTATGGGGATTTCTCCTGGCAAATTCCATTCTCATTTACAACCTAGGACAACGACTTCCAGAAAGGCTCTGCTGCCCTAGTACCCAGATTGGGGAATGGAGAAATGCTGCCTCCTTGTGGCCGTTTCCCACAACAGCAGCTTTAAACCCACTGCGAAAGGTCACTAAATATTCACCAACTTGCAGTTCTGTAAATGACACCTGCCCTCCAATAAATTTCTGGGGTCAAAAATCGACGAAAAAATTGAAAAGAGGGCAACCTTCGAAGAAGACAATTTCAAGAGGTATATTGTACACACGGTTTTTTCTTTTAAGTGAAAAGAAAAAGGCGTGGGAAAATGATAAAGTTTAGGAATTTTTAAAGATAGGCAAACGGAAATTACAAATACCTATCAGCTCACAGCAGTCAGAATGGCCATCAGCAAAAATGCTGCAAACAATACATGCTGAAGGGATTGTGGAGAAATGTGTACCCTGAGCTCTAAGGGGGACGTGGTAAGAACCATTCCTGTAAACACAATGGAGGTGCTTTGAAAAGGTAAACATTGAGCTACCAGTGAATCAAGCATACCATCTGCTGAGCCTATCACCTGAGAAAATGAGAATCAAAAAGTCACAGGCTGGCAAACCTGTACGCCAGCAATACTTACCATAGTCAACACATGGAAGCAACAAAAATGTCCATCAACAGAGGAATGCACCAAGAAGAAGTGGTCCATGTATACAACGGAATAGTACTCCAGTAAAAAATGTAAATTAAATTTAAAAAACAAACAAATGTAAGGAGACATCAGCAACTGTGGGTTTCTCCGGGCACATTCCACTCTAATTTATAACCGAAGAACACCACTGGCTGGTAGGTCTGTTTCCCTAGTACCAGCGTGGGGAACGTAGAAAGGCTGCCGCCCTCTGGCCGTTACCTGCAAAAGCAGGTTTAAAGCTTGAGTTAATGGTCACTTCATATGAACTAGTACTGCAGGGCTGTAAATGAAACCTGCCCTCAAAATGTCTTGAGGGAGGTAATGGCCAAAATATTTCAAAAGGTGACACATACTTCAAGTAAACACTTTGAAGAACTAAGCTCTAATCACAGCTGGAAAAATAAAAAGCACATGTCTTAAAGCTCAATTTCAACGCATTATGAGACACATGCAAATTCAACCACAAAGAGGTATCAGCTCAAACCAGTCAGAATAACCATCAGCAAAAAAACTACAAAGAATAAATGCTGAAGGTGCTGTGGAGAAGTGCATACCCTCAACTTTACGTGGGACGTAACCTGGAAAGAGCCACTAAAGAGAACAGAATGGAGGTGCCTTTAAAAGGTAAACATTGAGCTACCATATGATCCAACAGACCCATTCCTGGAACTATAATCTAAGAAGACAGAATTGGAAAGACACAGGCAGGCAAATCTGCATTGCATAGTATTACAATAGCCAAGATATGGAAGTAACCAAAAAGTCCACCGACAGATGGGTGGACAAAGAAGAACTGCTACATGTACACATGGAATATGAGCTAGCGAAAAAATGAAACAATGCCATTTGCAGCACCACAGATGAGTCTAGAAGTAATCACGCAACTTGTAGTAAGTGAGTCAGTGAAAGACACATATCCTATCATATCACATACAGGTGTTACCTAAAAATTGAAACACACGAAGATACTTCCACAGAGAAAGGCAATCACAGATTCAGGACAAAAACTTATGCTTCGCCAAATGGAAAGGTGTGAGGATTGGATACACTACCATATTGAGGTTAACGGAGAGATACAAACACATGTGAAATATATAATCACCAAAGATCTACGGAATACCAAGGGAAGACTACTCAACATTGTGTCATAACCTACATGGGAAAAGGATCTGAAGAAGAATAGATATATATATATGTGTCAAAGAAGCACATCTTGCACACCTAGAACAAACAAAACATTGTAATCAAGTTTGCTGTGATAAAAAATAAAAATTAACTTAAAACTACGAACAAGAAGTAATGAGACATAAACTTAAAGGGCTTTTTCCTGGCACATTCCATTCTAATTTACAACCTAGAACACCACTTCCAGTAAGGCTCTGTTGCCCTAGTAACCAGATTTGGTAAAGGAGAAATGCTGCCGCCTTGTGGCCCATTCCCGCAAGAGCAGCTTTTAACCCACAGCTAATGGTCACTTAACATTCACAAGGACTCAGGGCTGTAAAGGACACCTGCCCTCAAAATTGTGCTGAGGTAGGGAATGGATAAAACAATTCAAAACAGGCAACATTTTCAAGAAGATAGTATGAAGAGGTAAGTTTTACTCACTCTCTTTTTAGAAAAAGGAAAATGGATAAAAGCTCAACCTCAGGAAGTATTAGACTCATGCAATCTAATCTACAAAAAGTTTTCAACTCACACCAGTCGACTGACCATCAGCAAAAAGCCTACAAACAATCAATGCTGAAGAGGTTTTAGAGAACTCTGTACCCTCTAGCTGCTGGTGAGATGTAAAGTGGTTAACAGCCAATAATGAGAACAGAAAGGAGCTGCGTTTAAAAGGAGAAACTGAGGTACCATTCAATCCAGCAGGCGCACCAATGGGCCTCTCACCTGAGAAGACCAGAATCAAGAAGACCCGGGCTGCAAAAGCTGCACTGCAGCCTTATTCACAATAGACAAGACAGTGAAGCAACCAAAATGTCCATCAACAGATGAAGGGATAAACAAGAAGTGGTCCATGTACACAATGAATACTAGCCATGGAAAACCATGAAACACTGCTCTTGGAGGCATCATAGATGATCTTGGAGATAATCACAGAACATGAGGGAAGTCGGAAAGCAAAAGTCCTATATCCTATGAAATCACTTATAGGCGTTATCTAATAACTGACACAAATGAACATATTTCCACAGGGAAAGGCAATCACAGACTTATAAAAAAAAACTATGCTTACCTAAAAGGAAAGGTGGGGGGAATGGATAAATGAAGATTAACGTTACCATCTGTATACAAATTCATATTATATACATATATCAAAAAGACCGACCATATAGCAAGGGAGGTTGATGGAACACTCTGTAATAATTTACATGGGAAGAGGATCTCTACATAAATAGATATATATAATGTGTAAATGAACCAGAGTGTGTACACCTTGGACAAACAACATTCGAACCATTACCCCAATGTAAAAAATTAAAACAACGAACTAGAAGTAATGAGACATAAACTTATGGGTGGTTTTCCTGGCACATTCCATTCAAATTTACAACCCAGGTAAACGACTTCCAGAACGGCTCTGCTGCCCTAGTACCCAGATTCGGGAATGGAGAAATGCTGCCTCCTTGTGGCCGTTTCCCACAACAGCAGCTTTAAACCCACTGCAAAAGGTCACTAAATATTCACCAATTCAGTTCTGTAAATGTCACCTGCCCTCCAAAAAATACTGAGGTCGAAAATCGACCAAAAAATTCAAGAGTGCAACCTTCCAAAAAGACAATTTGAAGAGGTAGATTGTACTCACACTTTTTTTTTTCTTTTTTCTTTTAACACAAAAGAAAAAGGCGTGGAAAAATGATGAATTTTAGGAATTTTTAGAGACATGTCAACCCAAATTACAAAAACCTATCAGCTCACACCAGTCAGAATGGCCCTCGACAAAAATGCTGCAAACAATAAATGCTGACGTGATTGTGGAGAAATGAGTACCCTCGATTCTAAGGGGGACGTGGTAAGAGCCACTAATGAAAGCACAACTGAGGTGCCTTGAAAAGGTAACATTGAGCTACCATACCAGTCAATCAATCATACCCACTGCTGGGTGTATCACCTGAGAAAATGAAAATCCAAAAGTCACAGGCTGGCAATCCTGCTCTCCAGCAATAGTTACCATAGGCAACACTTGGAAGCAACGAAAACGTCCATCAACAGAGGAATGCACCAAGAAGAAGTGGTCCATGCCCACAATGGAATATTAGCCATGGAAATCATTGAAGCACTGCTCTTTGAGGCACCATACATGAGCCTGGAGATAATCACAAAACATGAAGTAGGACGGAAAGCAAAAGACCTATATCCTATAATATCACTTATGGCATTATGTAATAACTGACACAAATGAACATATTTCCAAAGAGAAAGACACTCACGGGCTTAGAAAACAAACTATGCTCATCTAAAAGGAAAGGAGGGGGGAATTGATAAATGAAGAATAGTGTTACTATACGTATACAAATACATATTATATACATGTATCAAAAAGACCGAACATATAGCAAGGGAGGTCTATGGAACACTGTAATATTTTACATGGGAAGAGGATCTGTACATTAATAGACGTAGATAATGTACAAATGAACCAGATTGTGTACACCTAGGAAAAACAATATTCTAATCTTTACTCTGATTAAAAAAATGTAAAAAGCCAAGAAGAAGTAATGAGACATAAACTTATGGGGATTTCTCCTGGCAAATTCCATTCTCATTTACAACCTAGGACAACGACTTCCAGAAAGGCTCTGCTGCCCTAGTACCCAGATTGGGGAATGGAGAAATGCTGCCTCCTTGTGGCCGTTTCCCACAACAGCAGCTTTAAACCCACTGCGAAAGGTCACTAAATATTCACCAACTTGCAGTTCTGTAAATGACACCTGCCCTCCAATAAATTTCTGGGGTCAAAAATCGACGAAAAAATTGAAAAGAGGGCAACCTTCGAAGAAGACAATTTCAAGAGGTATATTGTACACACGGTTTTTTCTTTTAAGTGAAAAGAAAAAGGCGTGGGAAAATGATAAAGTTTAGGAATTTTTAAAGATAGGCAAACGGAAATTACAAATACCTATCAGCTCACAGCAGTCAGAATGGCCATCAGCAAAAATGCTGCAAACAATACATGCTGAAGGGATTGTGGAGAAATGTGTACCCTGAGCTCTAAGGGGGACGTGGTAAGAACCATTCCTGTAAACACAATGGAGGTGCTTTGAAAAGGTAAACATTGAGCTACCAGTGAATCAAGCATACCATCTGCTGAGCCTATCACCTGAGAAAATGAGAATCAAAAAGTCACAGGCTGGCAAACCTGTACGCCAGCAATACTTACCATAGTCAACACATGGAAGCAACAAAAATGTCCATCAACAGAGGAATGCACCAAGAAGAAGTGGTCCATGTATACAACGGAATAGTACTCCAGTAAAAAATATAAATTAAATTTAAAAAACAAACAAATGTAAGGAGACATCAGCAACTGTGGGTTTCTCCGGGCACATTCCACTCTAATTTATAACCGAAGAACACCACTGGCTGGTAGGTCTGTTTCCCTAGTACCAGCGTGGGGAACGTAGAAAGGCTGCCGCCCTCTGGCCGTTACCTGCAAAAGCAGGTTTAAAGCTTGAGTTAATGGTCACTTCATATGAACTAGTACTGCAGGGCTGTAAATGAAACCTGCCCTCAAAATGTCTTGAGGGAGGTAATGGCCAAAATATTTCAAAAGGTGACACATACTTCAAGTAAACACTTTGAAGAACTAAGCTCTAATCACAGCTGGAAAAATAAAAAGCACATGTCTTAAAGCTCAATTTCAACGCATTATGAGACACATGCAAATTCAACCACAAAGAGGTATCAGCTCAAACCAGTCAGAATAACCATCAGCAAAAAAACTACAAAGAATAAATGCTGAAGGTGCTGTGGAGAAGTGCATACCCTCAACTTTACGTGGGACGTAACCTGGAAAGAGCCACTAAAGAGAACAGAATGGAGGTGCCTTTAAAAGGTAAACATTGAGCTACCATATGATCCAACAGACCCATTCCTGGAACTATAACCTAAGAAGACAGAATTGGAAAGACACAGGCAGGCAAATCTGCATTGCATAGTATTACAATAGCCAAGATATGGAAGTAACCAAAAAGTCCACCGACAGATGGGTGGACAAAGAAGAACTGCTACATGTACACATGGAATATGAGCTAGCGAAAAAATGAAACAATGCCATTTGCAGCACCACAGATGAGTCTAGAAGTAATCACGCAACTTGTAGTAAGTGAGTCAGTGAAAGACACATATCCTATCATATCACATACAGGTGTTACCTAAAAATTGAAACAAACGAAGATACTTCCACAGAGAAAGGCAATCACAGATTCAGTACAAAAACTTATGCTTCGCCAAATGGAAAGGTGTGAGGATTGGATACACTACCATATTGAGGTTAACGGAGAGATACCAACACATGTGAAATATATAATCACCAAAGATCTACGGAATACCAAGGGAAGACTACTCAACATTGTGTCATAACCTACATGGGAAAAGGATCTGAAGAAGAATAGATATATGTATATGTGTGAAAGAAGCACATCTTGCACACCTAGAACAAACAAAACATTGTAATCAAGTTTGCTGTGATAAAAAATAAAAATTAAGTTAAAACTACGAACAAGAAGTAATGAGACATAAACTTAAAGGGCTTTTTCCTGGCACATTCCATTCTAATTTACAACCTAGAACACCACTTCCAGTAAGGCTCTGTTGCCCTAGTAACCAGATTTGGTAAAGGAGAAATGCTGCCGCCTTGTGGCCCATTCCCGCAAGAGCAGCTTTTAACCCACAGCTAATGGTCACTTAACATTCACAAGGACTCAGGGCTGTAAAGGACACCTGCCCTCAAAATTGTGCTGAGGTAGGGAATGGATAAAACAATTCAAAACAGGCAACATTTTCAAGAAGATAGTATGAAGAGGTAAGTTTTACTCACTCTCTTTTTAGAAAAAGGAAAATGGATAAAAGCTCAACCTCAGGAAGTATTAGACTCATGCAATCTAATCTACAAAAAGTTTTCAACTCACACCAGTCGACTGACCATCAGCAAAAAGCCTACAAACAATCAATGCTGAAGTGGTTTTAGAGAACTGTGTACCCTCTAGCTGCTGGTGAGATGTAAAGTGGTTAACAGCCAATAATGAGAACAGAAAGGAGCTGCGTTTAAAAGGAGAAATTGAGGTACCATTCAATCCAGCAGGCGCACCAATGGGCCTCTCACCTGAGAAGACCAGAATCAAGAAGACCCGGGCTGCAAAAGCTGCACTGCAGCCTTATTCACAATAGACAAGACAGTGAAGCAACCAAAATGTCCATCAACGGATGAAGGGATCAACAAGAAGTGGTCCATGTACACAATGAATACTAGCCATGGAAAACCATGAAACACTGCTCTTGGAGGCACCATAGATGATCTTGGAGATAATCACAGAACATGAGGGAAGTCGGAAAGCAAAAGTCCTATATCCTATGAAATCACTTATAGGCGTTATCTAATAACTGACACAAATGAACATATTTCCACAGGGAAAGGCAATCACAGACTTATAAAAAAAAACTATGCTTACCTAAAAGGAAAGGTGGGGGGAATGGATAAATGAAGATTAGCGTTACCATCTGTATACAAATTCATATTATATACATATATCAAAAAGACCGACCATATAGCAAGGGAGGTTGATGGAACACTCTGTAATAATTTACATGGGAAGAGGATCTCTACATAAATAGATATATATATAATGTGTAAATGAACCAGAGTGTGTACACCTTGGACAAACAACATTCGAACCATTACCCCAATGTAAAAAATTAAAACAACGAACTAGAAGTAATGAGACATAAACTTATGGGTGGTTTTCCTGGCACATTCCATTCAAATTTACAACCCAGGTAAACGACTTCCAGAACGGCTCTGCTGCCCTAGTACCCAGATTCGGGAATGGAGAAATGCTGCCTCCTTGTGGCCGTTTCCCACAACAGCAGCTTTAAACCCACTGCAAAAGGTCACTAAATATTCACCAATTCAGTTCTGTAAATGTCACCTGCCCTCCAAAAAATACTGAGGTCGAAAATCGACCAAAAAATTCAAGAGTGCAACCTTCCAAAAAGACAATTTGAAGAGGTAGATTGTACTCACACTTTTTTTTTCTTTTTTCTTTTAACACAAAAGAAAAAGGCGTGGAAAAATGATGAATTTTAGGAATTTTTAGAGACATGTCAACCCAAATTACAAAAACCTATCAGCTCACACCAGTCAGAATGGCCCTCGACAAAAATGCTGCAAACAATAAATGCTGACGTGATTGTGGAGAAATGAGTACCCTCGATTCTAAGGGGGACGTGGTAAGAGCCACTAATGAAAGCACAACTGAGGTGCCTTGAAAAGGTAACATTGAGCTACCATACCAGTCAATCAATCATACCCACTGCTGGGTGTATCACCTGAGAAAATGAAAATCCAAAAGTCACAGGCTGGCAATCCTGCTCTCCAGCAATAGTTACCATAGGCAACACTTGGAAGCAACGAAAACGTCCATCAACAGAGGAATGCACCAAGAAGAAGTGGTCCATGTCCACAATGGAATATTAGCCATGGAAATCATTGAAGCACTGCTCTTTGAGGCACCATACATGAGCCTGGAGATAATCACAAAACATGAAGTAGGACGGAAAGCAAAAGACCTATATCCTATAATATCACTTATGGCATTATGTAATAACTGACACAAATGAACATATTTCCAAAGAGAAAGACACTCACGGGCTTAGAAAACAAACTATGCTCATCTAAAAGGAAAGGAGGGGGGAATTGATAAATGAAGAATAGTGTTACTATACGTATACAAATACATATTATATACATGTATCAAAAAGACCGAACATATAGCAAGGGAGGTCTATGGAACACTGTAATATTTTACATGGGAAGAGGATCTGTACATTAATAGACGTAGATAATGTACAAATGAACCAGATTGTGTACACCTAGGAAAAACAATATTCTAATCTTTACTCTGATTAAAAAAATGTAAAAAGCCAAGAAGAAGTAATGAGACATAAACTTATGGGGATTTCTCCTGGCAAATTCCATTCTCATTTACAACCTAGGACAACGACTTCCAGAAAGGCTCTGCTGCCCTAGTACCCAGATTGGGGAATGGAGAAATGCTGCCTCCTTGTGGCCGTTTCCCACAACAGCAGCTTTAAACCCACTGCGAAAGGTCACTAAATATTCACCAACTTGCAGTTCTGTAAATGACACCTGCCCTCCAATAAATTTCTGGGGTCAAAAATCGACGAAAAAATTGAAAAGAGGGCAACCTTCGAAGAAGACAATTTCAAGAGGTATATTGTACACACGGTTTTTTCTTTTAAGTGAAAAGAAAAAGGCGTGGGAAAATGATAAAGTTTAGGAATTTTTAAAGATAGGCAAACGGAAATTACAAATACCTATCAGCTCACAGCAGTCAGAATGGCCATCAGCAAAAATGCTGCAAACAATACATGCTGAAGGGATTGTGGAGAAATGTGTACCCTGAGCTCTAAGGGGGACGTGGTAAGAACCATTCCTGTAAACACAATGGAGGTGCTTTGAAAAGGTAAACATTGAGCTACCAGTGAATCAAGCATACCATCTGCTGAGCCTATCACCTGAGAAAATGAGAATCAAAAAGTCACAGGCTGGCAAACCTGTACGCCAGCAATACTTACCATAGTCAACACATGGAAGCAACAAAAATGTCCATCAACAGAGGAATGCACCAAGAAGAAGTGGTCCATGTATACAACGGAATAGTACTCCAGTAAAAAATATAAATTAAATTTAAAAAACAAACAAATGTAAGGAGACATCAGCAACTGTGGGTTTCTCCGGGCACATTCCACTCTAATTTATAACCGAAGAACACCACTGGCTGGTAGGTCTGTTTCCCTAGTACCAGCGTGGGGAACGTAGAAAGGCTGCCGCCCTCTGGCCGTTACCTGCAAAAGCAGGTTTAAAGCTTGAGTTAATGGTCACTTCATATGAACTAGTACTGCAGGGCTGTAAATGAAACCTGCCCTCAAAATGTCTTGAGGGTGGTAATGGCCAAAATATTTCAAAAGGTGACACATACTTCAAGTAAACACTTTGAAGAACTAAGCTCTAATCACAGCTGGAAAAATAAAAAGCACATGTCTTAAAGCTCAATTTCAACGCATTATGAGACACATGCAAATTCAACCACAAAGAGGTATCAGCTCAAACCAGTCAGAATAACCATCAGCAAAAAAACTACAAAGAATAAATGCTGAAGGTGCTGTGGAGAAGTGCATACCCTCAACTTTACGTGGGACGTAACCTGGAAAGAGCCACTAAAGAGAACAGAATGGAGGTGCCTTTAAAAGGTAAACATTGAGCTACCATATGATCCAACAGACCCATTCCTGGAACTATAACCTAAGAAGACAGAATTGGAAAGACACAGGCAGGCAAATCTGCATTGCATAGTATTACAATAGCCAAGATATGGAAGTAACCAAAAAGTCCACCGACAGATGGGTGGACAAAGAAGAACTGCTACATGTACACATGGAATATGAGCTAGCGAAAAAATGAAACAATGCCATTTGCAGCACCACAGATGAGTCTAGAAGTAATCACGCAACTTGTAGTAAGTGAGTCAGTGAAAGACACATATCCTATCATATCACATACAGGTGTTACCTAAAAATTGAAGCAAACGAAGATATTTCCACAGAGAAAGGCAATCACAGATTCAGTACAAAAACTTATGCTTCGCCAAATGGAAAGGTGTGAGGATTGGATACACTACCATATTGAGGTTAACGGAGAGATACAAACACATGTGAAATATATAATCACCAAAGATCTACGGAATACCAAGGGAAGACTACTCAACATTGTGTCATAACCTACATGGGAAAAGGATCTGAAGAAGAATAGATATATGTATATGTGTGAAAGAAGCACATCTTGCACACCTAGAACAAACAAAACATTGTAATCAAGTTTGCTGTGATAAAAAATAAAAATTAAGTTAAAACTACGAACAAGAAGTAATGAGACATAAACTTAAAGGGCTTTTTCCTGGCACATTCCATTCTAATTTACAACCTAGAACACCACTTCCAGTAAGGCTCTGTTGTCCTAGTAACCAGATTTGGTAAAGGAGAAATGCTGCCGCCTTGTGGCCCATTCCCGCAAGAGCAGCTTTTAACCCACAGCTAATGGTCACTTAACATTCACAAGGACTCAGGGCTGTAAAGGACACCTGCCCTCAAAATTGTGCTGAGGTAGGGAATGGATAAAACAATTCAAAACAGGCAACATTTTCAAGAAGATAGTATGAAGAGGTAAGTTTTACTCACTCTCTTTTTAGAAAAAGGAAAATGGATAAAAGCTCAACCTCAGGAAGTATTAGACTCATGCAATCTAATCTACAAAAAGTTTTCAACTCACACCAGTCGACTGACCATCAGCAAAAAGCTTACAAACAATCAATGCTGAAGAGGTTTTAGAGAACTCTGTACCCTCTAGCTGCTGGTGAGATGTAAAGTGGTTAACAGCCAATAATGAGAACAGAAAGGAGCTGCGTTTAAAAGGAGAAATTGAGGTACCATTCAATCCAGCAGGCGCACCAATGGGCCTCTCACCTGAGAAGACCAGAATCAAGAAGACCCGGGCTGCAAAAGCTGCACTGCAGCCTTATTCACAATAGACAAGACAGTGAAGCAACCAAAATGTCCATCAACGGATGAAGGGATCAACAAGAAGTGGTCCATGTACACAATGAATACTAGCCATGGAAAACCATGAAACACTGCTCTTGGAGGCACCATAGATGATCTTGGAGATAATCACAGAACATGAGGGAAGTCGGAAAGCAAAAGTCCTATATCCTATGAAATCACTTATAGGCGTTATCTAATAACTGACACAAATGAACATATTTCCACAGGGAAAGGCAATCACAGACTTATAAAAAAAAACTATGCTTACCTAAAAGGAAAGGTGGGGGGAATGGATAAATGAAGATTAGCGTTACCATCTGTATACAAATTCATATTATATACATATATCAAAAAGACCGACCATATAGCAAGGGAGGTTGATGGAACACTCTGTAATAATTTACATGGGAAGAGGATCTCTACATAAATAGATATATATAATGTGTAAATGAACCAGAGTGTGTACACCTTGGACAAACAACATTCGAACCATTACCCCAATGTAAAAAATTAAAACAACGAACTAGAAGTAATGAGACATAAACTTATGGGTGGTTTTCCTGGCACATTCCATTCAAATTTACAACCCAGGTAAACGACTTCCAGAACGGCTCTGCTGCCCTAGTACCCAGATTCGGGAATGGAGAAATGCTGCCTCCTTGTGGCCGTTTCCCACAACAGCAGCTTTAAACCCACTGCAAAAGGTCACTAAATATTCACCAATTCAGTTCTGTAAATGTCACCTGCCCTCCAAAAAATACTGAGGTCGAAAATCGACCAAAAAATTCAAGAGTGCAACCTTCCAAAAAGACAATTTGAAGAGGTAGATTGTACTCACACTTTTTTTTTCTTTTTTCTTTTAACACAAAAGAAAAAGGCGTGGAAAAATGATGAATTTTAGGAACTTTTAAAGACATGTCAACCCAAATTACAAAAACCTATCAGCTCACACCAGTCAGAATGGCCCTCGACAAAAATGCTGCAAACAATAAATGCTGACGTGATTGTGGAGAAATGAGTACCCTCGAT
The DNA here is from genome assembly GCF_028564815.1 of Eubalaena glacialis. Taxonomy (NCBI): domain Eukaryota; kingdom Metazoa; phylum Chordata; class Mammalia; order Artiodactyla; family Balaenidae; genus Eubalaena; species Eubalaena glacialis. The sequence continues at coordinate 28,838,540 of NC_083723.1, read as the reverse complement.
TCTAAGGGGGACGTGGTAAGAGCCACTAATGAAAGCACAACTGAGGTGCCTTGAAAAGGTAACATTGAGCTACCATACCAGTCAATCAATCATACCCACTGCTGGGTGTATCACCTGAGAAAATGAAAATCCAAAAGTCACAGGCTGGCAATCCTGCTCTCCAGCAATAGTTACCATAGGCAACACTTGGAAGCAACGAAAACGTCCATCAACAGAGGAATGCACCAAGAAGAAGTGGTCCATGTCCACAATGGAATATTAGCCATGGAAATCATTGAAGCACTGCTCTTTGAGGCACCATACATGAGCCTGGAGATAATCACAAAACATGAAGTAGGACGGAAAGCAAAAGACCTATATCCTATAATATCACTTATGGCATTATGTAATAACTGACACAAATGAACATATTTCCAAAGAGAAAGACACTCACGGGCTTAGAAAACAAACTATGCTCATCTAAAAGGAAAGGAGGGGGGAATTGATAAATGAAGAATAGTGTTACTATACGTATACAAATACATATTATATACATGTATCAAAAAGACCGAACATATAGCAAGGGAGGTCTATGGAACACTGTAATATTTTACATGGGAAGAGGATCTGTACATTAATAGACGTAGATAATGTACAAATGAACCAGATTGTGTACACCTAGGAAAAACAATATTCTAATCTTTACTCTGATTAAAAAAATGTAAAAAGCCAAGAAGAAGTAATGAGACATAAACTTATGGGGATTTCTCCTGGCAAATTCCATTCTCATTTACAACCTAGGACAACGACTTCCAGAAAGGCTCTGCTGCCCTAGTACCCAGATTGGGGAATGGAGAAATGCTGCCTCCTTGTGGCCGTTTCCCACAACAGCAGCTTTAAACCCACTGCGAAAGGTCACTAAATATTCACCAACTTGCAGTTCTGTAAATGACACCTGCCCTCCAATAAATTTCTGGGGTCAAAAATCGACGAAAAAATTGAAAAGAGGGCAACCTTCGAAGAAGACAATTTCAAGAGGTATATTGTACACACGGTTTTTTCTTTTAAGTGAAAAGAAAAAGGCGTGGGAAAATGATAAAGTTTAGGAATTTTTAAAGATAGGCAAACGGAAATTACAAATACCTATCAGCTCACAGCAGTCAGAATGGCCATCAGCAAAAATGCTGCAAACAATACATGCTGAAGGGATTGTGGAGAAATGTGTACCCTGAGCTCTAAGGGGGACGTGGTAAGAACCATTCCTGTAAACACAATGGAGGTGCTTTGAAAAGGTAAACATTGAGCTACCAGTGAATCAAGCATACCATCTGCTGAGCCTATCACCTGAGAAAATGAGAATCAAAAAGTCACAGGCTGGCAAACCTGTACGCCAGCAATACTTACCATAGTCAACACATGGAAGCAACAAAAATGTCCATCAACAGAGGAATGCACCAAGAAGAAGTGGTCCATGTATACAACGGAATAGTACTCCAGTAAAAAATATAAATTAAATTTAAAAAACAAACAAATGTAAGGAGACATCAGCAACTGTGGGTTTCTCCGGGCACATTCCACTCTAATTTATAACCGAAGAACACCACTGGCTGGTAGGTCTGTTTCCCTAGTACCAGCGTGGGGAACGTAGAAAGGCTGCCGCCCTCTGGCCGTTACCTGCAAAAGCAGGTTTAAAGCTTGAGTTAATGGTCACTTCATATGAACTAGTACTGCAGGGCTGTAAATGAAACCTGCCCTCAAAATGTCTTGAGGGAGGTAATGGCCAAAATATTTCAAAAGGTGACACATACTTCAAGTAAACACTTTGAAGAACTAAGCTCTAATCACAGCTGGAAAAATAAAAAGCACATGTCTTAAAGCTCAATTTCAACGCATTATGAGACACATGCAAATTCAACCACAAAGAGGTATCAGCTCAAACCAGTCAGAATAACCATCAGCAAAAAAACTACAAAGAATAAATGCTGAAGGTGCTGTGGAGAAGTGCATACCCTCAACTTTACGTGGGACGTAACCTGGAAAGAGCCACTAAAGAGAACAGAATGGAGGTGCCTTTAAAAGGTAAACATTGAGCTACCATATGATCCAACAGACCCATTCCTGGAACTATAACCTAAGAAGACAGAATTGGAAAGACACAGGCAGGCAAATCTGCATTGCATAGTATTACAATAGCCAAGATATGGAAGTAACCAAAAAGTCCACCGACAGATGGGTGGACAAAGAAGAACTGCTACATGTACACATGGAATATGAGCTAGCGAAAAAATGAAACAATGCCATTTGCAGCACCACAGATGAGTCTAGAAGTAATCACGCAACTTGTAGTAAGTGAGACAGCGAAAGACACATATCCTATCATATCACATACAGGTGTTACCTAAAAATTGAAGCAAACGAAGATATTTCCACAGAGAAAGGCAATCACAGATTCAGTACAAAAACTTATGCTTCGCCAAATGGAAAGGTGTGAGGATTGGATACACTACCATATTGAGGTTAACGGAGAGATACCAACACATGTGAAATATATAATCACCAAAGATCTACGGAATACCAAGGGAAGACTACTCAACATTGTGTCATAACCTACATGGGAAAAGGATCTGAAGAAGAATAGATATATGTATATGTGTGAAAGAAGCACATCTTGCACACCTAGAACAAACAAAACATTGTAATCAAGTTTGCTGTGATAAAAAATAAAAATTAAGTTAAAACTACGAACAAGAAGTAATGAGACATAAACTTAAAGGGCTTTTTCCTGGCACATTCCATTCTAATTTACAACCTAGAACACCACTTCCAGTAAGGCTCTGTTGTCCTAGTAACCAGATTTGGTAAAGGAGAAATGCTGCCGCCTTGTGGCCCATTCCCGCAAGAGCAGCTTTTAACCCACAGCTAATGGTCACTTAACATTCACAAGGACTCAGGGCTGTAAAGGACACCTGCCCTCAAAATTGTGCTGAGGTAGGGAATGGATAAAACAATTCAAAACAGGCAACATTTTCAAGAAGATAGTATGAAGAGGTAAGTTTTACTCACTCTCTTTTTAGAAAAAGGAAAATGGATAAAAGCTCAACCTCAGGAAGTATTAGACTCATGCAATCTAATCTACAAAAAGTTTTCAACTCACACCAGTCGACTGACCATCAGCAAAAAGCCTACAAACAATCAATGCTGAAGAGGTTTTAGAGAACTCTGTACCCTCTAGCTGCTGGTGAGATGTAAAGTGGTTAACAGCCAATAATGAGAACAGAAAGGAGCTGCGTTTAAAAGGAGAAATTGAGGTACCATTCAATCCAGCAGGCGCACCAATGGGCCTCTCACCTGAGAAGACCAGAATCAAGAAGACCCGGGCTGCAAAAGCTGCACTGCAGCCTTATTCACAATAGACAAGACAGTGAAGCAACCAAAATGTCCATCAACGGATGAAGGGATCAACAAGAAGTGGTCCATGTACACAATGAATACTAGCCATGGAAAACCATGAAACACTGCTCTTGGAGGCACCATAGATGATCTTGGAGATAATCACAGAACATGAGGGAAGTCGGAAAGCAAAAGTCCTATATCCTATGAAATCACTTATAGGCGTTATCTAATGACTGACACAAATGAACATATTTCCACAGGGAAAGGCAATCACAGACTTATAAAAAAAAACTATGCTTACCTAAAAGGAAAGGTGGGGGGAATGGATAAATGAAGATTAGCGTTACCATCTGTATACAAATTCATATTATATACATATATCAAAAAGACCGACCATATAGCAAGGGAGGTTGATGGAACACTCTGTAATAATTTACATGGGAAGAGGATCTCTACATAAATAGATATATATAATGTGTAAATGAACCAGAGTGTGTACACCTTGGACAAACAACATTCGAACCATTACCCCAATGTAAAAAATTAAAACAACGAACTAGAAGTAATGAGACATAAACTTATGGGTGGTTTTCCTGGCACATTCCATTCAAATTTACAACCCAGGTAAACGACTTCCAGAACGGCTCTGCTGCCCTAGTACCCAGATTCGGGAATGGAGAAATGCTGCCTCCTTGTGGCCGTTTCCCACAACAGCAGCTTTAAACCCACTGCAAAAGGTCACTAAATATTCACCAATTCAGTTCTGTAAATGTCACCTGCCCTCCAAAAAATACTGAGGTCGAAAATCGACCAAAAAATTCAAGAGTGCAACCTTCCAAAAAGACAATTTGAAGAGGTAGATTGTACTCACACTTTTTTTTTTCTTTTTTCTTTTAACACAAAAGAAAAAGGCGTGGAAAAATGATGAATTTTAGGAACTTTTAAAGACATGTCAACCCAAATTACAAAAACCTATCAGCTCACACCAGTCAGAATGGCCCTCGACAAAAATGCTGCAAACAATAAATGCTGACGTGATTGTGGAGAAATGAGTACCCTCGATTCTAAGGGGGACGTGGTAAGAGCCACTAATGAAAGCACAACTGAGGTGCCTTGAAAAGGTAACATTGAGCTACCATACCAGTCAATCAATCATACCCACTGCTGGGTGTATCACCTGAGAAAATGAAAATCCAAAAGTCACAGGCTGTCAATCCTGCTCTCCAGCAATAGTTACCATAGGCAACACTTGGAAGCAACGAAAACGTCCATCAACAGAGGAATGCACCAAGAAGAAGTGGTCCATGTCCACAATGGAATATTAGCCATGGAAATCATTGAAGCACTGCTCTTTGAGGCACCATACATGAGCCTGGAGATAATCACAAAACATGAAGTAGGACGGAAAGCAAAAGACCTATATCCTATAATATCACTTATGGCATTATGTAATAACTGACACAAATGAACATATTTCCAAAGAGAAAGACACTCACGGGCTTAGAAAACAAACTATGCTCATCTAAAAGGAAAGGAGGGGGGAATTGATAAATGAAGAATAGTGTTACTATACGTATACAAATACATATTATATACATGTATCAAAAAGACCGAACATATAGCAAGGGAGGTCTATGGAACACTGTAATATTTTACATGGGAAGAGGATCTGTACATTAATAGACGTAGATAATGTACAAATGAACCAGATTGTGTACACCTAGGAAAAACAATATTCTAATCTTTACTCTGATTAAAAAAATGTAAAAAGCCAAGAAGAAGTAATGAGACATAAACTTATGGGGATTTCTCCTGGCAAATTCCATTCTCATTTACAACCTAGGACAACGACTTCCAGAAAGGCTCTGCTGCCCTAGTACCCAGATTGGGGAATGGAGAAATGCTGCCTCCTTGTGGCCGTTTCCCACAACAGCAGCTTTAAACCCACTGCGAAAGGTCACTAAATATTCACCAACTTGCAGTTCTGTAAATGACACCTGCCCTCCAATAAATTTCTGGGGTCAAAAATCGACGAAAAAATTGAAAAGAGGGCAACCTTCGAAGAAGACAATTTCAAGAGGTATATTGTACACACGGTTTTTTCTTTTAAGTGAAAAGAAAAAGGCGTGGGAAAATGATAAAGTTTAGGAATTTTTAAAGATAGGCAAACGGAAATTACAAATACCTATCAGCTCACAGCAGTCAGAATGGCCATCAGCAAAAATGCTGCAAACAATACACGCTGAAGGGATTGTGGAGAAATGTGTACCCTGAGCTCTAAGGGGGACGTGGTAAGAACCATTCCTGTAAACACAATGGAGGTGCTTTGAAAAGGTAAACATTGAGCTACCAGTGAATCAAGCATACCATCTGCTGAGCCTATCACCTGAGAAAATGAGAATCAAAAAGTCACAGGCTGGCAAACCTGTACGCCAGCAATACTTACCATAGTCAACACATGGAAGCAACAAAAATGTCCATCAACAGAGGAATGCACCAAGAAGAAGTGGTCCATGTATACAACGGAATAGTACTCCAGTAAAAAATATAAATTAAATTTAAAAAACAAACAAATGTAAGGAGACATCAGCAACTGTGGGTTTCTCCGGGCACATTCCACTCTAATTTATAACCGAAGAACACCACTGGCTGGTAGGTCTGTTTCCCTAGTACCAGCGTGGGGAACGTAGAAAGGCTGCCGCCCTCTGGCCGTTACCTGCAAAAGCAGGTTTAAAGCTTGAGTTAATGGTCACTTCATATGAACTAGTACTGCAGGGCTGTAAATGAAACCTGCCCTCAAAATGTCTTGAGGGAGGTAATGGCCAAAATATTTCAAAAGGTGACACATACTTCAAGTAAACACTTTGAAGAACTAAGCTCTAATCACAGCTGGAAAAATAAAAAGCACATGTCTTAAAGCTCAATTTCAACGCATTATGAGACACATGCAAATTCAACCACAAAGAGGTATCAGCTCAAACCAGTCAGAATAACCATCAGCAAAAAAACTACAAAGAATAAATGCTGAAGGTGCTGTGGAGAAGTGCATACCCTCAACTTTACGTGGGACGTAACCTGGAAAGAGCCACTAAAGAGAACAGAATGGAGGTGCCTTTAAAAGGTAAACATTAAGCTACCATATGATCCAACAGACCCATTCCTGGAACTATAACCTAAGAAGACAGAATTGGAAAGACACAGGCAGGCAAATCTGCATTGCATAGTATTACAATAGCCAAGATATGGAAGTAACCAAAAAGTCCACCGACAGATGGGTGGACAAAGAAGAACTGCTACATGTACACATGGAATATGAGCTAGCGAAAAAATGAAACAATGCCATTTGCAGCACCACAGATGAGTCTAGAAGTAATCACGCAACTTGTAGTAAGTGAGACAGCGAAAGACACATATCCTATCATATCACATACAGGTGTTACCTAAAAATTGAAGCAAACGAAGATATTTCCACAGAGAAAGGCAATCACAGATTCAGTACAAAAACTTATGCTTCGCCAAATGGAAAGGTGTGAGGATTGGATACACTACCATATTGAGGTTAACGGAGAGATACCAACACATGTGAAATATATAATCACCAAAGATCTACGGAATACCAAGGGAAGACTACTCAACATTGTGTCATAACCTACATGGGAAAAGGATCTGAAGAAGAATAGATATATGTATATGTGTGAAAGAAGCACATCTTGCACACCTAGAACAAACAAAACATTGTAATCAAGTTTGCTGTGATAAAAAATAAAAATTAAGTTAAAACTACGAACAAGAAGTAATGAGACATAAACTTAAAGGGCTTTTTCCTGGCACATTCCATTCTAATTTACAACCTAGAACACCACTTCCAGTAAGGCTCTGTTGTCCTAGTAACCAGATTTGGTAAAGGAGAAATGCTGCCGCCTTGTGGTCCATTCCCGCAAGAGCAGCTTTTAACCCACAGCTAATGGTCACTTAACATTCACAAGGACTCAGGGCTGTAAAGGACACCTGCCCTCAAAATTGTGCTGAGGTAGGGAATGGATAAAACAATTCAAAACAGGCAACATTTTCAAGAAGATAGTATGAAGAGGTAAGTTTTACTCACTCTCTTTTTAGAAAAAGGAAAATGGATAAAAGCTCAACCTCAGGAAGTATTAGACTCATGCAATCTAATCTACAAAAAGTTTTCAACTCACACCAGTCGACTGACCATCAGCAAAAAGCCTACAAACAATCAATGCTGAAGAGGTTTTAGAGAACTCTGTACCCTCTAGCTGCTGGTGAGATGTAAAGTGGTTAACAGCCAATAATGAGAACAGAAAGGAGCTGCGTTTAAAAGGAGAAATTGAGGTACCATTCAATCCAGCAGGCGCACCAATGGGCCTCTCACCTGAGAAGACCAGAATCAAGAAGACCCGGGCTGCAAAAGCTGCACTGCAGCCTTATTCACAATAGACAAGACAGTGAAGCAACCAAAATGTCCATCAACGGATGAAGGGATCAACAAGAAGTGGTCCATGTACACAATGAATACTAGCCATGGAAAACCATGAAACACTGCTCTTGGAGGCACCATAGATGATCTTGGAGCTAATCACAGAACATGAGGGAAGTCGGAAAGCAAAAGTCCTATATCCTATGAAATCACTTATAGGCGTTATCTAATAACTGACACAAATGAACATATTTCCACAGGGAAAGGCAATCACAGACTTATAAAAAAAAACTATGCTTACCTAAAAGGAAAGGTGGGGGGAATGGATAAATGAAGATTAGCGTTACCATCTGTATACAAATTCATATTATATACATATATCAAAAAGACCGACCATATAGCAAGGGAGGTTGATGGAACACTCTGTAATAATTTACATGGGAAGAGGATCTCTACATAAATAGATATATATAATGTGTAAATGAACCAGAGTGTGTACACCTTGGACAAACAACATTCGAACCATTACCCCAATGTAAAAAATTAAAACAACGAACTAGAAGTAATGAGACATAAACTTATGGGTGGTTTTCCTGGCACATTCCATTCAAATTTACAACCCAGGTAAACGACTTCCAGAACGGCTCTGCTGCCCTAGTACCCAGATTCGGGAATGGAGAAATGCTGCCTCCTGGTGGCCGTTTCCCACAACAGCAGCTTTAAACCCACTGCAAAAGGTCACTAAATATTCACCAATTCAGTTCTGTAAATGTCACCTGCCCTCCAAAAAATACTGAGGTCGAAAATCGACCAAAAAATTCAAGAGTGCAACCTTCCAAAAAGACAATTTGAAGAGGTAGATTGTACTCACACTTTTTTTTTTCTTTTTTCTTTTAACACAAAAGAAAAAGGCGTGGAAAAATGATGAATTTTAGGAACTTTTAAAGACATGTCAACCCAAATTACAAAAACCTATCAGCTCACACCAGTCAGAATGGCCCTCGACAAAAATGCTGCAAACAATAAATGCTGACGTGATTGTGGAGAAATGAGTACCCTCGATTCTAAGGGGGACGTGGTAAGAGCCACTAATGAAAGCACAACTGAGGTGCCTTGAAAAGGTAACATTGAGCTACCATACCAGTCAATCAATCATACCCACTGCTGGGTGTATCACCTGAGAAAATGAAAATCCAAAAGTCACAGGCTGTCAATCCTGCTCTCCAGCAATAGTTACCATAGGCAACACTTGGAAGCAACGAAAACGTCCATCAACAGAGGAATGCACCAAGAAGAAGTGGTCCATGTCCACAATGGAATATTAGCCATGGAAATCATTGAAGCACTGCTCTTTGAGGCACCATACATGAGCCTGGAGATAATCACAAAACATGAAGTAGGACGGAAAGCAAAAGACCTATATCCTATAATATCACTTATGGCATTATGTAATAACTGACACAAATGAACATATTTCCAAAGAGAAAGACACTCACGGGCTTAGAAAACAAACTATGCTCATCTAAAAGGAAAGGAGGGGGGAATTGATAAATGAAGAATAGTGTTACTATACGTATACAAATACATATTATATACATGTATCAAAAAGACCGAACATATAGCAAGGGAGGTCTATGGAACACTGTAATATTTTACATGGGAAGAGGATCTGTACATTAATAGACGTAGATAATGTACAAATGAACCAGATTGTGTACACCTAGGAAAAACAATATTCTAATCTTTACTCTGATTAAAAAAATGTAAAAAGCCAAGAAGAAGTAATGAGACATAAACTTATGGGGATTTCTCCTGGCAAATTCCATTCTCATTTACAACCTAGGACAACGACTTCCAGAAAGGCTCTGCTGCCCTAGTACCCAGATTGGGGAATGGAGAAATGCTGCCTCCTTGTGGCCGTTTCCCACAACAGCAGCTTTAAACCCACTGCGAAAGGTCACTAAATATTCACCAACTTGCAGTTCTGTAAATGACACCTGCCCTCCAATAAATTTCTGGGGTCAAAAATCGACGAAAAAATTGAAAAGAGGGCAACCTTCGAAGAAGACAATTTCAAGAGGTATATTGTACACACGGTTTTTTCTTTTAAGTGAAAAGAAAAAGGCGTGGGAAAATGATAAAGTTTAGGAATTTTTAAAGATAGGCAAACGGAAATTACAAATACCTATCAGCTCACAGCAGTCAGAATGGCCATCAGCAAAAATGCTGCAAACAATACACGCTGAAGGGATTGTGGAGAAATGTGTACCCTGAGCTCTAAGGGGGACGTGGTAAGAACCATTCCTGTAAACACAATGGAGGTGCTTTGAAAAGGTAAACATTGAGCTACCAGTGAATCAAGCATACCATCTGCTGAGCCTATCACCTGAGAAAATGAGAATCAAAAAGTCACAGGCTGGCAAACCTGTACGCCAGCAATACTTACCATAGTCAACACATGGAAGCAACAAAAATGTCCATCAACAGAGGAATGCACCAAGAAGAAGTGGTCCATGTATACAACGGAATAGTACTCCAGTAAAAAATATAAATTAAATTTAAAAAACAAACAAATGTAAGGAGACATCAGCAACTGTGGGTTTCTCCGGGCACATTCCACTCTAATTTATAACCGAAGAACACCACTGGCTGGTAGGTCTGTTTCCCTAGTACCAGCGTGGGGAACGTAGAAAGGCTGCCGCCCTCTGGCCGTTACCTGCAAAAGCAGGTTTAAAGCTTGAGTTAATGGTCACTTCATATGAACTAGTACTGCAGGGCTGTAAATGAAACCTGCCCTCAAAATGTCTTGAGGGAGGTAATGGCCAAAATATTTCAAAAGGTGACACATACTTCAAGTAAACACTTTGAAGAACTAAGCTCTAATCACAGCTGGAAAAATAAAAAGCACATGTCTTAAAGCTCAATTTCAACGCATTATGAGACACATGCAAATTCAACCACAAAGAGGTATCAGCTCAAACCAGTCAGAATAACCATCAGCAAAAAAACTACAAAGAATAAATGCTGAAGGTGCTGTGGAGAAGTGCATACCCTCAACTTTACGTGGGACGTAACCTGGAAAGAGCCACTAAAGAGAACAGAATGGAGGTGCCTTTAAAAGGTAAACATTGAGCTACCATATGATCCAACAGACCCATTCCTGGAACTATAACCTAAGAAGACAGAATTGGAAAGACACAGGCAGGCAAATCTGCATTGCATAGTATTACAATAGCCAAGATATGGAAGTAACCAAAAAGTCCACCGACAGATGGGTGGACAAAGAAGAACTGCTACATGTACACATGGAATATGAGCTAGCGAAAAAATGAAACAATGCCATTTGCAGCACCACAGATGAGTCTAGAAGTAATCACGCAACTTGTAGTAAGTGAGACAGCGAAAGACACATATCCTATCATATCACATACAGGTGTTACCTAAAAATTGAAGCAAACGAAGATATTTCCACAGAGAAAGGCAATCACAGATTCAGTACAAAAACTTATGCTTCGCCAAATGGAAAGGTGTGAGGATTGGATACACTACCATATTGAGGTTAACGGAGAGATACCAACACATGTGAAATATATAATCACCAAAGATCTACGGAATACCAAGGGAAGACTACTCAACATTGTGTCATAACCTACATGGGAAAAGGATCTGAAGAAGAATAGATATATGTATATGTGTGAAAGAAGCACATCTTGCACACCTAGAACAAACAAAACATTGTAATCAAGTTTGCTGTGATAAAAAATAAAAATTAAGTTAAAACTACGAACAAGAAGTAATGAGACATAAACTTAAAGGGCTTTTTCCTGGCACATTCCATTCTAATTTACAACCTAGAACACCACTTCCAGTAAGGCTCTGTTGTCCTAGTAACCAGATTTGGTAAAGGAGAAATGCTGCCGCCTTGTGGCCCATTCCCGCAAGAGCAGCTTTTAACCCACAGCTAATGGTCACTTAACATTCACAAGGACTCAGGGCTGTAAAGGACACCTGCCCTCAAAATTGTGCTGAGGTAGGGAATGGATAAAACAATTCAAAACAGGCAACATTTTCAAGAAGATAGTATGAAGAGGTAAGTTTTACTCACTCTCTTTTTAGAAAAAGGAAAATGGATAAAAGCTCAACCTCAGGAAGTATTAGACTCATGCAATCTAATCTACAAAAAGTTTTCAACTCACACCAGTCGACTGACCATCAGCAAAAAGCCTACAAACAATCAATGCTGAAGAGGTTTTAGAGAACTCTGTACCCTCTAGCTGCTGGTGAGATGTAAAGTGGTTAACAGCCAATAATGAGAACAGAAAGGAGCTGCGTTTAAAAGGAGAAATTGAGGTACCATTCAATCCAGCAGGCGCACCAATGGGCCTCTCACCTGAGAAGACCAGAATCAAGAAGACCCGGGCTGCAAAAGCTGCACTGCAGCCTTATTCACAATAGACAAGACAGTGAAGCAACCAAAATGTCCATCAACGGATGAAGGGATCAACAAGAAGTGGTCCATGTACACAATGAATACTAGCCATGGAAAACCATGAAACACTGCTCTTGGAGGCACCATAGATGATCTTGGAGATAATCACAGAACATGAGGGAAGTCGGAAAGCAAAAGTCCTATATCCTATGAAATCACTTATAGGCGTTATCTAATAACTGACACAAATGAACATATTTCCACAGGGAAAGGCAATCACAGACTTATAAAAAAAAACTATGCTTACCTAAAAGGAAAGGTGGGGGGAATGGATAAATGAAGATTAGCGTTACCATCTGTATACAAATTCATATTATATACATATATCAAAAAGACCGACCATATAGCAAGGGAGGTTGATGGAACACTCTGTAATAATTTACATGGGAAGAGGATCTCTACATAAATAGATATATATAATGTGTAAATGAACCAGAGTGTGTACACCTTGGACAAACAACATTCGAACCATTACCCCAATGTAAAAAATTAAAACAACGAACTAGAAGTAATGAGACATAAACTTATGGGTGGTTTTCCTGGCACATTCCATTCAAATTTACAACCCAGGTAAACGACTTCCAGAACGGCTCTGCTGCCCTAGTACCCAGATTCGGGAATGGAGAAATGCTGCCTCCTTGTGGCCGTTTCCCACAACAGCAGCTTTAAACCCACTGCAAAAGGTCACTAAATATTCACCAATTCAGTTCTGTAAATGTCACCTGCCCTCCAAAAAATACTGAGGTCGAAAATCGACCAAAAAATTCAAGAGTGCAACCTTCCAAAAAGACAATTTGAAGAGGTAGATTGTACTCACACTTTTTTTTTTCTTTTTTCTTTTAACACAAAAGAAAAAGGCGTGGAAAAATGATGAATTTTAGGAACTTTTAAAGACATGTCAACCCAAATTACAAAAACCTATCAGCTCACACCAGTCAGAATGGCCCTCGACAAAAATGCTGCAAACAATAAATGCTGACGTGATTGTGGATAAATGAGTACCCTCGATTCTAAGGGGGACGTGGTAAGAGCCACTAATGAAAGCACAACTGAGGTGCCTTGAAAAGGTAACATTGAGCTACCATACCAGTCAATCAATCATACCCACTGCTGGGTGTATCACCTGAGAAAATGAAAATCCAAAAGTCACAGGCTGGCAATCCTGCTCTCCAGCAATAGTTACCATAGGCAACACTTGGAAGCAACGAAAACGTCCATCAACAGAGGAATGCACCAAGAAGAAGTGGTCCATGTCCACAATGGAATATTAGCCATGGAAATCATTGAAGCACTGCTCTTTGAGGCACCATACATGAGCCTGGAGATAATCACAAAACATGAAGTAGGACGGAAAGCAAAAGACCTATATCCTATAATATCACTTATGGCATTATGTAATAACTGACACAAATGAACATATTTCCAAAGAGAAAGACACTCACGGGCTTAGAAAACAAACTATGCTCATCTAAAAGGAAAGGAGGGGGGAATTGATAAATGAAGAATAGTGTTACTATACGTATACAAATACATATTATATACATGTATCAAAAAGACCGAACATATAGCAAGGGAGGTCTATGGAACACTGTAATATTTTACATGGGAAGAGGATCTGTACATTAATAGACGTAGATAATGTACAAATGAACCAGATTGTGTACACCTAGGAAAAACAATATTCTAATCTTTACTCTGATTAAAAAAATGTAAAAAGCCAAGAAGAAGTAATGAGACATAAACTTATGGGGATTTCTCCTGGCAAATTCCATTCTCATTTACAACCTAGGACAACGACTTCCAGAAAGGCTCTGCTGCCCTAGTACCCAGATTGGGGAATGGAGAAATGCTGCCTCCTTGTGGCCGTTTCCCACAACAGCAGCTTTAAACCCACTGCGAAAGGTCACTAAATATTCACCAACTTGCAGTTCTGTAAATGACACCTGCCCTCCAATAAATTTCTGGGGTCAAAAATCGACGAAAAAATTGAAAAGAGGGCAACCTTCGAAGAAGACAATTTCAAGAGGTATATTGTACACACGGTTTTTTCTTTTAAGTGAAAAGAAAAAGGCGTGGGAAAATGATAAAGTTTAGGAATTTTTAAAGATAGGCAAACGGAAATTACAAATACCTATCAGCTCACAGCAGTCAGAATGGCCATCAGCAAAAATGCTGCAAACAATACACGCTGAAGGGATTGTGGAGAAATGTGTACCCTGAGCTCTAAGGGGGACGTGGTAAGAACCATTCCTGTAAACACAATGGAGGTGCTTTGAAAAGGTAAACATTGAGCTACCAGTGAATCAAGCATACCATCTGCTGAGCCTATCACCTGAGAAAATGAGAATCAAAAAGTCACAGGCTGGCAAACCTGTACGCCAGCAATACTTACCATAGTCAACACATGGAAGCAACAAAAATGTCCATCAACAGAGGAATGCACCAAGAAGAAGTGGTCCATGTATACAACGGAATAGTACTCCAGTAAAAAATATAAATTAAATTTAAAAAACAAACAAATGTAAGGAGACATCAGCAACTGTGGGTTTCTCCGGGCACATTCCACTCTAATTTATAACCGAAGAACACCACTGGCTGGTAGGTCTGTTTCCCTAGTACCAGCGTGGGGAACGTAGAAAGGCTGCCGCCCTCTGGCCGTTACCTGCAAAAGCAGGTTTAAAGCTTGAGTTAATGGTCACTTCATATGAACTAGTACTGCAGGGCTGTAAATGAAACCTGCCCTCAAAATGTCTTGAGGGAGGTAATGGCCAAAATATTTCAAAAGGTGACACATACTTCAAGTAAACACTTTGAAGAACTAAGCTCTAATCACAGCTGGAAAAATAAAAAGCACATGTCTTAAAGCTCAATTTCAACGCATTATGAGACACATGCAAATTCAACCACAAAGAGGTATCAGCTCAAACCAGTCAGAATAACCATCAGCAAAAAAACTACAAAGAATAAATGCTGAAGGTGCTGTGGAGAAGTGCATACCCTCAACTTTACGTGGGACGTAACCTGGAAAGAGCCACTAAAGAGAACAGAATGGAGGTGCCTTTAAAAGGTAAACATTGAGCTACCATATGATCCAACAGACCCATTCCTGGAACTATAACCTAAGAAGACAGAATTGGAAAGACACAGGCAGGCAAATCTGCATTGCATAGTATTACAATAGCCAAGATATGGAAGTAACCAAAAAGTCCACCGACAGATGGGTGGACAAAGAAGAACTGCTACATGTACACATGGAATATGAGCTAGCGAAAAAATGAAACAATGCCATTTGCAGCACCACAGATGAGTCTAGAAGTAATCACGCAACTTGTAGTAAGTGAGACAGCGAAAGACACATATCCTATCATATCACATACAGGTGTTACCTAAAAATTGAAGCAAACGAAGATATTTCCACAGAGAAAGGCAATCACAGATTCAGTACAAAAACTTATGCTTCGCCAAATGGAAAGGTGTGAGGATTGGATACACTACCATATTGAGGTTAACGGAGAGATACCAACACATGTGAAATATATAATCACCAAAGATCTACGGAATACCAAGGGAAGACTACTCAACATTGTGTCATAACCTACATGGGAAAAGGATCTGAAGAAGAATAGATATATGTATATGTGTGAAAGAAGCACATCTTGCACACCTAGAACAAACAAAACATTGTAATCAAGTTTGCTGTGATAAAAAATAAAAATTAAGTTAAAACTACGAACAAGAAGTAATGAGACATAAACTTAAAGGGCTTTTTCCTGGCACATTCCATTCTAATTTACAACCTAGAACACCACTTCCAGTAAGGCTCTGTTGTCCTAGTAACCAGATTTGGTAAAGGAGAAATGCTGCCGCCTTGTGGCCCATTCCCGCAAGAGCAGCTTTTAACCCACAGCTAATGGTCACTTAACATTCACAAGGACTCAGGGCTGTAAAGGACACCTGCCCTCAAAATTGTGCTGAGGTAGGGAATGGATAAAACAATTCAAAACAGGCAACATTTTCAAGAAGATAGTATGAAGAGGTAAGTTTTACTCACTCTCTTTTTAGAAAAAGGAAAATGGATAAAAGCTCAACCTCAGGAAGTATTAGACTCATGCAATCTAATCTACAAAAAGTTTTCAACTCACACCAGTCGACTGACCATCAGCAAAAAGCCTACAAACAATCAATGCTGAAGAGGTTTTAGAGAACTCTGTACCCTCTAGCTGCTGGTGAGATGTAAAGTGGTTAACAGCCAATAATGAGAACAGAAAGGAGCTGCGTTTAAAAGGAGAAATTGAGGTACCATTCAATCCAGCAGGCGCACCAATGGGCCTCTCACCTGAGAAGACCAGAATCAAGAAGACCCGGGCTGCAAAAGCTGCACTGCAGCCTTATTCACAATAGACAAGACAGTGAAGCAACCAAAATGTCCATCAACGGATGAAGGGATCAACAAGAAGTGGTCCATGTACACAATGAATACTAGCCATGGAAAACCATGAAACACTGCTCTTGGAGGCACCATAGATGATCTTGGAGATAATCACAGAACATGAGGGAAGTCGGAAAGCAAAAGTCCTATATCCTATGAAATCACTTATAGGCGTTATCTAATAACTGACACAAATGAACATATTTCCACAGGGAAAGGCAATCACAGACTTATAAAAAAAAACTATGCTTACCTAAAAGGAAAGGTGGGGGGAATGGATAAATGAAGATTAGCGTTACCATCTGTATACAAATTCATATTATATACATATATCAAAAAGACCGACCATATAGCAAGGGAGGTTGATGGAACACTCTGTAATAATTTACATGGGAAGAGGATCTCTACATAAATAGATATATATAATGTGTAAATGAACCAGAGTGTGTACACCTTGGACAAACAACATTCGAACCATTACCCCAATGTAAAAAATTAAAACAACGAACTAGAAGTAATGAGACATAAACTTATGGGTGGTTTTCCTGGCACATTCCATTCAAATTTACAACCCAGGTAAACGACTTCCAGAACGGCTCTGCTGCCCTAGTACCCAGATTCGGGAATGGAGAAATGCTGCCTCCTTGTGGCCGTTTCCCACAACAGCAGCTTTAAACCCACTGCAAAAGGTCACTAAATATTCACCAATTCAGTTCTGTAAATGTCACCTGCCCTCCAAAAAATACTGAGGTCGAAAATCGACCAAAAAATTCAAGAGTGCAACCTTCCAAAAAGACAATTTGAAGAGGTAGATTGTACTCACACTTTTTTTTTTCTTTTTTCTTTTAACACAAAAGAAAAAGGCGTGGAAAAATGATGAATTTTAGGAACTTTTAAAGACATGTCAACCCAAATTACAAAAACCTATCAGCTCACACCAGTCAGAATGGCCCTCGACAAAAATGCTGCAAACAATAAATGCTGACGTGATTGTGGATAAATGAGTACCCTCGATTCTAAGGGGGACGTGGTAAGAGCCACTAATGAAAGCACAACTGAGGTGCCTTGAAAAGGTAACATTGAGCTACCATACCAGTCAATCAATCATACCCACTGCTGGGTGTATCACCTGAGAAAATGAAAATCCAAAAGTCACAGGCTGGCAATCCTGCTCTCCAGCAATAGTTACCATAGGCAACACTTGGAAGCAACGAAAACGTCCATCAACAGAGGAATGCACCAAGAAGAAGTGGTCCATGTCCACAATGGAATATTAGCCATGGAAATCATTGAAGCACTGCTCTTTGAGGCACCATACATGAGCCTGGAGATAATCACAAAACATGAAGTAGGACGGAAAGCAAAAGACCTATATCCTATAATATCACTTATGGCATTATGTAATAACTGACACAAATGAACATATTTCCAAAGAGAAAGACACTCACGGGCTTAGAAAACAAACTATGCTCATCTAAAAGGAAAGGAGGGGGGAATTGATAAATGAAGAATAGTGTTACTATACGTATACAAATACATATTATATACATGTATCAAAAAGACCGAACATATAGCAAGGGAGGTCTATGGAACACTGTAATATTTTACATGGGAAGAGGATCTGTACATTAATAGACGTAGATAATGTACAAATGAACCAGATTGTGTACACCTAGGAAAAACAATATTCTAATCTTTACTCTGATTAAAAAAATGTAAAAAGCCAAGAAGAAGTAATGAGACATAAACTTATGGGGATTTCTCCTGGCAAATTCCATTCTCATTTACAACCTAGGACAACGACTTCCAGAAAGGCTCTGCTGCCCTAGTACCCAGATTGGGGAATGGAGAAATGCTGCCTCCTTGTGGCCGTTTCCCACAACAGCAGCTTTAAACCCACTGCGAAAGGTCACTAAATATTCACCAACTTGCAGTTCTGTAAATGACACCTGCCCTCCAATAAATTTCTGGGGTCAAAAATCGACGAAAAAATTGAAAAGAGGGCAACCTTCGAAGAAGACAATTTCAAGAGGTATATTGTACACACGGTTTTTTCTTTTAAGTGAAAAGAAAAAGGCGTGGGAAAATGATAAAGTTTAGGAATTTTTAAAGATAGGCAAACGGAAATTACAAATACCTATCAGCTCACAGCAGTCAGAATGGCCATCAGCAAAAATGCTGCAAACAATACACGCTGAAGGGATTGTGGAGAAATGTGTACCCTGAGCTCTAAGGGGGACGTGGTAAGAACCATTCCTGTAAACACAATGGAGGTGCTTTGAAAAGGTAAACATTGAGCTACCAGTGAATCAAGCATACCATCTGCTGAGCCTATCACCTGAGAAAATGAGAATCAAAAAGTCACAGGCTGGCAAACCTGTACGCCAGCAATACTTACCATAGTCAACACATGGAAGCAACAAAAATGTCCATCAACAGAGGAATGCACCAAGAAGAAGTGGTCCATGTATACAACGGAATAGTACTCCAGTAAAAAATATAAATTAAATTTAAAAAACAAACAAATGTAAGGAGACATCAGCAACTGTGGGTTTCTCCGGGCACATTCCACTCTAATTTATAACCGAAGAACACCACTGGCTGGTAGGTCTGTTTCCCTAGTACCAGCGTGGGGAACGTAGAAAGGCTGCCGCCCTCTGGCCGTTACCTGCAAAAGCAGGTTTAAAGCTTGAGTTAATGGTCACTTCATATGAACTAGTACTGCAGGGCTGTAAATGAAACCTGCCCTCAAAATGTCTTGAGGGAGGTAATGGCCAAAATATTTCAAAAGGTGACACATACTTCAAGTAAACACTTTGAAGAACTAAGCTCTAATCACAGCTGGAAAAATAAAAAGCACATGTCTTAAAGCTCAATTTCAACGCATTATGAGACACATGCAAATTCAACCACAAAGAGGTATCAGCTCAAACCAGTCAGAATAACCATCAGCAAAAAAACTACAAAGAATAAATGCTGAAGGTGCTGTGGAGAAGTGCATACCCTCAACTTTACGTGGGACGTAACCTGGAAAGAGCCACTAAAGAGAACAGAATGGAGGTGCCTTTAAAAGGTAAACATTAAGCTACCATATGATCCAACAGACCCATTCCTGGAACTATAACCTAAGAAGACAGAATTGGAAAGACACAGGCAGGCAAATCTGCATTGCATAGTATTACAATAGCCAAGATATGGAAGTAACCAAAAAGTCCACCGACAGATGGGTGGACAAAGAAGAACTGCTACATGTACACATGGAATATGAGCTAGCGAAAAAATGAAACAATGCCATTTGCAGCACCACAGATGAGTCTAGAAGTAATCACGCAACTTGTAGTAAGTGAGACAGCGAAAGACACATATCCTATCATATCACATACAGGTGTTACCTAAAAATTGAAGCAAACGAAGATATTTCCACAGAGAAAGGCAATCACAGATTCAGTACAAAAACTTATGCTTCGCCAAATGGAAAGGTGTGAGGATTGGATACACTACCATATTGAGGTTAACGGAGAGATACCAACACATGTGAAATATATAATCACCAAAGATCTACGGAATACCAAGGGAAGACTACTCAACATTGTGTCATAACCTACATGGGAAAAGGATCTGAAGAAGAATAGATATATGTATATGTGTGAAAGAAGCACATCTTGCACACCTAGAACAAACAAAACATTGTAATCAAGTTTGCTGTGATAAAAAATAAAAATTAAGTTAAAACTACGAACAAGAAGTAATGAGACATAAACTTAAAGGGCTTTTTCCTGGCACATTCCATTCTAATTTACAACCTAGAACACCACTTCCAGTAAGGCTCTGTTGTCCTAGTAACCAGATTTGGTAAAGGAGAAATGCTGCCGCCTTGTGGTCCATTCCCGCAAGAGCAGCTTTTAACCCACAGCTAATGGTCACTTAACATTCACAAGGACTCAGGGCTGTAAAGGACACCTGCCCTCAAAATTGTGCTGAGGTAGGGAATGGATAAAACAATTCAAAACAGGCAACATTTTCAAGAAGATAGTATGAAGAGGTAAGTTTTACTCACTCTCTTTTTAGAAAAAGGAAAATGGATAAAAGCTCAACCTCAGGAAGTATTAGACTCATGCAATCTAATCTACAAAAAGTTTTCAACTCACACCAGTCGACTGACCATCAGCAAAAAGCCTACAAACAATCAATGCTGAAGAGGTTTTAGAGAACTCTGTACCCTCTAGCTGCTGGTGAGATGTAAAGTGGTTAACAGCCAATAATGAGAACAGAAAGGAGCTGCGTTTAAAAGGAGAAATTGAGGTACCATTCAATCCAGCAGGCGCACCAATGGGCCTCTCACCTGAGAAGACCAGAATCAAGAAGACCCGGGCTGCAAAAGCTGCACTGCAGCCTTATTCACAATAGACAAGACAGTGAAGCAACCAAAATGTCCATCAACGGATGAAGGGATCAACAAGAAGTGGTCCATGTACACAATGAATACTAGCCATGGAAAACCATGAAACACTGCTCTTGGAGGCACCATAGATGATCTTGGAGCTAATCACAGAACATGAGGGAAGTCGGAAAGCAAAAGTCCTATATCCTATGAAATCACTTATAGGCGTTATCTAATAACTGACACAAATGAACATATTTCCACAGGGAAAGGCAATCACAGACTTATAAAAAAAAACTATGCTTACCTAAAAGGAAAGGTGGGGGGAATGGATAAATGAAGATTAGCGTTACCATCTGTATACAAATTCATATTATATACATATATCAAAAAGACCGACCATATAGCAAGGGAGGTTGATGGAACACTCTGTAATAATTTACATGGGAAGAGGATCTCTACATAAATAGATATATATAATGTGTAAATGAACCAGAGTGTGTACACCTTGGACAAACAACATTCGAACCATTACCCCAATGTAAAAAATTAAAACAACGAACTAGAAGTAATGAGACATAAACTTATGGGTGGTTTTCCTGGCACATTCCATTCAAATTTACAACCCAGGTAAACGACTTCCAGAACGGCTCTGCTGCCCTAGTACCCAGATTCGGGAATGGAGAAATGCTGCCTCCTGGTGGCCGTTTCCCACAACAGCAGCTTTAAACCCACTGCAAAAGGTCACTAAATATTCACCAATTCAGTTCTGTAAATGTCACCTGCCCTCCAAAAAATACTGAGGTCGAAAATCGACCAAAAAATTCAAGAGTGCAACCTTCCAAAAAGACAATTTGAAGAGGTAGATTGTACTCACACTTTTTTTTTTCTTTTTTCTTTTAACACAAAAGAAAAAGGCGTGGAAAAATGATGAATTTTAGGAACTTTTAAAGACATGTCAACCCAAATTACAAAAACCTATCAGCTCACACCAGTCAGAATGGCCCTCGACAAAAATGCTGCAAACAATAAATGCTGACGTGATTGTGGAGAAATGAGTACCCTCGATTCTAAGGGGGACGTGGTAAGAGCCACTAATGAAAGCACAACTGAGGTGCCTTGAAAAGGTAACATTGAGCTACCATACCAGTCAATCAATCATACCCACTGCTGGGTGTATCACCTGAGAAAATGAAAATCCAAAAGTCACAGGCTGTCAATCCTGCTCTCCAGCAATAGTTACCATAGGCAACACTTGGAAGCAACGAAAACGTCCATCAACAGAGGAATGCACCAAGAAGAAGTGGTCCATGTCCACAATGGAATATTAGCCATGGAAATCATTGAAGCACTGCTCTTTGAGGCACCATACATGAGCCTGGAGATAATCACAAAACATGAAGTAGGACGGAAAGCAAAAGACCTATATCCTATAATATCACTTATGGCATTATGTAATAACTGACACAAATGAACATATTTCCAAAGAGAAAGACACTCACGGGCTTAGAAAACAAACTATGCTCATCTAAAAGGAAAGGAGGGGGGAATTGATAAATGAAGAATAGTGTTACTATACGTATACAAATACATATTATATACATGTATCAAAAAGACCGAACATATAGCAAGGGAGGTCTATGGAACACTGTAATATTTTACATGGGAAGAGGATCTGTACATTAATAGACGTAGATAATGTACAAATGAACCAGATTGTGTACACCTAGGAAAAACAATATTCTAATCTTTACTCTGATTAAAAAAATGTAAAAAGCCAAGAAGAAGTAATGAGACATAAACTTATGGGGATTTCTCCTGGCAAATTCCATTCTCATTTACAACCTAGGACAACGACTTCCAGAAAGGCTCTGCTGCCCTAGTACCCAGATTGGGGAATGGAGAAATGCTGCCTCCTTGTGGCCGTTTCCCACAACAGCAGCTTTAAACCCACTGCGAAAGGTCACTAAATATTCACCAACTTGCAGTTCTGTAAATGACACCTGCCCTCCAATAAATTTCTGGGGTCAAAAATCGACGAAAAAATTGAAAAGAGGGCAACCTTCGAAGAAGACAATTTCAAGAGGTATATTGTACACACGGTTTTTTCTTTTAAGTGAAAAGAAAAAGGCGTGGGAAAATGATAAAGTTTAGGAATTTTTAAAGATAGGCAAACGGAAATTACAAATACCTATCAGCTCACAGCAGTCAGAATGGCCATCAGCAAAAATGCTGCAAACAATACACGCTGAAGGGATTGTGGAGAAATGTGTACCCTGAGCTCTAAGGGGGACGTGGTAAGAACCATTCCTGTAAACACAATGGAGGTGCTTTGAAAAGGTAAACATTGAGCTACCAGTGAATCAAGCATACCATCTGCTGAGCCTATCACCTGAGAAAATGAGAATCAAAAAGTCACAGGCTGGCAAACCTGTACGCCAGCAATACTTACCATAGTCAACACATGGAAGCAACAAAAATGTCCATCAACAGAGGAATGCACCAAGAAGAAGTGGTCCATGTATACAACGGAATAGTACTCCAGTAAAAAATATAAATTAAATTTAAAAAACAAACAAATGTAAGGAGACATCAGCAACTGTGGGTTTCTCCGGGCACATTCCACTCTAATTTATAACCGAAGAACACCACTGGCTGGTAGGTCTGTTTCCCTAGTACCAGCGTGGGGAACGTAGAAAGGCTGCCGCCCTCTGGCCGTTACCTGCAAAAGCAGGTTTAAAGCTTGAGTTAATGGTCACTTCATATGAACTAGTACTGCAGGGCTGTAAATGAAACCTGCCCTCAAAATGTCTTGAGGGAGGTAATGGCCAAAATATTTCAAAAGGTGACACATACTTCAAGTAAACACTTTGAAGAACTAAGCTCTAATCACAGCTGGAAAAATAAAAAGCACATGTCTTAAAGCTCAATTTCAACGCATTATGAGACACATGCAAATTCAACCACAAAGAGGTATCAGCTCAAACCAGTCAGAATAACCATCAGCAAAAAAACTACAAAGAATAAATGCTGAAGGTGCTGTGGAGAAGTGCATACCCTCAACTTTACGTGGGACGTAACCTGGAAAGAGCCACTAAAGAGAACAGAATGGAGGTGCCTTTAAAAGGTAAACATTGAGCTACCATATGATCCAACAGACCCATTCCTGGAACTATAACCTAAGAAGACAGAATTGGAAAGACACAGGCAGGCAAATCTGCATTGCATAGTATTACAATAGCCAAGATATGGAAGTAACCAAAAAGTCCACCGACAGATGGGTGGACAAAGAAGAACTGCTACATGTACACATGGAATATGAGCTAGCGAAAAAATGAAACAATGCCATTTGCAGCACCACAGATGAGTCTAGAAGTAATCACGCAACTTGTAGTAAGTGAGACAGCGAAAGACACATATCCTATCATATCACATACAGGTGTTACCTAAAAATTGAAGCAAACGAAGATATTTCCACAGAGAAAGGCAATCACAGATTCAGTACAAAAACTTATGCTTCGCCAAATGGAAAGGTGTGAGGATTGGATACACTACCATATTGAGGTTAACGGAGAGATACCAACACATGTGAAATATATAATCACCAAAGATCTACGGAATACCAAGGGAAGACTACTCAACATTGTGTCATAACCTACATGGGAAAAGGATCTGAAGAAGAATAGATATATGTATATGTGTGAAAGAAGCACATCTTGCACACCTAGAACAAACAAAACATTGTAATCAAGTTTGCTGTGATAAAAAATAAAAATTAAGTTAAAACTACGAACAAGAAGTAATGAGACATAAACTTAAAGGGCTTTTTCCTGGCACATTCCATTCTAATTTACAACCTAGAACACCACTTCCAGTAAGGCTCTGTTGTCCTAGTAACCAGATTTGGTAAAGGAGAAATGCTGCCGCCTTGTGGCCCATTCCCGCAAGAGCAGCTTTTAACCCACAGCTAATGGTCACTTAACATTCACAAGGACTCAGGGCTGTAAAGGACACCTGCCCTCAAAATTGTGCTGAGGTAGGGAATGGATAAAACAATTCAAAACAGGCAACATTTTCAAGAAGATAGTATGAAGAGGTAAGTTTTACTCACTCTCTTTTTAGAAAAAGGAAAATGGATAAAAGCTCAACCTCAGGAAGTATTAGACTCATGCAATCTAATCTACAAAAAGTTTTCAACTCACACCAGTCGACTGACCATCAGCAAAAAGCCTACAAACAATCAATGCTGAAGAGGTTTTAGAGAACTCTGTACCCTCTAGCTGCTGGTGAGATGTAAAGTGGTTAACAGCCAATAATGAGAACAGAAAGGAGCTGCGTTTAAAAGGAGAAATTGAGGTACCATTCAATCCAGCAGGCGCACCAATGGGCCTCTCACCTGAGAAGACCAGAATCAAGAAGACCCGGGCTGCAAAAGCTGCACTGCAGCCTTATTCACAATAGACAAGACAGTGAAGCAACCAAAATGTCCATCAACGGATGAAGGGATCAACAAGAAGTGGTCCATGTACACAATGAATACTAGCCATGGAAAACCATGAAACACTGCTCTTGGAGGCACCATAGATGATCTTGGAGATAATCACAGAACATGAGGGAAGTCGGAAAGCAAAAGTCCTATATCCTATGAAATCACTTATAGGCGTTATCTAATAACTGACACAAATGAACATATTTCCACAGGGAAAGGCAATCACAGACTTATAAAAAAAAACTATGCTTACCTAAAAGGAAAGGTGGGGGGAATGGATAAATGAAGATTAGCGTTACCATCTGTATACAAATTCATATTATATACATATATCAAAAAGACCGACCATATAGCAAGGGAGGTTGATGGAACACTCTGTAATAATTTACATGGGAAGAGGATCTCTACATAAATAGATATATATAATGTGTAAATGAACCAGAGTGTGTACACCTTGGACAAACAACATTCGAACCATTACCCCAATGTAAAAAATTAAAACAACGAACTAGAAGTAATGAGACATAAACTTATGGGTGGTTTTCCTGGCACATTCCATTCAAATTTACAACCCAGGTAAACGACTTCCAGAACGGCTCTGCTGCCCTAGTACCCAGATTCGGGAATGGAGAAATGCTGCCTCCTTGTGGCCGTTTCCCACAACAGCAGCTTTAAACCCACTGCAAAAGGTCACTAAATATTCACCAATTCAGTTCTGTAAATGTCACCTGCCCTCCAAAAAATACTGAGGTCGAAAATCGACCAAAAAATTCAAGAGTGCAACCTTCCAAAAAGACAATTTGAAGAGGTAGATTGTACTCACACTTTTTTTTTCTTTTTTCTTTTAACACAAAAGAAAAAGGCGTGGAAAAATGATGAATTTTAGGAACTTTTAAAGACATGTCAACCCAAATTACAAAAACCTATCAGCTCACACCAGTCAGAATGGCCCTCGACAAAAATGCTGCAAACAATAAATGCTGACGTGATTGTGGATAAATGAGTACCCTCGATTCTAAGGGGGACGTGGTAAGAGCCACTAATGAAAGCACAACTGAGGTGCCTTGAAAAGGTAACATTGAGCTACCATACCAGTCAATCAATCATACCCACTGCTGGGTGTATCACCTGAGAAAATGAAAATCCAAAAGTCACAGGCTGGCAATCCTGCTCTCCAGCAATAGTTACCATAGGCAACACTTGGAAGCAACGAAAACGTCCATCAACAGAGGAATGCACCAAGAAGAAGTGGTCCATGTCCACAATGGAATATTAGCCATGGAAATCATTGAAGCACTGCTCTTTGAGGCACCATACATGAGCCTGGAGATAATCACAAAACATGAAGTAGGACGGAAAGCAAAAGACCTATATCCTATAATATCACTTATGGCATTATGTAATAACTGACACAAATGAACATATTTCCAAAGAGAAAGACACTCACGGGCTTAGAAAACAAACTATGCTCATCTAAAAGGAAAGGAGGGGGGAATTGATAAATGAAGAATAGTGTTACTATACGTATACAAATACATATTATATACATGTATCAAAAAGACCGAACATATAGCAAGGGAGGTCTATGGAACACTGTAATATTTTACATGGGAAGAGGATCTGTACATTAATAGACGTAGATAATGTACAAATGAACCAGATTGTGTACACCTAGGAAAAACAATATTCTAATCTTTACTCTGATTAAAAAAATGTAAAAAGCCAAGAAGAAGTAATGAGACATAAACTTATGGGGATTTCTCCTGGCAAATTCCATTCTCATTTACAACCTAGGACAACGACTTCCAGAAAGGCTCTGCTGCCCTAGTACCCAGATTGGGGAATGGAGAAATGCTGCCTCCTTGTGGCCGTTTCCCACAACAGCAGCTTTAAACCCACTGCGAAAGGTCACTAAATATTCACCAACTTGCAGTTCTGTAAATGACACCTGCCCTCCAATAAATTTCTGGGGTCAAAAATCGACGAAAAAATTGAAAAGAGGGCAACCTTCGAAGAAGACAATTTCAAGAGGTATATTGTACACACGGTTTTTTCTTTTAAGTGAAAAGAAAAAGGCGTGGGAAAATGATAAAGTTTAGGAATTTTTAAAGATAGGCAAACGGAAATTACAAATACCTATCAGCTCACAGCAGTCAGAATGGCCATCAGCAAAAATGCTGCAAACAATACATGCTGAAGGGATTGTGGAGAAATGTGTACCCTGAGCTCTAAGGGGGACGTGGTAAGAACCATTCCTGTAAACACAATGGAGGTGCTTTGAAAAGGTAAACATTGAGCTACCAGTGAATCAAGCATACCATCTGCTGAGCCTATCACCTGAGAAAATGAGAATCAAAAAGTCACAGGCTGGCAAACCTGTACGCCAGCAATACTTACCATAGTCAACACATGGAAGCAACAAAAATGTCCATCAACAGAGGAATGCACCAAGAAGAAGTGGTCCATGTATACAACGGAATAGTACTCCAGTAAAAAATATAAATTAAATTTAAAAAACAAACAAATGTAAGGAGACATCAGCAACTGTGGGTTTCTCCGGGCACATTCCACTCTAATTTATAACCGAAGAACACCACTGGCTGGTAGGTCTGTTTCCCTAGTACCAGCGTGGGGAACGTAGAAAGGCTGCCGCCCTCTGGCCGTTACCTGCAAAAGCAGGTTTAAAGCTTGAGTTAATGGTCACTTCATATGAACTAGTACTGCAGGGCTGTAAATGAAACCTGCCCTCAAAATGTCTTGAGGGAGGTAATGGCCAAAATATTTCAAAAGGTGACACATACTTCAAGTAAACACTTTGAAGAACTAAGCTCTAATCACAGCTGGAAAAATAAAAAGCACATGTCTTAAAGCTCAATTTCAACGCATTATGAGACACATGCAAATTCAACCACAAAGAGGTATCAGCTCAAACCAGTCAGAATAACCATCAGCAAAAAAACTACAAAGAATAAATGCTGAAGGTGCTGTGGAGAAGTGCATACCCTCAACTTTACGTGGGACGTAACCTGGAAAGAGCCACTAAAGAGAACAGAATGGAGGTGCCTTTAAAAGGTAAACATTGAGCTACCATATGATCCAACAGACCCATTCCTGGAACTATAACCTAAGAAGACAGAATTGGAAAGACACAGGCAGGCAAATCTGCATTGCATAGTATTACAATAGCCAAGATATGGAAGTAACCAAAAAGTCCACCGACAGATGGGTGGACAAAGAAGAACTGCTACATGTACACATGGAATATGAGCTAGCGAAAAAATGAAACAATGCCATTTGCAGCACCACAGATGAGTCTAGAAGTAATCACGCAACTTGTAGTAAGTGAGTCAGTGAAAGACACATATCCTATCATATCACATACAGGTGTTACCTAAAAATTGAAACAAACGAAGATACTTCCACAGAGAAAGGCAATCACAGATTCAGTACAAAAACTTATGCTTCGCCAAATGGAAAGGTGTGAGGATTGGATACACTACCATACTGAGGTTAACGGAGAGATACAAACACATGTGAAATATATAATCACCAAAGATCTACGGAATACCAAGGGAAGACTACTCAACATTGTGTCATAACCTACATGGGAAAAGGATCTGAAGAAGAATAGATATATGTATATGTGTGAAAGAAGCACATCTTGCACACCTAGAACAAACAAAACATTGTAATCAAGTTTGCTGTGAGAAAAAATAAAAATTAACTTAAAACTACGAACAAGAAGTAATGAGACATAAACATAAAGGGCTTTTTCCTGGCACATTCCATTCTAATTTACAACCTAGAACACCACTTCCAGTAAGGCTCTGTTGCCCTAGTAACCAGATTTGGTAAAGGAGAAATGCTGCCGCCTTGTGGCCCATTCCCGCAAGAGCAGCTTTTAACCCACAGCTAATGGTCACTTAACATTCACAAGGACTCAGGGCTGTAAAGGACACCTGCCTCAAAATTGTGCTGAGGTAGGGAATGGATAAAACAATTCAAAACAGGCAACATTTTCAAGAAGATAGTATGAAGAGGTAAGTTTTACTCACTCTCTTTTTAGAAAAAGGAAAATGGATAAAAGCTCAACCTCAGGAAGTATTAGACTCATGCAATCTAATCTACAAAAAGTTTTCAACTCACACCAGTCGACTGACCATCAGCAAAAAGCCTACAAACAATCAATGCTGAAGAGGTTTTAGAGAACTCTGTACCCTCTAGCTGCTGGTGAGATGTAAAGTGGTTAACAGCCAATAATGAGAACAGAAAGGAGCTGCGTTTAAAAGGAGAAATTGAGGTAACATTCAATCCAGCAGGCGCACCAATGGGCCTCTCACCTGAGAAGACCAGAATCAAGAAGACCCGGGCTGCAAAAGCTGCACTGCAGCCTTATTCACAATAGACAAGACAGTGAAGCAACCAAAATGTCCATCAACGGATGAAGGGATCAACAAGAAGTGGTCCATGTAAACAATGAATACTAGCCATGGAAAACCATGAAACACTGCTCTTTGAGGCACCATAGATGATCTTGGAGATAATCACAGAACATGAGGGAAGTCGGAAAGCAAAAGTCCTATATCCTATGAAATCACTTATAGGCGTTATCTAATAACTGACACAAATGAACATATTTCCACAGGGAAAGGCAATCACAGACTTATAAAAAAAAACTATGCTTACCTAAAAGGAAAGGTGGGGGGAATGGATAAATGAAGATTAACGTTACCATCTGTATACAAATTCATATTATATACATATATCAAAAAGACCGACCATATAGCAAGGGAGGTTGATGGAACACTCTGTAATAATTTACATGGGAAGACGATCTCTACATAAATAGATATATATAATGTGTAAATGAACCAGAGTGTGTACACCTTGGACAAACAACATTCGAACCATTACCCCAATGTAAAAAATTAAAACAACGAACTAGAAGTAATGAGACATAAACTTATGGGTGGTTTTCCTGGCACATTCCATTCAAATTTACAACCCAGGTAAACGACTTCCAGAACGGCTCTGCTGCCCTAGTACCCAGATTCGGGAATGGAGAAATGCTGCCTCCTTGTGGCCGTTTCCCACAACAGCAGCTTTAAACCCACTGCAAAAGGTCACTAAATATTCACCAATTCAGTTCTGTAAATGTCACCTGCCCTCCAAAAAATACTGAGGTCGAAAATCGACCAAAAAATTCAAGAGTGCAACCTTCCAAAAAGACAATTTGAAGAGGTAGATTGTACTCACACTTTTTTTTTTCTTTTTTCTTTTAACACAAAAGAAAAAGGCGTGGAAAAATGATGAATTTTAGGAACTTTTAAAGACATGTCAACCCAAATTACAAAAACCTATCAGCTCACACCAGTCAGAATGGCCCTCGACAAAAATGCTGCAAACAATAAATGCTGACGTGATTGTGGAGAAATGAGTACCCTCGATTCTAAGGGGGACGTGGTAAGAGCCACTAATGAAAGCACAACTGAGGTGCCTTGAAAAGGTAACATTGAGCTACCATACCAGTCAATCAATCATACCCACTGCTGGGTGTATCACCTGAGAAAATGAAAATCCAAAAGTCACAGGCTGTCAATCCTGCTCTCCAGCAATAGTTACCATAGGCAACACTTGGAAGCAACGAAAACGTCCATCAACAGAGGAATGCACCAAGAAGAAGTGGTCCATGTCCACAATGGAATATTAGCCATGGAAATCATTGAAGCACTGCTCTTTGAGGCACCATACATGAGCCTGGAGATAATCACAAAACATGAAGTAGGACGGAAAGCAAAAGACCTATATCCTATAATATCACTTATGGCATTATGTAATAACTGACACAAATGAACATATTTCCAAAGAGAAAGACACTCACGGGCTTAGAAAACAAACTATGCTCATCTAAAAGGAAAGGAGGGGGGAATTGATAAATGAAGAATAGTGTTACTATACGTATACAAATACATATTATATACATGTATCAAAAAGACCGAACATATAGCAAGGGAGGTCTATGGAACACTGTAATATTTTACATGGGAAGAGGATCTGTACATTAATAGACGTAGATAATGTACAAATGAACCAGATTGTGTACACCTAGGAAAAACAATATTCTAATCTTTACTCTGATTAAAAAAATGTAAAAAGCCAAGAAGAAGTAATGAGACATAAACTTATGGGGATTTCTCCTGCCAAATTCCATTCTCATTTACAACCTAGGACAACGACTTCCAGAAAGGCTCTGCTGCCCTAGTACCCAGATTGGGGAATGGAGAAATGCTGCCTCCTTGTGGCCGTTTCCCACAACAGCAGCTTTAAACCCACTGCGAAAGGTCACTAAATATTCACCAACTTGCAGTTCTGTAAATGACACCTGCCCTCCAATAAATTTCTGGGGTCAAAAATCGACGAAAAAATTGAAAAGAGGGCAACCTTCGAAGAAGACAATTTCAAGAGGTATATTGTACACACGGTTTTTTCTTTTAAGTGAAAAGAAAAAGGCGTGGGAAAATGATAAAGTTTAGGAATTTTTAAAGATAGGCAAACGGAAATTACAAATACCTATCAGCTCACAGCAGTCAGAATGGCCATCAGCAAAAATGCTGCAAACAATACACGCTGAAGGGATTGGGGAGAAATGTGTACCCTGAGCTCTAAGGGGGACGTGGTAAGAACCATTCCTGTAAACACAATGGAGGTGCTTTGAAAAGGTAAACATTGAGCTACCAGTGAATCAAGCATACCATCTGCTGAGCCTATCACCTGAGAAAATGAGAATCAAAAAGTCACAGGCTGGCAAACCTGTACGCCAGCAATACTTACCATAGTCAACACATGGAAGCAACAAAAATGTCCATCAACAGAGGAATGCACCAAGAAGAAGTGGTCCATGTATACAACGGAATAGTACTCCAGTAAAAAATATAAATTAAATTTAAAAAACAAACAAATGTAAGGAGACATCAGCAACTGTGGGTTTCTCCGGGCACATTCCACTCTAATTTATAACCGAAGAACACCACTGGCTGGTAGGTCTGTTTCCCTAGTACCAGCGTGGGGAACGTAGAAAGGCTGCCGCCCTCTGGCCGTTACCTGCAAAAGCAGGTTTAAAGCTTGAGTTAATGGTCACTTCATATGAACTAGTACTGCAGGGCTGTAAATGAAACCTGCCCTCAAAATGTCTTGAGGGAGGTAATGGCCAAAATATTTCAAAAGGTGACACATACTTCAAGTAAACACTTTGAAGAACTAAGCTCTAATCACAGCTGGAAAAATAAAAAGCACATGTCTTAAAGCTCAATTTCAACGCATTATGAGACACATGCAAATTCAACCACAAAGAGGTATCAGCTCAAACCAGTCAGAATAACCATCAGCAAAAAAACTACAAAGAATAAATGCTGAAGGTGCTGTGGAGAAGTGCATACCCTCAACTTTACGTGGGACGTAACCTGGAAAGAGCCACTAAAGAGAACAGAATGGAGGTGCCTTTAAAAGGTAAACATTGAGCTACCATATGATCCAACAGACCCATTCCTGGAACTATAACCTAAGAAGACAGAATTGGAAAGACACAGGCAGGCAAATCTGCATTGCATAGTATTACAATAGCCAAGATATGGAAGTAACCAAAAAGTCCACCGACAGATGGGTGGACAAAGAAGAACTGCTACATGTACACATGGAATATGAGCTAGCGAAAAAATGAAACAATGCCATTTGCAGCACCACAGATGAGTCTAGAAGTAATCACGCAACTTGTAGTAAGTGAGACAGCGAAAGACACATATCCTATCATATCACATACAGGTGTTACCTAAAAATTGAAGCAAACGAAGATATTTCCACAGAGAAAGGCAATCACAGATTCAGTACAAAAACTTATGCTTCGCCAAATGGAAAGGTGTGAGGATTGGATACACTACCATATTGAGGTTAACGGAGAGATACCAACACATGTGAAATATATAATCACCAAAGATCTACGGAATACCAAGGGAAGACTACTCAACATTGTGTCATAACCTACATGGGAAAAGGATCTGAAGAAGAATAGATATATGTATATGTGTGAAAGAAGCACATCTTGCACACCTAGAACAAACAAAACATTGTAATCAAGTTTGCTGTGATAAAAAATAAAAATTAAGTTAAAACTACGAACAAGAAGTAATGAGACATAAACTTAAAGGGCTTTTTCCTGGCACATTCCATTCTAATTTACAACCTAGAACACCACTTCCAGTAAGGCTCTGTTGTCCTAGTAACCAGATTTGGTAAAGGAGAAATGCTGCCGCCTTGTGGCCCATTCCCGCAAGAGCAGCTTTTAACCCACAGCTAATGGTCACTTAACATTCACAAGGACTCAGGGCTGTAAAGGACACCTGCCCTCAAAATTGTGCTGAGGTAGGGAATGGATAAAACAATTCAAAACAGGCAACATTTTCAAGAAGATAGTATGAAGAGGTAAGTTTTACTCACTCTCTTTTTAGAAAAAGGAAAATGGATAAAAGCTCAACCTCAGGAAGTATTAGACTCATGCAATCTAATCTACAAAAAGTTTTCAACTCACACCAGTCGACTGACCATCAGCAAAAAGCCTACAAACAATCAATGCTGAAGAGGTTTTAGAGAACTCTGTACCCTCTAGCTGCTGGTGAGATGTAAAGTGGTTAACAGCCAATAATGAGAACAGAAAGGAGCTGCGTTTAAAAGGAGAAATTGAGGTACCATTCAATCCAGCAGGCGCACCAATGGGCCTCTCACCTGAGAAGACCAGAATCAAGAAGACCCGGGCTGCAAAAGCTGCACTGCAGCCTTATTCACAATAGACAAGACAGTGAAGCAACCAAAATGTCCATCAACGGATGAAGGGATCAACAAGAAGTGGTCCATGTAAACAATGAATACTAGCCATGGAAAACCATGAAACACTGCTCTTGGAGGCACCATAGATGATCTTGGAGATAATCACAGAACATGAGGGAAGTCGGAAAGCAAAAGTCCTATATCCTATGAAATCACTTATAGGCGTTATCTAATAACTGACACAAATGAACATATTTCCACAGGGAAAGGCAATCACAGACTTATAAAAAAAAACTATGCTTACCTAAAAGGAAAGGTGGGGGGAATGGATAAATGAAGATTAACGTTACCATCTGTATACAAATTCATATTATATACATATATCAAAAAGACCGACCATATAGCAAGGGAGGTTGATGGAACACTCTGTAATAATTTACATGGGAAGACGATCTCTACATAAATAGATATATATAATGTGTAAATGAACCAGAGTGTGTACACCTTGGACAAACAACATTCGAACCATTACCCCAATGTAAAAAATTAAAACAACGAACTAGAAGTAATGAGACATAAACTTATGGGTGGTTTTCCTGGCACATTCCATTCAAATTTACAACCCAGGTAAACGACTTCCAGAACGGCTCTGCTGCCCTAGTACCCAGATTCGGGAATGGAGAAATGCTGCCTCCTTGTGGCCGTTTCCCACAACAGCAGCTTTAAACCCACTGCAAAAGGTCACTAAATATTCACCAATTCAGTTCTGTAAATGTCACCTGCCCTCCAAAAAATACTGAGGTCGAAAATCGACCAAAAAATTCAAGAGTGCAACCTTCCAAAAAGACAATTTGAAGAGGTAGATTGTACTCACACTTTTTTTTTCTTTTTTCTTTTAACACAAAAGAAAAAGGCGTGGAAAAATGATGAATTTTAGGAACTTTTAAAGACATGTCAACCCAAATTACAAAAACCTATCAGCTCACACCAGTCAGAATGGCCCTCGACAAAAATGCTGCAAACAATAAATGCTGACGTGATTGTGGAGAAATGAGTACCCTCGATTCTAAGGGGGACGTGGTAAGAGCCACTAATGAAAGCACAACTGAGGTGCCTTGAAAAGGTAACATTGAGCTACCATACCAGTCAATCAATCATACCCACTGCTGGGTGTATCACCTGAGAAAATGAAAATCCAAAAGTCACAGGCTGGCAATCCTGCTCTCCAGCAATAGTTACCATAGGCAACACTTGGAAGCAACGAAAACGTCCATCAACAGAGGAATGCACCAAGAAGAAGTGGTCCATGTCCACAATGGAATATTAGCCATGGAAATCATTGAAGCACTGCTCTTTGAGGCACCATACATGAGCCTGGAGATAATCACAAAACATGAAGTAGGACGGAAAGCAAAAGACCTATATCCTATAATATCACTTATGGCATTATGTAATAACTGACACAAATGAACATATTTCCAAAGAGAAAGACACTCACGGGCTTAGAAAACAAACTATGCTCATCTAAAAGGAAAGGAGGGGGGAATTGATAAATGAAGAATAGTGTTACTATACGTATACAAATACATATTATATACATGTATCAAAAAGACCGAACATATAGCAAGGGAGGTCTATGGAACACTGTAATATTTTACATGGGAAGAGGATCTGTACATTAATAGACGTAGATAATGTACAAATGAACCAGATTGTGTACACCTAGGAAAAACAATATTCTAATCTTTACTCTGATTAAAAAAATGTAAAAAGCCAAGAAGAAGTAATGAGACATAAACTTATGGGGATTTCTCCTGGCAAATTCCATTCTCATTTACAACCTAGGACAACGACTTCCAGAAAGGCTCTGCTGCCCTAGTACCCAGATTGGGGAATGGAGAAATGCTGCCTCCTTGTGGCCGTTTCCCACAACAGCAGCTTTAAACCCACTGCGAAAGGTCACTAAATATTCACCAACTTGCAGTTCTGTAAATGACACCTGCCCTCCAATAAATTTCTGGGGTCA
Source organism: Eubalaena glacialis (assembly GCF_028564815.1). Taxonomy (NCBI): domain Eukaryota; kingdom Metazoa; phylum Chordata; class Mammalia; order Artiodactyla; family Balaenidae; genus Eubalaena; species Eubalaena glacialis. The sequence goes on along the minus strand of NC_083723.1, from coordinate 28,802,102 downwards.
AAAATCGACGAAAAAATTGAAAAGAGGGCAACCTTCGAAGAAGACAATTTCAAGAGGTATATTGTACACACGGTTTTTTCTTTTAAGTGAAAAGAAAAAGGCGTGGGAAAATGATAAAGTTTAGGAATTTTTAAAGATAGGCAAACGGAAATTACAAATACCTATCAGCTCACAGCAGTCAGAATGGCCATCAGCAAAAATGCTGCAAACAATACACGCTGAAGGGATTGTGGAGAAATGTGTACCCTGAGCTCTAAGGGGGACGTGGTAAGAACCATTCCTGTAAACACAATGGAGGTGCTTTGAAAAGGTAAACATTGAGCTACCAGTGAATCAAGCATACCATCTGCTGAGCCTATCACCTGAGAAAATGAGAATCAAAAAGTCACAGGCTGGCAAACCTGTACGCCAGCAATACTTACCATAGTCAACACATGGAAGCAACAAAAATGTCCATCAACAGAGGAATGCACCAAGAAGAAGTGGTCCATGTATACAACGGAATAGTACTCCAGTAAAAAATATAAATTAAATTTAAAAAACAAACAAATGTAAGGAGACATCAGCAACTGTGGGTTTCTCCGGGCACATTCCACTCTAATTTATAACCGAAGAACACCACTGGCTGGTAGGTCTGTTTCCCTAGTACCAGCGTGGGGAACGTAGAAAGGCTGCCGCCCTCTGGCCGTTACCTGCAAAAGCAGGTTTAAAGCTTGAGTTAATGGTCACTTCATATGAACTAGTACTGCAGGGCTGTAAATGAAACCTGCCCTCAAAATGTCTTGAGGGAGGTAATGGCCAAAATATTTCAAAAGGTGACACATACTTCAAGTAAACACTTTGAAGAACTAAGCTCTAATCACAGCTGGAAAAATAAAAAGCACATGTCTTAAAGCTCAATTTCAACGCATTATGAGACACATGCAAATTCAACCACAAAGAGGTATCAGCTCAAACCAGTCAGAATAACCATCAGCAAAAAAACTACAAAGAATAAATGCTGAAGGTGCTGTGGAGAAGTGCATACCCTCAACTTTACGTGGGACGTAACCTGGAAAGAGCCACTAAAGAGAACAGAATGGAGGTGCCTTTAAAAGGTAAACATTGAGCTACCATATGATCCAACAGACCCATTCCTGGAACTATAACCTAAGAAGACAGAATTGGAAAGACACAGGCAGGCAAATCTGCATTGCATAGTATTACAATAGCCAAGATATGGAAGTAACCAAAAAGTCCACCGACAGATGGGTGGACAAAGAAGAACTGCTACATGTACACATGGAATATGAGCTAGCGAAAAAATGAAACAATGCCATTTGCAGCACCACAGATGAGTCTAGAAGTAATCACGCAACTTGTAGTAAGTGAGTCAGTGAAAGACACATATCCTATCATACCACATACAGGTGTTACCTAAAAATTGAAACAAACGAAGATACTTCCACAGAGAAAGGCAATCACAGATTCAGTACAAAAACTTATGCTTCGCCAAATGGAAAGGTGTGAGGATTGGATACACTACCATACTGAGGTTAACGGAGAGATACAAACACATGTGAAATATATAATCACCAAAGATCTACGGAATACCAAGGGAAGACTACTCAACATTGTGTCATAACCTACATGGGAAAAGGATCTGAAGAAGAATAGATATATGTATATGTGTGAAAGAAGCACATCTTGCACACCTAGAACAAACAAAACATTGTAATCAAGTTTGCTGTGAGAAAAAATAAAAATTAACTTAAAACTACGAACAAGAAGTAATGAGACATAAACTTAAAGGGCTTTTTCCTGGCACATTCCATTCTAATTTACAACCTAGAACACCACTTCCAGTAAGGCTCTGTTGCCCTAGTAACCAGATTTGGTAAAGGAGAAATGCTGCCGCCTTGTGGCCCATTCCCGCAAGAGCAGCTTTTAACCCACAGCTAATGGTCACTTAACATTCACAAGGACTCAGGGCTGTAAAGGACACCTGCCTCAAAATTGTGCTGAGGTAGGGAATGGATAAAACAATTCAAAACAGGCAACATTTTCAAGAAGATAGTATGAAGAGGTAAGTTTTACTCACTCTCTTTTTAGAAAAAGGAAAATGGATAAAAGCTCAACCTCAGGAAGTATTAGACTCATGCAATCTAATCTACAAAAAGTTTTCAACTCACACCAGTCGACTGACCATCAGCAAAAAGCCTACAAACAATCAATGCTGAAGAGGTTTTAGAGAACTCTGTACCCTCTAGCTGCTGGTGAGATGTAAAGTGGTTAACAGCCAATAATGAGAACAGAAAGGAGCTGCGTTTAAAAGGAGAAATTGAGGTACCATTCAATCCAGCAGGCGCACCAATGGGCCTCTCACCTGAGAAGACCAGAATCAAGAAGACCCGGGCTGCAAAAGCTGCACTGCAGCCTTATTCACAATAGACAAGACAGTGAAGCAACCAAAATGTCCATCAACGGATGAAGGGATAAACAAGAAGTGGTCCATGTAAACAATGAATACTAGCCATGGAAAACCATGAAACACTGCTCTTTGAGGCACCATAGATGATCTTGGAGATAATCACAGAACATGAGGGAAGTCGGAAAGCAAAAGTCCTATATCCTATGAAATCACTTATAGGCGTTATCTAATAACTGACACAAATGAACATATTTCCACAGGGAAAGGCAATCACAGACTTATAAAAAAAAACTATGCTTACCTAAAAGGAAAGGTGGGGGGAATGGATAAATGAAGATTAACGTTACCATCTGTATACAAATTCATATTATATACATATATCAAAAAGACCGACCATATAGCAAGGGAGGTTGATGGAACACTCTGTAATAATTTACATGGGAAGACGATCTCTACATAAATAGATATATATAATGTGTAAATGAACCAGAGTGTGTACACCTTGGACAAACAACATTCGAACCATTACCCCAATGTAAAAAATTAAAACAACGAACTAGAAGTAATGAGACATAAACTTATGGGTGGTTTTCCTGGCACATTCCATTCAAATTTACAACCCAGGTAAACGACTTCCAGAACGGCTCTGCTGCCCTAGTACCCAGATTCGGGAATGGAGAAATGCTGCCTCCTTGTGGCCGTTTCCCACAACAGCAGCTTTAAACCCACTGCAAAAGGTCACTAAATATTCACCAATTCAGTTCTGTAAATGTCACCTGCCCTCCAAAAAATACTGAGGTCGAAAATCGACCAAAAAATTCAAGAGTGCAACCTTCCAAAAAGACAATTTGAAGAGGTAGATTGTACTCACACTTTTTTTTTCTTTTTTCTTTTAACACAAAAGAAAAAGGCGTGGAAAAATGATGAATTTTAGGAATTTTTAGAGACATGTCAACCCAAATTACAAAAACCTATCAGCTCACACCAGTCAGAATGGCCCTCGACAAAAATGCTGCAAACAATAAATGCTGACGTGATTGTGGAGAAATGAGTACCCTCGATTCTAAGGGGGACGTGGTAAGAGCCACTAATGAAAGCACAACTGAGGTGCCTTGAAAAGGTAACATTGAGCTACCATACCAGTCAATCAATCATACCCACTGCTGGGTGTATCACCTGAGAAAATGAAAATCCAAAAGTCACAGGCTGGCAATCCTGCTCTCCAGCAATAGTTACCATAGGCAACACTTGGAAGCAACGAAAACGTCCATCAACAGAGGAATGCACCAAGAAGAAGTGGTCCATGTCCACAATGGAATATTAGCCATGGAAATCATTGAAGCACTGCTCTTTGAGGCACCATACATGAGCCTGGAGATAATCACAAAACATGAAGTAGGACGGAAAGCAAAAGACCTATATCCTATAATATCACTTATGGCATTATGTAATAACTGACACAAATGAACATATTTCCAAAGAGAAAGACACTCACGGGCTTAGAAAACAAACTATGCTCATCTAAAAGGAAAGGAGGGGGGAATTGATAAATGAAGAATAGTGTTACTATACGTATACAAATACATATTATATACATGTATCAAAAAGACCGAACATATAGCAAGGGAGGTCTATGGAACACTGTAATATTTTACATGGGAAGAGGATCTGTACATTAATAGACGTAGATAATGTACAAATGAACCAGATTGTGTACACCTAGGAAAAACAATATTCTAATCTTTACTCTGATTAAAAAATTGTAAAAAGCCAAGAAGAAGTAATGAGACATAAACTTATGGGGATTTCTCCTGGCAAATTCCATTCTCATTTACAACCTAGGACAACGACTTCCAGAAAGGCTCTGCTGCCCTAGTACCCAGATTGGGGAATGGAGAAATGCTGCCTCCTTGTGGCCGTTTCCCACAACAGCAGCTTTAAACCCACTGCGAAAGGTCACTAAATATTCACCAACTTGCAGTTCTGTAAATGACACCTGCCCTCCAATAAATTTCTGGGGTCAAAAATCGACGAAAAAATTGAAAAGAGGGCAACCTTCGAAGAAGACAATTTCAAGAGGTATATTGTACACACGGTTTTTTCTTTTAAGTGAAAAGAAAAAGGCGTGGGAAAATGATAAAGTTTAGGAATTTTTAAAGATAGGCAAACGGAAATTACAAATACCTATCAGCTCACAGCAGTCAGAATGGCCATCAGCAAAAATGCTGCAAACAATACATGCTGAAGGGATTGTGGAGAAATGTGTACCCTGAGCTCTAAGGGGGACGTGGTAAGAACCATTCCTGTAAACACAATGGAGGTGCTTTGAAAAGGTAAACATTGAGCTACCAGTGAATCAAGCATACCATCTGCTGAGCCTATCACCTGAGAAAATGAGAATCAAAAAGTCACAGGCTGGCAAACCTGTACGCCAGCAATACTTACCATAGTCAACACATGGAAGCAACAAAAATGTCCATCAACAGAGGAATGCACCAAGAAGAAGTGGTCCATGTATACAACGGAATAGTACTCCAGTAAAAAATATAAATTAAAATTAAAAAACAAACAAATGTAAGGAGACATCAGCAACTGTGGGTTTCTCCGGGCACATTCCACTCTAATTTATAACCGAAGAACACCACTGGCTGGTAGGTCTGTTTCCCTAGTACCAGCGTGGGGAACGTAGAAAGGCTGCCGCCCTCTGGCCGTTACCTGCAAAAGCAGGTTTAAAGCTTGAGTTAATGGTCACTTCATATGAACTAGTACTGCAGGGCTGTAAATGAAACCTGCCCTCAAAATGTCTTGAGGGAGGTAATGGCCAAAATATTTCAAAAGGTGACACATACTTCAAGTAAACACTTTGAAGAACTAAGCTCTAATCACAGCTGGAAAAATAAAAAGCACATGTCTTAAAGCTCAATTTCAACGCATTATGAGACACATGCAAATTCAACCACAGAGAGGTATCAGCTCAAACCAGTCAGAATAACCATCAGCAAAAAAACTACAAAGAATAAATGCTGAAGGTGCTGTGGAGAAGTGCATACCCTCAACTTTACGTGGGACGTAACCTGGAAAGAGCCACTAAAGAGAACAGAATGGAGGTGCCTTTAAAAGGTAAACATTGAGCTACCATATGATCCAACAGACCCATTCCTGGAACTATAACCTAAGAAGACAGAATTGGAAAGACACAGGCAGGCAAATCTGCATTGCATAGTATTACAATAGCCAAGATATGGAAGTAACCAAAAAGTCCACCGACAGATGGGTGGACAAAGAAGAACTGCTACATGTACACATGGAATATGAGCTAGCGAAAAAATGAAACAATGCCATTTGCAGCACCACAGATGAGTCTAGAAGTAATCACGCAACTTGTAGTAAGTGAGTCAGTGAAAGACACATATCCTATCATATCACATACAGGTGTTACCTAAAAATTGAAACAAACGAAGATACTTCCACAGAGAAAGGCAATCACAGATTCAGTACAAAAACTTATGCTTCGCCAAATGGAAAGGTGTGAGGATTGGATACACTACCATATTGAGGTTAACGGAGAGATACAAACACATGTGAAATATATAATCACCAAAGATCTACGGAATACCAAGGGAAGACTACTCAACATTGTGTCATAACCTACATGGGAAAAGGATCTGAAGAAGAATAGATATATGTATATGTGTGAAAGAAGCACATCTTGCACACCTAGAACAAACAAAACATTGTAATCAAGTTTGCTGTGATAAAAAATAAAAATTAACTTAAAACTACGAACAAGAAGTAATGAGACATAAACTTAAAGGGCTTTTTCCTGGCACATTCCATTCTAATTTACAACCTAGAACACCACTTCCAGTAAGGCTCTGTTGCCCTAGTAACCAGATTTGGTAAAGGAGAAATGCTGCCGCCTTGTGGCCCATTCCCGCAAGAGCAGCTTTTAACCCACAGCTAATGGTCACTTAACATTCACAAGGACTCAGGGCTGTAAAGGACACCTGCCTCAAAATTGTGCTGAGGTAGGGAATGGATAAAACAATTCAAAACAGGCAACATTTTCAAGAAGATAGTATGAAGAGGTAAGTTTTACTCACTCTCTTTTTAGAAAAAGGAAAATGGATAAAAGCTCAACCTCAGGAAGTATTAGACTCATGCAATCTAATCTACAAAAAGTTTTCAACTCACACCAGTCGACTGACCATCAGCAAAAAGCCTACAAACAATCAATGCTGAAGAGGTTTTAGAGAACTCTGTACCCTCTAGCTGCTGGTGAGATGTAAAGTGGTTAACAGCCAATAATGAGAACAGAAAGGAGCTGCGTTTAAAAGGAGAAATTGAGGTACCATTCAATCCAGCAGGCGCACCAATGGGCCTCTCACCTGAGAAGACCAGAATCAAGAAGACCCGGGCTGCAAAAGCTGCACTGCAGCCTTATTCACAATAGACAAGACAGTGAAGCAACCAAAATGTCCATCAACGGATGAAGGGATAAACAAGAAGTGGTCCATGTAAACAATGAATACTAGCCATGGAAAACCATGAAACACTGCTCTTTGAGGCACCATAGATGATCTTGGAGATAATCACAGAACATGAGGGAAGTCGGAAAGCAAAAGTCCTATATCCTATGAAATCACTTATAGGCGTTATCTAATAACTGACACAAATGAACATATTTCCACAGGGAAAGGCAATCACAGACTTATAAAAAAAAAACTATGCTTACCTAAAAGGAAAGGTGGGGGGAATGGATAAATGAAGATTAACGTTACCATCTGTATACAAATTCATATTATATACATATATCAAAAAGACCGACCATATAGCAAGGGAGGTTGATGGAACACTCTGTAATAATTTACATGGGAAGACGATCTCTACATAAATAGATATATATAATGTGTAAATGAACCAGAGTGTGTACACCTTGGACAAACAACATTCGAACCATTACCCCAATGTAAAAAATTAAAACAACGAACTAGAAGTAATGAGACATAAACTTATGGGTGGTTTTCCTGGCACATTCCATTCAAATTTACAACCCAGGTAAACGACTTCCAGAACGGCTCTGCTGCCCTAGTACCCAGATTCGGGAATGGAGAAATGCTGCCTCCTTGTGGCCGTTTCCCACAACAGCAGCTTTAAACCCACTGCAAAAGGTCACTAAATATTCACCAATTCAGTTCTGTAAATGTCACCTGCCCTCCAAAAAATACTGAGGTCGAAAATCGACCAAAAAATTCAAGAGTGCAACCTTCCAAAAAGACAATTTGAAGAGGTAGATTGTACTCACACTTTTTTTTTCTTTTTTCTTTTAACACAAAAGAAAAAGGCGTGGAAAAATGATGAATTTTAGGAATTTTTAGAGACATGTCAACCCAAATTACAAAAACCTATCAGCTCACACCAGTCAGAATGGCCCTCGACAAAAATGCTGCAAACAATAAATGCTGACGTGATTGTGGAGAAATGAGTACCCTCGATTCTAAGGGGGACGTGGTAAGAGCCACTAATGAAAGCACAACTGAGGTGCCTTGAAAAGGTAACATTGAGCTACCATACCAGTCAATCAATCATACCCACTGCTGGGTGTATCACCTGAGAAAATGAAAATCCAAAAGTCACAGGCTGGCAATCCTGCTCTCCAGCAATAGTTACCATAGGCAACACTTGGAAGCAACGAAAACGTCCATCAACAGAGGAATGCACCAAGAAGAAGTGGTCCATGTCCACAATGGAATATTAGCCATGGAAATCATTGAAGCACTGCTCTTTGAGGCACCATACATGAGCCTGGAGATAATCACAAAACATGAAGTAGGACGGAAAGCAAAAGACCTATATCCTATAATATCACTTATGGCATTATGTAATAACTGACACAAATGAACATATTTCCAAAGAGAAAGACACTCACGGGCTTAGAAAACAAACTATGCTCATCTAAAAGGAAAGGAGGGGGGAATTGATAAATGAAGAATAGTGTTACTATACGTATACAAATACATATTATATACATGTATCAAAAAGACCGAACATATAGCAAGGGAGGTCTATGGAACACTGTAATATTTTACATGGGAAGAGGATCTGTACATTAATAGACGTAGATAATGTACAAATGAACCAGATTGTGTACACCTAGGAAAAACAATATTCTAATCTTTACTCTGATTAAAAAAATGTAAAAAGCCAAGAAGAAGTAATGAGACATAAACTTATGGGGATTTCTCCTGGCAAATTCCATTCTCATTTACAACCTAGGACAACGACTTCCAGAAAGGCTCTGCTGCCCTAGTACCCAGATTGGGGAATGGAGAAATGCTGCCTCCTTGTGGCCGTTTCCCACAACAGCAGCTTTAAACCCACTGCGAAAGGTCACTAAATATTCACCAACTTGCAGTTCTGTAAATGACACCTGCCCTCCAATAAATTTCTGGGGTCAAAAATCGACGAAAAAATTGAAAAGAGGGCAACCTTCGAAGAAGACAATTTCAAGAGGTATATTGTACACACGGTTTTTTCTTTTAAGTGAAAAGAAAAAGGCGTGGGAAAATGATAAAGTTTAGGAATTTTTAAAGATAGGCAAACGGAAATTACAAATACCTATCAGCTCACAGCAGTCAGAATGGCCATCAGCAAAAATGCTGCAAACAATACATGCTGAAGGGATTGTGGAGAAATGTGTACCCTGAGCTCTAAGGGGGACGTGGTAAGAACCATTCCTGTAAACACAATGGAGGTGCTTTGAAAAGGTAAACATTGAGCTACCAGTGAATCAAGCATACCATCTGCTGAGCCTATCACCTGAGAAAATGAGAATCAAAAAGTCACAGGCTGGCAAACCTGTACGCCAGCAATACTTACCATAGTCAACACATGGAAGCAACAAAAATGTCCATCAACAGAGGAATGCACCAAGAAGAAGTGGTCCATGTATACAACGGAATAGTACTCCAGTAAAAAATGTAAATTAAATTTAAAAAACAAACAAATGTAAGGAGACATCAGCAACTGTGGGTTTCTCCGGGCACATTCCACTCTAATTTATAACCGAAGAACACCACTGGCTGGTAGGTCTGTTTCCCTAGTACCAGCGTGGGGAACGTAGAAAGGCTGCCGCCCTCTGGCCGTTACCTGCAAAAGCAGGTTTAAAGCTTGAGTTAATGGTCACTTCATATGAACTAGTACTGCAGGGCTGTAAATGAAACCTGCCCTCAAAATGTCTTGAGGGAGGTAATGGCCAAAATATTTCAAAAGGTGACACATACTTCAAGTAAACACTTTGAAGAACTAAGCTCTAATCACAGCTGGAAAAATAAAAAGCACATGTCTTAAAGCTCAATTTCAACGCATTATGAGACACATGCAAATTCAACCACAAAGAGGTATCAGCTCAAACCAGTCAGAATAACCATCAGCAAAAAAACTACAAAGAATAAATGCTGAAGGTGCTGTGGAGAAGTGCATACCCTCAACTTTACGTGGGACGTAACCTGGAAAGAGCCACTAAAGAGAACAGAATGGAGGTGCCTTTAAAAGGTAAACATTGAGCTACCATATGATCCAACAGACCCATTCCTGGAACTCTAACCTAAGAAGACAGAATTGGAAAGACACAGGCGGGCAAATCTGCATTGCACAGTATTACAATAGCCAAGATATGGAAGTAACCAAAAAGTCCACCGACAGATGGGTGGACAAAGAAGAACTGCTACATGTACACATGGAATATGAGCTAGCGAAAAAATGAAACAATGCCATTTGCAGCACCACAGATGAGTCTAGAAGTAATCACGCAACTTGTAGTAAGTGAGACAGCGAAAGACACATATCCTATCATATCACATACAGGTGTTACCTAAAAATTGAAACAAACGAAGATATTTCCACAGAGAAAGGCAATCACAGATTCAGTACAAAAACTTATGCTTCGCCAAATGGAAAGGTGTGAGGATTGGATACACTACCATATTGAGGTTAACGGAGAGATACCAACACATGTGAAATATATAATCACCAAAGATCTACGGAATACCAAGGGAAGACTACTCAACATTGTGTCATAACCTACATGGGAAAAGGATCTGAAGAAGAATAGATATATGTATATGTGTGAAAGAAGCACATCTTGCACACCTAGAACAAACAAAACATTGTAATCAAGTTTGCTGTGATAAAAAATAAAAATTAAGTTAAAACTACGAACAAGAAGTAATGAGACATAAACTTAAAGGGCTTTTTCCTGGCACATTCCATTCTAATTTACAACCTAGAACACCACTTCCAGTAAGGCTCTGTTGCCCTAGTAACCAGATTTGGTAAAGGAGAAATGCTGCCGCCTTGTGGCCCATTCCCGCAAGAGCAGCTTTTAACCCACAGCTAATGGTCACTTAACATTCACAAGGACTCAGGGCTGTAAAGGACACCTGCCCTCAAAATTGTGCTGAGGTAGGGAATGGATAAAACAATTCAAAACAGGCAACATTTTCAAGAAGATAGTATGAAGAGGTAAGTTTTACTCACTCTCTTTTTAAAAAAAGGAAAATGGATAAAAGCTCAACCTCAGGAAGTATTAGACTCATGCAATCTAATCTACAAAAAGTTTTCAACTCACACCAGTCGACTGACCATCAGCAAAAAGCCTACAAACAATCAATGCTGAAGAGGTTTTAGAGAACTCTGTACCCTCTAGCTGCTGGTGAGATGTAAAGTGGTTAACAGCCAATAATGAGAACAGAAAGGAGCTGCGTTTAAAAGGAGAAATTGAGGTACCATTCAATCCAGCAGGCGCACCAATGGGCCTCTCACCTGAGAAGACCAGAATCAAGAAGACCCGGGCTGCAAAAGCTGCACTGCAGCCTTATTCACAATAGACAAGACAGTGAAGCAACCAAAATGTCCATCAACGGATGAAGGGATAAACAAGAAGTGGTCCATGTACACAATGAATACTAGCCATGGAAAACCATGAAACACTGCTCTTTGAGGCACCATAGATGATCTTGGAGATAATCACAGAACATGAGGGAAGTCGGAAAGCAAAAGTCCTATATCCTATGAAATCACTTATAGGCGTTATCTAATAACTGACACAAATGAACATATTTCCACAGGGAAAGGCAATCACAGACTTATAAAAAAAAACTATGCTTACCTAAAAGGAAAGGTGGGGGGAATGGATAAATGAAGATTAGCGTTACCATCTGTATACAAATTCATATTATATACATATATCAAAAAGACCGACCATATAGCAAGGGAGGTTGATGGAACACTCTGTAATAATTTACATGGGAAGAGGATCTCTACATAAATAGATATATATATATAATGTGTAAATGAACCAGAGTGTGTACACCTTGGACAAACAACATTCGAACCATTACCCCAATGTAAAAAATTAAAACAACGAACTAGAAGTAATGAGACATAAACTTATGGGTGGTTTTCCTGGCACATTCCATTCAAATTTACAACCCAGGTAAACGACTTCCAGAACGGCTCTGCTGCCCTAGTACCCAGATTGGGGAATGGAGAAATGCTGCCTCCTTGTGGCCGTTTCCCACAACAGCAGCTTTAAACCCACTGCAAAAGGTCACTAAATATTCACCAATTCAGTTCTGTAAATGTCACCTGCCCTCCAAAAAATACTGAGGTCGAAAATCGACCAAAAAATTCAAGAGTGCAACCTTCCAAAAAGACAATTTGAAGAGGTAGATTGTACTCACACTTTTTTTTTTTTTCTTTTAACACAAAAGAAAAAGGCGTGGAAAAATGATGAATTTTAGGAATTTTTAAAGACATGTCAACCCAAATTACAAAAACCTATCAGCTCACACCAGTCAGAATGGCCCTCGACAAAAATGCTGCAAACAATAAATGCTGACGTGATTGTGGAGAAATGAGTACCCTCGATTCTAAGGGGGACGTGGTAAGAGCCACTAATGAAAGCACAACTGAGGTGCCTTGAAAAGGTAACATTGAGCTACCATACCAGTCAATCAATCCTACCCACTGCTGGGTGTATCACCTGAGAATATGAAAATCCAAAAGTCACAGGCTGGCAATCCTGCACTCCAGCAATAGTTACCATAGGCAACACTTGGAAGCAACGAAAACGTCCATCAACAGAGGAATGCACCAACAAGAAGTGGTCCATGTCCACAATGGAATATTAGCCATGGAAAACGTTGAAGCACTGCTCTTTGAGGCACCATACATGAGCCTGGAGATAATCACAAAACATGAAGTAGGACGGAAAGCAAAAGACCTATATCCTATAATATCACTTATGGCATTATGTAATAACTGACACAAATGAACATATTTCCAAAGAGAAAGACACTCACGGGCTTAGAAAACAAACTATGCTCATCTAAAAGGAAAGGAGGGGGGAATTGATAAATGAAGAATAGTGTTACTATACGTATACAAATACATATTATATACATGTATCAAAAAGACCGAACATATAGCAAGGGAGGTCTATGGAACACTGTAATATTTTACATGGGAAGAGGATCTGTACATTAATAGACGTAGATAATGTACAAATGAACCAGATTGTGTACACCTAGGAAAAACAATATTCTAATCTTTACTCTGATTAAAAAAATGTAAAAAGCCAAGAAGAAGTAATGAGACATAACCTTATGGGGATTTCTCCTGGCAAATTCCATTCTCATTTACAACCTAGGACAACGACTTCCAGAAAGGCTCTGCTGCCCTAGTACCCAGATTGGGGAATGGAGAAATGCTGCCTCCTTGTGGCCGTTTCCCACAACAGCAGCTTTAAACCCACTGCGAAAGGTCACTAAATATTCACCAACTTGCAGTTCTGTAAATGACACCTGCCCTCCAAAAAATTTCTGGGGTCAAAAATCGACAAAAAAATTGAAAAGAGGGCAACCTTCGAAGAAGACAATTTCAAGAGGTATATTGTACACACGGTTTTTTCTTTTAAGTGAAAAGAAAAAGGCGTGGGAAAATGATAAAGTTTAGGAATTTTTAAAGATAGGCAAACGGAAATTACAAATACCTATCAGCTCACAGCAGTCAGAATGGCCATCAGCAAAAATGCTGCAAACAATACATGCTGAAGGGATTGTGGAGAAATGTGTACCCTGAGCTCTAAGGGGGACGTGGTAAGAACCATTCCTGTAAACACAATGGAGGTGCTTTGAAAAGGTAAACATTGAGCTACCAGTGAATCAAGCATACCATCTGCTGAGCCTATCACCTGAGAAAATGAGAATCAAAAAGTCACAGGCTGGCAAACCTGTACGCCAGCAATACTTACCATAGTCAACACATGGAAGCAACAAAAATGTCCATCAACAGAGGAATGCACCAAGAAGAAGTGGTCCATGTATACAACGGAATAGTACTCCAGTAAAAAATGTAAATTAAATTTAAAAAACAAACAAATGTAAGGAGACATCAGCAACTGTGGGTTTCTCCGGGCACATTCCACTCTAATTTATAACCGAAGAACACCACTGGCTGGTAGGTCTGTTTCCCTAGTACCAGCGTGGGGAACGTAGAAAGGCTGCCGCCCTCTGGCCGTTACCTGCAAAAGCAGGTTTAAAGCTTGAGTTAATGGTCACTTCATATGAACTAGTACTGCAGGGCTGTAAATGAAACCTGCCCTCAAAATGTCTTGAGGGAGGTAATGGCCAAAATATTTCAAAAGGTGACACATACTTCAAGTAAACACTTTGAAGAACTAAGCTCTAATCACAGCTGGAAAAATAAAAAGCACATGTCTTAAAGCTCAATTTCAACGCATTATGAGACACATGCAAATTCAACCACAAAGAGGTATCAGCTCAAACCAGTCAGAATAACCATCAGCAAAAAAACTACAAAGAATAAATGCTGAAGGTGCTGTGGAGAAGTGCATACCCTCAACTTTACGTGGGACGTAACCTGGAAAGAGCCACTAAAGAGAACAGAATGGAGGTGCCTTTAAAAGGTAAACATTGAGCTACCATATGATCCAACAGACCCATTCCTGGAACTCTAACCTAAGAAGACAGAATTGGAAAGACACAGGCGGGCAAATCTGCATTGCATAGTATTACAATAGCCAAGATATGGAAGTAACCAAAAAGTCCACCGACAGATGGGTGGACAAAGAAGAACTGCTACATGTACACATGGAATATGAGCTAGCGAAAAAATGAAACAATGCCATTTGCAGCACCACAGATGAGTCTAGAAGTAATCACGCAACTTGTAGTAAGTGAGACAGCGAAAGACACATATCCTATCATATCACATACAGGTGTTACCTAAAAATTGAAACAAACGAAGATATTTCCACAGAGAAAGGCAATCACAGATTCAGTACAAAAACTTATGCTTCGCCAAATGGAAAGGTGTGAGGATTGGATACACTACCATATTGAGGTTAACGGAGAGATACCAACACATGTGAAATATATAATCACCAAAGATCTACGGAATACCAAGGGAAGACTACTCAACATTGTGTCATAACCTACATGGGAAAAGGATCTGAAGAAGAATAGATATATGTATATGTGTGAAAGAAGCACATCTTGCACACCTAGAACAAACAAAACATTGTAATCAAGTTTGCTGTGATAAAAAATAAAAATTAAGTTAAAACTACGAACAAGAAGTAATGAGACATAAACTTAAAGGGCTTTTTCCTGGCACATTCCATTCTAATTTACAACCTAGAACACCACTTCCAGTAAGGCTCTGTTGCCCTAGTAACCAGATTTGGTAAAGGAGAAATGCTGCCGCCTTGTGGCCCATTCCCGCAAGAGCAGCTTTTAACCCACAGCTAATGGTCACTTAACATTCACAAGGACTCAGGGCTGTAAAGGACACCTGCCCTCAAAATTGTGCTGAGGTAGGGAATGGATAAAACAATTCAAAACAGGCAACATTTTCAAGAAGATAGTATGAAGAGGTAAGTTTTACTCACTCTCTTTTTAAAAAAAGGAAAATGGATAAAAGCTCAACCTCAGGAAGTATTAGACTCATGCAATCTAATCTACAAAAAGTTTTCAACTCACACCAGTCGACTGACCATCAGCAAAAAGCCTACAAACAATCAATGCTGAAGAGGTTTTAGAGAACTCTGTACCCTCTAGCTGCTGGTGAGATGTAAAGTGGTTAACAGCCAATAATGAGAACAGAAAGGAGCTGCGTTTAAAAGGAGAAATTGAGGTACCATTCAATCCAGCAGGCGCACCAATGGGCCTCTCACCTGAGAAGACCAGAATCAAGAAGACCCGGGCTGCAAAAGCTGCACTGCAGCCTTATTCACAATAGACAAGACAGTGAAGCAACCAAAATGTCCATCAACGGATGAAGGGATAAACAAGAAGTGGTCCATGTACACAATGAATACTAGCCATGGAAAACCATGAAACACTGCTCTTTGAGGCACCATAGATGATCTTGGAGATAATCACAGAACATGAGGGAAGTCGGAAAGCAAAAGTCCTATATCCTATGAAATCACTTATAGGCGTTATCTAATAACTGACACAAATGAACATATTTCCACAGGGAAAGGCAATCACAGACTTATAAAAAAAAACTATGCTTACCTAAAAGGAAAGGTGGGGGGAATGGATAAATGAAGATTAGCGTTACCATCTGTATACAAATTCATATTATATACATATATCAAAAAGACCGACCATATAGCAAGGGAGGTTGATGGAACACTCTGTAATAATTTACATGGGAAGAGGATCTCTACATAAATAGATATATATATATAATGTGTAAATGAACCAGAGTGTGTACACCTTGGACAAACAACATTCGAACCATTACCCCAATGTAAAAAATTAAAACAACGAACTAGAAGTAATGAGACATAAACTTATGGGTGGTTTTCCTGGCACATTCCATTCAAATTTACAACCCAGGTAAACGACTTCCAGAACGGCTCTGCTGCCCTAGTACCCAGATTGGGGAATGGAGAAATGCTGCCTCCTTGTGGCCGTTTCCCACAACAGCAGCTTTAAACCCACTGCAAAAGGTCACTAAATATTCACCAATTCAGTTCTGTAAATGTCACCTGCCCTCCAAAAAATACTGAGGTCGAAAATCGACCAAAAAATTCAAGAGTGCAACCTTCCAAAAAGACAATTTGAAGAGGTAGATTGTACTCACACTTTTTTTTTTTTTCTTTTAACACAAAAGAAAAAGGCGTGGAAAAATGATGAATTTTAGGAATTTTTAAAGACATGTCAACCCAAATTACAAAAACCTATCAGCTCACACCAGTCAGAATGGCCCTCGACAAAAATGCTGCAAACAATAAATGCTGACGTGATTGTGGAGAAATGAGTACCCTCGATTCTAAGGGGGACGTGGTAAGAGCCACTAATGAAAGCACAACTGAGGTGCCTTGAAAAGGTAACATTGAGCTACCATACCAGTCAATCAATCCTACCCACTGCTGGGTGTATCACCTGAGAATATGAAAATCCAAAAGTCACAGGCTGGCAATCCTGCACTCCAGCAATAGTTACCATAGGCAACACTTGGAAGCAACGAAAACGTCCATCAACAGAGGAATGCACCAACAAGAAGTGGTCCATGTCCACAATGGAATATTAGCCATGGAAAACGTTGAAGCACTGCTCTTTGAGGCACCATACATGAGCCTGGAGATAATCACAAAACATGAAGTAGGACGGAAAGCAAAAGACCTATATCCTATAATATCACTTATGGCATTATGTAATAACTGACACAAATGAACATATTTCCAAAGAGAAAGGCACTCACGGGCTTAGAAAACAAACTATGCTCATCTAAAAGGAAAGGAGGGGGGAATTGATAAATGAAGAATAGTGTTACTATACGTATACAAATACATATTATATACATGTATCAAAAAGACCGAACATATAGCAAGGGAGGTCTATGGAACACTGTAATATTTTACATGGGAAGAGGATCTGTACATTAATAGATGTAGATAATGTACAAATGAACCAGATTGTGTACACCTAGGAAAAACAATATTCTAATCTTTACTCTGATTAAAAAAATGTAAAAAGCCAAGAAGAAGTAATGAGACATAACCTTATGGGGATTTCTCCTGGCAAATTCCATTCTCATTTACAACCTAGGACAACGACTTCCAGAAAGGCTCTGCTGCCCTAGTACCCAGATTGGGGAATGGAGAAATGCTGCCTCCTTGTGGCCGTTTCCCACAACAGCAGCTTTAAACCCACTGCGAAAGGTCACTAAATATTCACCAACTTGCAGTTCTGTAAATGACACCTGCCCTCCAAAAAATTTCTGGGGTCAAAAATCGACAAAAAAATTGAAAAGAGGGCAACCTTCGAAGAAGACAATTTCAAGAGGTATATTGTACACACGGTTTTTTCTTTTAAGTGAAAAGAAAAAGGCGTGGGAAAATGATAAAGTTTAGGAATTTTTAAAGATAGGCAAACGGAAATTACAAATACCTATCAGCTCACAGCAGTCAGAATGGCCATCAGCAAAAATGCTGCAAACAATACATGCTGAAGGGATTGTGGAGAAATGTGTACCCTGAGCTCTAAGGGGGACGTGGTAAGAACCATTCCTGTAAACACAATGGAGGTGCTTTGAAAAGGTAAACATTGAGCTACCAGTGAATCAAGCATACCATCTGCTGAGCCTATCACCTGAGAAAATGAGAATCAAAAAGTCACAGGCTGGCAAACCTGTACGCCAGCAATACTTACCATAGTCAACACATGGAAGCAACAAAAATGTCCATCAACAGAGGAATGCACCAAGAAGAAGTGGTCCATGTATACAACGGAATAGTACTCCAGTAAAAAATGTAAATTAAATTTAAAAAACAAACAAATGTAAGGAGACATCAGCAACTGTGGGTTTCTCCGGGCACATTCCACTCTAATTTATAACCGAAGAACACCACTGGCTGGTAGGTCTGTTTCCCTAGTACCAGCGTGGGGAACGTAGAAAGGCTGCCGCCCTCTGGCCGTTACCTGCAAAAGCAGGTTTAAAGCTTGAGTTAATGGTCACTTCATATGAACTAGTACTGCAGGGCTGTAAATGAAACCTGCCCTCAAAATGTCTTGAGGGAGGTAATGGCCAAAATATTTCAAAAGGTGACACATACTTCAAGTAAACACTTTGAAGAACTAAGCTCTAATCACAGCTGGAAAAATAAAAAGCACATGTCTTAAAGCTCAATTTCAACGCATTATGAGACACATGCAAATTCAACCACAAAGAGGTATCAGCTCAAACCAGTCAGAATAACCATCAGCAAAAAAACTACAAAGAATAAATGCTGAAGGTGCTGTGGAGAAGTGCATACCCTCAACTTTACGTGGGACGTAACCTGGAAAGAGCCACTAAAGAGAACAGAATGGAGGTGCCTTTAAAAGGTAAACATTGAGCTACCATATGATCCAACAGACCCATTCCTGGAACTCTAACCTAAGAAGACAGAATTGGAAAGACACAGGCGGGCAAATCTGCATTGCATAGTATTACAATAGCCAAGATATGGAAGTAACCAAAAAGTCCACCGACAGATGGGTGGACAAAGAAGAACTGCTACATGTACACATGGAATATGAGCTAGCGAAAAAATGAAACAATGCCATTTGCAGCACCACAGATGAGTCTAGAAGTAATCACGCAACTTGTAGTAAGTGAGACAGCGAAAGACACATATCCTATCATATCACATACAGGTGTTACCTAAAAATTGAAACAAACGAAGATATTTCCACAGAGAAAGGCAATCACAGATTCAGTACAAAAACTTATGCTTCGCCAAATGGAAAGGTGTGAGGATTGGATACACTACCATATTGAGGTTAACGGAGAGATACCAACACATGTGAAATATATAATCACCAAAGATCTACGGAATACCAAGGGAAGACTACTCAACATTGTGTCATAACCTACATGGGAAAAGGATCTGAAGAAGAATAGATATATGTATATGTGTGAAAGAAGCACATCTTGCACACCTAGAACAAACAAAACATTGTAATCAAGTTTGCTGTGATAAAAAATAAAAATTAAGTTAAAACTACGAACAAGAAGTAATGAGACATAAACTTAAAGGGCTTTTTCCTGGCACATTCCATTCTAATTTACAACCTAGAACACCACTTCCAGTAAGGCTCTGTTGCCCTAGTAACCAGATTTGGTAAAGGAGAAATGCTGCCGCCTTGTGGCCCATTCCCGCAAGAGCAGCTTTTAACCCACAGCTAATGGTCACTTAACATTCACAAGGACTCAGGGCTGTAAAGGACACCTGCCCTCAAAATTGTGCTGAGGTAGGGAATGGATAAAACAATTCAAAACAGGCAACATTTTCAAGAAGATAGTATGAAGAGGTAAGTTTTACTCACTCTCTTTTTAAAAAAAGGAAAATGGATAAAAGCTCAACCTCAGGAAGTATTAGACTCATGCAATCTAATCTACAAAAAGTTTTCAACTCACACCAGTCGACTGACCATCAGCAAAAAGCCTACAAACAATCAATGCTGAAGAGGTTTTAGAGAACTCTGTACCCTCTAGCTGCTGGTGAGATGTAAAGTGGTTAACAGCCAATAATGAGAACAGAAAGGAGCTGCGTTTAAAAGGAGAAATTGAGGTACCATTCAATCCAGCAGGCGCACCAATGGGCCTCTCACCTGAGAAGACCAGAATCAAGAAGACCCGGGCTGCAAAAGCTGCACTGCAGCCTTATTCACAATAGACAAGACAGTGAAGCAACCAAAATGTCCATCAACGGATGAAGGGATAAACAAGAAGTGGTCCATGTACACAATGAATACTAGCCATGGAAAACCATGAAACACTGCTCTTTGAGGCACCATAGATGATCTTGGAGATAATCACAGAACATGAGGGAAGTCGGAAAGCAAAAGTCCTATATCCTATGAAATCACTTATAGGCGTTATCTAATAACTGACACAAATGAACATATTTCCACAGGGAAAGGCAATCACAGACTTATAAAAAAAAACTATGCTTACCTAAAAGGAAAGGTGGGGGGAATGGATAAATGAAGATTAGCGTTACCATCTGTATACAAATTCATATTATATACATATATCAAAAAGACCGACCATATAGCAAGGGAGGTTGATGGAACACTCTGTAATAATTTACATGGGAAGAGGATCTCTACATAAATAGATATATATAATGTGTAAATGAACCACAGTGTGTACACCTTGGACAAACAACATTCGAACCATTACCCCAATGTAAAAAATTAAAACAATGAACTAGAAGTAATGAGACATAAACTTATGGGTGGTTTTCCTGGCACATTCCATTCAAATTTACAACCCAGGTAAACGACTTCCAGAACGGCTCTGCTGCCCTAGTACCCAGATTCGGGAATGGAGAAATGCTGCCTCCTTGTGGCCGTTTCCCACAACAGCAGCTTTAAACCCACTGCAAAAGGTCACTAAATATTCACCAATTCAGTTCTGTAAATGTCACCTGCCCTCCAAAAAATACTGAGGTCGAAAATCGACCAAAAATTTCAAGAGTGCAACCTTCCAAAAAGACAATTTGAAGAGGTAGATTGTACTCACACTTTTTTTTTCTTTTTTCTTTTAACACAAAAGAAAAAGGCGTGGAAAAATGATGAATTTTAGGAATTTTTAAAGACATGTCAACCCAAATTACAAAAACCTATCAGCTCACACCAGTCAGAATGGCCCTCGACAAAAATGCTGCAAACAATAAATGCTGACGTGATTGTGGAGAAATGACTACCCTCGATTCTAAGGGGGACGTGGTAAGAGCCACTAATGAAAGCACAATTGAGGTGCCTTGAAAAGGTAACATTGAGCTACCATACCAGTCAATCAATCCTACCCACTGCTGGGTGTATCACCTGAGAATATGAAAATCCAAAAGTCACAGGCTGGCAATCCTGCACTCCAGCAATAGTTACCATAGGCAACACTTGGAAGCAACGAAAACGTCCATCAACAGAGGAATGCACCAAGAAGAAGTGGTCCATGTCCACAATGGAATATTAGCCATGAAAAACGTTGAAGCACTGCTCTTTGAGGCACCATACATGAGCCTGGAGATAATCACAAAACATGAAGTAGGACGGAAAGCAAAAGACCTATATCCTATAATATCACTTATGGCATTATGTAATAACTGACACAAATGAACATATTTCCAAAGAGAAAGACACTCACGGGCTTAGAAAACAAACTATGCTCATCTAAAAGGAAAGGAGGGGGGAATTGATAAATGAAGAATAGTGTTACTATACGTATACAAATACATATTATATACATGTATCAAAAAGACCGAACATATAGCAAGGGAGGTCTATGGAACACTGTAATATTTTACATAGGAAGAGGATCTGTACATTAATAGACGTAGATAATGTACAAATGAACCAGATTGTGTACACCTAGGAAAAACAATATTCTAATCTTTACTCTGATTAAAAAAATGTAAAAAGCCAAGAAGAAGTAATGAGACATAACCTTATGGGGATTTCTCCTGGCAAATTCCATTCTCATTTACAACCTAGGACAACGACTTCCAGAAAGGCTCTGCTGCCCTAGTACCCAGATTGGGGAATGGAGAAATGCTGCCTCCTTGTGGCCGTTTCCCACAACAGCAGCTTTAAACCCACTGTGAAAGGTCACTAAATATTCACCAACTTGCAGTTCTGTAAATGACACCTGGCCTCCAATAAATTTCTGGGGTCAAAAATCGACCAAAAAATTGAAAAGAGGGCAACCTTCGAAGAAGACAGTTTCAAGAGGTATATTGTACACACGGTTTTTTCTTTTAAGTGAAAAGAAAAAGGCGTGGGAAAATGATAAAGTTTAGGAATTTTTAAAGATAGGCAAACGGAAATTACAAATACCTATCAGCTCACAGCAGTCAGAATGGCCATCAGCAAAAATGCTGCAAACAATACATGCTGAAGGGATTGTGGAGAAATGTGTACCCTGAGCTCTAAGGGGGACGTGGTAAGAACCATTCCTGTAAACACAATGGAGGTGCTTTGAAAAGGTAAACATTGAGCTACCAGTGAATCAAGCATACCATCTGCTGAGCCTATCACCTGAGAAAATGAGAATCAAAAAGTCACAGGCTGGCAAACCTGTACGCCAGCAATACTTACCATAGTCAACACATGGAAGCAACAAAAATGTCCATCAACAGAGGAATGCACCAAGAAGAAGTGGTCCATGTATACAACGGAATAGTACTCCAGTAAAAAATGTAAATTAAATTTAAAAAACAAACAAATGTAAGGAGACATCAGCAACTGTGGGTTTCTCCGGGCACATTCCACTCTAATTTATAACCGAAGAACACCACTGGCTGGTAGGTCTGTTTCCCTAGTACCAGCGTGGGGAACGTAGAAAGGCTGCCGCCCTCTGGCCGTTACCTGCAAAAGCAGGTTTAAAGCTTGAGTTAATGGTCACTTCATATGAACTAGTACTGCAGGGCTGTAAATGAAACCTGCCCTCAAAATGTCTTGAGGGAGGTAATGGCCAAAATATTTCAAAAGGTGACACATACTTCAAGTAAACACTTTGAAGAACTAAGCTCTAATCACAGCTGGAAAAATAAAAAGCACATGTCTTAAAGCTCAATTTCAACGCATTATGAGACACATGCAAATTCAACCACAAAGAGGTATCAGCTCAAACCAGTCAGAATAACCATCAGCAAAAAAACTACAAAGAATAAATGCTGAAGGTGCTGTGGAGAAGTGCATACCCTCAACTTTACGTGGGACGTAACCTGGAAAGAGCCACTAAAGAGAACAGAATGGAGGTGCCTTTAAAAGGTAAACATTGAGCTACCATATGATCCAACAGACCCATTCCTGGAACTATAACCTAAGAAGACAGAATTGGAAAGACACAGGCAGGCAAATCTGCATTGAATAGTATTACAATAGCCAAGATATGGAAGTAACCAAAAAGTCCACCGACAGATGGGTGGACAAAGAAGAACTGCTACATGTACACATGGAATATGAGCTAGCGAAAAAATGAAACAATGCCATTTGCAGCACCACAGATGAGTCTAGAAGTAATCACGCAACTTGTAGTAAGTGAGTCAGTGAAAGACACATATCCTATCATATCACATACAGGTGTTACCTAAAAATTGAAACAAACGAAGATATTTCCACAGAGAAAGGCAATCACAGATTCAGTACAAAAACTTATGCTTCGCCAAATGGAAAGGTGTGAGGATTGGATACACTACCATATTGTGGTTAACGGAGAGATACAAACACATGTGAAATATATAATCACCAAAGATCTACGGAATACCAAGGGAAGACTACTCAACATTGTGTCATAACCTACATGGGAAAAGGATCTGAAGAAGAATAGATATATGTATATGTGTGAAAGAAGCACATCTTGCACACCTAGAACAAACAAAACATTGTAATCAAGTTTGCTGTGATAAAAAATAAAAATTAAGTTAAAACTACGAACAAGAAGTAATGAGACATAAACTTAAAGGGCTTTTTCCTGGCACATTCCATTCTAATTTACAACCTAGAACACCACTTCCAGTAAGGCTCTGTTGCCCTAGTAACCAGATTTGGTAAAGGAGAAATGCTGCCGCCTTGTGGCCCATTCCCGCAAGAGCAGCTTTTAACCCACAGCTCATGGTCACTTAACATTCACAAGGACTCAGGGCTGTAAAGGACACCTGCCCTCAAAATTGTGCTGAGGTAGGGAATGGATAAAACAATTCAAAACAGGCAACATTTTCAAGAAGATAGTATGAAGAGGTAAGTTTTACTCACTCTCTTTTTAGAAAAAGGAAAATGGATAAAAGCTCAACCTCAGGAAGTATTAGACTCATGCAATCTAATCTACAAAAAGTTTTCAACTCACACCAGTCGACTGACCATCAGCAAAAAGCCTACAAACAATCAATGCTGAAGAGGTTTTAGAGAACTCTGTACCCTCTAGCTGCTGGTGAGATGTAAAGTGGTTAACAGCCAATAATGAGAACAGAAAGGAGCTGCGTTTAAAAGGAAAAACTGAGGTACCATTCAATCCAGCAGGCACACCAATGGGCCTCTCACCTGAGAAGACCAGAATCAAGAAGACCCGGGCTGCAAAAGCTGCACTGCAGCCTTATTCACAATAGACAAGACAGTGAAGCAACCAAAATGTCCATCAACGGATGAAGGGATAAACAAGAAGTGGTCCATGTACACAATGAATACTAGCCATGGAAAACCATGAAACACTGCTCTTTGAGGCACCATAGATGATCTTGGAGATAATCACAGAACATGAGGGAAGTCGGAAAGCAAAAGTCCTATATCCTATGAAATCACTTATAGGCGTTATCTAATAACTGACACAAATGAACATATTTCCACAGGGAAAGGCAATCACAGACTTATAAAAAAAAACTATGCTTACCTAAAAGGAAAGGTGGGGGGAATGGATAAATGAAGATTAGCGTTACCATCTGTATACAAATTCATATTATATACATATATCAAAAAGACCGACCATATAGCAAGGGAGGTTGATGGAACACTCTGTAATAATTTACATGGGAAGAGGATCTCTACATAAATAGATATATATATAATGTGTAAATGAACCAGAGTGTGTACACCTTGGACAAACAACATTCGAACCATTACCCCAATGTAAAAAATTAAAACAACGAACTAGAAGTAATGAGACATAAACTTATGGGTGGTTTTCCTGGCACATTCCATTCAAATTTACAACCCAGGTAAACGACTTCCAGAACGGCTCTGCTGCCCTAGTACCCAGATTCGGGAATGGAGAAATGCTGCCTCCTTGTGGCCGTTTCCCACAACAGCAGCTTTAAACCCACTGCAAAAGGTCACTAAATATTCACCAATTCAGTTCTGTAAATGTCACCTGCCCTCCAAAAAATACTGAGGTCGAAAATCGACCAAAAAATTCAAGAGTGCAACCTTCCAAAAAGACAATTTGAAGAGGTAGATTGTACTCACACTTTTTTTTTCTTTTTTCTTTTAACACAAAAGAAAAAGGCGTGGAAAAATGATGAATTTTAGGAATTTTTAAAGATATGTCAACCCAAATTACAAAAACCTATCAGCTCACACCAGTCAGAATGGCCCTCGACAAAAATGCTGCAAACAATAAATGGTGACGTGATTGTGGAGAAATGAGTACCCTTGATTCTAAGGGGGACGTGGTAAGAGCCACGAATGAAAGCACAATTGAGGTGCCTTGAAAAGGTAACATTGAGCTACCATACCAGTCAATCAATCATACCCACTGCTGGGTGTATCACCTGAGAAAATGAAAATCCAAAAGTCAAAGGCTGGCAATCCTGCACTCCAGCAATAGTTACCAAAGGCAACACTTGGAAGCAACGAAAACGTCCATCAACAGAGGAATGCACCAAGAAGAAGTGGTCCATGTACACAATGGAATATTAGCCATGGAAAACATTGAAGCACTGCTCTTTGAGGCACCATACATGAGCCTGGAGATAATCACAAAACATGAAGTAGGACGGAAAGCAAAAGACCTATATCCTATAATATCACTTATGGCATTATCTAATAACTGACACAAATGAACATATTTCCGAAGAGAAAGACAATCACGGGCTTAGAAAACAAACTATGCTCATCTAAAAGGAAAGGAGGGGGGAATTGATAAATGAAGAATAGTGTTACTATACGTATACAAATACATATTATATACATGTATCAAAAAGACCGAACATATAGCAAGGGAGGCCTATGGAACACTGTAATATTTTACATGGGAAGAGGATCTGTACATTAATAGACATACATAATGTACAAATGAACCAGATTGTGTACACCTAGGAAAAACAATATTATAATCTTTACTCTGATTAAAAAAAACTAAAAACCCAAGAAGAAGTAATGAGACATAACCTTATGGGGATTTCTCCTGGCAAATTCCATTCTCATTTACAACCTAGGACAACGACTTCCAGAAAGGCTCTGCTGCCCTAGTACCCAGATTGGGGAATGGAGAAATGCTGCCTCCTTGTGGCCGTTTCCCACAACAGCAGCTTTAAACCCACTGCGAAAGGTCACTAAATATTCACCAACTTGCAGTTCTGTAAATGACACCTACCCTCCAATAAATTTCTGGGGTCAAAAATCGACCGAAAAATTCAAAAGAGGGCAACCTTCGAAGGAGACAATTTCAAGAGGTATATTGTACACACGGTTTTTTCTTTTAAGTGAAAGGAAAAAGGCGTGGGAAAATGATAAATTTAGGAATTTTTCAAGATATGCAAACAGAAATTACAAATACCTATCAGCTCACAGCAGTCAGAATGGCCATCAGCAAAAATGCTGCAAACAATACATGCTGAAGGGATTGTGGAGAAATGTGTACCCTGAGCTCTAAGGGGGACGTGGTCAGAACCATTACTGTAAACACAATGGAGGTGCTTTGAAAAGGTAAACATTGAGCTACCAGTGAATCAAGCATACCATCTGCTGAGCCTATCACCTGAGAAAATGAGAATCAAAAAGTCACAGGCTGGCAAACCTGTACGCCAGCAATACTTACCATAGTCAACACATGGAAGCAACAAAAATGTTCATCGACAGAGGAATGCACCAAGAAGAAGTGGTCCATGTATACAACGGAATAGTACTCCAGTAAAAAATATAAATTAAATTTAAAAAACAAACAAATGTAAGGAGACATCAGCATCTGTGGGTTTCTCCGGGCACATTCCACTCTAATTTATAACTGAAGAGCACCACTGGGTGGTAGGTCTGTTTCCCTAGTACCAGCGTGGGGAACGTAGAAAGGCTGCCGCCGTCTGGCCGTTCCCTGCAAAAGCAAGTTTAAAGCTTGAGCTAATGGTCACTTCATATGAACTAGTACTGCAGGGCTGTAAATGAAACCTGCCCTCAAAATGTCTTGAGGGAGGTAATGGCCAAAATATTTCAAAACGTGACACATACTTCAAGTAAACACTTTGAAGAACTAAACTCTAATCACAGCTGGAAAAATAAAAAGCACATGACTTAAAGCTCAATTTCAACGCATTATGAGACACATGCAAGTTCAACCACAAAGAGGTATCAGCTCACACCAGTCAGAATAACCATCAGCAAAAAACTACAAAGAATAAATGCTGAAGGTGCTGTGGAGAAGTGCATACCCTCAACATTACATGGGACGTAACCTGGAAAGAGCCACTAAAGAGAACAGAATGGAGGTGCCTTTAAAAGGTAAACATTGAGCTACCATATGATCCAGCAGACCGTTTCCTGGAACTATAACCTAAGAAGACATAATTGGAAAGACACAGGCAGGAAATCTGCATTGCATTGTATTACAATAGCCAAGATATGGAAGTAACCAAAAAGTCCACCGACAGATGGGTGGACAAAGAAGAACTGCTACATGTACACATGGAATATGAGCTAGCGAAAAAATGAAGCAATGCCATTTGCAGCACCACAGATGAGTCTAGAAGTAATCACGCAACTTGTAGTAAGTGAGACACTGAAAGACACATATCCTATCATATCACATACAGGTGTTACCTAAAAATTGAAACAAACGAAGATATTTCCACAGAGAAAGGCAATCACAGATTCAGTACAAAAACTTATGCTTCGCCAAATGGAAAGGTGTGAGGATTGGACACACTACCATATTGAGGTTAACGGAGAGATACAAACACATGTGAAATATATAATCACCAAAGATCTACGGAATACCAAGGGAAGACTACTCAACATTGTGTCATAACCTACATGGGAAAAGGATCTGAAGAAGAATAGATATA
The DNA here is from genome assembly GCF_028564815.1 of Eubalaena glacialis. Taxonomy (NCBI): domain Eukaryota; kingdom Metazoa; phylum Chordata; class Mammalia; order Artiodactyla; family Balaenidae; genus Eubalaena; species Eubalaena glacialis. The sequence goes on along the minus strand of NC_083723.1, from coordinate 28,773,837 downwards.
TGTATATGTGTGAAAGAAGCACATCTTGCACACCTAGAACAAACAACACATTGTAATCAAGTTTGCTGTGATAAAAAATAAAAATTAAGTTAAAACTACAAACAAGAAGTAATGAGACACAAACTTAAAGGGCTTTTTCCTGGCACATTCCGTTCTAATTTACAACCTAGAACACCACTTCCAGTAAGGCTCTGTTGCCCTAGTAACCAGATTTGGTAAAGGAGAAATGCTGCCGCCTTGTGGCCCATTCCCGCAAGAGCAGCTTTTAACCCACAGCTCATGGTCACTTAACATTCACAAGGACTCAGGCCTGTAAAGGACACCTGCCCTCAAAATTGTGCTGAGGTAGGGAATGGATAAAAGAATTCAAAACAGGCAACATTTTCAGGAAGATAGTATGAAGAGGTAAGTTTTACTCACTCTCTTTTGAAAAAAAGGAAAATGGATAAAAGCTCAACCTGAGGAAGTATTAGACTCATGCAATCTAATCTACAAAAAGTTTTCAACTCACACCAGTCGACTGACCATCAGCAAAAAGCCTACAAACAATCAATGCTGAAGAGCTTTTAGAGAACTGTGTACCCTCTAGCTGCTGGTGAGATGTAAAGTGGTTAACAGCCAATAATGAGAACAGAAAGGAGCTGCGTTTAAAAGGAAAAATTGAGGTACCATTCAATCCAGCAGGCGCACCAATGGGCCTCTCACCTGAGAAGACCAGAATCAAGAAGACCCGGGCTGCAAAAGCTGCACTGCAGCCTTATTCACAATAGACAAGACAGTGAAGCAACCAAAATGTCCATCAACAGATGAAGGGATAAAGAAGAAGTGGTCCATGTACACAATGAATACTAGCCATGGAAAACAATGAAACACTGCTCTTTGAGGCACCATAGATGATCTTGGTGATAATCACAGAACATGAGGGAAGTCGGAAAGCAAAAGTCCTATATCCTATGAAATCACTTATAGGCGTTATCTAATAACGGGCACAAATGAACATATTTCCACAGGGAAATTTAAGTGGAACATAACCTGAAAGAGCCAATAATGAGAACTGAATGGTGGTGTCTTTAAAACGTACACACTGAGCTACCATAGGATACAGTAAGCCCACTCCTTGGCCTATAACATAAGAAGATAGAACTAGAAAGACACAGGCAAACAAATGTGCATTGCAGCAGTATTACAATAGCCAAGACATGGAGGCAACCAAAAAGTCCATCAAGAGGTGCGTGGCCAAAGAAGAACTGGTACACGTACAGATGGAATATTAGCCAGGGAAAAAAAGGAAACAATGCCATTTGCAGCACTATGTATGATTCTCGAGGTAATCAGGCAAATTGTACTAAGTCAGAAAGCAAAAGTCACATATCCTATAATATCACTTATAGGTGTTAGCTAAAAATTGATACCAATGAAGATATTTCCACAGAGAAATGCAATCACAGATTCATTAAACAAACTTATGGTTCACCAAATGGAAAGGTGTGAGGATTGGATACATTAGGATATTGGGGTTAACATAGATATAGAAACACATGTGAAATATGTAATCACCAAAGACCTACGGAATACCAAGAGAAGATTACTCAACATTGTGTCATACCCTACATGGTAAAATGATCCAAAGAAGAATAGATATATGTATATGTTTAAAAGAACCACATCTTGCACACCTAGAAGAAACAAAACATTTTAATCAAATTTGTTCTGATAAAAAATAAAAATTAAATTATAAAAAGAACAAGAAGTAATGAGACATAAACTTAAGGGGCTTTTTGCTGGCACATTGCATCATAATTTACAACCAGAACATGACTTCCATTAAGGCTCTGTCATCACTAATAAAGCAGCTTTATAAGCAATGTTGAAGATAGCTTAAAAGAAGTCTCACTAATTATTGATAGTAACAAGAAAACAAAGTAAAGTAAAAATCTCACTGCAAAAAGTATACATAGAGTAAGGATAGTAGATCAAACACTTATTAAACTTCTGTAAAGAATAAAAGACAACAGTAGTATGTTTTTTTAAAAAGAGAGGGCCCAAATAAATCTGAAATGAAAGAGATGATGTTACAACAGACACCACAGAAATACAAAGTATCCTAAGATACACACAGCGTAACTCAGGGCTCAGACTGGACAGAGTCCACTCTCCTGTCCCCTGTACATGACTTACAGGAGCCTCAGAAACTGAGGAGGGGGTCCCTGAGGAGAGGCTCAAGATAGAATACGGTAGGCATTAACATGGCTGCATTCATCTTAAACATGCCTGAACTACATTCACACGAGATGATTTTGTCCTGTATGTACATTGGCACCTCTAGTCGGAACTGCTGATCTTTGGCTTCATCACCTCTACTGACAGCATTAGCTTCACCTGCTGTGGACCGTCTCCTATAGGATTTCTAGAACCACAAAACATCGAAGCTTCACAGGACCCAGAGTCTGTGCGACCCCATGCAGAGTCTCAGAGTCTCAACTCCACTCAGACACTCCACTCTTGGAGGGCACACACAAAGTAGTGTGCACATCAGGACCCAGGGGAAGGAGCAGTGACCCCGTAGGAGAATGACCAGAACTACCTGTTAGTTTTAGAGGGTCTTCTGCAGAGGCAGGTGGTGGCTGTGGCTGTGGCTCACCGTGAGGACAACGACACTGGCAGCAGAAGTTCTGGGAAATACTCCTTGGTGTGAGCCCTCCCAGAGTCCGCCATTAGCCCCACCAAGAGCAAGGTAGGCTCCAGTGCTGGGTTGCCTCAGGCCAAACAACCAACAGGGAGGGAACCCAGCCCCATGCATCAGCAGACAAGCGGATTAAACATTTTATTAAAGTTTTATTTAATCCGCAGACAAACGGATTAAAGCTCTGCCCAACAAAGCAACACCCAGCTCTACTCACCACCAGTCTCTCCCATCAGGAAGCTTGCACAAGCCTCTAAGATAGACTCATCCACCGGAGAGCAGACAACAGATGCAAGAAGAACTACAATTCTGCAGCCTGTGGAAGGAAAACCACATTCACAGAAAGATAGACAAAATGAAAAGGCAGAGGACTTTATACCAGATCAAGGAACAAGATAAAACCCCAGAAAAAAAACGAAATGAGGTGGAGATAGGGAACCTTCCAGAAAAAGAATTCAGAATAATGATAGTGAAGATGATCCAAGACCTTGTAAAAAGAATGGAGGCAAAGATCGAGAAGATGCAAGAAATGTTTAACAAAGACCTAAAAGAATTAAAGAACAAACAAACAGAGGTGAATAATATAATAACTGAAATGAAGAATACACTAGAAGGAATCAGTAGCAGAATAACTGTGGCAGAAGAACGGATAAGTGACCTGGAAGACAGAAAGGTGGAAATCACTGCCATGGAACAGAAGAAAGAAAAAGAATGAAAATAAATGAAGACACCCTAAGAGTCCTCTGGGACAACATTAAACGCAACAACATTCAAATTATAGGGGTCCCAGAAGGAGAAGAGAGAGAGAAAGGACCCAAGAATATATTTGAAGAGATTATAGTTGAAAACTTCCCTAGCATGGGAAAAGAAATAGCCACCCAAGTCCAGGAAGCGCACAGAGTCCCAGGCAGGATAAACCAAAGGAGAAAAATGCCAAGACACATAGTAACCAAATTGACAAAAATTAAAGACAAAGAAAAATTATTGAAAGCAACAAGGGAAAAATGACAAATAACATACAAGGGAACTCCCATAACAGCTGATTTCTCAGCAGAAAATCTACAAGCCAGAGGGAGTGGCATGATAAATTTAAAGTGATGAAAGGGAAGAACCTACAACCAAGAGTACTCCACCGAGCAAGGATCTCATTCAGATTTGACAGAGAAATCAAAAGTCCTACAGACAAGCAAAAGCTAAGAGAATTCAGCACCATGAAACCGGCTATACACCAAATGCTAAAGGAACTTCTCTAAGTGGGAAACACAAGAGAAGAAAAGGACCCACCAAGACAAACCCATAACAATTAAGAAAATAGTAATAGGAACATACATATTGATAATTACCTTAAACATGAATGGACTAAATGTTCCAACCAAAAGACACAGGCTCACTGAATGGATACAAAAACAAGACCCATATATATGCTGTCTACAAGAGACCCATTTCAGACCTAGGGACACATACAGACTGAAAGTGAGGCGATGGAAAAATATATTCTATGCAAATGAAAATCAAAAGAAAGCTGGAGTAGCAATACTCATATCAGATAAAATAGACTTTAAAATAAAGAATGTTACAAGAGACAAGGAAAGACACTACATAATGGTCAAGGGATCAATCCAAGAAGAAGATATAACGATTATAAATATATATGTACCCAACATAGGAGCACCTCAATATATAAGGCAACTGCTAACAGCTATAAAAGAGGAAATCGACAGTAACACAATAATAGCGGGGGACTTTAACAGCTCACTTACACCAGTGGAGATCATCCAGACAGAAAATTAATAAGGAAACACAAGCTTTAAATGACACAATAGACCAGATAGAGTTAATTGATATTTATAGGACATTCCATCCAAAAACAGCAGAGTACACGTTCTTCTCAACTGCACACGGAACATTCTCCAGGATAGATCACATCTTGGGTCACAAATAAAGCCTCAGTAAATTTAAGAAAACTGAAATCATATCAAGCAGCTGTTCCGACCACAATGCTATGAGATTAGAAATCAATTACAGGGAAAAAACCGTAAAAAACACAAACACATGGAGGCTAAACAATACGTTACTAAATAACCAAGAGATCACTGAAGAAATAAAAGAGGAAATCAAAAACTACCTAGAGACAAATGACAACAAAAACACGATGATCCAAAACCTATGGGATGCAGCAAAAGCAGTTCTAAGAGGGAAGTTTATAGCAATACAAGCCTACCTCAAGAAACAAGAAAAATCTCAAATAAACAATCTAACCTTACACCTAGAGGAACTAGAGAAAGAAGAACAAAACCCAAAGTTAGTAGAAGGAAAGGAAGCATAAAGATCAGAGCAGAAATAAATGAAATAGAAACAAAGAAAACGAAAGCAAAGATCAATAAAACTAAAAGCTGGTTCTTTGAGAAGATAAACAAAAATGATAAGCCTTTAGCCAGACTCAAGAAAAAGAGGGAGAGGACTCAAATCAACAAAATTAGAAGTGAAAAAGGAGAAGTTACAACAGACACCACAGGAATACAAAGCATCCTAAGAGACTACTACAAGCAACTCTATGCCAATAAAATGGACAACCTGGAAGAAATGGACAAATTCTTAGAAAGGGATAACCTTCCAAGAGTGAATCAGGAAGAAATAGAAAATATGAACAAACCTATCACAAACAATGAAATTGAAACAGTGATTAAAAATCTTCCAACAAACAAAAGTCCAGAACCAGATGGCGTCACAGGTGAATTCTATCAAATATTTAGAGGCGAGCTAACACCCAACCTTCTCAAATTCTTCAAAACAATTGCAGGGGAAGGAACACTCCCAAACTCATTCTATGAGACCACCATCACCCTGATACCAAAACCAGACAAAGATACTACAAGGAAAGAAAATTATAGACCAATATCACTGATGAATATAGATGTAAAAATCCTCAACAAAATAGTAGCAAACAGAATCGAACAACACATCAAAAGGATCATACACCATGATCAAGTGGGGTTTATCCCAGGGATGCAAGGATTCTTCAATATACACAAATCAATGTGATACACCATATTAACAAATTGTAGAATAAAACCATATGATCATCTCAATAGATGCAGGAAAAGATTTTGAGAAAATTCAACACCCATTTATGATAAAAACTCTGCAGAGTGTGGGCATAGAGGGAAACTACCTCAACATAATAAAGGCCATAAATGACAAACCCACAGCAAACAGCATTCTCAATGGTGAAAAACTGAAAGCGTTTCCTCTAAGATCAGGAACAAGACGAGGATGTCCACTCTCACCACTACTATTCAACATAGTTTTGGAAGTCCTAGCCATGGCAATCAGAGAAGAAAAAGAAATAAAAGGAATACAAAAAGGAAAAGAAGAAGTAAAATTGTCACTGTTTGCAGATGACATCATATCATAGATAGAGAATCCTAAAGATGCCACCAGAAAACCACTGGAGCTAATCAATGAATTTGGTAAAGTTGCAGGATACAAAATTAATGCACAGAAATTGCTTGCATTCCTATACACTAACAACGAAAGATCAGAAAGAGAAATTAAGGAAACAATCCCATTACCACTGCAACAAAAAGAATAAAATACCTAGGAATAAACCTACCTAAGGAAGTAGAAGACCTGTACTCAGAAAACTATAAGACACTGATGAAAGAAATCAAAGATGATATAAACAGATGGAGACATATACCATGTTCTTGGATTAGAAGAATCAATATTGTGAAAAAGACTATACTACCCAAAGCAATCTACAGATTCAATGCAATCCCTATCAAAATACCTTTGGCATTTTCTACAGAACTAGAAAAAAAATCTTAAAATTTGTAGGGAGACACAAAAGACCCCGGATAGCCAAAGCAGTCTTGAGGGGAAAAAAAAAGAGCTGGAGGAATCAGACTTCCAGACTTCAGACTGTATTACAAAGCTACAGTAATCAAGATAATATGGTACTGACACAAAAACAGAAATATAGATCAATAGAACAGGATAGAAAGCACAGAGATAAACCCACGTACCTATGGTTAACTAATCTATGACAAAGGAGGCAAGGGTATACAATGGAGAAAAGACAGTGTCTTCAGTAAGTGGTGCTGGGAAAACTGGACAGCTACATGTAAAAGAATGAAATTAGAACACTCCCTAACACCATACACAAAAATAAACTCAAAATGGATTAGAGACCTAAATGTAAGACCAGCCACTATAAAACACTTAGAGGAAAACATAAGCAGAACAGTCTATGACATAAATCACAGCAAGATCCTTTTTGACCCACCTCCTAGAGAAATGGAAATAAAAACAAAAATAAAAAAATGGGACCTAATGAAACTTAAAATCTTTTGCACAGCAAAGGAAAACATAAGCAAGACGAAAAGACAACCATCAGAATGGGAGAAAATATTTTCAAATGAAGCAAATGGCAAAGGATTAATCTCCAAAAAGCAGCTCATGTAGCTCAATATCACAAAACCAAACAACCCAATCCAAAAATGGGCAGAAGACCTAAATAGACATTTCTCCAAAGAAGATATACAGGGCTTCCCTGGTGGCGCAGTGGTTGAGAATCTGCCTGCCAATGCAGAGGACACGGGTTCGAGCCCTGGTCTGGGAGGATCCCACATGCCGTGGAGCAGCTGGGCCCGTGAGCCACAACTACTGAGCCTGCGTGTCTGGAGCCTGTGCTCCGCGACTAGAGAGGCCACGATAGTGAGAGGCCCACGCAACGCGATGAAGAGTGGCCCCCACTTGCCACAACTAGAGAAAGCCCTGGCACAGAAACGAAGATACAACACAGCCATAAATAAATTAAAAAAAAAAAGAAGATATACAGTTTGCCAACAAACACATGAAAGGATGCTGAACATCACTAATCATTAGAGAAATGCAAATCAAAACTACAGTGAGGTGTCACCTCACACCAGTCAGAATGGCCATCATCAAAAAATCTACAAACAATAAATGCTGGAGAGGCATTTATTGGAGAAAAGGGAACCCTCTTGCACTGTTGGTGGGAATGTAAATTGATATAGCCACTAAGGAGAATGGTACGGGGGTGCCTTAAAAACTAAAAATAGAACTACCGTACAACCCAGCAATCCCACTACTGGACATTTACCCTGAGAAAACCATAATTCAAAAAGAGTCATGTACCACAATGTTCATTGTAGCTCTATTTACAATAGCCAGGACATGGAAGCAACCTAAGTGTCCATCAACAGATAACTGGATAAAGAAGATGTGGCACATATATACAATGGAACATTATTCAGCCATAAAAAGAAATGAAATTGAGTTATTTGTAGTGAGGTGGATGGATCTAGAGTCTGTCCTACAGAGTGAAGTAAGTCAGAAAGAGAAAAACAAATACCATATGCTAACACATATATATGGAATCTAAAAGAAAAAAGTTTATGAAGAACCTAGGGGCAGGAAAGGATTAAGGACACAGACGTAGAGAAAGGACTTGAGGACACGGGGAGGGGGAAGGGTAAGCTGGGACAAAGTGAGAGAGTGGTATGGACATATATACACTACCAAATGTAAAATTGATAGCTACTGGGAAGCAGCCACATAGCACAGGGAGATCAGCTCAGTGCTTTGTGACCACCTAAAGGGGTGGGATAAGGGAGTGAGAGGGAGGGGATATGGTGTTATATGTATACGTATAGCTGATTCACTTTTTTATACAGCAGAAACTAACACACAATTGTAAAGCAATTATACTCCAATAAAGATGTAAAAGGAAAAAAAAAGAAAGCCCAGAGATAAACCTACACACCTATGGTCCACTAATCTATGACAAAGGAGGCAAGGATATACAATGGACAAAAGACAGTCTCTTCAATAAGTGGTGCTGGGAAAAATGGACAGCTACATGTAAAAGAATGAAATTAGAACACTCCCTAACACCATACACAAAAAATAAACTCAAAATGGATTAGAGACCGAAATGTAAGACCGGACACTATAAAACTCTTAGAGGAAAACATAGGAAGAATACTCTTTGACATAAATCACAGCAAGATCTTTTTTGATCCACCTCCTAGAGTAATGGAATAAAAAACACAAATAAACAAATGGGAGCAAATGAAACCTAAAAGCTTTTGGAAAGCAAAGGAAACTACAAACAAGACGAAAAGACAACCCTCAGAATGGGAGAAAATATTTGCAAACAAATCAATGGACAAAGGATTAATCTCCAATATATATAAACAGCTCATGCAGCTCAACAGTAAAAAAACAAACAACCCAATCCAAAAATGGGCAGATGACGTAAATAGACATTTGTCCCAGGAAGACATACAGATGGCCAAGAAGCACATGAAAAGCTGCTCAACATCACTAATTATTAGAGAAATATAAACCAAAGCTACAATGAGGTATCACCTCACACAAGTCAGAATGGGCATCATCAGAAAATCTACAAACAACAAATGCTGGAGAGGGTGTGGAGAAAAGGGAACCCTCTTGCACTATTTGTGGGAATGTAAATTGATACAGTCACTATGGAGAACAGTATGGAGGTTCCTTAAAAAACTAAAAATAGAATTACCATATGACCCAGCAATCCCACTACTGGTCATACACCCAGAGAAAACCATAATTTAAAAAGACACAGTCACCACAATGTTCATTGCAGCACTATTTACAATAGCCAGGTCATGCAAGCAACCTAAATGCCCATAGACAGACAAATGGAAAAGATGTGGTACATATATAAAATGGAATATTACTCAGCCATAAAAAGGAATGAAATTGGGTCATTTGTAGAGACGTGGATAGATCTAGAGACTGTCATACAGAGTGAAGTAAGTCAGAAAGAGAAAAACAAATATCGTATATTAACGCATACATGTGGAACCTAGAAAAATGGTACAGGTGAACCGGTTTGTAAGGCAGAAATAGAGACACAGATGTAGAGAACAAATGTATGGACACCAAGGGGGGAAAGTGGCAGGGTGGTGGTGGTGGGATGAATTGCGAGCCTGGGATTGACATATATACACTTATATGTATAAAATAGATAACCAATAAGAACCTGCTGTATAAAAAAATGAATAAAATAAAATTCAAAAATAAATAATATTTAAAAAAATAAAACACAAAAAAAAGTTCTGTCCTTCCCATAGACGTATTTATATAAATGAATTATTTCCATGCTTATATCTATAAATACAAAAAGGGGAATAAAACCTACCTTGAACCAAAAAAGAAAAAAAAAAACAGAACCCACTGGCCATACAGAGGAAAACCCTATCAGGGCACTTGCTCCAGTGGTAAACAATTCTGAAGTTGGTCAGAGGTGGGGAATCGTCTCCCATGCAGACAGCACCCCCCCGCAAGGAGCGTCCTCATTGCAAAGCTGGGGGACCGTGAGGAGGCGTCTCTGAGTAAACGTGAGCTGAGCCCCAGGCTAGCTGCTGCTGAACTTTTCCCACCCTTCCCAGGTAAAACACCTGAATGTGTGCAAAGACTTTAAAGCCTAGAGGAAGGGGCTTGGAGTCACACCAGCGACAGCACGCAGGCCAACCTGGTGCCTGCAGGCCAGCCAGGATGGTCCTGGCCCCGAGCGCTCTTCTGGAAGCTTTCCATTTCCCTGCCTGAGGTACCCCTCCTGTCCCGGCCCCCACTGCTGTTTTCCTTCCTCACCTCTGCCCGGGGAGAAATTCCAGCAGCAGGTATGAGTGACACATCCTCTTCTTTAGCAGGTGGCAGCCCGGCAACTCCTGCAGAAAGTCCAGCAGAGCCCCACTCACACCGGGCCACTCATAGAGCCGTGGGCCCTACTCCCTCCCACGAGCCCAACCCCGAGACTGCTGGCGGGGCAGAGAATATGGCGTCAGGCACAGCTGCAGAGGCTTTTGCTGCCTGGAGGGGTGTTTATATTGACCTCAACCCAGGCACACCTGGGAAGGGTTGGCTGGCCGGATCAGGCTGCCCAGGTCAGCCAATCCTCGCCCCTCAGGGGCTCAGAGTTGCAGAAAATGGGCCTTGCTGCACCGGCCAGGTCCAAGGAACAGGTGTAGGGTCCCGAGAGTCAGGATAGATAAGGGGCGGCAGCCCTGACTTGTTTTCTAATCATTTTATCTGGTCCATGAGTGGGAGACAACTTCAAGAAGACCGTCTCCTAATGAGAGGAACCCAGGAGTCAGGGAGAGGAGGGGTGGTGGGTGGAGACAGAGGCCTGGTGCCCCGGCTGCAGTGGAAGCCCCTGGTAGACCAGGTGGAGGGAGGCCGCACGGAGTGAAGCCTAGGGTCACAGACCTGTCGGAGCTGCTGTTTGTTAGTTCAAGCCCTGCTCTGAGGTGCTCTGTGTCAGCTCTGAGCGACAGGTGTGCTGGGGGTGCTCTGCAATGAGGGTTATGTGCACGGTTCCTGTTTGCCCAGCCCTGCCGGGGTACCTGCCCAGGGGAGCTCCATATCCAGGGAGGGGCCTGCCCATGAGAGCCCCATGAGCTGCTGGGTACCTGCCCAGGTGAGCTCCATATCCTGGGAGGGGCCTGACCACGAGAGCCCCGTGGGCTGCTGGGGACCTGGTAAAGGACGCCAGGACAGTCAGTGAAGCCACAGAGGATATACATCCAGTAGTTCCTAATTCCTACACCCTGCTGGTCATTCTACCATCCACCAGGACATGCTATTCTGTATTAGACTTCAATGATGCCTTCTTCTGTATTCCATTAGTCCCAGAGTCACAAGAAATTTTGGCTGTGAGTGGCAGGACTCAACATACAACAAAAACAATACTGCTGGGCCGTCCTGCCCCAGGGGTTCAAAAATTCCCACACCATCTTTGGGGAAACGTTAGCTAAAGCCCTAAAAGATCTACCTCTGGAGAAGGGAACCCTCCTTCAATATGCAGACGACATTCTGATCGCCAGCCCTACTAATGAGGCCTCTGAACTACCTAGTCAATAAAAGATAGAAGGTGTCCAAGAAAAAGGCTCAAATATCACAGACTAAGGTGACCTGCCTGGGTTTCATTCTCACAGAAGATCGGAGAAGCCCATCCCAGGAAAGGGAAGAAGCCATTTGCAGCCCCACCCTTCCTAAAACTAGAAGACAGCTTAGGGGTTCCTGGGGAGACCGGGGTTTGCTGCATCTGGATCCCTAACTACAGTCTAATAGCTGGGCCTCTATATGAAACACTGAAAGGAAAAGATGATGATCCTTTTGAATAGAATCCAGAAGCGGCCTTTCAAGAATGGAAAGAGCAGTCAATTCAGACCCTTGCCCTGGACCTCCCTAATTTAGCTAAACCCTTTGACCTTTACATTCCTGGTCCAAGGCGAATCGCCCTTGGAGTATTAGTGCAAAAACTGGGACCACTTGAAATGGAACAACGCAAGAACGCCCTCCAGGCATTGGCCAGCCACCCCATCCGACCAGGATACTGGGGGTATCTAAAAACCTGGAAATGAGCAGCCCGCAAGGCCAGCTCCCTCCTAAGGGAAAAGGACGCCACTTGGTGATCCTAACCTCCCACCATGCCCTGAAGTTGCAGGGATCGCTCCGTGGGCACAATGACCTCGAGTGAGGAGGCCCTCCAACTCCAACCTCCAGAGAGACAACCTGGGGCAACGGGCCCCCATGACGACTCGTGTGACCATCACTTGACCTGGAGCTTCTCTCAGAAAACAACAAGAGTGTGCCCCAAAAGAGCAGACTATTGCTTGCAGGACTTACTGCACCCAGAGCAGAGCTAATAAACTTGGCAGGGGAACCGTAAGTAACGCTGCCACCATAGAAAAGCCTACAGACACCGCGGTGACGGCGGCCAATGAGACCGGCTGGACTCCTGGCTACTTCAAAAGGCCGTTGACTGAGTGGCCGTCATGGTCCTGGATCACCACCGGCCCTGGACTGTCTGGGAGTTGAGCAGGCAGGGCTCTGACACCTGGTGCTGTTTGTACGTTAATTCAGTGGCCTAACTGAAGAAAGCACAGACTACTGGTCAGAGCATCTAGGCTGGCAGAAAGCGTCAGCCTAAGGGGGCCGAACCAATGTGGAGCAGGGTAAAACCGGCGCCCCCAGCGTCCCTGCGCATCTCTTTCCTGGACCCTTAAAGGTCATTAGAATCTATAAACCTTCCAATGCTGGTGCTCAGGCGGACGAGCAGTGAGGGAGGAGGCCTGGGGACAATCAACCTCACCTGGAGGCTGCTGGGGAGAAGTCCTGCCCCTCCCCCCGGGTATGAGGACACCCAACTCAGCACGAAGCATTTACAAAAGAGGTGTCTGCACCCTCAGCGCCCCAAGAATGAGGAATGGGACAAAAGGCAGAGGAGGGGTTTGTCACCGGCAAAGCCCATTAAAAATTCCTGGGAGATAAAAATAGAATCTGGGCAATATAATAAAGTCTAACCATTTTTTCCTTTGTGCTTTGAATAATTTCACTTGCTCCTAGGTTTCCACAGGCAGAGGTCCCACACCCTGCACTTCAGACCCGATTTCCTAGTGCAAAATGGCTGGGCGGACACCTCAGCTCGCGGGGCCCCGTGCAGACTCCGCGACATAGAGCCTGAGCTCCAGCCAACCCGGCCCTCGAGAGCTCCGCCCCGTCCCTCCCGCTGACGCTGATGGGATCCCTACACAGCAACCCGGCCCACAGCCCGCGGGCGAGCGCACGCTCTCACCTCTCCATTCTCTGATCAAAATATAAAGTTTTCCTTTGCTTCTGAACCAAACTCAGTCTCGATCTGTTGGCTCCAATGACACTGGGCAGGGGGACCCTTGTTGGGGCCCACTCTGCAGGATCAGTAACAGAATTTGAGAACATTGTAACTTCAATGAACAGATGTGTGAGCCAAACTGTAATGAACATAGAGCAGTGTATAAGGCTCGTGTAAAATAAGATGTTTCTAACACTTCCATTTGATATTTCCATCACTTTATTATAAGCAAGTTCAGTGGAGGGGTTTGTCTTATTTGTCAGGTCAACATTAGAGAAATGCAGTGATTTCTTTCCAAGGATGTACATCTAATAATCTTGGCTGAAGTTTCAATCTTGTTTTGAATGATTTTCCATTGAAAATGATACCACTCTTTCAGTTCCTAGATTTCTGAGAAGTATAAAATCTTATATTTTTTTATTACCAAAGGGGAAAGGTGGGAGGAGGGATAAATTAACAGTATCGGATTAACATATACACACTGCTATGTATAAAATATATCATCAACATGGAATTACTGTATACCACAGGGAACTATACTCAATATTTTGTAATAACCCCTAAGGGGAAATAATCTGAAACACAATAGATATCTATATCGACATCATCTATCAACTACAGATAAAATGGAACCTAAAGGAGGCCGATGGTGAGCGTTTCTGACCCTGAAGACTTCAATGATCTAAAGTTCGGACTCTGCCTACGGCCCAGGTCCCTTGATGAACATACATGTACCAGTAGCTTAAAAATTCCCCAGATTGGGGTTCGGGGAGACACTGATTTAGAAAAATCCCTGGTGTTCTCCTTACATACATGGGACCTTTCATACAGCTAAAACATGCCTGTGATACCCAGAAGATGGTACACGGTTGGATCAGGAAGATTTTGGAAAAGGCACCTCATCTCCTAATCTCCTGGTTGTCGGGTTCAACCCTCCAGCCACTTTCCTAACAATCTCCACACTTGAGGATGTCAGCACCTTAAACATCCTGTTGCACAGAGTTTGGAATTTGTCCAGAGGATGAAGGGGAAGGAGGAGAAACAATGAGAGACAAGCCCTAGATGTTCCGACAGTCACATGCCACTCTAATTTCCAATCAGGAAGAAGAATTAAGCAAAGGCTTAGTCTACCGCCCAGAACCAGAGTACGGCCAGAAGCAAATGAGCGGTTTTGCGGACAGCTCCCAAAAAAGCGAGTTCACAAATGAAGCTCAGGAAACTTCAATACACAGACCTGCAGAGTTATAAATGATCACTCTCGTCCAAAAATATATTGAGGGAAGGCAACAAAGAGGATTAGACAGCAAGGCAGAATTGCAGGAAACAGATTTCAGGAGGTAGATTCGAATCGCCTTTAAAGCACATGAAAAGCGGCAAAACGTCGACAATGATGCACATGGCCAAAAAGGGCGTATGCTTTTTTTCCTGAATATATTCAGGAGAAAACGCATACGCCCTTTTTGGCCAACCAAGCAAGCCGGAAATGCAAATCAGCACTACAAAGAAGCCTCACTTCCCCTCGGTCAAAAGGGCCATCCTCAAAAAGTGTAAAAACCAGAAATGCAGGACAGGCCTTGGAGACATGGGAGCCTTGCTACGCTGATGGGCGGGATGGAAATTGCCAACAGCCACTCTGGAGAAGTGTACGCTGCGTCCTGAAACATATAATAGACACAGCTGAGAGAGCATAGGGCACTTCCACTCATGGGCGTAGAAATCGGGAAACCTAAAAATCAACACGACACAGGCACCCCAAAGTTTAGGGCTGCTCTGTTTCCAAGAACCTCCACTTCGGAACACCTTAAATATCCCAGGAAAGAAAAAAATGGATAAAGAAGTTGTGGTACTTATGCACAATGGAATATCACTCAGCCATGAAATCAGTGTCATAAGGCTAGTAGCAGCATGATGAGTGGATTTAGGGACGATGACTCTAAGTGAAGTAAGTCACACAGAAAAGGACACTTATCCTAAGATATCACTTATAGAGGGAATGTCAACATCGCTACACCTGAACTGAATTCCAAAACAGAACAGAGTCACACATTTAGAAAACACACTATGGCTGCTTAACGGGAAAGGTGAGGTGGGGTGATGCATAAAACAAGGGTTTGAAATTAGCTCAGATACCGTTCCACAAGCCAAATATGTAATAGACAAGACCTACTCCCTGCTCAGTGAACTGGACTCAATGACCCCAATTCACCGCCCAAGAATATATCTGACTAGGAAGAGTCTTAAAACCTATGTATTGATATCTCTCTGGAAGTGAATCAAGAGGGTGTGAAGCCGCATAAACACAGCAGGGAAAAGCAGCTAAACCCCATTATAAAAATAGATAACTTAAAAAAAAAACCCATAAAACAAAGACAGTGTAAGAGAGAGAAATTCTTACAAAATCCGTTCAGGGGCTCTGATGCAACCTGGATTGACCATATCTAGACCCACAGCTGGATGAGACATAAGGCTGGACACTCTTGGGGCTGAGAGGATTGGTGAGGTTGGGTGAGCAAACGCAGACCCTTTAAAGTAATACTGCGTGGCACCCATGCCATGGGTCCCAAATCTCCAGGTTCAAGGGCATCTTCCTACATCGAAAACATGCCTGGGAAACCCAGAAGATGGTACACCGTGTGATCGGGAAAGGTTTCTAAAACGCACCTCATTGCTCCTCTCCTTGTGCTCGGGTTCGCCATTCCAGCCGCTTCACTAACAATCTCCCTACTTGGAGAATCAGCACCGTTGACCTCCTGTTTCGTACAGGTCGCAATTTGTCCTGAGGATGAACGGGAAGAGGGGGAACCAATGAGAGACTAGCTCTAGGTGTTGGGACAGGCACAGGTCACTCTATTTTCCCATCAGGAAGAAGAATGAACCACAGGCTCAGCCTGCCGCCCGGAACCAGAATAGGGCCTGAAGCAATCCTGCGCTTTTGCGGCCAGCTCCCAAAAAAGCGAGTTGACAAATGGAGCTCAGGGGCACTGCAATTCACAAACCTGCAGAGTTAGAAATGATGACTCTCGTCCACAAATATATTGAGGGAAGGCAACGAAGAGGATTTGAAAGCAAGGCAGAATTGCAGGAAACAGATTTCAGGAGGTAGATTCGACTCGCCTTGAAAGCACATGAAAAGCGGCAAAGCGTTGACAATGATGCCCTTGGCCAAAAAGGGCGTATGCGTTTTTTCCTGAATATATTCAGGAAAAAACGCATACGCCCTTTTTGGCCAACCAAGCAAGCCGGAAAGGCAAATCGGCGCTACAAAGAAGTCTCGCTTGCCAGCGGTCAAAAGGGCCATGCTGAAAAAAGTGTAAAAACCAGAAATGCAGGACAGGCCATGGAGACACGGGAGCCTTGCTACGCTGATGGGCGGGATGGAAATTGCCAACAGCCACTCTGGAGGACTGTACGCTGCGTCGTGAAACATGGAATAGACACAGCTGAGAGAGCATAGGGCACTTCCACTCATGGGCGTAGAAATCGGGAAACCTAAAAATCAACACGACACAGGCACCCCAAAGTTTAGGGCTGCTCTGTTTCCAAGAACCTCCACTTCGGTACACCTTAAATATCCCAGGAAACAGAAAAATGGATAAAGAAGTTGTGGTACTTATGCACAATGGAATATCACTCAGCCATGAAATCAGTGTCATAAGGCTAGTAGCAGCATGATGAGTGGATTTAGGGACGATGACTCTAAGTGAAGTAAGTCACACAGAAAAGGACGTTTATCCTAAGATATCACTGATAGAGGGAATGTCAACATCGCTACACCTGAACTGAATTCCAAAGCAGAACAGAGTCACACATTTAGAAAACACACTATGGCTGTTTAACGGGAAAGGTGAGGCGGGGCGATGCATAAAACAAGGGTTTGAAATTAGCTCAGATACCGTTCCACAAGCCAAATATGTAATAGAAAAGACCTACTCCCTGCTCAGTGAACTGGACTCAACACCCCCTATTCACCGCCCAAGAATGTATCTGACTAGGAAGAGTCTTAAAACCAATGTATTGATATCTCTCTGGAAGTGAATCAAGAGGGTGTAAAGTGGCATAAACACAGCAGGGAAAAGCAGCTAAACCCCATTATAAAAATAGATTACTTAAAAAATAACCCCATAAAACAAAGACAGTGAAAGAGAGAGAAATTCTTACAAAATCCGTTCAGGGGCTCTGATGCAACCTGGATTGACCATATCTAGACCCACAGCTGGATGAGACATAAGGCTGGACACTATTGGGGCTGAGAGGATTGGTGAGGTTGGGTGAGCAAACGCAGACCCTTTAAAGTAATAGTGCGTGGTACCCATGCCGTGGGTCCCAAATCTCCAGGTTCAAGGGCATCTTCCTACATCGAAAACATGCCTGGGAAACCCAGAAGATGGTACACCGTGTGATCGGGAATGGTTTCTAAAACGCACCTCATTTCTCCTCTCCTTGTGCTCGGGTTCGCCATTCCAGCCGCTTCACTAACAATCTCCCTACTTGGAGAATCAGCACCGTTGACCTCCTGTTTCGTACAGGTCGCAATTTGTCCTGAGGATGAACGGGAAGAGGGGGAACCAATGAGAGACTAGCTCTAGGTGTTGGGACAGGCACAGGTCACTCTATTTTCCCATCAGGAAGAAGAATGAACCACAGGCTCAGCCTGTCCCCCGGAACCAGAATAGGGCCTGAAGCAATCCTGCGCTTTTGCGGCCAGCTCCCAAAAAAGCGAGTTGACAAATGGAGCTCAGGGGCACTGCAATTCACAAACCTGCAGAGTTATAAATGATAACTCTCGTCCACAAATATATTGAGGGAAGGCAACGAAGAGGATTTGAAAGCAAGGCAGAATTGCAGGAAACAGATTTCAGGAGGTCGATTCGACTCGCCTTGAAAGCACATGAAAAGCGGCAAAGCGTTGACAATGAGGCCCTTGGCCAAAAAGGGCGTATGCGTTATTTCCTGAATATATTCAGGAAAAAACGCATACGCCCTTTTTGGCCAACCAAGCAAGCCGAAAAGGCAAATCGGCGCTACAAGGAAGTCTCGCTTGCCATCGGTCAAAAGGGCCATGCTGAAAAAAGTGTAAAAACCAGAAATGCCGGACAGGCCATGGAGACATGGGAGCCTTGCTACGCTGATGGGCGGGATGGAAATTGCCAACAGCCACTCTGGAGAAGTGTACGCTGCGGCCTGAAACATGGAATAGACACAGCTGAGAGAGCATAGGGCACTTCCACTCATGGGCGTTGAAATCGGGAAACCTAAAAATAAACAAGACACAGGCACCCCAAAGTTTAGGGCTGCTCTGTTTCCAAGAACCTCCACTTCGGTACACCTGAAATATCCCAGGAAAGAGAAAAATGGATAAAGAAGTTGTGGTACTTATGCACAATGGAATATCACTCAGCCATGAAATCAGTGTCATAAGGCTAGTAGCAGCATGATGAGTGGATTTATGGACGATGACTCTAAGTGAAGTAAGTCACACAGAAAAGGACGCTTATCCTAAGATATCACTGATAGAGGGAATGTCAACATCGCTACACCTGAACTGAATTCCAAAGCAGAACAGAGTCACACATTTACAAAACACAATATGGCTGCTTAACGGGAAAGGTGAGGCGGGGCGGTGCATAAAACAAGGGTTTCAAATTAGATCAGATACCGTTCCACAAGCCAAATATGTAATAGACAAGACCTACTCCCTGCTCAGTGAACTGGACTCAACACACCCTATTCACCGCCCAAGAATATATCTGACTAGAAAGAGTCTTAAAACCTATGTATTGATATCTCACTGGAAGTGAATCAAGAGGGTGTAAAGCGGCATAAACACAGCAGGGAAAAGCAGCTAAACCCCATTATAAAAATAGATTACTTAAAAAAAAAAACCCATAAAACAAAGACAGTGAAAGAGAGAGACATTCTTACAAAATCCGTTCAGGGGCTCTGATGCAACCTGGATTGACCATATCTAGACCCACAGCTGGATGAGACATAAGGCTGGACACTCTTGGGGCTGAGAGGATTGGTGAGGTTGGGTGAGCAAACGCAGACCCTTTAAAGTAATAGTGCGTGGTACCCATGCCGTGGGTCCCAAATCTCCAGGTTCAAGGGCATCTTCCTACATCGAAAACATGCCTGGGAAACCCAGAAGATGGTACACCGTGTGATCGGGAAAGGTTTCAAAAACGCACCTCATTTCTCCTCTCCTTGTGCTCAGGTTCGCAATTCCAGCCGCTTCACTAACAATCTCCCTACTTGGAGAATCAGCACCGTTGACCTCCTGTTTCGTACAGGTCGCAATTTGTCCTGAGGATGAACGGGAAGAGGGGGAACCAATGGAGACTAGCTCTAGGTGTTGGGACAGGCACAGGTCACTCTATTTTCCCATCAGGAAGAAGAATGAACCACAGGCTCAGCCTGCCCCCCGGAACCAGAATAGGGCCTGAAGCAATCCTGCGCTTTAGCGGCCAGCTCCCAAAAAAGCGAGGTGACAAATGGAGCTCAGGGGCACTGCAATTCACAAACCTGCAGAGGTATAAATGATAACTCTCGTCCACAAATATTTTAAGGGAAGGCAACGAAGAGGATTTGAAAGCAAGGCAGAATTGCAGGAAACAGAATTCAGGAGGTAGATTCGACTAGCCTTGAAAGCAGAGGAAAAGCGGCAAAGCGTTGACAATCAGGCCCTTGTCCAAAAAGGGCGTATGCTTTTTTTCCTGAAAATATTCAGGAAAAACCGCATACGCCCTTTTTGGCCAACCAAGCAAGCGGGAAAGGCAAATCGGCGCTACAAAGAAGTCTCGCTTGCCAGCGGTCAAAAGGGACATGCTGAAAAATGAGTAAAAACCAGAAATGCAGGACAGGCCATGGAGACATGGGAGCCTTGCTACGCTGATGGGCGGGGTGGAAATTGCCAACAGCCACTCTGGAGAAGTGTACGCTGCGTCCTGAAACATGGAATAGACACAGCTGAGAGAGCATAGGGCACTTCCACTCATGGCCATAGAAATCGGGAAACGTAAAAATCAACAAGACATAGGCACCCCAAAGTTTAGGGCTGCTCTGTTTCCAAGAACCTCCACTTCGGTACACCTGAAATATCCCAGGAAAGAGAAAAATGGATAAAGAAGTTGTGGTACTTATGCACAATGGAATATCACTCAGCCATGAAATCAGTGTCATAAGGCTAGTAGCAGCATGATGAGTGGATTTAGGGACGATAACTCTAAGTGAAGTAAGTCACACAGAAAAGGACACTTATCCTAAGATATCACTTATTGAAGGAATGTCAACATCGCTACAGCTGAACTGAATTCCAAAACAGAACAGAGTCACACATTTAGAAAACACACTATAGCTGCTTAACGGGAAAGGTGAGGTGGGGTGATGCATAAAACAAGGGTTTGAAATTAGCTCAGATACCGTTCCACAAGCCAAATATGTAATAGAAAAGACCTACTCCCTGCTCAGTGAACTGGACTCAACACCCCCTATTCACCGCCCAAGAATATATCTGACTAGGAAGAGTCTTAAAACCTATGTATTGATATCTCTCTGGAAGTGAATCAAGAGGGTGTAAAGCGGCATAAACACAGCAGGCAAAAGCAGCTAAACCCCATTTGAAAAATAGATTACTTAAAAAAAAAAACCCATAAAACAAAGACAGTGAAAGAGAGAGAAATTCTTCCAAAATCCGTTCAGGGGCTCTGATGCAACCTGGATTGACCATATCTAGACCCACAGCTGGATGAGACATAAGGCTGGACACTCTTGGGGCTGAGAGGATTGGTGAGGTTGGGTG
Source organism: Eubalaena glacialis (assembly GCF_028564815.1). Lineage (NCBI taxonomy): Eukaryota > Metazoa > Chordata > Mammalia > Artiodactyla > Balaenidae > Eubalaena > Eubalaena glacialis. Next base: position 28,752,675 of record NC_083723.1, on the reverse strand, counting down.
AGCAAACGCAGACCCTTTAAAGTAATAGTGCGTGGTACCCATGCCGTGGGTCCCAAATCTCCAGGTTCAAGGGCATCTTCCTACATCGAAAACATGCCTGGGAAACCCAGAAGATGGTAAACCATGTGATCGGGAAAGGTTTCTAAAACGCAGCTCATTTCTCCTCTCCTTGTGCTCGGGTTCGCCATTCCAGCCGCTTCACTAACAATCTCCCTACTTGGAGAATCAGCACCGTTGACCTGTTTCGTACAGGTCGCAATTTGTCCTGAGGATGAACGGGAAGAGGGGGAACCAATGAGAGACTAGCTCTAGGTGTTGGGACAGGCACAGGTCACTCTATTTTCCCATCAGGAAGAAGAATGAACCACAGGCTCAGCCTGCCCCCCGGAACCAGAATAGGGCCTGAAGCAATCCTGCGCTTTTGCGGCCAGCTCCCAAAAAAGCGAGTGGACAAATGGAGCTCAGGGGCACTGCAATTCACAAACCTGCAGAGTTATAAATGATAACTCTCGTCCACAAATATATTGAGGGAAGGCAACGAAGAGGATTTGAAAGCAAGGCAGAATTGCAGGAAACAGATTTCAGGAGGTAGACTCGACTCGCCTTGAAAGCACATGAAAAGCGGCAAAGCGTTGACAATGAGGCCCTTGGCCAAAAAGGGCGTATGCGTTTTTTCCTGAATATATTCAGGAAAAAACGTATACGCCCTTTTTGGCCAACCAAGCAAGCCGGAAAGGCAAATCGGCGCTACAAAGAAGTCTCGCTTGCCAGCGGTCAAAAGGGCCATGCTGAAAAAAGTGTAAAAACCAGAAATGCAGGACAGGTCATGGAGACATGGGAGCCTTGCTACGCTGATGGGCGGGATGGAAATTGCCAACAGCCACTCTGGAGAAGTGTACGCTGCGTCCTGAAACATGGAATAGACACAGCTGAGAGAGCATAGGGCACTTCCACTCATGGGCGTAGAAATCGGGAAACCTAAAAATCAACAAGACACAGGCACCCCAAACTTTAGGGCTGCTCTGTTTCCAAGAACCTCCACTTCGGTACACCTGAAATATCCCAGGAAAGAGAAAAATGGATAAAGAAGTTGTGGTACTTATGCACAATGGAATATCACTCAGCCATGAAATCAGTGTCATAAGGCTAGTAGCAGCATGATGAGTGGATTTAGGGACGATGACTCTAAGTGAAGTAAGTCACACAGAAAAGGACACTTATCCTAAGATATCACTTATAGAGGGAAAGTCAAAATCGCTACACCTGAACTGAATTCCAAAACAGAACAGAGTCACACATTTAGAAAACACACTATGGCTGCTTAACGGGAAAGGTGAGGTGGGTCGATGCATAAAACAAGGGTTTGAAATTAGCTCAGATACCGTTCCACAAGCCAAATATGTAATAGACAAGACCTACTCCCTGCTCAGTGAACTGGACTCAACACCCCCTATTCACCGCCCAAGAATATATCTGACTAGGAAGAGTCTTAAAACCTATGTATTGATATCTCTCTGGAAGTGAATCAAGACGGTGTAAAGCGGCATAAACACAGCAGGCAAAAGCAGCTAAACCCCATTTGAAAAATAGATTACTTAAAAAAAAAAAACCCCATAAAACAAAGACAGTGAAAGAGAGAGAAATTCTTCCAAAATCCGTTCAGGGGCTCTGATGCAACCTGGATTGACCATATCTAGACCCACAGCTGGATGAGACATAAGGCTGGACACTCTTGGGGCTGAGAGGATTGGTGAGGTTGGGTGAGCAAACGCAGACTCTTAAAAGTAATAGTGCGTGGTACCCATGCCGTGGGTCCCAAATCTCCAGGTTCAAGGGCATCTTCCTACATCGAAAACATGCCTGGGAAACCCAGAAGATGGTACACCGTGTGATCGGGAAAGGTTTCTAAAACGCACCTCATTTCTCCTCTCCTTGTGCTCGGGTTCGCCATTCCAGCCGCTTCACTAACAATCTCCCTACTTGGAGAATCAGCACCGTTGACCTCCTGTTTCGTACAGGTCGCAATTTGTCCTGAGGATGAACGGGAAGAGGGGGAACCAATGAGAGACTAGCTCTAGGTGTTGGGACAGGCACAGGTCACTCTATTTTCCCATCAGGAAGAAGAATGAACCACAGGCTCAGCCTGCCCCCCGGAACCAGAATAGGGCCTGAAGCAATCCTGCGCTTTTGCGGCCAGCTCCCAAAAAAGCGAGTGGACAAATGGAGCTCAGGGGCACTGCAATTCACAAACCTGCAGAGTTATAAATGATAACTCTCGTCCACAAATATATTGAGGGAAGGCAACGAAGAGGATTTGAAAGCAAGGCAGAATTGCAGGAAACAGATTTCAGGAGGTAGATTCGACTCGCCTTGAAAGCACATGAAAAGCGGCAAAGCGTTGACAATGATGCCCTTGGCCAAAAAGGGCGTATGCGTTTTTTCCTGAATATATTCAGGAAAAAACGCATACGCCCTTTTTGGCCAACCAAGCAAACCGGAAAGGCAAATCGGCGCTACAAAGAATTCTCGCTTGCCAGCGCTCAAAAGGGCCATGCTGAAAAAAGTGTAAAAACCAGAAATATAGAACAGGCCATGGAGACATGGGAGCCTTGCTACGCTGATGGGCGGGATGGAAATTGCCAACAGCCACTCTGGAGAAGTGTACGCTGCGTCCTGAAACATGGAATAGACACAGCTGAGAGAGCATAGGGCACTTCCACTCATGGGCGTAGAAATCGGGAAACCTAAAAATCAGCACGACACAGGCACCCCAAAATTTAGTGCTGCTCTGTTTCCAAGAACCTCCACTTCGGTACACCTGAAATATCCCCGGAAAGAGAAAAATGGATAAAGAAGTTGTGGTACTTATGCACAATGGAATATCACTCAGCCATGAAATCAGTGTCATAAGGCTAGTAGCAGCATGATGAGTGGATTTAGGGACGATGACTCTAAGTGAAGTAAGTCACACAGAAAAGGACACTTATCCTAAGATATCACTTATAGAGGGAATGTCAACATCGCTACACATGAACTGACTTCCAAAACAGAACAGAGTCACACATTTAGAAAACACACTATGGCTGCTTAACGGGAAAGGTGAGGTGGGGCGATGCATAAAACAAGGGTTTGAAATTAGCTCAGATACCGTTCCACAAGCCAAATATGTAATAGACAAGACCTACTCCCTGCTCAGTGAACTGGACTCAACACCCCCTATTCACCGCCCAAGAATATATCTGACTAGGAAGAGTCTTAAAACCTATGTATTGATATCTCTCTGGAAGTGAATCAAGAGGGTGTAAAGCGGCATAAACACAGCAGGCAAAAGCAGCTAAACCCCATTTGAAAAATAGATTACTTAAAAAAAAAAAACCCATAAAAAAAAGACAGTGAAAGAGAGAGAAATTCTTCCAAAATCCGTTCAGGGGCTCTGATGCAACCTGGATTGACCATATCTAGACCCACAGCTGGATGAGACATAAGGCTTGACACTCTTGGGGCTGAGAGGATTGGTGAGGTTGGGTGAGCAAACGCAGACCCTTTAAAGTAATAGTGCGTGGTACCCATGCCGTGGGTCCCAAATCTCCAGGTTCAAGGGCATCTTCCTACATCGAAAACATGCCTGGGAAACCCAGAAGATGGTACACCGTGTGATCGGGAAAGGTTTCTAAAACGCACCTCATTTCTCCTCTCCTTGTGCTCGGGTTCGCCATTCCAGCCGCTTCACTAACAATCTCCCTACTTGGAGAATCAGCACCGTTGACCTCCTGTTTCGTACAGGTCGCAATTTGTCCTGAGGATGAACGGGAAGAGGGGGAACCAATGAGAGACTAGCTCTAGGTGTTGGGACAGGCACAGGTCACTCTATTTTCCCATCAGGAAGAAGAATGAACCACAGGCTCAGCCTGCCCCCCGGAACCAGAATAGGGCCTGAAGCAATCCTGCGCTTTTGCGGCCAGCTCCCAAAAAAGCGAGTGGACAAATGGAGCTCAGGGGCACTGCAATTCAAAAACCTGCAGAGTTATAAATGATAACTCTCGTCCACAAATATATTGAGGGAAGGCAACGAAGAGGATTTGAAAGCAAGGCAGAATTGCAGGAAACAGATTTCAGGAGGTAGACTCGACTTGCCTTGAAAGCACATGAAAAGCGGCAAAGCGTTGACAATGATGCCCTTGGCCAAAAAGGGCGTATGCGTTTTTTCCTGAATATATTCAGGAAAAAACGCATACGCCCTTTTTGGCCAACCAAGCAAACCGGAAAGGCAAATCGGCGCTACAAAGAAGTCTCGCTTGCCAGCGGTCCAAAGGGCCATGCTGAAAAAAGTGTAAAAACCAGAAATGCAGGACAGGCCATGGAGACATGGGGGTCTTGCTACGCTGATGGGCGGGATGGAAATTGCCAACAGCCACTCTGGAGAAGTGTACGCTGCGTCCTGAAACATGGAATAGACACAGCTGAGAGAGCATAGGGCACTTCCACTCATGGGCGTAGAAATCGGGAAACCTAAAAATCAGCACGACACAGGCACCCCAAAATTTAGTGCTGCTCTGTTTCCAAGAACCTCCACTTCGGTACACCTGAAATATCCCCGGAAAGAGAAAAATGGATAAAGAAGTTGTGGTACTTATGCACAATGGAATATCACTCAGCCATGAAATCAGTGTCATAAGGCTAGTAGCAGCATGATGAGTGGATTTAGGGACGATGACTCTAAGTGAAGTAAGTCACACAGAAAAGGACACTTATCCTAAGATATCACTTATAGAGGGAATGTCAACATCGCTACACATGAACTGACTTCCAAAACAGAACAGAGTCACACATTTAGAAAACACACTATGGCTGCTTAACGGGAAAGGTGAGGTGGGGCGATGCATAAAACAAGGGTTTGAAATTAGCTCAGATACCGTTCCACAAGCCAAATATGTAATAGACAAGACCTACTCCCTGCTCAGTGAACTGGACTCAACACCCCCTATTCACCGCCCAAGAATATATCTGACTAGGAAGAGTCTTAAAACCTATGTATTGATATCTCTCTGGAAGTGAATCAAGAGGGTGTAAAGCGGCATAAACACAGCAGGCAAAAGCAGCTAAACCCCATTTGAAAAATAGATTACTTAAAAAAAAAAAACCCATAAAAAAAAGACAGTGAAAGAGAGAGAAATTCTTCCAAAATCCGTTCAGGGGCTCTGATGCAACATGGATTGACCATATCTAGACCCACAGCTGGATGAGACATAAGGCTGGACACTCTTGGGGCTGAGAGGATTGGTGAGGTTGGGTGAGCAAACGCAGACCCTTTAAAGTAATAGTGCGTGGTACCCATGCCGTGGGTCCGAAATCTCCAGGTTCAAGGGCATCTTCCTACATCGAAAACATGCCTGGGAAACCCAGAAGATGGTACACCGTGTGATCGGGAAAGGTTTCAAAAACGCACCTCATTTCTCCTCTCCTTGTGCTCGGGTTCGCCATTCCAGCCGCTTCACTAACAATCTCCCTACTTGGAGAATCAGCACCGTTGACCTCCTGTTTCGTACAGGTCGCAATTTGTCCTGAGGATGAACGGAAAGAGGGGGAACCAATGAGAGACTAGCTCTAGGTGTTGGGACAGGCACAGGTCACTCTATTTTCCCATCAGGAAGAAGAATGAACCACAGGCTCAGCCTGCCCCCCGGAACCAGAATAGGGCCTGAAGCAATCCTGCGCTTTTGCGGCCAGCTCCCAAAAAAGCGAGTGGACAAATGGAGCTCAGGGGCACTGCAATTCACAAACCTGCAGAGTTATAAATGATAACTCTCGTCCACAAATATATTGAGGGAAGGCAACGAAGAGGATTTGAAAGCAAGGCAGAATTGCAGGAAACAGATTTCAGGAGGTCGATTCGACTCGCCTTGAAAGCACATGAAAAGCGGCAAAGCGTTGACAGTGATGCCCTTGGCCAAAAAGGGCGTATGCGTTATTTCCTGAATATATTCAGGAAAAAACGCATACGCCCTTTTTGGCCAACCAAGCAAGCCGGAAAGGCAAATCGGCGCTACAAAGAAGTCTCGCTTGCCAGCGGTCAAAAGGGCCATGCTGAAAAAAGTGTAAAAACCAGAAATGCAGGACAGGCCATGGAGACATGGGAGCCTTGCTATGCTGATGGGCGGGATGGAAATTGCCAACAGCCACTCTGGAGAAGTGTACGCTGCGTCCTGAAACATGGAATAGACACAGCTGAGAGAGCATAGGGCACTTCCACTCATGGGCGTAGAAATCGGGAAACCTAAAAATCAACAAGACACAGGCACCCCAAAGTTTAGGGCTGCTCTGTTTCCAAGAACCTCCACTTCGGTACACCTGAAATATCCCAGGAAAGAGAAAAATGGATAAAGAAGTTGTGGTACTTATGCACAATGGAATATCACTCAGCCATGAAATCAGTGTCATAAGGCTAGTAGCAGCATGATGAGTGGATTTAGGGACGATGACTCTAAGTGAAGTAAGTCACACAGAAAAGGACACTTATCCTAAGATATCACTTATAGAGGGAAAGTCAACATCGCTACACCTGAACTGAATTCCAAAACAGAACAGAGTCACACATTTAGAAAACACACTATGGCTGCTTAACGGGAAAGGTGAGGTGGGGCGATGCATAAAACAAGGGTTTGAAATTAGCTCAGATACCGTTCCACAAGCCAAATATGTAATAGACAAGACCTACTCCCTGCTCAGTGAACTGGACTCAACACCCCCTATTCACCGCCCAAGAATATATCTGACTAGGAAGAGTCTTAAAACCTATGTATTGATATCTCTCTGGAAGTGAATCAAGAGGGTGTAAAGCGGCATAAACACAGCAGGGAAAAGCAGCTAAACCCCATTTTAAAAACAGATTACTTAAAAAAAAAACCCATAAAAAAAAGACAGTGAAAGAGAGAGAAATTCTTACAAAATCCGTTCAGGAGCTCTGATGCAACCTGGATTGACCATATCTAGACCCACAGCTGGATGAGACATAAGGCTGGACAATCTTGGGGCTGAGAGGATTGGTGAGGTTGGGTGAGCAAACGCAGACCCTTTAAAGTAATAGTGCGTGGTACCCATGCCATGGGTCCCAAATCTCCAGGTTCAAGGGCATCTTCCTACATCGAAAACATGCCTGGGAAACCCAGAAGATGGTACACCGTGTGATCGGGAAAGGTTTCTAAAACGCACCTCATTTCTTCTCTCCTTGTGCTCGGGTTCACCATTTCAGCCGCTTCACTAACAATCTCCCTACTTGGAGAATCAGCACCGTTGACCTCCTGTTTCGTACAGGTCGCAATTTGTCCTGAGGATGAACGGGAAGAGGGGGAACCAATGAGAGACTAGCTCTAGGTGTTGGGACAGGCACAGGTCACTCTATTTTCCCATCAGGAAGAAGAATGAACCACAGGCTCAGCCTGCCCCCCGGAACCAGAATAGGGCCTGAAGCAATCCAGCGCTTTTGCGGCCAGCTCCCAAAAAAGCGAGTGGACAAATGGAGCTCAGGGGCACTGCAATTCACAAACCTGCAGAGTTATAAATGATAACTCTCGTCCACAAATATATTGAGGGAAGGCAACGAAGAGGATTTGAAAGCAAGGCAGAATTGCAGGAAACAGATTTCAGGAGGTCGATTCAACTCGCCTTGAAAGCACATGAAAAGCGGCAAAGCGTTGACAATGATGCCCTTGGCCAAAAAGGGCGTATGCGTTTTTTCCTGAATATATTCAGGAAAAAACGCATACGCCCTTTTTGGCCAACCAAGCAAGCCGGAAAGGCAAATCGGCGCTACAAAGAAGTCTCGCTTGCCAGCGGTCAAAAGGGCCATGCTGAAAAAAGTGTAAAAACCAGAAATGCAGGACAGGCCATGGAGACATGGGAGCCTTGCTACGCTGATGGGCGGGATGGAAATTGCCAACAGCCACTCTGGAGAAGTGTACGCTGCGTCCTGAAACATGGAATAGACACAGCTGAGAGAGCATAGGGCACTTCCACTCATGGGCGTAGAAATCGGGAAACCTAAAAATCAACAAGACACAGGCACCCCAAACTTTAGGGCTGCTCTGTTTCCAAGAACCTCCACTTCGGTACACCTGAAATATCCCAGGAAAGAGAAAAATGGATAAAGAAGTTGTGGTACTTATGCACAATGGAATATCACTCAGCCATGAAATCAGTGTCATAAGGCTAGTAGCAGCATGATGAGTGGATTTAGGGACGATGACTCTAAGTGAAGTAAGTCACACAGAAAAGGACACTTATCCTAAGATATCACTTATAGAGGGAAAGTCAACATCGCTACACCTGAACTGAATTCCAAAACAGAACAGAGTCACACATTTAGAAAACACACTATGGCTGCTTAACGGGAAAGGTGAGGTGGGGCGATGCATAAAACAAGGGTGTGAAATTAGCTCAGATACCGTTCCACAAGCCAAATATGTAATAGACAAGACCTACTCCCTGCTCAGTGAACTGGACTCAACACCCCCTATTCACCGCCCAAGAATATATCTGACTAGGAAGAGTCTTAAAACCTATGTATTGATATCTCTCTGGAAGTGAATCAAGAGGGTGTAAAGCGGCATAAACACAGCAGGGAAAAGCAGCTAAACCCCATTTTAAAAACAGATTACTTAAAAAAAAAACCCATAAAAAAAAGACAGTGAAAGAGAGAGAAATTCTTACAAAATCCGTTCAGGAGCTCTGATGCAACCTGGATTGACCATATCTAGACCCACAGCTGGATGAGACATAAGGCTGGACAATCTTGGGGCTGAGAGGATTGGTGAGGTTGGGTGAGCAAACGCAGACCCTTTAAAGTAATAGTGCGTGGTACCCATGCCATGGGTCCCAAATCTCCAGGTTCAAGGGCATCTTCCTACATCGAAAACATGCCTGGGAAACCCAGAAGATGGTACACCGTGTGATCGGGAAAGGTTTCTAAAACGCACCTCATTTCTTCTCTCCTTGTGCTCGGGTTCACCATTTCAGCCGCTTCACTAACAATCTCCCTACTTGGAGAATCAGCACCGTTGACCTCCTGTTTCGTACAGGTCGCAATTTGTCCTGAGGATGAACGGGAAGAGGGGGAACCAATGAGAGACTAGCTCTAGGTGTTGGGACAGGCACAGGTCACTCTATTTTCCCATCAGGAAGAAGAATGAACCACAGGCTCAGCCTGCCCCCCGGAACCAGAATAGGGCCTGAAGCAATCCAGCGCTTTTGCGGCCAGCTCCCAAAAAAGCGAGTGGACAAATGGAGCTCAGGGGCACTGCAATTCACAAACCTGCAGAGTTATAAATGATAACTCTCGTCCACAAATATATTGAGGGAAGGCAACGAAGAGGATTTGAAAGCAAGGCAGAATTGCAGGAAACAGATTTCAGGAGGTCGATTCAACTCGCCTTGAAAGCACATGAAAAGCGGCAAAGCGTTGACAATGATGCCCTTGGCCAAAAAGGGCGTATGCGTTTTTTCCTGAATATATTCAGGAAAAAACGCATACGCCCTTTTTGGCCAACCAAGCAAGCCGGAAAGGCAAATCGGCGCTACAAAGAAGTCTCGCTTGCCAGCGGTCCAAAGGGCCATGCTGAAAAAAGTGTAAACACCAGAAATGCAGGACAGGCCATGGAGACATGGGAGCCTTGCTACGCTGATGGGCGGGATGGAAATTGCCAACAGCCACTCTGGAGAAGTGTACGCTCGTCCTGAAACATGGAATAGACACAGCTGAGAGAGCATAGGGCACTTCCACTCATGGGCGTAGAAATCGGGAAACCTAAAAATCAACAAGACACAGGCACCCCAAACTTTAGGGCTGCTCTGTTTCCAAGAACCTCCACTTCGGTACACCTGAAATATCCCAGGAAAGAGAAAAATGGATAAAGAAGTTGTGGTACTTATGCACAATGGAATATCACTCAGCCATGAAATCAGTGTCATAAGGCTAGTAGCAGCATGATGAGTGGATTTAGGGACGATGACTCTAAGTGAAGTAAGTCACACAGAAAAGGACACTTATCCTAAGATATCACTTATAGAGGGAAAGTCAACATCGCTACACCTGAACTGAATTCCAAAACAGAACAGAGTCACACATTTAGAAAACACACTATGGCTGCTTAACGGGAAAGGTGAGGTGGGGCGATGCATAAAACAAGGGTGTGAAATTAGCTCAGATACCGTTCCACAAGCCAAATATGTAATAGACAAGACCTACTCCCTGCTCAGTGAACTGGACTCAACACCCCCTATTCACCGCCCAAGAATATATCTGACTAGGAAGAGTCTTAAAACCTATGTATTGATATCTCTCTGGAAGTGAATCAAGAGGGTGTAAAGCGGCATAAACACAGCAGGGAAAAGCAGCTAAACCCCATTTTAAAAACAGATTACTTAAAAAAAAAAACCCATAAAACAAAGACAGTGAAAGAGAGAGAAATTCTTACAAAATCCGTTCAGGAGCTCTGATGCAACCTGGATTGACCATATCTAGACCCACAGCTGGATGAGACATAAGGCTGGACAATCTTGGGGCTGAGAGGATTGGTGAGGTTGGGTGAGCAAACGCAGACCCTTTAAAGTAATAGTGCGTGGTACCCATGCCATGGGTCCCAAATCTCCAGGTTCAAGGGCATCTTCCTACATCGAAAACATGCCTGGGAAACCCAGAAGATGGTACACCGTGTGATCGGGAAAGGTTTCTAAAACGCACCTCATTTCTTTTCTCCTTGTGCTCGGGTTCACCATTCCAGCCGCTTCACTAACAATCTCCCTACTTGGAGAATCAGCACCGTTGACCTCCTGTTTCGTACAGGTCGCAATTTGTCCTGAGGATGAACGGGAAGAGGGGGAACCAATGAGAGACTAGCTCTAGGTGTTGGGACAGGCACAGGTCACTCTATTTTCCCATCAGGAAGAAGAATGAACCACAGGCTCAGCCTGCCCCCCGGAACCAGAATAGGGCCTGAAGCAATCCAGCGCTTTTGCGGCCAGCTCCCAAAAAAGCGAGTGGACAAATGGAGCTCAGGGGCACTGCAATTCAAAAACCTGCAGAGTTATAAATGATAACTCTCGTCCACAAATATATTGAGGGAAGGCAACGAAGAGGATTTGAAAGCAAGGCAGAATTGCAGGAAACAGATTTCAGGAGGTCGATTCGACTCGCCTTGAAAGCACATGAAAAGCGGCAAAGCGTTGACAATGATGCCCTTGGCCAAAAAGGGCGTATGCGTTTTTTCCTGAATATATTCAGGAAAAAACGCATACGCCCTTTTTGGCCAACCAAGCAAGCCGGAAAGGCAAATCGGCGCTACAAAGAAGTCTCGCTTGCCAGCGGTCCAAAGGGCCATGCTGAAAAAAGTGTAAAAACCAGAAATGCAGGACAGGCCATGGAGACATGGGAGCCTTGCTACGCTGATGGGCGGGATGGAAATTGCCAACAGCCACTCTGGAGAAGTGTACGCTGCGTCCTGAAACATGGAATAGACACAGCTGAGAGAGCATAGGGCACTTCCACTCATGGGCGTAGAAATCGGGAAACCTAAAAATCAACACGACACAGGCACCCCAAAGTTTAGGGCTGCTCTGTTTCCAAGAACCTCCACTTTGGTACACCTGAAATATCCCAGGAAAGAGAAAAATGGATAAAGAAGTTGTGGTACTTATGCACAATGGAATATCACTCAGCCATGAAATCAGTGTCATAAGGCTAGTAGCAGCATGATGAGTGGATTTAGGGACGATGACTCTAAGTGAAGTAAGTCACACAGAAAAGGACACTTATCCTAAGATATCACTTATAGAGGGAATGTCAACATCGCTACACATGAACTGACTTCCAAAACAGAACAGAGTCACACATTTAGAAAACACACTATGGCTGCTTAACGGGAAAGGTGAGGTGGGGCGATGCATAAAACAAGGGTTTGAAATTAGCTCAGATACCGTTCCACAAGCCAAATATGTAATAGACAAGACCTACTCCCTGCTCAGTGAACTGGACTCAACACCCCCTATTCACCGCCCAAGAATATATCTGACTAGGAAGAGTCTTAAAACCTATGTATTGATATCTCTCTGGAAGTGAATCAACAGGGTGTAAAGCGGCATAAACACAGCAGGGAAAAGCAGCTAAACCCCATTTTAAAAACAGATTACTTAAAAAAAAACCCATAAAGCAAAGACAGTGAAAGAGAGAGAAATTCTTACAAAATCCGTTCAGGGGCTCTGATGCAACCTGGATTGACCATATCTAGACCCACAGCTGGATGAGACATAAGGCTGGACACTCTTGGGGCTGAGAGGATTGGTGAGGTTGGGTGAGCAAACGCAGACCCTTTAAAGTAATAGTGCGTGGTACCCATGCCGTGGGTCCCAAATCTCCAGGTTCAAGGGCATCTTCCTACATCGAAAACATGCCTGGGAAACCCAGAAAATGGTACACCGTGTGATCGGGAAAGGTTTCTAAAACGCACCTCATTTCTCCTCTCCTTGTGCTCGGGTTCGCCATTCCAGCCGCTTCACTAACAATCTCCCTACTTGGAGAATCAGCACCGTTGACCTCCTGTTTCGTACAGGTCGCAATTTGTCCTGAGGATGAACGGGAAGAGGGGGAACCAATGAGAGACTAGCTCTAGGTGTTGGGACAGGCACAGGTCACTCTATTTTCCCATCAGGAAGAGGAATGAACCACAGGCTCAGCCTGCCCCCCGGAACCAGAATAGGGCCTGAAGCAATCCTGCGCTTTTGCGGCCAGCTCCCAAAAAAGCGAGTTGACAAATGGAGCTCAGGGGCACTGCAATTCAAAAACCTGCAGAGTTATAAATGATAACTCTCGTCCACGAATATATTGAGGGAAGGCAACGAAGAGGATTTGAAAGCAAGGCAGAATTGCAGGAAACAGATTTCAGGAGGTCGATTCGACTCGCCTTGAAAGCACATGAAAAGCGGCAAAGCGTTGACAATGATGCCCTTGGCCAAAAAGGGCGTATGCGTTTTTTCCTGAATATATTCAGGAAAAAACGCATACGCCCTTTTTGGCCAACCAAGCAAGCCGGAAAGGCAAATCGGCGCTACAAAGAAGTCTCGCTTGCCAGCGGTCAAAAGGGCCATGCTGAAAAAAGTGTAAAAACCAGAAATGCAGGACAGGCCATGGAGACATGGGAGCCTTGCTACGCTGATGGGCGGGATGGAAATTGCCAACAGCCACTCTGGAGAAGTGTACGCTGCGTCCTGAAACATGGAATAGACACAGCTGAGAGAGCATAGGGCACTTCCACTCATGGGCGTAGAAATCGGGAAACCTAAAAATCAACACGACACAGGCACCCCAAAGTTTAGGGCTGCTCTGTTTCCAAGAACCTCCACTTCGGTACACCTGAAATATCCCAGGAAAGAGAAAAATGGATAAAGAAGTTGTGGTACTTATGCACAATGGAATATCACTCAGCCATGAAATCAGTGCCATAAGGCTAGTAGCAGCATGATGAGTGGATTTAGGGATGATGACTCTAAGTGAAGTAAGTCACACAGAAAAGGACACTTATCCCAAGATATCACTTATAGAGGGAATGTCAACATCGCTACACCTGAACTGAATTCCAAAACAGAACAGAGTCACACATTTAGAAAACACACTATGGCTGCTTAATGGGAAAGGTGAGGCGGGGTGATGCATAAAACAAGGGTTTGAAATTAGCTCACATACCGTTCCAGAAGCCAAATATGTAATAGACAAGACCTACTCCCTGCTCAGTGAACTGGACTCAACACCACCTATTCACCGCCCAAGAATATATGTGACTAGTAAGAGTCTTAAAACCTATGTATAGACATCTCTCTGGAAGTGAATCAAGAGGGTGTAAAGCGGCATAAACACAGCAGGGAAAAGCAGCTAAACCCCATTATAAAAATAGATTACTTTAAAAGAAACCCATAAAAAAAGGACAGTGAAAGAGAGAGAAATTCTTACAAAATCCGTTCAGGGGCTCTGATGCAACCTGGATTGACCATATCTACACCCACAGCTGGATGAGACATAAGGCTGGACACTCTTGGGGCTGAGAGGATCGGTGAGGTTGGGTGAGCAAACGCAGACCCTTTAAAGTAGTACTGCGTGGTACCCATGCCATGGGTCCCAAATCTCCAGGTTCAAGGGCATCTTCCTACATCGAAAACATGCCTGGGAAACCCAGAAGATGGTACACCGTGTGATCGGGAAAGGTTTCTAAAACACACCTCATTTCTCCTCTCCTTGTACTCGGGTTCGCCATTCCCGCCTCTTCACTAACAATCTCCCTACTTGGAGAATCAGCACCGTTGACCTCCTGTTTCGTACAGGTCGCAATTTGTCCTGAGGATAAACGGGAAGCGGGAGAACCAATGAGAGACTAGCTCTAGCTGTTGGGACAGGCACAGGTCACTCTATTTTCCCATCAGGAAGAAGAATGAACCACAGGCTCAGCCTGCCCCCCGGAACCAGAATAGGGCCTGAGGCAATCCTGCGCTTTTGCGGCCAGCTCCCAAAAAAGCGAGTTGACAAATGGAGCTCTGGGGCACTGCAATTCACAAACCTGCAGAGTTCGAAATGATGACTGTCGTCCACAAATATATTGAGGGAAGGCAACGAAGAGGATTTGAAAGCAAGGCAGAATTGCAGGAAACAGATTTCAGAAGGTAGATTGGACTCGCCTTGAAAGCACATGAAAAGCGGCAAAGCGTTGACAATGATGCCCTTGGCCAAAAAGGGCGTATGCGTTTTTTCCTGAATACATTCAGGAAAAAACGCATACGCCCTTTTTGGCCAACCAAGCAAGCCGGAAAGGCAAATCGGCGCTACAAAGAAGTCTCGCTTGCCAGAGGTCAAAAGGGCCATGCTGAAAACAGTGTAAAAACCAGAAATGCAGGACAGGCCATGGAGACACGGGAGCCTTGCTATGCTGATGGGCGGGATGGAAATTGCCAACAGCCACTCTGGAGAAGTGTACGCTGCGGCCTGAAACATGGAATAGACACAGCTGAGAGAGCATAGGGCACTTCCACTCATGGGCGTAGAAATCGGGAAACCTAAAAATCAACACGACACAGGCACCCCAAAGTTTAGGGCTGCTCTGTTTCCAAGAACCTCCACTTCGGTACACCTGAAATATCCCAGGAAAGAGAAAAATGGATAAAGAAGTTGTGGTACTTATGCACAATGGAATATCACTCAGCCATGAAATCAGTGTCATAAGGCTAGTAGCAGCATGATGAGTGGATTTAGGGACGATGAGTCTAAGTGAAGTAAGTCACACAGAAAAGGACACTTATCCTAAGATATCACTTATAGAGGGAATGTCAACATCGCTACACCTGAACTGAATTCCAAAACAGAACAGAGTCACACATTTAGAAAACACACTATGGCTGCTTAACGGGAAAGGTGAGGCGGGGTGATGCCTAAAACAAGGGTTTGAAATTAGCTCAGATACCGTTCCACAAGCCAAATATGTAATAGACAAGACCTACTCCCGGCTCAGTGAACTGGACTCAACACCCCCTATTCACCGCCCAAGAATATATCTGACTAGTAAGGGTCTTTAAACCTATGTATTGATATCTCTCTGGAAGTGAATCAAGAGGGTGTAAAGCGGCATAAACACAGCAGGGAAAAGCAGCTAAACCCAATTATAAAAATAGATTACTTAAAAAAATACCGCATAAAACAAAGACAGTGAAAGAGAGAGAAATTCTTACAAAATCCGTTCAGGGGCTCTGATGCAACCTGGATTGACCATATCTAGACCCACAGCTGGATGAGACATAAGGCTGGACACTCTTGGGGCTGAGAGGATCGATGAGGTTGGGTGAGCAAACGCAGACCCTTTAAAGTAATACTGCGTGGTACCCATGCCATGGGTCCCAAATCTCCAGGTTCAAGGGCATCTTCCTACATCGAAAACATGCCTGGGAAACACAGAAGATGGTACACCGTGTGATCGGGAAACGTTTCTAAAACGCACCTCATTTCTCCTCTCCTTGTGCTCGGGTTCGCCATTCCAGCCGCTTCACTAACAATCTCCCTACTTGGAGAATCAGCACCGTTGACCTCCTGTTTCGTACAGGTCACAATTTGTCCTGAGGATGAACGGGAAGAGGGGGATCCAATGAGAGACTAGCTCTAGGTGTTGGGACAGGCACAGGTCACTCTATTTTCCCATTAGGAAGAAGAATGAACCACAGGCTCAGCCTGCCCCCCGGAACCAGAATAGGGCCTGAAGCAATCCTGCGCTTTTGCGGCCAGCTCCCAAAAAAGCGAGTTGACAAATGGAGCTCAGGGGCACTGCAATTCACAAACCTGCAGAGTTAGAAATGATGACTCTCGTCCACAAATATATTGAGGGAAGGCAACGAAGAGGATTTGAAAGCAAGGCAGAATTGCAGGAAACAGATTTCAGGAGGTCGATTCGACTCGCCTTGAAAGCACATGAAAAGCGGCAAAGCGTTGACAATGATGCCCTTGGCCAGAAAGGGCGTATGCGTTTTTTCCTGAATATATTCAGGAAAAAACGCATACGCCCATTTTGGCCAACCAAGCAAACCGGAAAGGCAAATCGGCGCTACAAAGAAGTCTCGCTTGCCAGCGGTCAAAAGGGCCATGCTGAAAAAAGTGTAAAAACCAGAAATGCAGGACAGGCCATGGAGACACGGGAGCCTTGCTACGCTGATGGGCGGGATGGAAATTGCCAACAGCCACTCTGGAGAAGTGTACACTGCGTCCTGAAACATGGAATAGACACAGCTGAGAGAGCATAGGGCACTTCCACTCATGGGCGTAGAAATTGGGAAACCTAAAAAATCAACACGACACAGGCACGCCAAAGTTTAGTGCTGCTCTGTTTCCAAGAACCTCCACTTCGGTACACCTTAAATATCCCCGGAAAGAGAAAAATGGATAAAGAAGTTGTGGTACTTATGCACAATGGAATATCACTCAGCCATGAAATCAGTGTCATAAGGCTAGTAGCAGCATGATGAGTGGATTTAGGGACGATGACTCTAAGTGAAGTAAGTCACACAGAAATGGACACTTATCTTAAGATATCACTTATAGAGGGAATGTCAACATCGCTACACCTGAACTGAATTCCAAAACAGAACAGAGTCACACATTTAGAAAACACACTATGGCTGCTTAACGGGAAAGGTGAGGCGGGGTGATGCATAAAACAAGGGTTTGAAATGAGCTCAGATGCCGTTCCACAAGCCAAATATGTAATAGACAAGACCTACTCCCTGCTCAGTGAACTGGACTCAACACCCCCTATTCACCGCCCAAGAATATATCTGACTAGGAAGAGTTTTAAAACCTATGTATTGAGGGAGGGGCAAGATGGCGGAAGAGTAAGACGCGGAGATCACCTTCCTCCCCACAGATACATGAGAAATACATCTACTCGTGGAACTGCTCCTACAGAACACCCACTGAACGCTGGCAGAAGACGTCAGACCTCCCAAAAGGCAAGAAAATCCCCACGTACTTGGGTAGGGCAAAAGAAAAAAGAAATAACAGAGACAAAAGAATAGGGACGGGACCTGCACCAGTGGGAGGGAGCTGTGAAGGAGGAAAGGTTTCCACACACTAGGAAGCCCCTTCGTGGGCAGAGACTGCGGGTAGCAGAGGGGGGAAGCTTCGGAGCCACGGAGGAGAGCGCAGCCACAGTGGTGCGGAGGGCAAAGCGGAGATTCCCGCACAGAGGAGCGGTGCCGACCAGCACTCACCAGCCTGAGAGGCTTGTCTGCTCAGCCGCCGGGGCGGGCGTGGCCTGGGAGCTGGGGCTCGGGCTTCGGTGCTAGCCGGGAGGGAGTCCGGGAAAAAGACTGCAGCTGCCAAAGAGGCAAGAGAATTTTTCTTGCCTCTTTGTTTCGCGGCGCGCAAGGAGAGGGGATTCAGAGCGCCGCCTAAACGAGCTCCAGAGACGGGCGCGAGCCGCGGCTATCAGCGCGGATCCCACAGCAACAGGGACGCAGAGGGAAAAACGGAGAGATCCCCGCACAGAGGCTCGGCGCCGAGCAGCACTCACCAGCCCGAGAGGCTTGTCTGCTCACCCGCCGGGGCGGGCGGGGGCTGGGAGCTGAGGCGCGGGCTTCGGTCGGATCCCAGGGAGAGGACTGGGGTTGGCTGCGTGAACACAGCCTGAAGGGTCTAGCGCACCACAACTAGCCGGGAGGGTGCACGAGAAAAAGTCTGCAGCTGCCGAAGAGGCAGGAGACTTTTTCTTGCCTCTTTGTTTCGCGGCGTGCAAGGAGAGGGGATTCAGAGCGCCACTTAAACGAACTCCAGAGACGGGCGCGAGCCGCGGCTATCAGCGCGGACTCCAGAGACGGGCATGAGACGCTAAGGCTGCTGCTGCCGCCACCAAACAGCCTGTGGGCGAGCACAGGTCATTCTCCACACCGCCCCTCCCGGGAGCCTGTGCAGCCCGCCACGGCCAGGCTCCCGTAATCCGGGGACAACTTCCCCGGGAGAGCGCACGGCGCGCCTCAGGCTGCTGCAACGTCACGCCGGCTTCTGCCGCCGCAGGCTCGCCCCGCCTCCTCCGTACCGCTCCCTTCCCCCGGCCTGACTGAGCCAGAGCCCCTGAATCAGCTGCTCCTTTAACCCCGTTCTGTCTGGGCGGGGAACAGACGCCCTCAGGAGACCTACATGCAGAGGCGGGTCCAAATCCAAAGCTGAACCCCGGGAGCTGTACGAACAAAGAAGAGAAAGGGAAATCTCTCCCAGCAGCCTCAGAAGCAGCGGATTAAAGCTCCACAAACAACTTGATGTGCCTGCATCTGTTGAATACCTGAATAGACAACGAATCATCCCAAATTTAGGAGATGGACTTTGGGAGCAGGATATATTAACTTTTCCCCTTTTCCTTTTTTTTGTGAGTGTAGATGTGTATGCTTCTGGGTGAGATTTTGTCTGTATAGCTTTGCTCTCACCCTTAGTCCTAGGGTTAGGTCCGTCGGTTTTTTTTTTTTTTTTTTGGCTTAAAAATTTTTTTTTTCCCTAATAAATGTTTTCTTAATAATTTTTTCCTTATTTTCTATTTTTAAAAAAAAATTTTAATAAGTTTTTTCATATTTTTTATTTTAAAAAATTAAAAAATTTTTTTTCTTAATAAATTTTTTCTAAATAATTTTTTTCTTATTTTTAGTATAAAAAATTAATAAATCTATTTTTAAAAATTAAAAAAATTTTTTTTCTTAATAAATTTACTCTTAATAATTTTTTTTCTTATTTTTTATTATAATTGCTTTATTTTATTTTATTTTATCCTCTTTTTTTCTTTCTTTCCATTTTTTCTCCCTTTTATTCTGAGCCGTGTGGATGAAAGGCTCTTGGTGCTCCAGCCAGGCATCAAGGCTGTGCCTCTGAGGTGGGAGAGCCAACTTCAGGACACTGGTCCACAAGAGACCTCCCAGCTCCACGTAATACCAAACGGCGAAAATCTCTCACAGATCTCCATCTCAACATCAAGACCCAGCTTCACTCAACGACCAGCAAGCTACAGTGCTGAACACCCTATGCCAAACAACTAGCAAGAGAGGAACACAGCCCCACCCATTAACAGAGAGGCTGCCTAAAATCATAATAAGGCCACAGACACCCCAAAACACACCACCAGACGTGGACGAACCCACCAGAAAGACAACATCCAGCCTCATCCACCAGAACACAGGCACTAGTTCCCTCCACCAGGAAACCTACACAACCCACTGAACCAACCTTAGCCACTGGGGACAGATACCAAAAACAACGGGAACTACGAACCTGCAGCCTGTGAAAAGGAGACCCCAAACACAGTAAGATAAGCAAAATGAGAAGACAGAAAAACACACAGCAGATGAAGGAGCAGGGTCAAAACACACCAGACCTAACAAATGAAGAGGAAATAGGTAGTCTACCTGAAAAAGAATTCAGAATAATGATAGTAAGGATGATCCAAAGTCTTGGAAATAGAATAGACAAAATGCAAGAAACATTTAACAAGGACGTAGAAGAACTAAAGAGGAACCAAGAAACGATGACAAGCACAATAAATGAAATTAAAAATACTCTAGATGGGATCAATAGCAGAATAACTGAGGCAGAAGAACGGATAAGTGACCTGGAAGATAAAATGGTGGAAATAACTACTGCAGAGCAGAATAAAGAAAAAAGAATGAAAAGAACTGAGGACAGTCTCAGAGACCTCTGGGACAACATTAAACGCACCAACATTCGAATTATAGGGGTCCCAGAAGAAGAAGAGAAAAAGAAAGGGACTGAGAAAATATTTGAAGAGATTATAGTTGAAAACTTCCCTAATATGGGAAAGGAAATAGTTAATCAAGTCCTGGAAGCACAGAGAGTCCCATACAGGATAAATCCAAGGAGAAACACACCAAGACACATATTAATCAAACTATCAAAAATTAAATATAAAGAAAACATATTAAAAGCAGCAAGGGAAAAACAACAGATAACACACAAGGGCATCCCCATAAGGTTAACAGCTGATCTTTCAGCAGAAACGCTGCAAGCCAGAAGGGAGTGGCAGGATATACTTAAAGTGATGAAGGAGAAAAACCTACAACCAAGATTACTCTACCCAGCAAGGATCTCATTCAGATTTGATGGAGAAATTAAAACCTTTACAGACAAGCAAAAGCTGAGAGAGTTCAGCACCACCAAACCAGCTTTACAACAAATGCTAAAGGAACTTCTCTAGGCAAGAAACACAAGAGAAGGAAAACACCTACAATAACAAACCCAAAACATTTAAGAAAATGGGAATAGGAACATACATATCGATAATTACCTTAAATGTAAATGGATTAAATGCTCCCACCAAAAGACACAGACTGGCTGAATGGATACAAAAACAAGACCCATATATATGCTGTCTACAAGAGACCCACTTCAGACCTAGAGACACATACAGACTGAAAGTGAGGGGATGGAAAAAGATATTCCATGCAAATGGAAATCAAAAGAAAGCTGGAGTAGCAATTCTCATATCAGACAAAATAGACTTTAAAATAAAGACAATTACAAGAGACAAAGACGGACACTATATAATGATCAAGGGATCGATCCAAGAGGAAGGTATAACAATTGTAAATATTTATGCACCCAACATAGGAGCACCTCAATACATAAGGCAAATACTAACAGCCATAAAAGGGGAAATCGACAGTAACACAATCATAGTAGGGGACTTTAACACCCCACTTTCACCAATGGACAGATCATCCAAAATGAAAATAAATAAGGAAACACAAGCTTTAAATGATACATTAAACAAGATGGACTTAATTGATATTTATAGGACATTCCACCCAAAAACAACAGAATACACATTTTTCTCAAGTGCTCATGGAACATTCTCCAGGATAGATCATATCTTGGGTCACAAATCAAGCCTTGGTAAATTTAAGAAAATTGAAATCGTATCAAGTATCTTTTCCGACCACAACGCTATGAGACTAGATATCAATTACAGGAAAAGATCTGTAAAAAATACAAACACATGGAGGCTACACAATACACTACTTAATAACGAAGTGATCACTGAAGAAATCAAAGGGGAAATCAAAAAATACCTAGAAACAAATGACAATGGAGACACGACGATCCAAAACCTATGGGATGCAGCAAAAGCAGTTCTAAGAGGGAAGTTTATAGCAATACAAGCCTACATCAAGAAACAGGAAACATCTCGAATAAACAACCTAACCTTGCACCTAAAGCAATTAGAGAAAGAAGAACAAAAAAACCCCAAAGCTAGCAGAAGGAAAGAAATCATAAAGATCAGATCAGAAATAAATGAAAAAGAAATGAAGGAAACAATAGCAAAAATCAATGAAACTAAAAGCTGGTTCTTTGAGAAGATAAACAAAATTGATAAACCATTAGCCAGACTCATCAAGAGAAAAAAGGAGAAGACTCAAATTAATAGAATTAGAAATGAAAAAGGAGAAGTAACCACTGACACTGCAGAAATACAAACGATCATAAGAGATTACTACAAGCAACTCTATGCTAATAAAATGGACAACCTGGAAGAAATGGACAGATTCTTAGAAATGCACAACCTGCCGAGACTGAACCAGGAAGAAATAGAAAATATGAACAGACCAATCACAAGCACTGAAATTGAAACTGTGATTAAAAATCTTCCAACACACAAAAGCCCAGGACCAGATGGCTTCACAGGCGAATTCTATCAAACATTTAGAGAAGAGCTAACACCTATCCTTCTCAAACTCTTCCAAAATATTGCAGAGGGAGGAACACTCCCCAACTCATTCTACGAGGCCACCATCACCCTGATACCAAAACCAGGCAAAGATGTCACAAAGAAAGAAAACTACAGGCCAATATCACTGATGAACATAGATGCAAAAATCCTCAACAAAATACTAGCAAACAGAATCCAACAGCACATTAAAAGGATCATACACCATGATCAAGTGGGGTTTATTCCAGGAATGCAAGGATTCTTCAATATACGCAAATCAATCAACGTGATACATCATATTAACAAATTGAAGGAGAAAAACCATATGATCATCTCAATAGATGCAGAGAAAGCTTTCGACAAAATTCAACACCCATTTATGATAAAAGTCCTGCAGAAAGTAGGCATAGAGGGAACTTTCCTCAACATAATAAAGGCCGTATATGACAAACCCACAGCCAACATTGTCCTCAATGGTGAAACACTGAAACCATTTCCACTAAGATCAGGAACAAGACAAGGTTGCCCACTCTCACCACTATTATTCAACATAGTTTTGGAAGTGTTAGCCACAGCAATCAGAGACGAAAAAGAAATAAAAGGAATCCAAATCGGAAAAGAAGAAGTAAAGCTATCACTGTTTGCAGATGACATGATACTATACATAGAGAATCCAAAAGATGCTACCAGAAAACTACTAGAGCTAATCAATGAATTTGGTAAAGTAGCAGGATACAAAATTAATGCACAGAAATCTCTTGCATTCCTGTATA
Source organism: Eubalaena glacialis (assembly GCF_028564815.1). Taxonomy (NCBI): domain Eukaryota; kingdom Metazoa; phylum Chordata; class Mammalia; order Artiodactyla; family Balaenidae; genus Eubalaena; species Eubalaena glacialis. The sequence continues at coordinate 28,729,628 of NC_083723.1, read as the reverse complement.
CTAATGATGAAAAATCTGAAAGTGAAATTAAGAAAACACTCCCGTTTACCATTGCAACAAAAAGAATAAAATACCTAGGAATAAACCTACCTAAGGAGACAAAAGACCTGTATGCAGAAAATTATAGGACACTGATGAAAGAAATTAAAGATGATACAAATAGATGGAGAGATATACCATGTTCTTGGATTGGAAGAATAAACATTGTGAAAATGACTCTGCTACCCAAAGCAATCTACAGATTCAATGCAATCCCTATCAAACTACCACTGGCATTTTTCACAGAACTAGAACAAAAAATTTCACAATTTGTATGGAAACACAAAAGACCCCGAATAGCCAAAGCAATCTTGAGAACGAAAAATGGAGCTGGAGGAATCAGGCTCCCTGACTTCAGACTATATTACAAAGCTACAGTAATCAAGACAGTTTGGTACTGGCACAAAAACAGAAATATAGATCAATGGAACAGGATAGAAAGCCCAGAGATAAGCCCACGCACATATGGTCACCTTATCTTTGATAAAGGAGGCAAGCATATACAGTGGAGAAAAGACAGCCTCTTCAATAAGTGGTGCTGGGAAAATTGGACAGGTACATGTAAAAGTATGAAATTAGAACACTCCCTGACACCATACACAAAAATAAACTCAAAATGGATTAAAGACCTAAGTGTAAGGCCAGACACTATCAAACTCTTAGAGGAAAACATAGGCAGAACACTGTATGACATAAGTCACAGCAAGATCCTTTTTGACCCAGGTCCTAGAGAAATGGAAATAAAAACACAAATAAACAAATGGGACCTAATGAAACTTAAAAGCTTTTGCACAGCAAAGGAAACCATAAACAAGACCAAAAGACAACCCTCAGAATGGGAGAAAATATTTGCAAATGAAGCAACGGACAAAGGATTAATCTCCAAGATTTACAAGCAGCTCATGCAGCTCAATAACAAAAAAACAAACAACCCAATCCAAAAATGGGCAGAAGACCTAAATAGACATTTCTCCAAAGAAGAGATACAGATTGCCAACAGACACATGAAAGAATGCTCAACATCATTAATCATTAGAGAAATGCAAATCAAAACTACAATGAGGTATCATCTCACACCGGTCAGAATGGCCATCATCAAAAAATCTAGAAACAATAAATGCTGGAGAGGGTGTGGAGAAAAGGGAACACTCTTGCACTGTTGGTGGGAATGTAAATTGATACAGCCACTATGGAGAACAGTATGGAGGTTCCTTAAAAAACTAAAAATAGAACTACCATATGACCCAGCAATCCCACTACTGGGCATATACCCTGAGAAAACCATAATTCAGAAAGAGTCATGTACCAAAATATTCATTGCAGCTCTGTTTACAATAGCCAGGACATGGAAGCAACCTAGGTGTCCATCATCGGATGAATGGATAAAGAAGATGTGGCACATATATACAATGGAATATTACTCAGCCATAAAAAGAAATGAAATGGAGGTGTTTGTAATGAGGTGGATGGAGTTAGAGTCTGTCATACAGAGTGAAGTAAGTCAGAAAGAGAAAAACAAATACAGTATGCTAACACATATATATGGAATCTAAGGGAAAAAAAAAAAGAGGTCATGAAGAACCTAGTGGCAAGATGGGAATAAAGACACAGATCTACTAGAGAATGGACTTGAGGATATGGGGAGGGGGAGGGGTGAGATGTGACAGGGTGAGAGAGTGTCATGGACATATATACACTACCAAATGTAAAATAGATAACTAGTGGGAAGCAGCCGCATAGCACAGGGAGATCAGCTCGGTGCTTTGTGACCACCTAGAGGGGTGGGATAGGGAGGGTGGGAGGGAGGGAGATTCAAGAGGGAAGAGATATGGCAACATATGTATATGTGTAACTGATTCACTTTGTTGTAAAGCAGAAGCTAGCACACCATTGTAAAGCAATTATACTTCAATAAAGATGTTTAAAAAAAAAAAAAAAAACCTATGTATTGATGTATTGATATGTATTGATATGTACTGATATCTCTCTGGAAGTGAATGAAGAGGGTGTAAAGCGGCATAAACACAGCAGGGAAAAGCAGCTAAACCCCATTATAAAAACAGATTACTTAAAAAAAAAAACCCATAAAACAAAGACAGTGTAAGAGAGAGAAATTCTTACAAAATCCGTTCAGGGGCTCTGATGCAACCTGGATTGACCATATCTAGACCCACAGCTGGATGAGACATAAGGCTGGACACTCTTGGGGCTGAGAGGATTGGTGAGGTTGGGTGAGCAAACGCAGACCCTTTAAAGTAATACTGCGTGGTACCCATGCCATGGGTCCCAAATCTCCAGGTTCAAGGGCATCTTCCTACATCGAAAACATGCCTGGGAAACCCAGAAGATGGTACACCGTGTGATCGGGAAAGGTTTCTAAAACGCACCTCATTTCTCCTCTCCTTGTGCTCGGGTTCGCCATTCCAGCCGCTTCACTAACAATCTCCCTACTTGGAGAATCAGCACCGTTGACCTCCTGTTTCGTACAGGTCGCAATTTGTCCTGAGGATGAACGGGAAGAGGGGGAACCAATGAGAGACTAGCTCTAGGTGTTGGGACAGGCACAGGTCACTCTATTTTCCCATTAGGAAGAAGAATGAACCACAGGCTCAGCCTGCCCCCCGGAACCAGAATAGGGCCTGAGGCAATCCTGCGCTTTTGTGGCCAGCTCCCAAAAAAGCGAGTTGACAAATGGAGCTCAGGGGCACTGCAATTCACAAACCTGCAGAGTTAGAAATGATGACTCTCGTCCACAAATATATTGAGGGAAGGCAACGAAGAGGATTTGAAAGCAAGGCAGAATTGCAGGAAACAGATTTCACGAGGTAGATTCGACTCGCCTTGAAAGCACATGAAAAGCGGCAAAGCGTTGACAATGATGCCCTTGGCCAAAAAGGGCGTATGCGTTTTTTCCTGAATATATTCAGGAAAAAACGCATACGCCCTTTTTGGACAACCAAGCAAGCCGGAAAGGCAAATCGGCGCTACAAAGAAGTCTCGCTTTCCAGAGGTCAAAAGGGCCATGCTGAAAACAGCGTAAAAACCAGAAATGCAGGACAGGCCATGGAAACACGGGAGCCTTGCTACGCTGATCGGCGGGATGGAAATTGCCAACAGCCACTCTGGAGAAGTGTACGCTGCGTCCTGAAACATGGAATAGACACAGCTGAGAGAGCATAGGGCACTTCCACTCATGGGCGTAGAAATCAGGAAACCTAAAAATCAACAAGACACAGGCAACCCAAAGTTTAGGGCTGCTCTGTTTCCAAGAACCTCCACTTCGGTACACCTGAAATATCCCAGGAAAGAGAAAAATGGATAAAGAAGTTGTTGTACTTATGCACAATGGAATATCACTCAGCCATGAAATCAGTGCCATAAGGCTAGTAGCAGCATGATGAGTGGATTTAGGGATGATGACTCTAAGTGAAGTAAGTCACACAGAAAAGGACACTTATCCCAAGATATCACTTATAGAGGGAATGTCAACATCGCTACACCTGAACTGAATTCCAAAACAGAACAGAGTCACACATTTAGAAAACACACTATGGCTGCTTAATGGGAAAGGTGAGGCGGGGTGATGCATAAAACAAGGGTTTGAAATTAGCTCACATACCGTTCCAGAAGCCAAATATGTAATAGACAAGACCTACTCCCTGCTCAGGGAACTGGACTCAACACCACCTATTCACCGCCCAAGAATATATCTGACTAGTAAGAGTCTTAAAACCTATGTATAGACATCTCTCTGGAAGTGAATCAAGAGGGTGTAAAGCGGCATAAACACAGCAGGGAAAAGCAGCTAAACCCCATTATAAAAATAGATTACTTAAAAAAAAAAACCCCAGAAAACAAAGACAGTGAAAGAGAGAGACATTCTTACAAAATCCGTTCAGGGGCTCTGATGCAACCTGGATTGACCATATCTACACCCACAGCTGGATGAGACATAAGGCTGGACACTCTTGGGGCTGAGAGGATTGGTGAGGTTGGGTGAGCAAACGCAGACCCTTTAAAGTAGTACTGCGTGGTACCCATGCCATGGGTCCCAAATCTCCAAGTTCAAGGGCATCTTCCTACATCGAAAACATGCATGGGAAACCCAGAAGATGGTACACCGTGTGATCGAGAAAGGTTTCTAAAACACACCTCATTTCTCCTCTCCTTGTACTCGGGTTCGCCATTCCAGCCGCTTCACTAAAAATCTCCCTACTTGGAGAATCAGCACCGTTGACCTCCTGTTTCGTACAGGTCGCAATTTGTCCTGAGGATGAACGGGAAGCGGGAGAACCAATGAGAGACTAGCTCTAGCTGTTGGGACAGGCACAGGTCACTCTATTTTCCCATCAGGAAGAAGAATGAACCACAGGCTCAGCCTGCCCCCCGGAACCAGAATAGGGCCTGAGGCAATCCTGCGCTTTTGCGGCCAGCTCCCAAAAAAGGGAGTTGACAAATGGAGCTCAGGGGCACTGCAATTCACAAACCTGCAGAGTTAGAAATGATGACTCTCGTCCACAAATATATTGAGGGAAGGCAACGAAGAGGATTTGAAAGCAAGGCAGAATTGCAGGAAACAGATTTCAGGAGGTAGATTCGACTCGCCTTGAAAGCACATGAAAAGCGGCAAAGCGTTGACAATGATGCCCTTGGCCAAAAAGGGCGTATGCGTTTTTTCCTGAATATATTCAGGAAAAAACGCATACGCCCTTTTTGGCCAACCAAGCAAGCCGGAAAGGCAAATCGGCGCTACAAAGAAGTCTCGCTTGCCAGAGGTCAAAAGGGCCATGCTGAAAACAGCGTAAAAACCAGAAATGCAGGACAGGCCATGGAGACACGGGAGCCTTGCTATGCTGATCGGCGGGATGGAAATTGCCAACAGCCACTCTGGAGAAGTGTACGCTGCGTCCTGAAACATGGAATAGACACAGCTGAGAGAGCATAGGGCACTTCCACTCATGGGCGTAGAAATCGGGAAACCTAAAAATCAACACGACACAGGCACCCCAAAGTTTAGGGCTGCTCTGTTTCCAAGAACCTCCACTTCGGTACACCTTAAATATCCCAGGAAAGAGAAAAATGGATAAAGAAGTTGTGGTACTTATGCACAATGGAATATCACTCAGCCATGAAATCAGTGTCATAAGGCTAGTAGCAGCATGATGAGTGGATTTAGGGACGATGAGTCTAAGTGAAGTAAGTCACACAGAAAAGGACACTTATCCTAAGATATCACTTATAGAGGGAATGTCAACATCGCTACACCTGAACTGAATTCCAAAACAGAACAGAGTCACACATTTAGAAAACACACTATGGCTGCTTAACGGGAAAGGTGAGGCTGGGTGATGCATAAAACAAGGGTTTGAAATTAGCTCACATACCGTTCCACAAGCCAAATATGTAATAGACAAGACCTACTCCCTGCTCAGTGAACTGGACTCAACACCACCTATTCACCGCCCAAGAATATATCTGACTAGTAAGAGTCTTAAAACCTATGTATAGACATCTCTCTGGAAGTGAATCAAGAGGGTGTAAAGCGGCATAAACACAGCAGGGAAAAGCAGCTAAACCCCATTATAAAAATACATTACTTTAAAAGAAACCCATAAAAAAAAGACAGTGAAAGAGAGAGAAATTCTTACAAAATCCATTCAGGGGCTCTGATGCAACCTGGATTGACCATATCTACACCCACAGCTGGATGAGACATAAGGCTGGACACTCTTGGGGCTGAGAGGATCGGTGAGGTTGGGTGAGCAAACGCAGACCCTTTAAAGTAGTACTGCGTGGTACCCATGCCATGGGTCCCAAATCTCCAAGTTCAAGGGCATCTTCCTACATCGAAAACATGCATGGGACACCGAGAAGATGGTACACCGTGTGATCGAGAAAGGTTTCTAAAACACACCTCATTTCTCCTCTCCTTGTACTCGGGTTCGCCATTCCAGCCGCTTCACTAACAATCTCCCTACTTGGAGAATCAGCACCGTTGACCTCCTGTTTCGTACAGGTCGCAATTTGTCCTGAGGATGAACGGGAAGCGGGAGAACCAATGAGAGACTAGCTCTAGCTGTTGGGACAGGCACAGGTCACTCTATTTTCCCATCAGGAAGAAGAATGAACCACAGGCTCAGCCTGCCCCCCGGAACCAGAATAGGGCCTGAGGCAATCCTGCGCTTTTGCGGCCAGCTCCCAAAAAAGCGAGTTGACAAATGGAGCTCAGGGGCACTGCAATTCACAAACCTGCAGAGTTAGAAATGATGACTCTCGTCCACAAATATATTGAGGGAAGGCAACGAAGAGGATTTGAAAGCAAGGCAGAATTGCAGGAAACAGATTTCAGGAGGTAGATTCGACTCGCCTTGAAAGCACATGAAAAGCGGCAAAGCGTTGACAATGATGCCCTTGGCCAAAAAGGGCGTATGCGTTTTTTCCTGAATATATTCAGGAAAAAACGCATACGCCCTTTTTGGCCAACCAAGCAAGCCGGAAAGGCAAATCGGCGCTACAAAGAAGTCTCGCTTGCCAGAGGTCAAAAGGGCCATGCTGAAAACAGCGTAAAAACTAGAAATGCAGGACAGGCCATGGAGACACGGGAGCCTTGCTATGCTGATCGGCGGGATGGAAATTGCCAACAGCCACTCTGGAGAAGTGTACGCTGCGTCCTGAAACATGGAATAGACACAGCTGAGAGAGCATAGGGCACTTCCACTCATGGGCGTAGAAATCGGGAAACCTAAAAATCAACACGACACAGGCACCCCAAAGTTTAGGGCTGCTCTGTTTCCAAGAACCTCCACTTCGGTACACCTGAAATATCCCCGGAAAGAGAAAAATGGATAAAGAAGTTGTGGTACTTATGCACAATGGAATATCACTCAGCCATGAAATCAGTGTCATAAGGCTAGTAGCAGCATGATGAGTGGATTTAGGGACGATGAGTCTAAGTGAAGTAAGTCACACAGAAAAGGACACTTATCCTAAGATATCACTTATAGAGGGAATGTCAACATCGCTACACCTGAACTGAATTCCAAAACAGAACAGAGTCACACATTTAGAAAACACACTATGGCTGCTTAACGGGAAAGGTGAGGCGGGGTGATGCATAAAACAAGGGTTTGAAATTAGCTCACATACCGTTCCACAAGCCAAATATGTAATAGACAAGACCTACTCCCTGCTCAGTGAACTGGACTCAACACCACCTATTCACCGCCCAAGAATATATCTGACTAGTAAGAGTCTTAAAACCTAGGTATAGACATCTCTCTGGAAGTGAATCAAGAGGGTGTAAAGCGGCATAAACACAGCAGGGAAAAGCAGCTAAACCCCATTATAAAAATAGATTACTTTAAAAGAAACCCATAAAAAAAAGACAGTGAAAGAGAGAGAAATTCTTACAAAATCCATTCAGGGGCTCTGATGCAACCTGGATTGACCATATCTACACCCACAGCTGGATGAGACATAAGGCTGGACACTCTTGGGGCTGAGAGGATCGGTGAGGTTGGGTGAGCAAACGCAGACCCTTTAAAGTAGTACTGCGTGGTACCCATGCCATGGGTCCCAAATCTCCAAGTTCAAGGGCATCTTCCTACATCGAAAACATGCATGGGACACCCAGAAGATGGTACACCGTGTGATCGAGAAAGGTTTCTAAAACACACCTCATTTCTCCTCTCCTTGTACTCGGGTTCGCCATTCCAGCCGCTTCACTAACAATCTCCCTACTTGGAGAATCAGCACCGTTGACCTCCTGTTTCGTACAGGTCGCAATTTGTCCTGAGGATGAACGGGAAACGGGAGAACCAATGAGAGACTAGCTCTAGCTGTTGGGACAGGCACAGGTCACTCTATTTTCCCATCAGGAAGAAGAATGAACCACAGGCTCAGCCTGCCCCCCGGAACCAGAATAGGGCCTGAGGCAATCCTGCGCTTTTGCGGCCAGCTCCCAAAAAAGCGAGTTGACAAATGGAGCTCAGGGGCACTGCAATTCACAAACCTGCAGAGTTCTAAATGATGACTCTCGTCCACAAATATATTGAGGGAAGGCAACGAAGAGGATTTGAAAGCAAGGCAGAATTGCAGGAAACAGATTTCAGGAGGTAGATTCGACTCGCCTTGGAAGCACATGAAAAGCGGCAAAGCGTTGACAATGATGCCCTTGGCCAAAAAGGGCGTATGCGTTTTTTCCTGAATATATTCAGGAAAAAACGCATACGCCCTTTTTGGCCAACCAAGCAAGCCGGAAAGGCAAATCGGCGCTACAAAGAAGTCTCGCTTGCCAGAGGTCAAAAGGGCCATGCTGAAAACAGCGTAAAAACCAGAAATGCAGGACAGGCCATGGAGACACGGGAGCCTTGCTATGCTGATCGGCGGGATGGAAATTGCCAACAGCCACTCTGGAGAAGTGTACGCTGCGTCCTGAAACATGGAATAGACACAGCTGAGAGAGCATAGGGCACTTCCACTCATGGGCGTAGAAATCGGGAAACCTAAAAATCAACACGACACAGGCACCCCAAAGTTTAGGGCTGCTCTGTTTCCAAGAACCTCCACTTCGGTACACCTGAAATATCCCAGGAAAGAGAAAAATGGATAAAGAAGTTGTGGTACTTATGCACAATGGAATATCACTCAGCCATGAAATCAGTGTCATAAGGCTAGTAGCAGCATGATGAGTGGATTTAGGGACGATGAGTCTAAGTGAAGTAAGTCACACAGAAAAGGACACTTATCCTAAGATATCACTTATAGAGGGAATGTCAACATCGCTACACCTGAACTGAATTCCAAAACAGAACAGAGTCACACATTTAGAAAACACACTATGGCTGCTTAACGGGAAAGGTGAGGCGGGGTGATGCATAAAACAAGGGTTTGAAATTAGCTCACATACCGTTCCACAAGCCAAATATGTAATAGACAAGACCTACTCCCTGCTCAGTGAACTGGACTCAACACCCCCTATTCACCGCCCAAGAATATATCTGACTAGTAAGAGTCTTTAAACCTATGTATTGATATCTCTCTGGAAGTGAATCAAGAGGGTGTAAAGCGGCATAAACACAGCAGGGAAAAGCAGCTAAACCCAATTATAAAAATAGATTACTTAAAAAAATACCGCATAAAACAAAGACAGTGAAAGAGAGAGAAATTCTTACAAAATCCGTTCAGGAGCTCTGATGCAACCTGGATTGACCATATCTATACCCACAGCTGGATGAGACATAAGGCTGGACACTCTTGAGGCTGAGAGGATTGGTGAGGTTGGGTGAGCAAACGCAGACCCTTTAAAGTAATACTGCGTGGTACCCATGCCATGGGTCCCAAATCTCCAGGTTCAAGGGCATCTTCCTACATCGAAAACATGCCTGGGAAACCCAGAAGATGGTACACCGTGTGATCGGGAAAGGTTTCTAAAACGCACCTCATTTCTCCTCTCCTTGTGCTCGGGTTCGCCATTCCAGCCGCTTCACTAACAATCTCCCTACTTGGAGAATCAGCACCGTTGACCTCCTGTTTCGTACAGGTCACAATTTGTCCTGAGGATGAACGGGAAGAGGGGGAACCAATGAGAGACTAGCTCTAGGTGTTGGGACAGGCACAGGTCACTCTATTTTCCCATTAGGAAGAAGAATGAACCACAGGCTCAGCCTGCCCCCCGGAGCCAGAATAGGGCCTGAAGCAATCCTGCGCTTTTGCGGCCAGCTCCCAAAAAAGCGAGTTGACAAATGGAGCTCAGGGGCACTGCAATTCACAAACCTGCAGAGTTAGAAATGATGACTCTCGTCCACAAATATATTGAGGGAAGGCAACGAAGAGGATTTGAAAGCAAGGCAGAATTGCAGGAAACAGATTTCAGGAGGTAGATTCGACTCGCCTTGAAAGCACATGAAAAGCGGCAAAGCGTTGACAATGATGCCCTTGGCCAAAAAGGGCGTATGCGTTTTTTCCTGAATATATTCAGGAAAAAACGCATACGCCCTTTTTGGCCAACCAAGCAAGCCGGAAAGGCAAATCGGCGCTACAAAGAAGTCTCGCTTGCCAGAGGTCAAAAGGGCCATGCTGAAAACAGCGTAAAAACCAGAAATGCAGGACAGGCCATGGAGACACGGGAGCCTTGCTATGCTGATCGGCGGGATGGAAATTGCCAACAGCCACTCTGGAGAAGTGTACGCTGCGTCCTGAAACATGGAATAGACACAGCTGAGAGAGCATAGGGCACTTCCACTCATGGGCGTAGAAATCGGGAAACCTAAAAATCAACACGACACAGGCACCCCAAAGTTTAGGGCTGCTCTGTTTCCAAGAACCTCCACTTCGGTACACCTTAACTATCCCCCGAAAGAGAAAAATGGATAAAGAAGTTGTGGTACTTATGCACAATGGAATATCACTCAGCCATGAAATCAGTGTCATAAGGCTAGTAGCAGCATGATGAGTGGATTTAGGGACGATAAGTCTAAGTGAAGTAAGTCACACGGAAAAGGACACTTATCCTAAGATATCACTTATAGAGGGAATGTCAACATCGCTACACCTGAACTGAATTCCAAAACAGAACAGAGTCACACATTTAGAAAACACACTATGGCTGCTTAACGGGAAAGGTGAGGCGGGGTGATGCATAAAACAAGGGTTTGAAATTAGCTCACATACCGTTCCACAAGCCAAATATGTAATAGACAAGACCTACTCCCTGCTCAGTGAACTGGACTCAACACCACCTATTCACCGCCCAAGAATATATCTGACTAGTAAGAGTCTTAAAACCTATGTATAGACATCTCTCTGGAAGTGAATCAAGAGGGTGTAAAGCGGCATAAACACAGCAGGGAAAAGCAGCTAAACCCCATTATACAAATACATTACTTTAAAAGAAACCCATAAAAAAAAGACAGTGAAAGAGAGAGAAATTCTTACAAAATCCGTTCAGGGGCTCTGATGCAACCTGGATTGACCATATCTACACCCACAGCTGGATGAGACATAAGGCTGGACACTCTTGGGGCTGAGAGGATCGGTGAGGTTGGGTGAGCAAACGCAGACCCTTTAAAGTAGTACTGCGTGGTACCCATGCCATGGGTCCCAAATCTCCAAGTTCAAGGGCATCTTCCTACATCGAAAACATGCATGGGACACCCAGAAGATGGTACACCGTGTGATCGAGAAAGGTTTCTAAAACACACCTCATTTCTCCTCTCCTTGTACTCGGGTTCGCCATTCCAGCCGCTTCACTAACAATCTCCCTACTTGGAGAATCAGCACCGTTGACCTCCTGTTTCGTACAGGTCGCAATTTGTCCTGAGGATGAACGGGAAGCGGGAGAACCAATGAGAGACTAGCTCTAGCTGTTGGGACAGGCACAGGTCACTCTATTTTCCCATCAGGAAGAAGAATGAACCACAGGCTCAGCCTGCCCCCCGGAACCAGAATAGGGCCTGAGGCAATCCTGCGCTTTTGCGGCCAGCTCCCAAAAAAGCGAGTTGACAAATGGAGCTCAGGGGCACTGCAATTCACAAACCTGCAGAGTTAGAAATGATGACTCTCGTCCACAAATATATTGAGGGAAGGCAACGAAGAGGATTTGAAAGCAAGGCAGAATTGCAGGAAACAGATTTCAGGAGGTCGATTCGACTCGCCTTGAAAGCACATGAAAAGCGGCAAAGCGTTGACAATGATGCCCTTGGCCAAAAAGGGCGTATGCGTTTTTTCCTGAATATATTCAGGAAAAAACGCATACGCCCTTTTTGGCCAACCAAGCAAGCCGGAAAGGCAAATCGGCGCTACAAAGAAGTCTCGCTTGCCAGAGGTCAAAAGGGCCATGCTGAAAAAAGTGTAAAAACCAGAAATGCAGGACAGGCCATGGAGACACGGGAGCCTTGCTACGCTGATGGGCGGGATGGAAATTGCCAACAGCCTCTCTGGAGAAGTGTACGCTGCGTCCTGAAACATGGAATAGACACAGCTGAGAGAGCATAGGGCACTTCCACTCATGGGCGTAGAAATCGGGAAACCTAAAAATCAACACGACACAGGCACCCCAAAGTTTAGGGCTGCTCTGTTTCCAAGAACCTCCACTTCGGTACACCTGAAATATCCCAGGAAAGAGAAAAATGGATAAAGAAGTTGTGGTACTTATGCACAATGGAATATCACTCAGCCATGAAATCAGTGTCATAAGGCTAGTAGCAGCATGATGAGTGGATTTAGGGACGATGAGTCTAAGTGAAGTAAGTCACACAGAAAAGGACACTTATCCTAAGATATCACTTATAGAGGGAATGTCAACATCGCTACACCTGAACTGAATTCCAAAACAGAACAGAGTCACACATTTAGAAAACACACTATGGCTGCTTAACGGGAAAGGTGAGGCGGGGTGATGCATAAAACAAGGGTTTGAAATTAGCTCACATACCGTTCCACAAGCCAAATATGTAATAGACAAGACCTACTCCCTGATCAGTGAACTGGACTCAACACCCCCTATTCACCGCCCAAGAATATATCTGACTAGTAAGAGTCTTTAAACCTATGTATTGATAACTCTCTGGAAGTGAATCAAGAGGGTGTAAAGCGGCATAAACACAGCAGGGAAAAGCAGCTAAACCCAATTATAAAAATAGATTACTTAAAAAAATACCGCATAAAACAAACACAGTGAAAGAGAGAGAAATTCTTACAAAATCCGTTCAGGGGCTCTGATGCAACCTGGATTGACCATATCTAGACCCACAGCTGGATGAGACATAAGGCTGGACACTCTTGGGGCTGAGAGGATTGGTGAGGTTGGGTGAGCAAACGCAGACCCTTTAAAGTAATAGTGCGTGGTACCCATGCCATGGGTCCCAAATCTCCAAGTTCAAGGGCATCTTCCTACATCGAAAACATGCCTGGGAAACCCAGAAGATGGTACACCGTGTGATCGGGAAAGGTTTCTAAAACGCACCTCATTTCTCCTCTCCTTGTGCTCGGGTTCGCCATTCCAGCCGCTTCACTAACAATCTCCCTACTTGGAGAATCAGCACCGTTGACCTCCTGTTTCGTACAGGTCACAATTTGTCCTGAGGATGAACGGGAAGAGGGGGAACCAATGAGAGACTAGCTGTAGGTGTTGGGACAGGCACAGGTCACTCTATTTTCCCATCAGGAAGAAGAATGAACCACAGGCTCAACCTGCCCCCCCGGAACCAGAATAGGGCCTGAAGCAATCCTGCGCTTTTGCGGCCAGCTCCCAAAAAAGCGAGTTGACAAATGGAGCTCAGGGGCACTGCAATTCACAAACCTGCAGAGTTCGAAATGATGACTCTCGTCCACAAATATATTGAGGGAAGGCAACGAAGAGGATTTGAAAGCAAGGCAGAATTGCAGGAAACAGATTTCAGGAGGTCGATTCGACTCGCCTTGAAAGCACATGAAAAGCGGCAAAGCGTTGACAATGATGCCCTTGGCCAAAAAGGGCGTATGCGTTTTTTCCTGAATATATTCAGGAAAAAACGCATACGCCCTTTTTCGCCAACCAATCAAGCCGGAAAGGCAAATCGGCGCTACAAAGAAGTCTCGCTTGCCAGCGGTCAAAAGGGCCATGCTGAAAAAAGTGTAAAAACCAGAAATGCAGGACAGGCCATGGAGACACGGGAGCCTTGCAACACTGATGGGCGGGATGGAAATTGCCAACAGCCACTCTGGAGAAGTGTACGCTGCGTCCTGAAACATGGAATAGACACAGCTGAGAGAGCATAGGGCACTTCCACTCATGGGCGTAGAAATCGGGAAACCTAAAAATCAGCACGACACAGGCATCCCAAAGTTTAGTGCTGCTCTGTTTCCAAGAACCTCCACTTCGGTACACCTTAAATATCCCCGGAAAGAGAAAAATGGATAAAGAAGTTGTGGTACTTATGCACAATGGAATATCACTCAGCCATGAAATCAGTGTCATAAGGCTAGTAGCAGCATGATGAGTGGATTTAGGGACGATGACTCTAAGTGAAGAGAGTCACACAGCAAAGGACACTTATCTTAAGATATCACTTATAGAGGGAATGTCAACATCGATACACCTGAACTGAATTCCAAAACAGAACAGAGTCACACATTTAGAAAACACACTATGGCTGCTTAACGGGAAAGGTGAGGCGGGGTGATGCATAAAACAAGGGTTTGAAATTAGCTCAGATACCGTTCAACAAGCCAAATATGTAATAGACAAGACCTACTCCCTGCTCAGTGAACTGGACTCAACACCCCCTATTCACCGCCCAAGAATATATCTGACTAGGAAGAGTCTTAAAACCTATGTATTGATGTATTGATATGTATTGATATGTACTGATATCTCTCTGGAAGTGAATTAAGAGGGTGTAAAGCGGCATAAACACAGCAGGGAAAAGCAGCTAAACCCAATTATAAAAATAGATTACTTAAAAAATACCGCATAAAACAAAGACAGTGAAAGAGAGAGAAATTCTTACAAAATCCGTTCAGGAGCTCTGATGCAACCTGGATTGACCATATCTAGACCCACAGCTGGATGAGACATAAGGCTGGACACTCTTGGGGCTGAGAGGATTGGTGAGGTTGGGTGAGCAAACGCAGACCCTTTAAAGTAATAGTGCGTGGTACCCATGCCATGGGTCCCAAATCTCCAGGTTCAAGGGCATCTTCCTACATCGAAAACATGCCTGGGAAACCCAGAAGATGGTACACCGTGTGATCGGGAAAGGTTTCTAAAACGCACCTCATTTCTCCTCTCCTTGTGCTCGGGTTCGCCATTCCAGCCGCTTCACTGACAATCTCCCTACTTGGAGAATCAGCACCGTTGACCTCCTGTTTCGTACAGGTCACAATTTGTCCTGAGGATGAACGGGAAGAGGGGGAACCAATGAGAGACTAGCTCTAGGTGTTGGGACAGGCACAGGTCACTCTATTTTCCCATTAGGAAGAAGAATGAACCACAGGCTCAGCCTGCCCCCCGGAACCAGAATAGGGCCTGAAGCAATCCTGCGCTTTTGCGGCCAGCTCCCAAAAAAGCGAGTTGACAAATGGAGCTCAGGGGCACTGCAATTCACAAACCTGCAGAGTTAGAAATGATGACTCTCGTCCACAAATATATTGAGGGAAGGCAACGAAGAGGATTTGAAAGCAAGGCAGAATTGCAGGAAACAGATTTCAGGAGGTAGATTCGACTCCCTTGAAAGCACATGAAAAGCGGCAAAGCGTTGACAATGATGCCCTTGGCCAAAAAGGGCGTATGCGTTTTTTCCTGAATATATTCAGGAAAAAACGCATACGCCCTTTTTGGCCAACCAAGCAAGCCGGAAAGGCAAATCGGCGCTACAAAGAAGTCTCGCTTGCCAGAGGTCAAAAGGGCCATGCTGAAAACAGCGTAAAAACCAGAAATGCAGGACAGGCCATGGAGACACGGGAGCCTTGCTATGCTGATCGGCGGGATGGAAATTGCCAACAGCCACTCTGGAGAAGTGTACGCTGCGTCCTGAAACATGGAATAGACACAGCTGAGAGAGCATAGGGCACTTCCACTCATGGGCGTAGAAATCGGGAAACCTAAAAATCAACACGACACAGGCACCCCAAAGTTTAGGGCTGCTCTGTTTCCAAGAACCTCCACTTCGGTACACCTGAAATATCCCAGGAAAGAGAAAAATGGATAAAGAAGTTGTGGTACTTATGCACAATGGAATATCACTCAGCCATGAAATCAGTGTCATAAGGCTAGTAGCAGCATGATGAGTGGATTTAGGGACGATGAGTCTAAGTGAAGTAAGTCACACAGAAAAGGACACTTATCCTAAGATATCACTTATAGAGGGAATGTCAACATCGCTACACCTGAACTGAATTCCAAAACAGAACAGAGTCACACATTTAGAAAACACACTATGGCTGCTTAACGGGAAAGGTGAGGCGGGGTGATGCATAAAACAAGGGTTTGAAATTAGCTCACATACCGTTCCACAAGCCAAATATGTAATAGACAAGACCTACTCCCTGCTCAGTGAACTGGACTCAACACCACCTATTCACCGCCCAAGAATATATCTGACTAGTAAGAGTCTTAAAACCTATGTATAGACATCTCTCTGGAAGTGAATCAAGAGGGTGTAAAGCGGCATAAACACAGCAGGGAAAAGCAGCTAAACCCCATTATAAAAATAGATTACTTTAAAAGAAACCCATAAAAAAAAGACAGTGAAAGAGAGAGAAATTCTTACAAAATCCGTTCAGGGGCTCTGATGCAACCTGGATTGACCATATCTACACCCACAGCTGGATGAGACATAAGGCTGGACACTCTTGGGGCTGAGAGGATCGGTGAGGTTGGGTGAGCAAACGCAGACCCTTTAAAGTAGTACTGCGTGGTACCCATGCCATAGGTCCCAAATCTCCAAGTTCAAGGGCATCTTCCTACATCGAAAACATGCATGGGACACCCAGAAGATGGTACACCGTGTGATCGAGAAAGGTTTCTAAAACACACCTCATTTCTCCTCTCCTTGTACTCGGGTTCGCCATTCCAGCCGCTTCACTAACAATCTCCCTACTTGGAGAATCAGCACCGTTGACCTCCTGTTTCGTACAGGTCGCAATTTGTCCTGAGGATGAACGGGAAGCGGGAGAACCAATGAGAGACTAGCTCTAGCTGTTGGGACAGGCACAGGTCACTCTATTTTCCCATTAGGAAGAAGAATGAACCACAGGCTCAGCCTGCCCCCCGGAACCAGAATAGGGCCTGAGGCAATCCTGCGCTTTTGCGGCCAGCTCCCAAAAAAGCGAGTTGACAAATGGAGCTCAGGGGCACTGCAATTCACAAACCTGCAGAGTTAGAAATGATGACTCTCGTCCACAAATATATTGAGGGAAGGCAACGAAGAGGATTTGAAAGCAAGGCAGAATTGCAGGAAACAGATTTCAGGAGGTAGATTCGACTCGCCTTGAAAGCACATGAAAAGCGGCAAAGCGTTGACAATGATGCCCTTGGCCAAAAAGGGCGTATGCGTTTTTTCCTGAATATATTCAGGAAAAAACGCATACGCCCTTTTTGGCCAAGCAAGCAAGCCGGAAAGGCAAATCGGCGCTACAAAGAAGTCTCGCTTGCCAGAGGTCAAAAGGGCCATGCTGAAAACAGCGTAAAAACCAGAAATGCAGGACAGGCCATGGAGACACGGGAGCCTTGCTATGCTGATCGGCGGGATGGAAATTGCCAACAGCCACTCTGGAGAAGTGTACGCTGCGTCCTGAAACATGGAATAGACACAGTTGAGAGAGCATAGGGCACTTCCACTCATGGGCGTAGAAATCGGGAAACCTAAAAATCAACACGACACAGGCACCCCGAAGTTTAGGGCTGCTCTGTTTCCAAGAACCTCCACTTCGGTACACCTGAAATATCCCCGGAAAGAGAAAAATGGATAAAGAAGTTGTGGTACTTATGCACAATGGAATATCACTCAGCCATGAAATCAGTGTCATAAGGCTAGTAGCAGCATGATGAGTGGATTTAGGGACGATGAGTCTAAGTGAAGTAAGTCACACAGAAAAGGACACTTATCCTAAGATATCACTTATAGAGGGAATGTCAACATCGCTACACCTGAACTGAATTCCAAAACAGAACAGAGTCACACATTTAGAAAACACACTATGGCTGCTTAACGGGAAAGGTGAGGCGGGGTGATGCATAAAACAAGGGTTTGAAATTAGCTCACATACCGTTCCACAAGCCAAATATGTAATAGACAAGACCTACTCCCTGCTCAGTGAACTGGACTCAACACCCCCTATTCACCGCCCAAGAATATATCTGACTAGTAAGAGTCTTTAAACCTATGTATTGATATCTCTCTGGAAGTGAATCAAGAGGGTGTAAAGCGGCATAAACACAGCAGGGAAAAGCAGCTAAACCCAATTATAAAAATAGATTACTTAAAAAAATACCGCATAAAACAAAGACAGTGAAAGAGAGAGAAATTCTTACAAAATCCGTTCAGGGGCTCTGATGCAACCTGGATTGACCATATCTAGACCCACAGCTGGATGAGACATAAGGCTGGACACTCTTGGGGCTGAGAGGATTGGTGAGGTTGGGTGAGCAAACGCAGACCCTTTAAAGTAATACTGCGTGGTACCCATGCCATGGGTCCCAAATCTCCAGGTTCAAGGGCATCTTCCTACATCGAAAACATGCCTGGGAAACCCAGAAGATGGTACACCGTGTGATCGGGAAAGGTTTCTAAAACGCACCTCATTTCTTCTCTCCTTGTGCTCGGGTTCACCATTCCAGCCGCTTCACTAACAATCTCCCTACTTGGAGAATCAGCACCGTTGACCTCCTGTTTCGTACAGGTCGCAATTTGTCCTGAGGATGAACGGGAAGAGGGGGAACCAATGAGAGACTAGCTCTAGGTGTTGGGACAGGCACAGGTCACTCTATTTTCCCATCAGGAAGAAGAATGAACCACAGGCTCAGCCTGCCCCCCGGAACCAGAATAGGGCCTGAAGCAATCCTGCGCTTTTGCGGCCAGCTCCCAAAAAAGCGAGTTGACAAATGGAGCTCAGGGGCACTGCAATTCACAAACCTGCAGAGTTCTAAATGATGACTCTCGTCCACAAATATATTGAGGGAAGGCAACGAAGAGGATTTGAAAGCAAGGCAGAATTGCAGGAAACAGATTTCAGGAGGTCGATTCGACTCGCCTTGAAAGCACATGAAAAGCGGCAAAGCGTTGACAATGATGCCCTTGGCCAAAAAGGGCGTATGCGTTTTTTCCTGAATATATTCAGGAAAAAACGCATACGCCCTTTTTGGCCAACCAAGCAAGCCGGAAAGGCAAATCGGCGCTACAAAGAAGTCTCGCTTGCCAGAGGTCAAAAGGGCCATGCTGAAAACAGCGTAAAAACCAGAAATGCAGGACAGGCCATGGAGACACGGGAGCCTTGCTATGCTGATCGGCGGGATGGAAATTGCCAACAGCCACTCTGGAGAAGTGTACGCTGCGTCCTGAAACATGGAATAGACACAGCTGAGAGAGCATAGGGCACTTCCACTCATGGGCGTAGAAATTGGGAAACCTAAAAATCAACAAGACACAGGCACCCCAAAGTTTAGGGCTGCTCTGTTTCCAAGAACCTCCACTTCAGTACACCTGAAATATCCCAGGAAAGAGAAAAATGGATAAAGAAGTTGTGGTACTTATGCACAATGGAATATCACTCAGCCATGAAATCAGTGTCATAAGGCTAGTAGCAGCATGATGAGTGGATTTAGGGACGATGACTCTAAGTGAAGTAAGTCACACAGAAAAGGAAACTTATCCTAAGATATCACTTATAGAGGGAATGTCAAAATCGGTACACCTGAACTGAATTCCAAAACAGAACAGAGTCACACATTTAGAAAACACACTATGGCTGATTAACGGGAAAGGTGAGGTGGGGTGATGCATAAAACAAGGGTTTGATATTAGCTCAGATACCGTTCCACAAGCCAAATATGTAATAGACAAGACCTACTCCCTGCTCAGTGAACTGGACTCAACACCCCCTATTCACCGCCCAAGAATATATCTGACTAGGAAGAGTCTTAAAACCTATGTATTGATATCTCTCTGGAAGTGAATCTAGAGGGTGTAAAGCGGCATAAACACAGCAGGGAAAAGCAGCTAAACCCCATTTTAAAAACAGATTACTTAAAAAAAAACCCCATAAAACAAAGACAGTGAAAGAGAGAGAAATTCTTACAAAATCCGTTCAGGGGCTCTGATGCAACCTGGATTGACCATATCTACACCCACAGCTGGATGAGACATAAGGCTGGACACTCTTGGGGCTGAGAGGATTGGTGAGGTTGGGTGAGCAAACGCAGGCCCTTTAAAGTAATACTGCGTGGTACCCATGCCGTGGGTCCCAAATCTCCAGGTTCAAGGGCATCTTCCTACATCGAAAACATGCCTGGGAAACCCAGAAGATGGTACACCGTGTGATCGGGAAAGGTTTCTAAAACGCACCTCATTTCTCCTCTCCTTGTGCTCGGGTTCGCCATTCCAGCCGCTTCACTAACAATCTCCCTACTTGGAGAATCAGCACCGTTGACCTCCTGTTTCGTACAGGTCGCAATTTGTCCTGAGGATGAACGGGAAGAGGGGGAACCAATGAGAGACTAGCTCTAGGTGTTGGGACAGGCACAGGTCACTCTATTTTCCCATCAGGAAGAGGAATGAACCACAGGCTCAGCCTGCCCCCCGGAACCAGAATAGGGCCTGAAGCAATCCTGCGCTTTTGCGGCCAGCTCCCAAAAAAGCGAGTTGACAAATGGAGCTCAGGGGCACTGCAATTCAAAAACCTGCAGAGTTATAAATGATAACTCTCGTCCACGAATATATTGAGGGAAGGCAACGAAGAGGATTTGAAAGCAAGGCAGAATTGCAGGAAACAGATTTCAGGAGGTCGATTCGACTCGCCTTGAAAGCACATGAAAAGCGGCAAAGCGTTGACAATGATGCCCTTGGCCAAAAAGGGCGTATGCGTGTTTTCCTGAATATATTCAGGAAAACACGCATACGCCCTTTTTGGCCAACCAAGCAAGCCGGAAAGGCAAATCGGCGCTACAAAGAAGTCTCGCTTGCCAGCGGTCAAAAGGGCCATGCTGAAAAAAGTGTAAAAACCAGAAATGCAGGACAGGCCATGGAGACATGGGAGCCTTGCTACGCTGATGGGCGGGATGGAAATTGCCAACAGCCACTCTGGAGAAGTGTACGCTGCGTCCTGAAACATGGAATAGACACAGCTGAGAGAGCATAGGGCACTTCCACTCATGGGCGTAGAAATCGGGAAACCTAAAAATCAACACGACACAGGCACCCCAAAGTTTAGTGCTGCTCTGTTTCCAAGAACCTCCACTTCGGTACACCTTAAATATCCCAGGAAAGAGCAAAATGGATAAAGAAGTTGTGGTACTTATGCACAATGGAATATCACTCAGCCATGAAATCAGTGTCATAAGGCTAGTAGCAGCATGATGAGTGGATTTAGGGACGATGACTCTAAGTGAAGTAAGTCACACAGAAAAGGACACTTATCCTAAGATATCACTTATAGAGGGAAAGTCAACATCGCTACACCTGAACTGAATTCCAAAACAGAACAGAGTCACACATTTAGAAAACACACTATGGCTGCTTAACGGGAAAGGTGAGGTGGGGCGATGCATAAAACAAGGGTGTGAAATTAGCTCAGATACCGTTCCACAAGCCAAATATGTAATAGACAAGACCTACTCCCTGCTCAGTGAACTGGACTCAACACCCCCTATTCACCGCCCAAGAATATATCTGACTAGGAAGAGTCTTAAAACCTATGTATTGATATCTCTCTGGAAGTGAATCAAGAGGGTGTAAAGCGGCATAAAAACAGCAGGGAAAAGCAGCTAAACCCAATTATAAAAATAGATTACTTAAAAAAATACCGCATAAAACAAAGACAGTGAAAGAGAGAGAAATTCTTACAAAATCCGTTCAGGGGCTCTGATGCAACCTGGATTGACCATATCTAGACCCACAGCTGGATGAGACATAAGGCTGGACACTCTTGGGGCTGAGAGGATCGATGAGGTTGGGTGAGCAAACGCAGACCCTTTAAAGTAATACTGCGTGGTACCCATGCCATGGGTCCCAAATCTCCAGGTTCAAGGGCATCTTCCTACATCGAAAACATGCCTGGGAAACCCAGAAGATGGTACACCGTGTGATCGGGAAACGTTTCTAAAACGCACCTCATTTCTCCTCTCCTTGTGCTCGGGTTCGCCATTCCAGCCGCTTCACTAACAATCTCCCTACTTGGAGAATCAGCACCGTTGACCTCCTGTTTCGTACAGGTCACAATTTGTCCTGAGGATGAACGGGAAGAGGGGGATCCAATGAGAGACTAGCTCTAGGTGTTGGGACAGGCACAGGTCACTCTATTTTCCCATTAGGAAGAAGAATGAACCACAGGCTCAGCCTGCCCCCCGGAACCAGAATAGGGCCTGAAGCAATCCTGCGCTTTTGCGGCCAGCTCCCAAAAAAGCGAGTTGACAAATGGAGCTCAGGGGCACTGCAATTCACAAACCTGCAGAGTTAGAAATGATGACTCTCGTCCACAAATATATTGAGGGAAGGCAACGAAGAGGATTTGAAAGCAAGGCAGAATTGCAGGAAACAGATTTCAGGAGGTCGATTCGACTCGCCTTGAAAGCACATGAAAAGCGGCAAAGCGTTGACAATGATGCCCTTGGCCAGAAAGGGCGTATGCGTTTTTTCCTGAATATATTCAGGAAAAAACGCATACGCCCATTTTGGCCAACCAAGCAAACCGGAAAGGCAAATCGGCGCTACAAAGAAGTCTCGCTTGCCAGCGGTCAAAAGGGCCATGCTGAAAAAAGTGTAAAAACCAGAAATGCAGGACAGGCCATGGAGACACGGGAGCCTTGCTACGCTGATGGGCGGGATGGAAATTGCCAACAGCCACTCTGGAGAAGTGTACACTGCGTCCTGAAACATGGAATAGACACAGCTGAGAGAGCATAGGGCACTTCCACTCATGGGCGTAGAAATTGGGAAACCTAAAAAATCAACACGACACAGGCACGCCAAAGTTTAGTGCTGCTCTGTTTCCAAGAACCTCCACTTCGGTACACCTTAAATATCCCCGGAAAGAGAAAAATGGATAAAGAAGTTGTGGTACTTATGCACAATGGAATATCACTCAGCCATGAAATCAGTGTCATAAGGCTAGTAGCAGCATGATGAGTGGATTTAGGGACGATGACTCTAAGTGAAGTAAGTCACACAGAAATGGACACTTATCTTAAGATATCACTTATAGAGGGAATGTCAACATCGCTACACCTGAACTGAATTCCAAAACAGAACAGAGTCACACATTTAGAAAACACACTATGGCTGCTTAACGGGAAAGGTGAGGCGGGGTGATGCATAAAACAAGGGTTTGAAATGAGCTCAGATGCCGTTCCACAAGCCAAATATGTAATAGACAAGACCTACTCCCTGCTCAGTGAACTGGACTCAACACCCCCTATTCACCGCCCAAGAATATATCTGACTAGGAAGAGTTTTAAAACCTATGTATTGAGGGAGGGGCAAGATGGCGGAAGAGTAAGACGCGGAGATCACCTTCCTCCCCACAGATACATGAGAAATACATCTACTCGTGGAACTGCTCCTACAGAACACCCACTGAACGCTGGCAGAAGACGTCAGACCTCCCAAAAGGCAAGAAAATCCCCACGTACTTGGGTAGGGCAAAAGAAAAAAGAAATAACAGAGACAAAAGAATAGGGACGGGACCTGCACCAGTGGGAGGGAGCTGTGAAGGAGGAAAGGTTTCCACACACTAGGAAGCCCCTTCGTGGGCAGAGACTGCGGGTAGCAGAGGGGGGAAGCTTCGGAGCCACGGAGGAGAGCGCAGCCACAGTGGTGCGGAGGGCAAAGCGGAGATTCCCGCACAGAGGAGCGGTGCCGACCAGCACTCACCAGCCTGAGAGGCTTGTCTGCTCAGCCGCCGGGGCGGGCGTGGCCTGGGAGCTGGGGCTCGGGCTTCGGTGCTAGCCGGGAGGGAGTCCGGGAAAAAGACTGCAGCTGCCAAAGAGGCAAGAGAATTTTTCTTGCCTCTTTGTTTCGCGGCGCGCAAGGAGAGGGGATTCAGAGCGCCGCCTAAACGAGCTCCAGAGACGGGCGCGAGCCGCGGCTATCAGCGCGGATCCCACAGCAACAGGGACGCAGAGGGAAAAACGGAGAGATCCCCGCACAGAGGCTCGGCGCCGAGCAGCACTCACCAGCCCGAGAGGCTTGTCTGCTCACCCGCCGGGGCGGGCGGGGGCTGGGAGCTGAGGCGCGGGCTTCGGTCGGATCCCAGGGAGAGGACTGGGGTTGGCTGCGTGAACACAGCCTGAAGGGTCTAGCGCACCACAACTAGCCGGGAGGGTGCACGAGAAAAAGTCTGCAGCTGCCGAAGAGGCAGGAGACTTTTTCTTGCCTCTTTGTTTCGCGGCGTGCAAGGAGAGGGGATTCAGAGCGCCACTTAAACGAACTCCAGAGACGGGCGCGAGCCGCGGCTATCAGCGCGGACCCCAGAGACGGGCATGAGACGCTAAGGCTGCTGCTGCCGCCACCAAACAGCCTGTGGGCGAGCACAGGTCATTCTCCACACCGCCCCTCCCGGGAGCCTGTGCAGCCCGCCACGGCCAGGCTCCCGTAATCCGGGGACAACTTCCCCGGGAGAGCGCACGGCGCGCCTCAGGCTGCTGCAACGTCACGCCGGCTTCTGCCGCCGCAGGCTCGCCCCGCCTCCTCCGTACCGCTCCCTCCCCCCGGCCTGACTGAGCCAGAGCCCCCGAATCAGCTGCTCCTTTAACCCCGTTCTGTCTGGGCGGGGAACAGACGCCCTCAGGAGACCTACATGCAGAGGCGGGTCCAAATCCAAAGCTGAACCCCGGGAGCTGTACGAACAAAGAAGAGAAAGGGAAATCTCTCCCAGCAGCCTCAGAAGCAGCGGATTAAAGCTCCACAAACAACTTGATGTGCCTGCATCTGTTGAATACCTGAATAGACAACGAATCATCCCAAATTTAGGAGATGGACTTTGGGAGCAGGATATATTAACTTTTCCCCTTTTCCTTTTTTTTGTGAGTGTAGATGTGTATGCTTCTGGGTGAGATTTTGTCTGTATAGCTTTGCTCTCACCCTTAGTCCTAGGGTTAGGTCCGTCGGTTTTTTTTTTTTTTTTTTGGCTTAAAAATTTTTTTTTCCCTAATAAATGTTTTCTTAATAATTTTTTCCTTATTTTCTATTTTTAAAAAAAATTTTTAATAAGTTTTTTCATATTTTTTATTTTAAAAAATTAAAAAATTTTTTTTCTTAATAAATTTTTTCTAAATAATTTTTTTCTTATTTTTAGTATAAAAAATTAATAAATCTATTTTTAAAAATTAAAAAAATTTTTTTTTCTTAATAAATTTACTCTTAATAATTTTTTTTCTTATTTTTTATTATAATTGCTTTGTTTTATTTTATTTTATCCTCTTTTTTTCTTTCTTTCCATTTTTTCTCCCTTTTATTCTGAGCCGTGTGGATGAAAGGCTCTTGGTGCTCCAGCCAGGCATCAAGGCTGTGCCTCTGAGGTGGGAGAGCCAACTTCAGGACACTGGTCCACAAGAGACCTCCCAGCTCCACGTAATACCAAACGGCGAAAATCTCTCACAGATCTCCATCTCAACATCAAGACCCAGCTTCACTCAACGACCAGCAAGCTACAGTGCTGAACACCCTATGCCAAACAACTAGCAAGAGAGGAACACAGCCCCATCCATTAACAGAGAGGCTGCCTAAAATCATAATAAGGCCACAGACACCCCAAAACACACCACCAGACGTGGACGAACCCACCAGAAAGACAACATCCAGCCTCATCCACCAGAACACAGGCACTAGTTCCCTCCACCAGGAAACCTACACAACCCACTGAACCAACCTTAGCCACTGGGGACAGATACCAAAAACAACGGGAACTACGAACCTGCAGCCTGTGAAAAGGAGACCCCAAACACAGTAAGATAAGCAAAATGAGAAGACAGAAAAACACACAGCAGATGAAGGAGCAGGGTCAAAACACACCAGACCTAACAAATGAAGAGGAAATAGGTAGTCTACCTGAAAAAGAATTCAGAATAATGATAGTAAGGATGATCCAAAGTCTTGGAAATAGAATAGACAAAATGCAAGAAACATTTAACAAGGACGTAGAAGAACTAAAGAGGAACCAAGAAACGATGACAAGCACAATAAATGAAATTAAAAATACTCTAGATGGGATCAATAGCAGAATAACTGAGGCAGAAGAACGGATAAGTGACCTGGAAGATAAAATGGTGGAAATAACTACTGCAGAGCAGAATAAAGAAAAAAGAATGAAAAGAACTGAGGACAGTCTCAGAGACCTCTGGGACAACATTAAACGCACCAACATTCGAATTATAGGGGTCCCAGAAGAAGAAGAGAAAAAGAAAGGGACTGAGAAAATATTTGAAGAGATTATAGTTGAAAACTTCCCTAATATGGGAAAGGAAATAGTTAATCAAGTCCTGGAAGCACAGAGAGTCCCATACAGGATAAATCCAAGGAGAAACACACCAAGACACATATTAATCAAACTATCAAAAATTAAATATAAAGAAAACATATTAAAAGCAGCAAGGGAAAAACAACAGATAACACACAAGGGCATCCCCATAAGGTTAACAGCTGATCTTTCAGCAGAAACGCTGCAAGCCAGAAGGGAGTGGCAGGATATACTTAAAGTGATGAAGGAGAAAAACCTACAACCAAGATTACTCTACCCAGCAAGGATCTCATTCAGATTTGATGGAGAAATTAAAACCTTTACAGACAAGCAAAAGCTGAGAGAGTTCAGCACCACCAAACCAGCTTTACAACAAATGCTAAAGGAACTTCTCTAGGCAAGAAACACAAGAGAAGGAAAACACCTACAATAACAAACCCAAAACATTTAAGAAAATGGGAATAGGAACATACATATCGATAATTACCTTAAATGTAAATGGATTAAATGCTCCCACCAAAAGACACAGACTGGCTGAATGGATACAAAAACAAGACCCATATATATGCTGTCTACAAGAGACCCACTTCAGACCTAGAGACACATACAGACTGAAAGTGAGGGGATGGAAAAAGATATTCCATGCAAATGGAAATCAAAAGAAAGCTGGAGTAGCAATTCTCATATCAGACAAAATAGACTTTAAAATAAAGACAATTACAAGAGACAAAGACGGACACTATATAATGATCAAGGGATCGATCCAAGAGGAAGGTATAACAATTGTAAATATTTATGCACCCAACATAGGAGCACCTCAATACATAAGGCAAATACTAACAGCCATAAAAGGGGAAATCGACAGTAACACAATCATAGTAGGGGACTTTAACACCCCACTTTCACCAATGGACAGATCATCCAAAATGAAAATAAATAAGGAAACACAAGCTTTAAATGATACATTAAACAAGATGGACTTAATTGATATTTATAGGACATTCCACCCAAAAACAACAGAATACACATTTTTCTCAAGTGCTCATGGAACATTCTCCAGGATAGATCATATCTTGGGTCACAAATCAAGCCTTGGTAAATTTAAGAAAATTGAAATCGTATCAAGTATCTTTTCCGACCACAACGCTATGAGACTAGATATCAATTACAGGAAAAGATCTGTAAAAAATACAAACACATGGAGGCTACACAATACACTACTTAATAACGAAGTGATCACTGAAGAAATCAAAGGGGAAATCAAAAAATACCTAGAAACAAATGACAATGGAGACACGACGATCCAAAACCTATGGGATGCAGCAAAAGCAGTTCTAAGAGGGAAGTTTATAGCAATACAAGCCTACATCAAGAAACAGGAAACATCTCGAATAAACAACCTAACCTTGCACCTAAAGCAATTAGAGAAAGAAGAACAAAAAAACCCCAAAGCTAGCAGAAGGAAAGAAATCATAAAGATCAGATCAGAAATAAATGAAAAAGAAATGAAGGAAACAATAGCAAAAATCAATGAAACTAAAAGCTGGTTCTTTGAGAAGATAAACAAAATTGATAAACCATTAGCCAGACTCATCAAGAGAAAAAAGGAGAAGACTCAAATTAATAGAATTAGAAATGAAAAAGGAGAAGTAACCACTGACACTGCAGAAATACAAACGATCATAAGAGATTACTACAAGCAACTCTATGCTAATAAAATGGACAACCTGGAAGAAATGGACAGATTCTTAGAAATGCACAACCTGCCGAGACTGAACCAGGAAGAAATAGAAAATATGAACAGACCAATCACAAGCACTGAAATTGAAACTGTGATTAAAAATCTTCCAACACACAAAAGCCCAGGACCAGATGGCTTCACAGGCGAATTCTATCAAACATTTAGAGAAGAGCTAACACCTATCCTTCTCAAACTCTTCCAAAATATTGCAGAGGGAGGAACACTCCCCAACTCATTCTACGAGGCCACCATCACCCTGATACCAAAACCAGGCAAAGATGTCACAAAGAAAGAAAACTACAGGCCAATATCACTGATGAACATAGATGCAAAAATCCTCAACAAAATACTAGCAAACAGAATCCAACAGCACATTAAAAGGATCATACACCATGATCAAGTGGGGTTTATTCCAGGAATGCAAGGATTCTTCAATATACGCAAATCAATCAACGTGATACATCATATTAACAAATTGAAGGAGAAAAACCATATGATCATCTCAATAGATGCAGAGAAAGCTTTCGACAAAATTCAACACCCATTTATGATAAAAGTCCTGCAGAAAGTAGGCATAGAGGGAACTTTCCTCAACATAATAAAGGCCGTATATGACAAACCCACAGCCAACATTGTCCTCAATGGTGAAACACTGAAACCATTTCCACTAAGATCAGGAACAAGACAAGGTTGCCCACTCTCACCACTATTATTCAACATAGTTTTGGAAGTGTTAGCCACAGCAATCAGAGACGAAAAAGAAATAAAAGGAATCCAAATCGGAAAAGAAGAAGTAAAGCTGTCACTGTTTGCAGATGACATGATACTATACATAGAGAATCCAAAAGATGCTACCAGAAAACTACTAGAGCTAATCAATGAATTTGGTAAAGTAGCAGGATACAAAATTAATGCACAGAAATCTCTTGCATTCCTGTATACTAATGATGAAAAATCTGAAAGTGAAATTAAGAAAACACTCCCGTTTACCATTGCAACAAAAAGAATAAAATACCTAGGAATAAACCTACCTAAGGAGACAAAAGACCTGTATGCAGAAAATTATAGGACACTGATGAAAGAAATTAAAGATGATACAAATAGATGGAGAGATATACCATGTTCTTGGATTGGAAGAATAAACATTGTGAAAATGACTCTGCTACCCAAAGCAATCTACAGATTCAATGCAATCCCTATCAAACTACCACTGGCATTTTTCACAGAACTAGAACAAAAAATTTCACAATTTGTATGGAAACACAAAAGACCCCGAATAGCCAAAGCAATCTTGAGAATGAAAAATGGAGCTGGAGGAATCAGGCTCCCTGACTTCAGACTATATTACAAAGCTACAGTAATCAAGACAGTTTGGTACTGGCACAAAAACAGAAATATAGATCAATGGAACAGGATAGAAAGCCCAGAGATAAGCCCACGCACATATGGTCACCTTATCTTTGATAAAGGAGGCAAGCATATACAGTGGAGAAAAGACAGCCTCTTCAATAAGTGGTGCTGGGAAAATTGGACAGGTACATGTAAAAGTATGAAATTAGAACACTCCCTGACACCATACACAAAAATAAACTCAAAATGGATTAAAGACCTAAGTGTAAGGCCAGACACTATCAAACTCTTAGAGGAAAACATAGGCAGAACACTGTATGACATAAGTCACAGCAAGATCCTTTTTGACCCAGGTCCTAGAGAAATGGAAATAAAAACACAAATAAACAAATGGGACCTAATGAAACTTAAAAGCTTTTGCACAGCAAAGGAAACCATAAACAAGACCAAAAGACAACCCTCAGAATGGGAGAAAATATTTGCAAATGAAGCAACGGACAAAGGATTAATCTCCAAGATTTACAAGCAGCTCATGCAGCTCAATAACAAAAAAACAAACAACCCAATCCAAAAATGGGCAGAAGACCTAAATAGACATTTCTCCAAAGAAGAGATACAGATTGCCAACAGACACATGAAAGAATGCTCAACATCATTAATCATTAGAGAAATGCAAATCAAAACTACAATGAGGTATCATCTCACACCGGTCAGAATGGCCATCATCAAAAAATCTAGAAACAATAAATGCTGGAGAGGGTGTGGAGAAAAGGGAACACTCTTGCACTGTTGGTGGGAATGTAAATTGATACAGCCACTATGGAGAACAGTATGGAGGTTCCTTAAAAAACTAAAAATAGAACTACCATATGACCCAGCAATCCCACTACTGGGCATATACCCTGAGAAAACCATAATTCAGAAAGAGTCATGTACCAAAATATTCATTGCAGCTCTGTTTACAATAGCCAGGACATGGAAGCAACCTAGGTGTCCATCATCGGATGAATGGATAAAGAAGATGTGGCACATATATACAATGGAATATTACTCAGCCATAAAAAGAAATGAAATGGAGGTGTTTGTAATGAGGTGGATGGAGTTAGAGTCTGTCATACAGAGTGAAGTAAGTCAGAAAGAGAAAAACAAATACAGTATGCTAACACATATATATGGAATCTAAGGGAAAAAAAAAAAGAGGTCATGAAGAACCTAGTGGCAAGATGGGAATAAAGACACAGATCTACTAGAGAATGGACTTGAGGATATGGGGAGGGGGAGGGGTGAGATGTGACAGGGTGAGAGAGTGTCATGGACATATATACACTACCAAATGTAAAATAGATAACTAGTGGGAAGCAGCCGCATAGCACAGGGAGATCAGCTCGGTGCTTTGTGACCACCTAGAGGGGTGGGATAGGGAGGGTGGGAGGGAGGGAGATTCAAGAGGGAAGAGATATGGCAACATATGTATATGTGTAACTGATTCACTTTGTTGTAAAGCAGAAGCTAGCACACCATTGTAAAGCAATTATACTTCAATAAAGATGTTTAAAAAAAAAAAAAAAAACCTATGTATTGATGTATTGATATGTATTGATATGTACTGATATCTCTCTGGAAGTGAATGAAGAGGGTGTAAAGCGGCATAAACACAGCAGGGAAAAGCAGCTAAACCCCATTATAAAAACAGATTACTTAAAAAAAAAAACCCATAAAACAAAGACAGTGTAAGAGAGAGAAATTCTTACAAAATCCGTTCAGGGGCTCTGATGCAACCTGGATTGACCATATCTAGACCCACAGCTGGATGAGACATAAGGCTGGACACTCTTGGGGCTGAGAGGATTGGTGAGGTTGGGTGAGCAAACGCAGACCCTTTAAAGTAATACTGCGTGGTACCCATGCCATGGGTCCCAAATCTCCAGGTTCAAGGGCATCTTCCTACATCGAAAACATGCCTGGGAAACCCAGAAGATGGTACACCGTGTGATCGGGAAAGGTTTCTAAAACGCACCTCATTTCTCCTCTCCTTGTGCTCGGGTTCGCCATTCCAGCCGCTTCACTAACAATCTCCCTACTTGGAGAATCAGCACCGTTGACCTCCTGTTTCGTACAGGTCGCAATTTGTCCTGAGGATGAACGGGAAGAGGGGGAACCAATGAGAGACTAGCTCTAGGTGTTGGGACAGGCACAGGTCACTCTATTTTCCCATTAGGAAGAAGAATGAACCACAGGCTCAGCCTGCCCCCCGGAACCAGAATAGGGCCTGAGGCAATCCTGCGCTTTTGTGGCCAGCTCCCAAAAAAGCGAGTTGACAAATGGAGCTCAGGGGCACTGCAATTCACAAACCTGCAGAGTTAGAAATGATGACTCTCGTCCACAAATATATTGAGGGAAGGCAACGAAGAGGATTTGAAAGCAAGGCAGAATTGCAGGAAACAGATTTCAGGAGGTAGATTCGACTCGCCTTGAAAGCACATGAAAAGCGGCAAAGCGTTGACAATGATGCCCTTGGCCAAAAAGGGCGTATGCGTTTTTTCCTGAATATATTCAGGAAAAAACGCATACGCCCGTTTTGGACAACCAAGCAAGCCGGAAAGGCAAATCGGCGCTACAAAGAAGTCTCGCTTTCCAGAGGTCAAAAGGGCCATGCTGAAAACAGCGTAAAAACCAGAAATGCAGGACAGGCCATGGAAACACGGGAGCCTTGCTACGCTGATCGGCGGGATGGAAATTGCCAACAGCCACTCTGGAGAAGTGTACGCTGCGTCCTGAAACATGGAATAGACACAGCTGAGAGAGCATAGGGCACTTCCACTCATGGGCGTAGAAATCAGGAAACCTAAAAATCAACAAGACACAGGCAACCCAAAGTTTAGGGCTGCTCTGTTTCCAAGAACCTCCACTTCGGTACACCTGAAATATCCCAGGAAAGAGAAAAATGGATAAAGAAGTTGTTGTACTTATGCACAATGGAATATCACTCAGCCATGAAATCAGTGCCATAAGGCTAGTAGCAGCATGATGAGTGGATTTAGGGATGATGACTCTAAGTGAAGTAAGTCACACAGAAAAGGACACTTATCCCAAGATATCACTTATAGAGGGAATGTCAACATCGCTACACCTGAACTGAATTCCAAAACAGAACAGAGTCACACATTTAGAAAACACACTATGGCTGCTTAATGGGAAAGGTGAGGCGGGGTGATGCATAAAACAAGGGTTTGAAATTAGCTCACATACCGTTCCAGAAGCCAAATATGTAATAGACAAGACCTACTCCCTGCTCAGGGAACTGGACTCAACACCACCTATTCACCGCCCAAGAATATATCTGACTAGTAAGAGTCTTAAAACCTATGTATAGACATCTCTCTGGAAGTGAATCAAGAGGGTGTAAAGCGGCATAAACACAGCAGGGAAAAGCAGCTAAACCCCATTATAAAAATAGATTACTTAAAAAAAAAAACCCCAGAAAACAAAGACAGTGAAAGAGAGAGACATTCTTACAAAATCCGTTCAGGGGCTCTGATGCAACCTGGATTGACCATATCTACACCCACAGCTGGATGAGACATAAGGCTGGACACTCTTGGGGCTGAGAGGATTGGTGAGGTTGGGTGAGCAAACGCAGACCCTTTAAAGTAGTACTGCGTGGTACCCATGCCATGGGTCCCAAATCTCCAAGTTCAAGGGCATCTTCCTACATCGAAAACATGCATGGGAAACCCAGAAGATGGTACACCGTGTGATCGAGAAAGGTTTCTAAAACACACCTCATTTCTCCTCTCCTTGTACTCGGGTTCGCCATTCCAGCGGCTTCACTAAAAATCTCCCTACTTGGAGAATCAGCACCGTTGACCTCCTGTTTCGTACAGGTCGCAATTTGTCCTGAGGATGAACGGGAAGCGGGAGAACCAATGAGAGACTAGCTCTAGCTGTTGGGACAGGCACAGGTCACTCTATTTTCCCATCAGGAAGAAGAATGAACCACAGGCTCAGCCTGCCCCCCGGAACCAGAATAGGGCCTGAGGCAATCCTGCGCTTTTGCGGCCAGCTCCCAAAAAAGCGAGTTGACAAATGGAGCTCAGGGGCACTGCAATTCACAAACCTGCAGAGTTAGAAATGATGACTCTCGTCCACAAATATATTGAGGGAAGGCAACGAAGAGGATTTGAAAGCAAGGCAGAATTGCAGGAAACAGATTTCAGGAGGTAGATTCGACTCGCCTTGAAAGCACATGAAAAGCGGCAAAGCGTTGACAATGATGCCCTTGGCCAAAAAGGGCGTATGCGTTTTTTCCTGAATATATTCAGGAAAAAACGCATACGCCCTTTTTGGCCAACCAAGCAAGCCGGAAAGGCAAATCGGCGCTACAAAGAAGTCTCGCTTGCCAGCGGTCAAAAGGGCCATGCTGAAAACAGCGTAAAAACCAGAAATGCAGGACAGGCCATGGAGACACGGGAGCCTTGCTATGCTGATCGGCGGGATGGAAATTGCCAACAGCCACTCTGGAGAAGTGTACGCTGCGTCCTGAAACATGGAATAGACACAGCTGAGAGAGCATAGGGCACTTCCACTCATGGGCGTAGAAATCGGGAAACCTAAAAATCAACACGACACAGGCACCCCAAAGTTTAGGGCTGCTCTGTTTCCAAGAACCTCCACTTCGGTACACCTTAAATATCCCAGGAAAGAGAAAAATGGATAAAGAAGTTGTGGTACTTATGCACAATGGAATATCACTCAGCCATGAAATCAGTGTCATAAGGCTAGTAGCAGCATGATGAGTGGATTTAGGGACGATGAGTCTAAGTGAAGTAAGTCACACAGAAAAGGACACTTATCCTAAGATATCACTTATAGAGGGAATGTCAACATCGCTACACCTGAACTGAATTCCAAAACAGAACAGAGTCACACATTTAGAAAACACACTATGGCTGCTTAACGGGAAAGGTGAGGCTGGGTGATGCATAAAACAAGGGTTTGAAATTAGCTCACATACCGTTCCACAAGCCAAATATGTAATAGACAAGACCTACTCCCTGCTCAGTGAACTGGACTCAACACCACCTATTCACCGCCCAAGAATATATCTGACTAGTAAGAGTCTTAAAACCTATGTATAGACATCTCTCTGGAAGTGAATCAAGAGGGTGTAAAGCGGCATAAACACAGCAGGGAAAAGCAGCTAAACCCCATTATACAAATACATTACTTTAAAAGAAACCCATAAAAAAAAGACAGTGAAAGAGAGAGAAATTCTTACAAAATCCATTCAGGGGCTCTGATGCAACCTGGATTGACCATATCTACACCCACAGCTGGATGAGACATAAGGCTGGACACTCTTGGGGCTGAGAGGATCGGTGAGGTTGGGTGAGCAAACGCAGACCCTTTAAAGTAGTACTGCGTGGTACCCATGCCATGGGTCCCAAATCTCCAAGTTCAAGGGCATCTTCCTACATCGAAAACATGCATGGGACACCGAGAAGATGGTACACCGTGTGATCGAGAAAGGTTTCTAAAACACACCTCATTTCTCCTCTCCTTGTACTCGGGTTCGCCATTCCAGCCGCTTCACTAACAATCTCCCTACTTGGAGAATCAGCACCGTTGACCTCCTGTTTCGTACAGGTCGCAATTTGTCCTGAGGATGAACGGGAAGCGGGAGAACCAATGAGAGACTAGCTCTAGCTGTTGGGACAGGCACAGGTCACTCTATTTTCCCATCAGGAAGAAGAATGAACCACAGGCTCAGCCTGCCCCCCGGAACCAGAATAGGGCCTGAGGCAATCCTGCGCTTTTGCGGCCAGCTCCCAAAAAAGCGAGTTGACAAATGGAGCTCAGGGGCACTGCAATTCACAAACCTGCAGAGTTAGAAATGATGACTCTCGTCCACAAATATATTGAGGGAAGGCAACGAAGAGGATTTGAAAGCAAGGCAGAATTGCAGGAAACAGATTTCAGGAGGTAGATTCGACTCGCCTTGAAAGCACATGAAAAGCGGCAAAGCGTTGACAATGATGCCCTTGGCC
Organism: Eubalaena glacialis; assembly: GCF_028564815.1. Taxonomy (NCBI): domain Eukaryota; kingdom Metazoa; phylum Chordata; class Mammalia; order Artiodactyla; family Balaenidae; genus Eubalaena; species Eubalaena glacialis. Next base: position 28,694,303 of record NC_083723.1, on the reverse strand, counting down.
AAAAAGGGCGTATGCGTTTTTTCCTGAATATATTCAGGAAAAAACGCATACGCCCTTTTTGGCCAACCAAGCAAGCCGGAAAGGCAAATCGGCGCTACAAAGAAGTCTCGCTTGCCAGAGGTCAAAAGGGCCATGCTGAAAACAGCGTAAAAACTAGAAATGCAGGACAGGCCATGGAGACACGGGAGCCTTGCTATGCTGATCGGCGGGATGGAAATTGCCAACAGCCACTCTGGAGAAGTGTACGCTGCGTCCTGAAACATGGAATAGACACAGCTGAGAGAGCATAGGGCACTTCCACTCATGGGCGTAGAAATCGGGAAACCTAAAAATCAACACGACACAGGCACCCCAAAGTTTAGGGCTGCTCTGTTTCCAAGAACCTCCACTTCGGTACACCTGAAATATCCCCGGAAAGAGAAAAATGGATAAAGAAGTTGTGGTACTTATGCACAATGGAATATCACTCAGCCATGAAATCAGTGTCATAAGGCTAGTAGCAGCATGATGAGTGGATTTAGGGACGATGAGTCTAAGTGAAGTAAGTCACACAGAAAAGGACACTTATCCTAAGATATCACTTATAGAGGGAATGTCAACATCGCTACACCTGAACTGAATTCCAAAACAGAACAGAGTCACACATTTAGAAAACACACTATGGCTGCTTAACGGGAAAGGTGAGGCGGGGTGATGCATAAAACAAGGGTTTGAAATTAGCTCACATACCGTTCCACAAGCCAAATATGTAATAGACAAGACCTACTCCCTGCTCAGTGAACTGGACTCAACACCACCTATTCACCGCCCAAGAATATATCTGACTAGTAAGAGTCTTAAAACCTAGGTATAGACATCTCTCTGGAAGTGAATCAAGAGGGTGTAAAGCGGCATAAACACAGCAGGGAAAAGCAGCTAAACCCCATTATAAAAATAGATTACTTTAAAAGAAACCCATAAAAAAAAGACAGTGAAAGAGAGAGAAATTCTTACAAAATCCATTCAGGGGCTCTGATGCAACCTGGATTGACCATATCTACACCCACAGCTGGATGAGACATAAGGCTGGACACTCTTGGGGCTGAGAGGATCGGTGAGGTTGGGTGAGCAAACGCAGACCCTTTAAAGTAGTACTGCGTGGTACCCATGCCATGGGTCCCAAATCTCCAAGTTCAAGGGCATCTTCCTACATCGAAAACATGCATGGGACACCCAGAAGATGGTACACCGTGTGATCGAGAAAGGTTTCTAAAACACACCTCATTTCTCCTCTCCTTGTACTCGGGTTCGCCATTCCAGCCGCTTCACTAACAATCTCCCTACTTGGAGAATCAGCACCGTTGACCTCCTGTTTCGTACAGGTCGCAATTTGTCCTGAGGATGAACGGGAAACGGGAGAACCAATGAGAGACTAGCTCTAGCTGTTGGGACAGGCACAGGTCACTCTATTTTCCCATCAGGAAGAAGAATGAACCACAGGCTCAGCCTGCCCCCCGGAACCAGAATAGGGCCTGAGGCAATCCTGCGCTTTTGCGGCCAGCTCCCAAAAAAGCGAGTTGACAAATGGAGCTCAGGGGCACTGCAATTCACAAACCTGCAGAGTTCTAAATGATGACTCTCGTCCACAAATATATTGAGGGAAGGCAACGAAGAGGATTTGAAAGCAAGGCAGAATTGCAGGAAACAGATTTCAGGAGGTAGATTCGACTCGCCTTGGAAGCACATGAAAAGCGGCAAAGCGTTGACAATGATGCCCTTGGCCAAAAAGGGCGTATGCGTTTTTTCCTGAATATATTCAGGAAAAAACGCATACGCCCTTTTTGGCCAACCAAGCAAGCCGGAAAGGCAAATCGGCGCTACAAAGAAGTCTCGCTTGCCAGAGGTCAAAAGGGCCATGCTGAAAACAGCGTAAAAACCAGAAATGCAGGACAGGCCATGGAGACACGGGAGCCTTGCTATGCTGATCGGCGGGATGGAAATTGCCAACAGCCACTCTGGAGAAGTGTACGCTGCGTCCTGAAACATGGAATAGACACAGCTGAGAGAGCATAGGGCACTTCCACTCATGGGCGTAGAAATCGGGAAACCTAAAAATCAACACGACACAGGCACCCCAAAGTTTAGGGCTGCTCTGTTTCCAAGAACCTCCACTTCGGTACACCTGAAATATCCCAGGAAAGAGAAAAATGGATAAAGAAGTTGTGGTACTTATGCACAATGGAATATCACTCAGCCATGAAATCAGTGTCATAAGGCTAGTAGCAGCATGATGAGTGGATTTAGGGACGATGAGTCTAAGTGAAGTAAGTCACACAGAAAAGGACACTTATCCTAAGATATCACTTATAGAGGGAATGTCAACATCGCTACACCTGAACTGAATTCCAAAACAGAACAGAGTCACACATTTAGAAAACACACTATGGCTGCTTAACGGGAAAGGTGAGGCGGGGTGATGCATAAAACAAGGGTTTGAAATTAGCTCACATACCGTTCCACAAGCCAAATATGTAATAGACAAGACCTACTCCCTGCTCAGTGAACTGGACTCAACACCCCCTATTCACCGCCCAAGAATATATCTGACTAGTAAGAGTCTTTAAACCTATGTATTGATATCTCTCTGGAAGTGAATCAAGAGGGTGTAAAGCGGCATAAACACAGCAGGGAAAAGCAGCTAAACCCAATTATAAAAATAGATTACTTAAAAAAATACCGCATAAAACAAAGACAGTGAAAGAGAGAGAAATTCTTACAAAATCCGTTCAGGAGCTCTGATGCAACCTGGATTGACCATATCTATACCCACAGCTGGATGAGACATAAGGCTGGACACTCTTGAGGCTGAGAGGATTGGTGAGGTTGGGTGAGCAAACGCAGACCCTTTAAAGTAATACTGCGTGGTACCCATGCCATGGGTCCCAAATCTCCAGGTTCAAGGGCATCTTCCTACATCGAAAACATGCCTGGGAAACCCAGAAGATGGTACACCGTGTGATCGGGAAAGGTTTCTAAAACGCACCTCATTTCTCCTCTCCTTGTGCTCGGGTTCGCCATTCCAGCCGCTTCACTAACAATCTCCCTACTTGGAGAATCAGCACCGTTGACCTCCTGTTTCGTACAGGTCACAATTTGTCCTGAGGATGAACGGGAAGAGGGGGAACCAATGAGAGACTAGCTCTAGGTGTTGGGACAGGCACAGGTCACTCTATTTTCCCATTAGGAAGAAGAATGAACCACAGGCTCAGCCTGCCCCCCGGAGCCAGAATAGGGCCTGAAGCAATCCTGCGCTTTTGCGGCCAGCTCCCAAAAAAGCGAGTTGACAAATGGAGCTCAGGGGCACTGCAATTCACAAACCTGCAGAGTTAGAAATGATGACTCTCGTCCACAAATATATTGAGGGAAGGCAACGAAGAGGATTTGAAAGCAAGGCAGAATTGCAGGAAACAGATTTCAGGAGGTAGATTCGACTCGCCTTGAAAGCACATGAAAAGCGGCAAAGCGTTGACAATGATGCCCTTGGCCAAAAAGGGCGTATGCGTTTTTTCCTGAATATATTCAGGAAAAAACGCATACGCCCTTTTTGGCCAACCAAGCAAGCCGGAAAGGCAAATCGGCGCTACAAAGAAGTCTCGCTTGCCAGAGGTCAAAAGGGCCATGCTGAAAACAGCGTAAAAACCAGAAATGCAGGACAGGCCATGGAGACACGGGAGCCTTGCTATGCTGATCGGCGGGATGGAAATTGCCAACAGCCACTCTGGAGAAGTGTACGCTGCGTCCTGAAACATGGAATAGACACAGCTGAGAGAGCATAGGGCACTTCCACTCATGGGCGTAGAAATCGGGAAACCTAAAAATCAACACGACACAGGCACCCCAAAGTTTAGGGCTGCTCTGTTTCCAAGAACCTCCACTTCGGTACACCTTAACTATCCCCCGAAAGAGAAAAATGGATAAAGAAGTTGTGGTACTTATGCACAATGGAATATCACTCAGCCATGAAATCAGTGTCATAAGGCTAGTAGCAGCATGATGAGTGGATTTAGGGACGATAAGTCTAAGTGAAGTAAGTCACACGGAAAAGGACACTTATCCTAAGATATCACTTATAGAGGGAATGTCAACATCGCTACACCTGAACTGAATTCCAAAACAGAACAGAGTCACACATTTAGAAAACACACTATGGCTGCTTAACGGGAAAGGTGAGGCGGGGTGATGCATAAAACAAGGGTTTGAAATTAGCTCACATACCGTTCCACAAGCCAAATATGTAATAGACAAGACCTACTCCCTGCTCAGTGAACTGGACTCAACACCACCTATTCACCGCCCAAGAATATATCTGACTAGTAAGAGTCTTAAAACCTATGTATAGACATCTCTCTGGAAGTGAATCAAGAGGGTGTAAAGCGGCATAAACACAGCAGGGAAAAGCAGCTAAACCCCATTATACAAATACATTACTTTAAAAGAAACCCATAAAAAAAAGACAGTGAAAGAGAGAGAAATTCTTACAAAATCCGTTCAGGGGCTCTGATGCAACCTGGATTGACCATATCTACACCCACAGCTGGATGAGACATAAGGCTGGACACTCTTGGGGCTGAGAGGATCGGTGAGGTTGGGTGAGCAAACGCAGACCCTTTAAAGTAGTACTGCGTGGTACCCATGCCATGGGTCCCAAATCTCCAAGTTCAAGGGCATCTTCCTACATCGAAAACATGCATGGGACACCCAGAAGATGGTACACCGTGTGATCGAGAAAGGTTTCTAAAACACACCTCATTTCTCCTCTCCTTGTACTCGGGTTCGCCATTCCAGCCGCTTCACTAACAATCTCCCTACTTGGAGAATCAGCACCGTTGACCTCCTGTTTCGTACAGGTCGCAATTTGTCCTGAGGATGAACGGGAAGCGGGAGAACCAATGAGAGACTAGCTCTAGCTGTTGGGACAGGCACAGGTCACTCTATTTTCCCATCAGGAAGAAGAATGAACCACAGGCTCAGCCTGCCCCCCGGAACCAGAATAGGGCCTGAGGCAATCCTGCGCTTTTGCGGCCAGCTCCCAAAAAAGCGAGTTGACAAATGGAGCTCAGGGGCACTGCAATTCACAAACCTGCAGAGTTAGAAATGATGACTCTCGTCCACAAATATATTGAGGGAAGGCAACGAAGAGGATTTGAAAGCAAGGCAGAATTGCAGGAAACAGATTTCAGGAGGTCGATTCGACTCGCCTTGAAAGCACATGAAAAGCGGCAAAGCGTTGACAATGATGCCCTTGGCCAAAAAGGGCGTATGCGTTTTTTCCTGAATATATTCAGGAAAAAACGCATACGCCCTTTTTGGCCAACCAAGCAAGCCGGAAAGGCAAATCGGCGCTACAAAGAAGTCTCGCTTGCCAGAGGTCAAAAGGGCCATGCTGAAAAAAGTGTAAAAACCAGAAATGCAGGACAGGCCATGGAGACACGGGAGCCTTGCTACGCTGATGGGCGGGATGGAAATTGCCAACAGCCTCTCTGGAGAAGTGTACGCTGCGTCCTGAAACATGGAATAGACACAGCTGAGAGAGCATAGGGCACTTCCACTCATGGGCGTAGAAATCGGGAAACCTAAAAATCAACACGACACAGGCACCCCAAAGTTTAGGGCTGCTCTGTTTCCAAGAACCTCCACTTCGGTACACCTGAAATATCCCAGGAAAGAGAAAAATGGATAAAGAAGTTGTGGTACTTATGCACAATGGAATATCACTCAGCCATGAAATCAGTGTCATAAGGCTAGTAGCAGCATGATGAGTGGATTTAGGGACGATGAGTCTAAGTGAAGTAAGTCACACAGAAAAGGACACTTATCCTAAGATATCACTTATAGAGGGAATGTCAACATCGCTACACCTGAACTGAATTCCAAAACAGAACAGAGTCACACATTTAGAAAACACACTATGGCTGCTTAACGGGAAAGGTGAGGCGGGGTGATGCATAAAACAAGGGTTTGAAATTAGCTCACATACCGTTCCACAAGCCAAATATGTAATAGACAAGACCTACTCCCTGATCAGTGAACTGGACTCAACACCCCCTATTCACCGCCCAAGAATATATCTGACTAGTAAGAGTCTTTAAACCTATGTATTGATAACTCTCTGGAAGTGAATCAAGAGGGTGTAAAGCGGCATAAACACAGCAGGGAAAAGCAGCTAAACCCAATTATAAAAATAGATTACTTAAAAAAATACCGCATAAAACAAACACAGTGAAAGAGAGAGAAATTCTTACAAAATCCGTTCAGGGGCTCTGATGCAACCTGGATTGACCATATCTAGACCCACAGCTGGATGAGACATAAGGCTGGACACTCTTGGGGCTGAGAGGATTGGTGAGGTTGGGTGAGCAAACGCAGACCCTTTAAAGTAATAGTGCGTGGTACCCATGCCATGGGTCCCAAATCTCCAAGTTCAAGGGCATCTTCCTACATCGAAAACATGCCTGGGAAACCCAGAAGATGGTACACCGTGTGATCGGGAAAGGTTTCTAAAACGCACCTCATTTCTCCTCTCCTTGTGCTCGGGTTCGCCATTCCAGCCGCTTCACTAACAATCTCCCTACTTGGAGAATCAGCACCGTTGACCTCCTGTTTCGTACAGGTCACAATTTGTCCTGAGGATGAACGGGAAGAGGGGGAACCAATGAGAGACTAGCTGTAGGTGTTGGGACAGGCACAGGTCACTCTATTTTCCCATCAGGAAGAAGAATGAACCACAGGCTCAACCTGCCCCCCCGGAACCAGAATAGGGCCTGAAGCAATCCTGCGCTTTTGCGGCCAGCTCCCAAAAAAGCGAGTTGACAAATGGAGCTCAGGGGCACTGCAATTCACAAACCTGCAGAGTTCGAAATGATGACTCTCGTCCACAAATATATTGAGGGAAGGCAACGAAGAGGATTTGAAAGCAAGGCAGAATTGCAGGAAACAGATTTCAGGAGGTCGATTCGACTCGCCTTGAAAGCACATGAAAAGCGGCAAAGCGTTGACAATGATGCCCTTGGCCAAAAAGGGCGTATGCGTTTTTTCCTGAATATATTCAGGAAAAAACGCATACGCCCTTTTTCGCCAACCAATCAAGCCGGAAAGGCAAATCGGCGCTACAAAGAAGTCTCGCTTGCCAGCGGTCAAAAGGGCCATGCTGAAAAAAGTGTAAAAACCAGAAATGCAGGACAGGCCATGGAGACACGGGAGCCTTGCAACACTGATGGGCGGGATGGAAATTGCCAACAGCCACTCTGGAGAAGTGTACGCTGCGTCCTGAAACATGGAATAGACACAGCTGAGAGAGCATAGGGCACTTCCACTCATGGGCGTAGAAATCGGGAAACCTAAAAATCAGCACGACACAGGCATCCCAAAGTTTAGTGCTGCTCTGTTTCCAAGAACCTCCACTTCGGTACACCTTAAATATCCCCGGAAAGAGAAAAATGGATAAAGAAGTTGTGGTACTTATGCACAATGGAATATCACTCAGCCATGAAATCAGTGTCATAAGGCTAGTAGCAGCATGATGAGTGGATTTAGGGACGATGACTCTAAGTGAAGAGAGTCACACAGCAAAGGACACTTATCTTAAGATATCACTTATAGAGGGAATGTCAACATCGATACACCTGAACTGAATTCCAAAACAGAACAGAGTCACACATTTAGAAAACACACTATGGCTGCTTAACGGGAAAGGTGAGGCGGGGTGATGCATAAAACAAGGGTTTGAAATTAGCTCAGATACCGTTCAACAAGCCAAATATGTAATAGACAAGACCTACTCCCTGCTCAGTGAACTGGACTCAACACCCCCTATTCACCGCCCAAGAATATATCTGACTAGGAAGAGTCTTAAAACCTATGTATTGATGTATTGATATGTATTGATATGTACTGATATCTCTCTGGAAGTGAATTAAGAGGGTGTAAAGCGGCATAAACACAGCAGGGAAAAGCAGCTAAACCCCATTATAAAAATAGATTACTTAAAAAAAAAAACCCATAAAACAAAGACAGTGAAAGAGAGAGACATTCTTACAAAATCCGTTCAGGGGCTCTGATGCAACCTGGATTGACCGTATCTAGACCCACAGCTGGATGAGACATAAGGCTGGACACTCTTGGGGCTGAGAGGATTGGTGAGGTTGGGTGAGCAAACGCAGACCCTTTAAAGTAATACTGCGTGGTACCCATGCCATGGGTCCCAAATCTCCAGGTTCAAGGGCATCTTCCTACATCGAAAACATGCCTGGGAAACCCAGAAGATGGTACACCGTGTGATCGGGAAAGGTTTCTAAAACGCACCTCATTTCTCCTCTCCTTGTGCTCGTGTTCGCCATTCCAGCCGCTTCACTAACAATCTCCCTACTTGGAGAATCAGCACCGTTGACCTCCTGTTTCGTACAGGTCGCAATTTGTCCTGAGGATGAACGGGAAGCGGGAGAACCAATGAGAGACTAGCTCTAGCTGTTGGGACAGGCACAGGTCACTCTATTTTCCCATCAGGAAGAAGAATGAACCACAGGCTCAGCCTGCCCCCCGGAACCAGAATAGGGCCTGAGGCAATCCTGCGCTTTTGCGGCCAGCTCCCAAAAAAGCGAGTTGACAAATGGAGCTCAGGGGCACTGCAATTCACAAACCTGCAGAGTTAGAAATGATGACTCTCGTCCACAAATATATTGAGGGAAGGCAACGAAGAGGATTTGAAAGCAAGGCAGAATTGCAGGAAACAGATTTCAGGAGGTAGATTCGACTCGCCTTGAAAGCACATGAAAAGAGGCAAAGCGTTGACAATGATGCCCTTGGCCAAAAAGGGCGTATGCGTTTTTTCCTGAATACATTCAGGAAAAAACGCATACGCCCTTTTTGGCCAACCAAGCAAGCCGGAAAGGCAAATCGGCGCTACAAAGAAGTCTCGCTTGCCAGAGGTCAAAAGGGCCATGCTGAAAACAGTGTAAAAGCCAGAAATGCAGGACAGGCCATGGAGACACGGGAGCCTTGCTATGCTGATGGGCGGGATGGAAATTGCCAACAGCCACTCTGGAGAAGTGTACGCTGCGTCCTGAAACATGGAATAGACACAGCTGAGAGAGCATAGGGCACTTCCACTCATGGGCGTAGAAATCGGGAAACCTAAAAATCAACACGACACAGGCACCCCAAAGTTTAGGGCTGCTCTGTTTCCAAGAACCTCCACTTCGGTACACCTTAAATATCCCAGGAAAGAGAAAAATGGATAAAGAAGTTGTGGTACTTATGCACAATGGAATATCACTCAGCCATGAAATCAGTGCCATAAGGCTAGTAGCAGCATGATGAGTGGATTTAGGGACGATGACTCTAAGTGAAGTAAGTCACACAGAAAAGGACACTTATCCCAAGATATCACTTATAGAGGGAATGTCAACATCGCTACACCTGAACTGAATTCCAAAACAGAACAGAGTCACACATTTAGAAAACACACTATGGCTGCTTAATGGGAAAGGTGAGGCGGGGTGATGCATAAAACAAGGGTTTGAAATTAGCTCACATACCGTTCCAGAAGCCAAATATGTAATAGACAAGACCTACTCCCTGCTCAGGGAACTGGACTCAACACCACCTATTCACCGCCCAAGAATATATCTGACTAGTAAGAGTCTTAAAACCTATGTATAGACATCTCTCTGGAAGTGAATCGAGAGGGTGTAAAGCGGCATAAACACAGCAGGGAAAAGCAGCTAAACCCCATTATAAAAATAGATTACTTTAAAAGAAACCCATAAAAAAAAGACAGTGAAAGAGAGAGAAATTCTTACAAAATCCGTTCAGGGGCTCTGATGCAACCTGGATTGACCATATCTAGACCCACAGCTGGATGAGACATAAGGCTGGACACTCTTGGGGCTGAGAGGATCGGTGAGGTTGGGTGAGCAAACGCAGACCCTTTAAAGTAGTACTGCGTGGTACCCATGCCATGGGTCCCAAATCTCCAAGTTCAAGGGCATCTTCCTACATCGAAAACATGCATGGGACACCCAGAAGATGGTACACCGTGTGATCGAGAAAGGTTTCTAAAACACACCTCATTTCTCCTCTCCTTGTACTCGGGTTCGCCATTCCAGCCGCTTCACTAACAATCTCCCTACTTGGAGAATCAGCACCGTTGACCTCCTGTTTCGTACAGGTCGCAATTTGTCCTGAGGATGAACGGGAAGCGGGAGAACAAAGGAGAGACTAGCTCTAGCTGTTGGGACAGGCACAGGTCACTCTATTTTCCCATCAGGAAGAAGAATGAACCACAGGCTCAGCCTGCCCCCCGGAACCAGAATAGGGCCTGAGGCAATCCTGCGCTTTTGCGGCCAGCTCCCAAAAAAGCGAGTTGACAAATGGAGCTCAGGGGCACTGCAATTCACAAACCTGCAGAGTTCTAAATGATGACTCTCGTCCACAAATATATTGAGGGAAGGCAACGAAGAGGATTTGAAAGCAAGGCAGAATTGCAGGAAACAGATTTCAGGAGGTAGATTCGACTCGCCTTGAAAGCACATGAAAAGCGGCAAAGCGTTGACAATGATGCCCTTGGCCAGAAAGGGCGTATGCGTTTTTTCCTGAATATATTCAGGAAAAAACGCATACGCCCTTTTTGGCCAACCAAGCAAGCCGGAAAGGCAAATCGGCGCTACAAAGAAGTCTCGCTTGCCAGAGGTCAAAAGGGCCATGCTGAAAAAAGTGTAAAAACCAGAAATGCAGGACAGGCCATGGAGACACGGAAGCCTTGCTACGCTGATGGGCGGGATGGAAATTGCCAACAGCCACTCTGGAGAAGTGTACGCTGCGTCCTGAAACATGGAATAGACACAGCTGAGAGAGCATAGGGCACTTCCACTCATGGGCGTAGAAATCGGGAAACCTAAAAATCAACACGACACAGGCACCCCAAAGTTTAGGGCTGCTCTGTTTCCAGGAACCTCCACTTCGGTACACCTGAAATATCCCAGGAAAGAGAAAAATGGATAAAGAAGTTGTGGTACTTATGCACAATGGAATATCACTCAGCCATGAAATCAGTGTCATAAGGCTAGTAGCAGCATGATGAGTGGATTTAGGGACGATGAGTCTAAGTGAAGTAAGTCACACAGAAAAGGACACTTATCCTAAGATATCACTTATAGAGGGAATGTCAACATCGCTACACCTGAACTGAATTCCAAAACAGAACAGAGTCACACATTTAGAAAACACACTATGGCTGCTTAACGGGAAAGGTGAGGCGGGGTGATGCATAAAACAAGGGTTTGAAATTAGCTCACATACCGTTCCACAAGCCAAATATGTAATAGACAAGACCTACTCCCTGCTCAGTGAACTGGACTCAACACCCCCTATTCACCGCCCAAGAATATATCTGACTAGTAAGAGTCTTTAAACCTATGTATTGATATCTCTCTGGAAGTGAATCAAGAGGGTGTAAAGCGGCATAAACACAGCAGGGAAAAGCAGCTAAACCCAATTATAAAAATAGATTACTTAAAAAAATACCGCATAAAACAAAGACAGTGAAAGAGAGAGAAATTCGTACAAAATCCGTTCAGGGGCTCTGATGCAACCTGGATTGACCATATCTAGACCCACAGTTGGATGAGACATAAGGCTGGACACTCTTGGGGCTGAGAGGATTGGTGAGGTTGGGTGAGCAAACGCAGACCCTTTAAAGTAATAGTGCGTGGTACCCATGCCATGGGTCCCAAATCTCCAAGTTCAAGGGCATCTTCCTACATCGAAAACATGCCTGGGAAACCCAGAAGATGGTACACCGTGTGATCGGGAAAGGTTTCTAAAACGCACCTCATTTCTCCTCTCCTTGTGCTCGGGTTCGCCATTCCAGCCGCTTCACTAACAATCTCCCTACTTGGAGAATCAGCACCGTTGACCTCCTGTTTCGTACAGGTCACAATTTGTCCTGAGGATGAACGGGAAGAGGGGGAACCAATGAGAGACTAGCTGTAGGTGTTGGGACAGGCACAGGTCACTCTATTTTCCCATCAGGAAGAAGAATGAACCACAGGCTCAACCTGCCCCCCCGGAACCAGAATAGGGCCTGAAGCAATCCTGCGCTTTTGCGGCCAGCTCCCAAAAAAGCGAGTTGACAAATGGAGCTCAGGGGCACTGCAATTCACAAACCTGCAGAGTTCGAAATGATGACTCTCGTCCACAAATATATTGAGGGAAGGCAACGAAGAGGATTTGAAAGCAAGGCAGAATTGCAGGAAACAGATTTCAGGAGGTCGATTCGACTCGCCTTGAAAGCACATGAAAAGCGGCAAAGCGTTGACAATGATGCCCTTGGCCAAAAAGGGCGTATGCGTTTTTTCCTGAATATATTCAGGAAAAAACGCATACGCCCTTTTTCGCCAACCAATCAAGCCGGAAAGGCAAATCGGCGCTACAAAGAAGTCTCGCTTGCCAGCGGTCAAAAGGGCCATGCTGAAAAAAGTGTAAAAACCAGAAATGCAGGACAGGCCATGGAGACACGGGAGCCTTGCAACACTGATGGGCGGGATGGAAATTGCCAACAGCCACTCTGGAGAAGTGTACGCTGCGTCCTGAAACATGGAATAGACACAGCTGAGAGAGCATAGGGCACTTCCACTCATGGGCGTAGAAATCGGGAAACCTAAAAATCAGCACGACACAGGCATCCCAAAGTTTAGTGCTGCTCTGTTTCCAAGAACCTCCACTTCGGTACACCTTAAATATCCCCGGAAAGAGAAAAATGGATAAAGAAGTTGTGGTACTTATGCACAATGGAATATCACTCAGCCATGAAATCAGTGTCATAAGGCTAGTAGCAGCATGATGAGTGGATTTAGGGACGATGACTCTAAGTGAACAGAGTCACACAGCAAAGGACACTTATCTTAAGATATCACTTATAGAGGGAATGTCAACATCGATACACCTGAACTGAATTCCAAAACAGAACAGAGTCACACATTTAGAAAACACACTATGGCTGCTTAACGGGATAGGTGAGGCGGGGTGATGCATAAAACAAGGGTTTGAAATTAGCTCAGATACCGTTCAACAAGCCAAATATGTAATAGACAAGACCTACTCCCTGCTCAGTGAACTGGACTCAACACCCCCTATTCACCGCCCAAGAATATATCTGACTAGTAAGAGTCTTAAAACCTATGTATAGACATCTCTCTGGAAGTGAATCAAGAGGGTGTAAAGCGGCATAAACACAGCAGGGAAAAGCAGCTAAACCCCATTATAAAAATAGATTACTTTAAAAGAAACCCATAAAAAAAAGACAGTGAAAGAGAGAGAAATTATTACAAAATCCGTTCAGGGGCTCTGATGCAACCTGGATTGACCATATCTAGACCCACAGCTGGATGAGACATAAGGCTGGACACTCTTGGGGCTGAGAGGATCGGTGAGGTTGGGTGAGCAAACGCAGACCCTTTAAAGTAGTACTGCGTGGTACCCATGCCATGGGTCCCAAATCTCCAAGTTCAAGGGCATCTTCCTACATCGAAAACATGCATGGGACACCCAGAAGATGGTACACCGTGTGATCGAGAAAGGTTTCTAAAACACACCTCATTTCTCCTCTCCTTGTACTCGGGTTCGCCATTCCAGCCGCTTCACTAACAATCTCCCTACTTGGAGAATCAGCACCGTTGACCTCCTGTTTCGTACAGGTCGCAATTTGTCCTGAGGATGAACGGGAAGCGGGAGAACAAAGGAGAGACTAGCTCTAGCTGTTGGGACAGGCACAGGTCACTCTATTTTCCCATCAGGAAGAAGAATGAACCACAGGCTCAGCCTGCCCCCCGGAACCAGAATAGGGCCTGAGGCAATCCTGCGCTTTTGCGGCCAGCTCCCAAAAAAGCGAGTTGACAAATGGAGCTCAGGGGCACTGCAATTCACAAACCTGCAGAGTTAGAAATGATGACTCTCGTCCACAAATATATTGAGGGAAGGCAACGAAGAGGATTTGAAAGCAAGGCAGAATTGCAGGAAACAGATTTCAGGAGGTAGATTCGACTCGCCTTGAAAGCACATGAAAAGCGGCAAAGCGTTGATAATGATGCCCTTGGCCAAAAAGGGCGTATGCGTTTTTTACTGAATATATTCAGGAAAAAACGCATACGCCCTTTTTGGCCAACCAAGCAAGCCGGAAAGGCAAATCGGCGCTACAAAGAAGTCTCGCTTGCCAGCGATCAAAACGGCCATGCTGAAAAAAGTGTAAAAACCAGAAATGCAGGACAGGCCATGGAGACACGGGAGCCTTGCTACGCTGATGGGCGGGATGGAAATTGCCAACAGCCACTCTGGAGAAGTGTACGCTGCGTCCTGAAACATGGAATAGACACAGCTGAGAGAGCATAGGGCACTTCCACTCATGGGCATAGAAATCGGGAAACCTAAAAATCAGCACGACACAGGCACCCCAAAGTTTAGTGCTGCTCTGTTTCCAAGAACCTCCACTTCGGTACACCTTAAATATCCCCCGAAAGAGAAAAATGGATAAAGAAGTTGTGGTACTTATGCACAATGGAATATCACTCAGCCATGAAATCAGTGTCATAAGGCTAGTAACAGCATGATGAGTGGATTTAGGGACGATGACTCTAAGTGAAGTAAGTCACACAGAAATGGACACTTATCTTAAGATATCACTTATAGAGGGAATGTCAACATCGATACACCTGAACTGAATTCCAAAACAGAACAGAGTCACACATTTAGAAAACACACTATGGCTGCTTAACGGGAAAGGTGAGGCGGGGTGATGCATAAAACAAGAGTTTGAAATTAGCTCAGATGCCGTTCCACAAGCCAAATATGTAATAGACAAGACCTACTCCCTGTTCAGTGAACTGGACTCAACACCCCCTATTCACCGCCCAAGAATATATCTGACTAGGAAGAGTCTTAAAACCTATGTATTGATGTATTGATATGTATTGATATGTACTGATATCTCTCTGGAAGTAAATCAAGAGGGTGTAAAGCGGCATAAACACAGCAGGGAAAAGCAGCTAAACCCCATTATAAAAATAGATTACTTAAAAACAAAAACCCATAAAACAAACACAGTGTAAGAGAGAGAAATTCTTACAAAATCCGTTCAGGGGCTCTGATGCAACCTGGATTGACCATATCTAGACCCACAGCTGGATGAGACATAAGGCTGGACACTCTTGGGGCTGAGAGGATTGGTGAGGTTGGGTGAGCAAACGCAGACCCTTTAAAGTAATACTGCGTGGTACCCATGCCATGGGTCCCAAATCTCCAGGTTCAAGGGCATCTTCCTACATCGAAAACATGCCTGGGAAACCCAGAAGATGGTACACCGTGTGATCGGGAAAGGTTTCTAAAACGCACCTCATTTCTCCTCTCCTTGTGCTCGGGTTCGCCATTTCAGCCGCTTCACTAACAATCTCCCTACTTGGAGAATCAGCACCGTTGACCTCCTGTTTCGTACAGGTCACAATTTGTCCTGAGGATGAACGGGAAGAGCGGGAACCAATGAGAGACTAGCTCTAGGTGTTGGGACAGGCACAGGTCACTCTATTTTCCCATCAGGAAGAAGAATGAACCACAGGTTCACCCTGCCCCCTGGAACCAGAATAGGGCCTGAAGGAATCCTGCGCTTTTGCGGCCAGCTCCCAAAAAAGCGAGGTGACAAATGGAGCTCAGGGGCACTGCAATTCACAAACCTGCAGAGTTCGAAATGATGACTCTCGTCCACAAATATATTGAGGGAAGGCAACGAAGAGGATTTGAAAGCAAAGCAGAATTGCAGGAAACAGATTTCAGGAGGTAGATTCGACTCGCCTTGAAAGCACATGAAAAGCGGCAAAGCGTTGACAATGATGCCCTTGGCCAAAAAGGGCGTATGCGTTGTTTCCTGAATATATTCAGGAAAAAACGCATACGCCCTTTTTGGCCAACCAAGCAAGCCGGAAAGGCAAATCGGCGCTACATAGAAGTCTCGCTTGCCAGAGGTCAAAAGGGCCATGCTGAAAACAGTGTAAAAACCAGAAATGCAGGACAGGCCATGGAGACACGGGAGCCTTGCTACGCTGATCGGCGGGATGGAAATTGCCAACAGCCACTCTGGAGAAGTGTACGCTGCGTCCTGAAACATGGAATAGACACAGCTGAGAGAGCATAGGGCACTTCCACTCATGGGCGTAGAAATCGGGAAACCTAAAAATCAACACGACACAGGCACCCCAAAGTTTAGGGCTGCTCTGTTTCCAAGAACCTCCACTTCGGTACACCTGAAATATCCCAGGAAAGAGAAAAATGGATAAAGAAGTTGTGGTACTTATGCACAATGGAATATCACTCAGCCATGAAATCAGTGTCATAAGGCTAGTAGCAGCATGATGAGTGGATTTAGGGACGATGACTCTAAGTGAAGTAAGTCACACAGAAAAGGACACTTATCCCAAGATATCACTTATAGAGGGAATGTCAACATCGCTACACCTGAACTGAATTCCAAAACAGAACAGAGTCACACAATTAGAAAACACACTATGGCTGCTTAACGGGAAAGGTGAGGCGGGGTGATGCATAAAACAAGGGTTTGAAATTAGCTCACATACCGTTCCACAAGCCAAATATGTAATAGACAAGACCTACTCCCTGCTCAGTGAACTGGACTCAACACCCCCTATTCACCGCCCAAGAATATATCTGACTAGTAAGAGTCTTTAAACCTATGTATTGATATCTCTCTGGAAGTGAATCAAGAGGGTGTAAAGCGGCATAAACACAGCAGGGAAAAGCAGCTAAACCCAATTATAAAAATAGATTACTTTAAAAGAAACCCATAAAAAAAAGACAGTGAAAGAGAGAGAAATTCTTACAAAATCCGTTCAGGGGCTCTGATGCAACCTGGATTGACCATATCTACACCCACAGCTGGATGAGACATAAGGCTGGACACTCTTGGGGCTGAGAGGATTGGTGAGGTTGGGTGAGCAAACGCAGACCCTTTAAAGTAGTACTGCGTGGTACCCATGCCATGGGTCCCAAATCTCCAGGTTCAAGGGCATCTTCCTACATCGAAAACATGCCTGGGAAACCCAGAAGATGGTACACCGTGTGATCGGGAAAGGTTTCTAAAACGCACCTCATTTCTCCTCTCCTTGTGCTCGGGTTCGCCATTCCAGCCGCTTCACTAACAATCTCCCTACTTGGAGAATCAGCACCGTTGACCTCCTGTTTCGTACAGGTCGCAATTTGTCCTGAGGATGAACGGGAAGAGGGGGAACCAATGAGAGACTAGCTCTAGGTGTTGGGACAGGCACAGGTCACTCTATTTTCCCATCAGGAAGAAGAATGAACCACAGGCTCAGCCTGCCCCCCGGAACCAGAATAGGGCCTGAAGCAATCCTGCGCTTTTGCGGCCAGCTCCCAAAAAAGCGAGTTGACAAATGGAGCTCAGGGGCACTGCAATTCACAAACCTGCAGAGTTAGAAATGATGAGTCTCGTCCACAAATATATTGAGGGAAGGCAACGAAGAGGATTTGAAAGCAAGGCAGAATTGCAGGAAACAGATTTCAGGAGGTAGATTCGACTCGCCTTGAAAGCACATGAAAAGCGGCAAAGCGTTGACAATGATGCCCTTGGCCAAAAAGGGCGTATGCGTTTTTTCCTGAATATATTCAGGAAACAACGCATACGCCCTTTTTGGCCAACCAAGCAAGCCGGAAAGGCAAATCGGCGCTACAAAGAAGTCTCGCTTGCCAGCGGTCAAAAGGGCCATGCTGAAAAAAACTGTAAAAACCAGAAATGCAGGACAGGCCATGGAGACACGGGAGCCTTGCTACGCTGATGGGCGGGATGGAAATTGCCAACAGCCACTCTGGAGAAGTGTACGCTGCGTCCTGAAACATGGAATAGACACAGCTGAGAGAGCATAGGGCACTTCCACTCATGGGCGTAGAAATCGGGAAACCTAAAAATCAACAAGACACAGGCACCCCAAACTTTAGGGCTGCTCTGTTTCCAAGAACCTCCACTTCGGTACACCTGAAATATCCCAGGAAAGAGAAAAATGGATAAAGAAGTTGTGGTACTTATGCACAATGGAATATCACTCAGCCATGAAATCAGTGTCATAAGGCTAGTAGCAGCATGATGAGTGGATTTAGGGACGATGACTCTAAGTGAAGTAAGTCACACAGAAAAGGACACTTATCCCAAGATATCACTTATAGAGGGAATGTCAACATCGCTACACCTGAACTGAATTCCAAAACAGAACAGAGTCACACATTTAGAAAACACACTATGGCTGCTTAACGGGAAAGGTGAGACGGGGTGATGCATAAAACAAGCGTTTGAAATTAGCTCAGATGCCGTTCCACAAGCCAAATATGTAATAGACAAGACCTACTCCCTGCTCAGTGAACTGGACTCAACACCCCCTATTCACCGCCCAAGAATATATCTGACTAGGAAGAGTCTTAAAACCTATGTATTGATGTATTGATATGTATTGATATGTACTGATATCTCTCTGGAAGTGAATCAAGAGGGTGTAAAGTGGCATAAACACAGCAGGGAAAAGCAGCTAAACCCCATTATAAAAATAGATTACTTAAAAAAAAAACCCATAAAACAAAGACAGTGTAAGAGAGAGAAATTCTTACAAAATCCGTTCAGGGGCTCTGATGCAACCTGGATTGACCATATCTAGACCCACAGCTGGATGAGACATAAGGCTGGACACTCTTGGGGCTGAGAGGATTGGTGAGGTTGGGTGAGCAAACGCAGACCCTTTAAAGTAATACTGCGTGGTACCCATGCCATGGGTCCCAAATCTCCAGGTTCAAGGGCATCTTCCTACATCGAAAACATGCCTGGGAAACCCAGAAGATGGTACACCGTGTGATCGGGAAAGGTTTCTAAAACGCACCTCATTTCTCCTCTCCTTGTGCTCGGGTTCGCCATTCCAGCCGCTTCACTAACAATCTCCCTACTTGGAGAATCAGCACCGTTGACCTCCTGTTTCGTACAGGTCGCAATTTGTCCTGAGGATGAACGGGAAGAGGGGGAACCAATGAGAGACTAGCTCTAGGTGTTGGGACAGGCACAGGTCACTCTATTTTCCCATCAGGAAGAAGAATGAACCACAGGCTCAGCCTGCCCCCCGGAACCAGAATAGGGCCTGAGGCAATCCTGCGCTTTTGCGGCCAGCTCCCAAAAAAGCGAGTTGACAAATGGAGCTCAGGGGCACTGCAACTCACAAACCTGCAGAGTTAGAAATGATGACTCTCGTCCACAAATATATTGAGGGAAGGCAACGAAGAGGATTTGAAAGCAAGGCAGAATTGCAGGAAACAGATTTCAGGAGGTAGATTGGACTCGCCTGGAAAGCACATGAAAAGCGGCAAAGCGTTGACAATGATGCCCTTGGCCAAAAAGGGCGTTTGCGTTTTTTCCTGAATATATTCAGGAAAAAACGCATACGCCCTTTTTGGCCAACCAAGCAAGCCGGAAAGGCAAATCGGCGCTACAAAGAAGTCTCGCTTGTCAGCGGTCAAAGGGGCCATGCTGAAAAAAGTGTAAAAACCAGAAATGCAGGACAGGCCATGGAGACACGGGAGCCTTGCTACGCTGATGGGCGGGATGGAAATTGCCAACAGCCACTCTGGAGAAGTGTACACTGCGTCCTGAAACATGGAATAGACACAGCTGAGAGAGCATAGGGCACTTCCACTCATGGGCGTAGAAATCGGGAAACCTAAAAATCAACACGACACAGGCACCCCAAAGTTTAGGGCTGCTCTGTTTCCAAGAACCTCCACTTCGGTACACCTTAACTATTCCCCGAAAGAGAAAAATGGATAAAGAAGTTGTGGTACTTATGCACAATGGAATATCACTCAGCCATGAAATCAGTGTCATAAGGCTAGTAGCAGCATGATGAGTGGATTTAGGGACGATGACTCTAAGTGAAGTAAGTCACACAGAAAAGGACACTTATCCTAAGATATCACTTATAGAGGGAATGTCAACATCGCTACACCTGAACTGAATTCCAAAACAGAACAGAGTCACACATTTACAAAACACACTATGGCTGCTTAACGGGAAAGGTGAGGCGGGGCGATGCATAAAATAAGGGTTTGAAATTAGCTCACATACCGTTCCACAAGCCAAATATGTAATAGACAAGACCTACTCCCTGCTCAGTGAACTGGACTCAACACCCCCTATTCACCGCCCAAGAATATATCTGACTAGTAAGAGTCTTTAAACCTATGTATTGATATCGCTCTGGAAGTGAATCAAGAGGGTGTAAAGCGGCATAAACACAGCAGGGAAAAGCAGCTAAACCCAATTATAAAAATAGATTACTTAAAAAAATACCGCATAAAATAAAGACAGTGAAAGAGAGAGAAATTCTTACAAAATCCGTTCAGGGGCTCTGATGCAACCTGGATTGACCATATCTAGACCCACAGCTGGATGAGACATAAGGCTGGACACTCTTGGGGCTGAGAGGATTGGTGAGGTTGGGTGAGCAAACGCAGACCCTTTAAAGTAATACTGCGTGGTACCCATGCCATGGGTCCCAAATCTCCAGGTTCAAGGGCATCTTCCTACATCGAAAACATGCCTGGGAAACCCAGAAGATGGTACACCGTGTGATCGGGAAAGGTTTCTAAAACGCACCTCATTTCTCCTCTCCTTGTGCTCGGGTTCGCCATTCCAGCCGCTTCACTAACAATCTCCCTACTTGGAGAATCAGCACCGTTGACCTCCTGTTTCGTACAGGTCACAATTTGTCCTGAGGATGAACGGGAAGAGGGGGAACCAATGAGAGACTAGCTCTAGCTGTTGGGACAGGCACAGGTCACTCTATTTTCCCATCAGGAAGAAGAATGAACCACAGGCTCGGCCTGCCGCCCGGAACCAGAATAGGGCCTGAAGCAATCCTGCGCTTTTGCGGCCAGCTCCCAAAAAAGCGAGTTGACAAATGGAGCTCAGGGGCACTGCAATTCACAAACCTGCAGAGTTAGAAATGATGACTCTCGTCCACAAATATATTGAGGGAAGGCAACGAAGAGGATTTGAAAGCAAGGCAGAATTGCAGGAAACAGATTTCAGGAGGTAGATTCGACTCGCCTTGAAAGCACATGAAAAGCGGCAAAGCGTTGACAATGATGCCCTTGGCCAAAAGGGCGTATGCGTTTTTTCCTGAATATATTCAGGAAAAAACGCATACGCCCTTTTTGGCCAACCAAGCAAGCCGGAAAGGCAAATCGGCGCTACAAAGAAGTCTCGCTTGCCAGCGGTCAAAAGGGCCATGCTGAAAAAAGTGTAAAAACCAGAAATGCAGGACAGGCCATGGAGACACGGGAGCCTTGCTACGCTGATGGGCGGGATGGAAATTGCCAACAGCCACTCTGGAGAAGTGTACGCTGCGTCCTGAAACATGGAATAGACACAGCTGAGAGAGCATAGGGCACTTCCACTCATGGGCGTAGAAATCGGGAAACCTAAAAATCAGCACGACACAGGCACCCCAAAGTTTAGTGCTGCTCTGTTTCCAAGAACCTCCACTTCGGTACACCTTAAATATCCCAGGAAAGAGAAAAATGGATAAAGAAGTTGTGGTACTTATGCACAATGGAATATCACTCAGCCATGAAATCAGTGTCATAAGGCTAGTAGCAGCATGATGAGTGGATTTAGGGACGATGACTCTAAGTGAAGTAAGTCACACAGAAATGGACACTTATCTTAAGATATCACTTATAGAGGGAATGTCAACATCGATACACCTGAACTGAATTCCAAAACAGAACAGAGTCACACATTTAGAAAACACACTATGGCTGCTTAACGGGAAAGGTGAGACGGGGTGATGCATAAAACAAGCGTTTGAAATTAGCTCAGATGCCGTTCCACAAGCCAAATATGTAATAGACAAGACCTACTCCCTGCTCAGTGAACTGGACTCAACACCCCCTATTCACCGCCCAAGAATATATCTGACTAGGAAGAGTCTTAAAACCTATGTATTGATGTATTGATATGTATTGATATGTACTGATATCTCTCTGGAAGTGAATCAAGAGGGTGTAAAGCGGCATAAACACAGCAGGGAAAAGCAGCTAAACCCCATTATAAAAATAGATTACTTAAAAAAAAAACCCATAAAACAAAGACAGTGTAAGAGAGAGAAATTCTTACAAAATCCGTTCAGGGGCTCTGATGCAACCTGGATTGACCATATCTAGACCCACAGCTGGATGAGACATAAGGCTGGACACTCTTGGGGCTGAGAGGATTGGTGAGGTTGGGTGAGCAAACGCAGACCCTTTAAAGTAATACTGCGTGGTACCCATGCCATGGGTCCCAAATCTCCAGGTTCAAGGGCATCTTCCTACATCGAAAACATGCCTGGGAAACCCAGAAGATGGTACACCGTGTGATCGGGAAAGGTTTCTAAAACGCACCTCATTTCTCCTCTCCTTGTGCTCGGGTTCGCCATTCCAGCCGCTTCACTAACAATCTCCCTACTTGGAGAATCAGCACCGTTGACCTCCTGTTTCGTACAGGTCGCAATTTGTCCTGAGGATGAACGGGAAGAGGGGGAACCAATGAGAGACTAGCTCTAGGTGTTGGGACAGGCACAGGTCACTCTATTTTCCCATCAGGAAGAAGAATGAACCACAGGCTCAGCCTGCCCCCCGGAACCAGAATAGGGCCTGAGGCAATCCTGCGCTTTTGCGGCCAGCTCCCAAAAAAGCGAGTTGACAAATGGAGCTCAGGGGCACTGCAACTCACAAACCTGCAGAGTTAGAAATGATGACTCTCGTCCACAAATATATTGAGGGAAGGCAACGAAGAGGATTTGAAAGCAAGGCAGAATTGCAGGAAACAGATTTCAGGAGGTAGATTCGACTCGCCTTGAAAGCACATGAAAAGCGGCAAAGCGTTGACAATGATGCCCTTGGCCAAAAGGGCGTTTGCGTTTTTTCCTGAATATATTCAGGAAAAAACGCATACGCCCTTTTTGGCCAACCAAGCAAGCCGGAAAGGCAAATCGGCGCTACAAAGAAGTCTCGCTTGCCAGCGGTCAAAGGGGCCATGCTGAAAAAAGTGTAAAAGCCAGAAATGCAGGACAGGCCATGGAGACACGGGAGCCTTGCTACGCTGATGGGCGGGATGGAAATTGCCAACAGCCACTCTGGAGAAGTGTACGCTGCGTCCTGAAACATGGAATAGACACAGCTGAGAGAGCATAGGGCACTTCCACTCATGGGCGTAGAAATCGGGAAACCTAAAAATCAACACGACACAGGCACCCCAAAGTTTAGGGCTGCTCTGTTTCCAAGAACCTCCACTTCGGTACACCTGAAATATCCCCGGAAAGAGAAAAATGGATAAAGAAGTTGTGGTACTTATGCACAATGGAATATCACTCAGCCATGAAATCAGTGTCATAAGGCTAGTAGCAGCATGATGAGTGGATTTAGGGACGATGAGTCTAAGTGAAGTAAGTCACACAGAAAAGGACACTTATCCCAAGATATCACTTATAGAGGGAATGTCAACATCGCTACACCTGAACTGAATTCCAAAACAGAACAGAGTCACACAATTAGAAAACACACTATGGCTGCTTAACGGGAAAGGTGAGGCGGGGTGATGCATAAAACAAGGGTTTGAAATTAGCTCACATACCGTTCCACAAGCCAAATATGTAATAGACAAGACCTACTCCCTGCTCAGTGAACTGGACTCAACACCCCCTATTCACCGCCCAAGAATATATCTGACTAGTAAGAGTCTTTAAACCTATGTATTGATATCTCTCTGGAAGTGAATCAAGAGGGTGTAAAGCGGCATAAACACAGCAGGGAAAAGCAGCTAAACCCCATTATAAAAATAGATTACTTAAAAACAAAAACCCATAAAACAAACACAGTGTAAGAGAGAGAAATTCTTACAAAATCCGTTCAGGGGCTCTGATGCAACCTGGATTGACCATATCTAGACCCACAGCTGGATGAGACATAAGGCTGGACACTCTTGGGGCTGAGAGGATTGGTGAGGTTGGGTGAGCAAACGCAGACCCTTTAAAGTAATACTGCGTGGTACCCATGCCATGGGTCCCAAATCTCCAGGTTCAAGGGCATCTTCCTACATCGAAAACATGCCTGGGAAACCCAGAAGATGGTACACCGTGTGATCGGGAAAGGTTTCTAAAACGCACCTCATTTCTCCTCTCCTTGTGCTCGGGTTCGCCATTCCAGCCGCTTCACTAACAATCTCCCTACTTGGAGAATCAGCACCGTTGACCTCCTGTTTCGTACAGGTCGCAATTTGTCCTGAGGATGAACGGGAAGAGGGGGAACCAATGAGAGACTAGCTCTAGGTGTTGGGACAGGCACAGGTCACTCTATTTTCCCATCAGGAAGAAGAATGAACCACAGGCTCAGCCTGCCCCCCGGAACCAGAATAGGGCCTGAGGCAATCCTGCGCTTTTGCGGCCAGCTCCCAAAAAAGCGAGTTGACAAATGGAGCTCAGGGGCACTGCAACTCACAAACCTGCAGAGTTAGAAATGATGACTCTCGTCCACAAATATATTGAGGGAAGGCAACGAAGAGGATTTGAAAGCAAGGCAGAATTGCAGGAAACAGATTTCAGGAGGTAGATTGGACTCGCCTGGAAAGCACATGAAAAGCGGCAAAGCGTTGACAATGATGCCCTTGGCCAAAAAGGGCGTTTGCGTTTTTTCCTGAATATATTCAGGAAAAAACGCATACGCCCTTTTTGGCCAACCAAGCAAGCCGGAAAGGCAAATCGGCGCTACAAAGAAGTCTCGCTTGCCAGAGGTCAAAAGGGCCATGCTGAAAACAGTGTAAAAACCAGAAATGCAGGACAGGCCATGGAGACACGGGAGCCTTGCTACGCTGATCTGCGGGATGGAAATTGCCAACAGACACTCTGGAGAAGTGTACGCTGCGTCCTGAAACATGGAATAGACACAGCTGAGAGAGCATAGGGCACTTCCACTCATGGGCGTAGAAATCGGGAAACCTAAAAATCAACACGACACAGGCACCCCAAAGTTTAGGGCTGCTCTGTTTCCAAGAACCTCCACTTCGGTACACCTGAAATATCCCAGGAAACAGAAAAATGGATAAAGAAGTTGTGGTACTTATGCACAATGGAATATCACTCAGCCATGAAATCAGTGTCATAAGGCTAGTAGCAGCATGATGAGTGGATTTAGGGACGATGAGTCTAAGTGAAGTAAGTCACACAGAAAAGGACACTTATCCTACGATATCACTTATAGAGGAAATGTCAACATCGATACACCTGAACTGAATTCCAAAACAGAACAGAGTCACACATTTAGAAAACACACTATGGCTGCTTAACGGGAAAGGTGAGGCGGGGTGATGCCTAAAACAAGGGTTTGAAATTAGCTCACATACCGTTCCACAAGCCAAATATGTAATAGACAAGACCTACTCCCTGCTCAGTGAACTGGACTCAACACCCCCTATTCACCGCCCAAGAATATATCTGACTAGTAAGAGTCTTTAAACCTATGTATTGATATCTCTCTGGAAGTGAATCAAGAGGGTGTAAAGCGGCATAAACACAGCAGGGAAAAGCAGCTAAACCCAATTATAAAAATAGATTACTTAAAAAAATACCGCATAAAACAAAGACAGTGAAAGAGAGAGAAATTCTTACAAAATCCGTTCAGGGGCTCTGATGCAACCTGGATTGACCATATCTAGACCCACAGCTGGATGAGACATAAGGCTGGACACTCTTGGGGCTGAGAGGATTGGTGAGGTTGGGTGAGCAAACGCAGACCCTTTAAAGTAATACTGCGTGGTACCCATGCCATGGGTCCCAAATCTCCAGGTTCAAGGGCATCTTCCTACATCGAAAACATGCCTGGGAAACCCAGAAGATGGTACACCGTGTGATCGGGAAAGGTTTCTAAAACGCACCTCATTTCTCCTCTCCTTGTGCTCGGGTTCGCCATTCCAGCCGCTTCACTAACAATCTCCCTACTTGGAGAATCAGCACCGTTGACCTCCTGTTTCGTACAGGTCGCAATTTGTCCTGAGGATGAACGGGAAGAGGGGGAACCAATGAGAGACTAGCTCTAGGTGTTGGGACAGGCACAGGTCACTCTATTTTCCCATCAGGAAGAAGAATGAACCACAGGCTCAGCCTGCCCCCCGGGACCAGAATAGGGCCTGAAGCAATCCTGCGCATTTGCGGCCAGCTCCCAAAAAAGCGAGTTGACAAATGGAGCTCAGGGGCACTGCAATTCACAAACCTGCAGAGTTAGAAATGATGACTCTCGTCCACAAATATATTGAGGGAAGGCAACGAAGAGGATTTGAAAGCAAGGCAGAATTGCAGGAAACAGATTTCAGGAGGTAGATTCGACTCGCCTTGAAAGCACATGAAAAGCGGCAAAGCGTTGACAATGATGCCCTTGGCCAAAAAGGGCGTATGCGTTTTTTCCTGAATATATTCAGGAAAAAACGTATACGCCCTTTTTGGCCAACCAAGCAAGCCGGAAAGGCAAATCGGCGCTACAAAGAAGTCTCGCTTGCCAGCGGTCAAAAGGGCCATGCTGAAAAAAGTGTAAAAACCAGAAATGCAGGACAGGCCATGGAGACACGGGAGCCTTGCTACGCTGATGGGTGGGATGGAAATTGCCAACAGCCACTCTGGAGAAGTGTACGCTGCGTCCTGAAACATGGAATAGACACAGCTGAGAGAGCATAGGGCACTTCAACTCATGGGCATAGAAATCGGGAAACCTAAAAATCAGCACGACACAGGCACCCCAAAGTTTAGTGCTGCTCTGTTTCCAAGAACCTCCACTTCGGTACACCTTAAATATCCCCGGAAAGAGAAAAATGGATAAAGAAGTTGTGGTACTTATGCACAATGGAATATCACTCAGCCATGAAATCAGTGTCATAAGGCTAGTAGCAGCATGATGAGTGGATTTAGGGACGATGACTCTAAGTGAAGTAAGTCACACAGAAAAGGACGCTTATCCTAAGATATCACTGATAGAGGGAATGTCAACATCGCTACACCTGAACTGAATTCCAAAACAGAACAGAGTCACACATTTAGAAAACACACTATGGCTGCTTAACGGGAAAGGTGAGACGGGGTGATGCATAAAACAAGCGTTTGAAATTAGCTCAGATGCCGTTCCACAAGCCAAATATGTAATAGACAAACCTACTCCCTGCTCAGTGAACTGGACTCAACACCCCCTATTCACCGCCCAAGAATATATCTGACTAGGAAGAGTCTTAAAACCTATGTATTGATGTATTGATATGTATTGATATGTACTGATATCTCTCTGGAAGTGAATCAAGAGGGTGTAAAGCGGCATAAACACAGCAGGGAAAAGCAGCTAAACCCCATTATAAAAATAGATTACTTAAAAAAAAAACCCATAAAACACAGACAGTGTAAGAGAGAGAAATTCTTACAAAATCCGTTCAGGGGCTCTGATGCAACCTGGATTGACCATATCTAGACCCACAGCTGGATGAGACATAAGGCTGGACACTCTTGGGGCTGAGAGGATTGGTGAGGTTGGGTGAGCAAACGCAGACCCTTTAAAGTAATACTGCGTGGTACCCATGCCATGGGTCCCAAATCTCCAGGTTCAAGGGCATCTTCCTACATCGAAAACATGCCTGGGAAACCCAGAAGATGGTACACCGTGTGATCGGGAAAGGTTTCTGAAACGCACCTCATTTCTCCTCTCCTTGTGCTCGGGTTCGCCATTCCAGCCGCTTCACTAACAATCTCCCTACTTGGAGAATCAGCACCGTTGACCTCCTGTTTCGTACAGGTCGCAATTTGTCCTGAGGATGAACGGGAAGAGGGGGAACCAATGAGAGACTAGCTCTAGGTGTTGGGACAGGCACAGGTCACTCTATATTCCCATCAGGAAGAAGAATGAACCACAGGCTCAGCCTGCCCCCCGGAACCAGAATAGGGCCTGAAGCAATCCTGCGCTTTTGCGGCCAGCTCCCTAAAAAGCGAGCTGCCAAATGGAGCTCAGGGGCACTGCAATTCACAAACCTGCAGAGTTATAAATGATAACTCTCGTCCACAAATATATTGAGGGTAGGCAAGGAAGAGGATTTGAAAGTAAGGTAGAATTGCAGGAAATTCATATAGTTTATAAGTTATATGTTTTTATACATTTGACATACATTAGTATATGTATGTTAGCACCATAATCCTAATTTATCCATCCTCCCATATTTCATTTTGGTTAACCTTTAGTTTGTTTTTTTAGTCTGTGAGTGTCTTTTTCTGTGGAAATATGTTCATTTGTAGCTATCTTAGGATATCTTGTATAAATGATATCATAGGATATTTGTCATTCCCTTTTGACTTACTTAACCTAATATGATTATTTCTAGGCTCATCTGTAGTCCTGAAAATGGCACTGTTCATTTTTTTCCCAAGGCTACTATTCCATTCTGTACATATACCACTTCTTCTTTGTCCATTCATCAGTTTATGGACCTTTGTTTTGCTTCCATGTCTTGGTTATTTCAATATTGCTACAGTGCACATTTGCCTGCCTCTGTCTTTCTGATGCTGGTGGTCTTAGGTTATAGGGCCAAAAGGTGCCCTGCCACATCATCTGGTAGCTCAATTTTCACCTTTTACAGCAGCTCCATTCAGTTTTCGTTAGTGATGTTACCACTTTACATCCCACCAGCAGCTAGAAGGTACACAGTTCTCTAAAACCCCTTCAGCATTTATAGTTTGTAGACTTTTTGCTGATGGTCATTTGACTGGTGTGAGCTGAAACCTTTTTGGAGGTTGGATTTGCATGTGGCTAATAATTCCTTATACTGAGCTTTAGGTATATCCTTTTTTTTTCTTTTCCTTTTTTTTTAAAGAGTGAGTACAACTTCCCTCTTCATATTGACTTCTTGAAAAATTTGTCATGTGTTGAATTTTTTTGCCTATTCCCTACCCCAGGGCATTTTTTGAGGACAGGTGTCATTTTCAGCCCTGCAGTCCTTGTGACTATTAAGCAACCATTAGCACTGGATTTAAAGCTGCTGTTGTGGGAAAAAGCCACAGGGCGGCAGCATTATTACGTTCTCAACTCTTGTTACTAGGGCAACAGAGTCTTCCTGAAGGTAGTGTTACGAGGTTGTAAATTAGAGTGGAATGTGCTGGGACAAGCCCCCAGATTTCAGGAGGTAGATTCGAATCACCTTTAAAGCACATGAAAAGCGGCAAAACGTCGACAATGATGCACTTGGCCAAAAAGGGCGTATGCGTTTTTTCCTGAATATGTTCAGGAAAAAACGCATACGCCCTTTTTGGCCAACCAAGCAAGCCGGAAATGCAAATCAGCACTACAAACAAGTCTCATTTCCCATCGGTCAAAAGGGCCATCCTAAAAAATGTAAAAAACAGAAATGCAGGACAGGCAAGGGAGAAAAGGGAGCCTTGTTACACGGATGGGCGGGATGTAAATTGGCAAGGGTCACTCTGGAGAAGTGTATGGTGTTTCCTAAAACATCTAAAAAAGATAGCATAGGGCACTTCCACTCATGGGCGTATAAATTAGGAAAACTAAAAATCAACAATACACAGGCACCCCAAAGTTTAGGGCTGCTCTGTTTACAAGAACCTCCACTTCGGTACACCTTAAATATCCCAGGAAAGAGAAAAATGGATAAAGAAGTTGTGGTACTTATGTAGAATGGAATATCACTCAGCCATGAAATCAATGTCATAAGGTTAGTACCAGCATGATGAGTGGATTTAGGTACGATGTTTCTAAGTGAAATAAATCACACAGAAAAAGACACTTATCCTAAGATATCACTTATAGAGGGAATGTAAAAATCGCTACACATGACCTGAATTACAAAACAGAACAGAGTCGCACATTTAGAAAACACACTATGGCTTCTTAACAGGAAAGGTGAGGTGGGGTGAGGCAAAAAACAAGGGTTTGATATTAGCAGACACCGTTCCATAAACCAAATATGTAACCGACAAGAACTACTCCTTGCTCAGTGAACTGGACTCAACACCCCCTATTCACCGCACAAGAATATATCTGACTAGTAAGAATCTTAAAACCTATGTATTGATATCTCTCTGTAAGTGAATCAAGTGGGTGAAAAACGGCATAAACACAGCAGGAAAAAGGAGCTAAACCCCATTATAAAAATACATTCCAAAAAAAAAAAAAAACAAGGACATTGAAAGAAAGAGAAATTCTTACAAAGTTCGTTCAGTGGCTGTGAAGCAACCTGGATTGACCATATCGAGTCCCACAGCTGAATGAGACATAATGCTGGACACTCTTAGGGCTGAGAGGATTGGTGAGTTTGGGTGAGCAAACGCAGACCCTTTAAAGTAATACTGCGTGGTACCCATTCCATGGGTCCCAAATCTCCAGTTTAAGGGCATCTTCCTACAGTGAAAACTGTATGGGAAACAGTTTTCCCATGCATGGGAAACCCAGAAGATGGTACACCGTGTGATCGGGAAAGGTTTCTAAAACGCACCTCATTTCTCATCTCCTGGTGCTTGGTTTTGCCTTTCCAGCCGCTTTACTAACAATCTCCCCCTTGGAGAATCAGCACCTTTAGCCTCCTGTTTCGAACTGTTTGCAATTTGTCCGGAGAATTAACGGGAAGAGGGGGAACCAATGAGAGACTAGCTCTAGATGTTGGGACATGCACATGTCACTCTAATTTCCCATCAGGAAAAAGAATGAACCACAGGCTCAGCCTGCCCCCCGGAACCAGAATAGGGCCTGAAGCAATCCTGTGCTTTTGCGGCCTGCTCCCAAAAAAGCGACTTGGAAAATGGAGCTCAGGAGCATGGCAATTCACAAATCTGCCGAGTTATAAATGATAACTCTCGTCTAAAAATGTATTGAGGTAAGGCAACCAAGAGGATTTCAAAGCAAGACAGAATTGCAGGAAACAGATTTTAACAGGTAGATTGGACTCGCCTTTAAAGCACATGAAAATCCGCAGAACTTCGACAATGATGCAGTTGGCCAAAAAGGGCGTCTGCGTTTTTTCCTGAATATATTCCGGAAAAAACGCAGACGTCCTTTTTGGCCAACTAAACAAGAAGACAATGCAAATCAGCAATACAAAAATGTCTCACTTCGCATTGGTCAAAAGGCCCATCCTGAAAAAGTGTAAAAAGCAGAAATGCAGGACAGGCCATGGAAAAAAGGGAGCCTTGTTACGCTGATGGGCGGGATGTAAATTGCCACCGGCCACTCTTGAGAAGTGTATGCTGTATCCTAAAACATCTAAAAAACAGAGCTACAGAGCATACAGCACTTCCCCTCATGGGCGTATATCTTGGGAAAACCAACAAATCGACAGGACACAGGCACCCCAAAGTTTAGGGCTGCTTTGTTTAGAAATGCCTCGATTTGGGTACAACTTACATGTCCTTGGAAGGAAAAAATGGATAAAGAAGATGTGGTACTTATGTACAATGGGATATTACTCAGCAATTACATCAATGAAATAAGGCCAGTGGCAGCAACTCGTCAAGACTGAGGTACGATCATTCTAAGTGCCATAAGTCAGACATAAAAAGAGACTTATCATAAGGTATCACTTAGAGATAGTATCTAAAAATGTCTACACATGAACGCAATTACAAAACAGAAACGGAGTCACACATTTAGAAAACACACTTATGGCTGCTAAAGGAGAAAGGTGGGGTGGGGTGATGCGTAAACCAGGAGGTTGAAATTAGCATAGATACGGTTCCATAAACAAAATAGGTATTCGACAGGACCTACTCTATAGCTCAAAGAGCTGGACTCAGCACACTGCTGTCACCGGAAAAGGATATATAAGACTGGTAAGAATCTGTAAAAGAATTTATTGATGTCTCTCTTTAAGTGAATCAAGTGGATAGATGTAGAGCAGGAAGAAACACAGTATTGAAAATCAGCTATACCCCATTATAAAATTAAATAACAAGAACAAAATAAAGACAGTGAGAGAGAGAGAAATTCTTACAAAATTTGTTCAAGGGCTGTGATGCAACCTGGACTGACCACATGTAGACACAGAGCTGGATGGGACCTAAGGCTCTACACTCGTTGGTCTGAGAGGCTTCGTGAGGATGGGACAGCAAATGCAGCACTTTTAGAGTAATACTGCCTGGCCCCCATTCCATGGGTCCCATATCTCCAGGTGCAGGGGATCCTTCCTACAGCTAAAACATGCATGGCACATCCAGAGGATGGTACACCGTCTGATCGGGAAGAGTTTGGAAAAGTCACCTCATCTCCATGTCTCCTGGTATTCGGGTTCCCCACCTCCTTTCCTTAGAGTCTCCCCACTTTGGGAAGGCAGCACACTCAACAGCCGGTTTTGCACAGCTTGGAATTTTCCGGTGAAGAAGGGGAATGGGGGGATGGAATGAGACACAAGCCTTAGATGTTTGGACAGGCATATGCCACTCTAGTTTCCTACCTGGAAGAAGAATTTCCCTATCCTTCAGGTGCCCCAGTAACTGGAATGGGTCTGTAGAAATCCTGCCCCTTTGTGTCTGCTTCCCTAAACAAGTTGAAAACCGGTGCTCAGGGGCACTGCAATTCACAAACATGCAGGGTTGTAACTGACACCTCTAATGGAGTCATTTCTTGAGCCAAGTATTCGTAAAGGCCTTGTAAGCAAGGCAGAATTGCAGGAAAGGGATTTCAAGAGGTAGTTTGCACTCGTCATTAAAGCACACGCAAAGCTGCTGAACATCGCCAATGATGCAGTTTGCCAAAAAGGCCGTATGCGTTATTCCTTAATATATTCAGGAAAAACCCTTACTCCATTTTTGGCCAACAAAACAGGCGGGCAATGTAAATTAATACTACAAAGAGCTGTCGCTTCGCACCAGTCGGAATGGCCAACCTCACAAACTGTAAAACCTGAAATGCAGGACAGGGCATGGAGAAAAGGGAACCCTGACAAGCTGATGGTGGGAATGTAAATTGCTAACAGACACTCTGGAGAAGTGGGTGGTGATTCCTTAAAAATCTAAAAACCAGAGCTTCAGAGCATATGGCGCTTCCACTCCTGGGCCTGTATCTTGGAATAAACGTAAATTGACAGGACCCAGGCACTCTAAAATTTATGCAGCCCTGTTTACAAGAGCCTCTACTCGGAAGCTACCTAAAAGTCCTTGGAAGGAAGAATGGATAAAGAAATTATGGTAGATATGTACAATGGAATATTACTCAGCCATGAAATGAATGAAATAAGGCCATTTAGGGCCACTCAGAAGGACCTACATACATTCATACTAAGTGTCATAAATCAGACAATGAAAAATATCATATGATATTACTTATTGGTGGAATCTAAAAATTGATAGAAAAGTACTATCTTACAACACAGAAACAGAGTCCCAGACTTAGAACACAAACTTATGGTTACCAAACTGGAAAGGTGTGTTGGAGGCATAAATCATGAGGTTGGAGTTAGTATATACATATTTACAGAGAGAAAACTTGTAATCAACATGGACCTGCTGTAGAGCACTTGGAACTCTTCTCAACACCCTTTGGTAACCTCAATGGGAAAATAATTCTAAAAAGAATATATAGTCATCTCTGTATAAATGAATCATGTTGGTGTATGTCAAAAATGAACACAACATGATAAATCAACTATATACTCCATTATAAATTTAAAATTAAATTAAAGAAAAGAAAAATGATCACTAAATTTGTTTAGTCACAGTGAACGTACTAGTGTCACATCCCTGGACACAGACACAATTTGGTCCCAAGGCTGGACTGTTGTGGGCCTGAGGACCTCGGGAGGATATGCCAGCTAATTCGCCCCCCTTGAACATGTAGTACCTGGTCCCCTCTGCATGGGATCACTATCTCCAGATCTAAGCGTGCCCTCATACTACTAAACCAACCCTCTGACACCCAAAGGATGGTGGACTCTCTGGGCTGGATGACATTTGGAAAATCACCTGCTCTCAACATATCCTGGTGTTTGGGTTCCGACCTCCCGACTCCTTCATAAGGGTCATCCCACTCTACAAGACAGCACCCTCAACAGGTGATTTTGCAGGGGTTTATACTTGTTCGGGGGATGAAGGGTAAGGGGGAAGAAGGAATGGGACAGAAGCCCTTACATGTTTGGTCAGGCACATTCCACTCTAATTTAAAACCCAAGAACAGGACTTGCCCTACATCTAAGCTTGTGTCAGTAACCAGAGAGGGACAGTAGAAATCCTGCCGCCTTCTGTTTCCCATAACAACAATTCTAAAACTGGACTTTATACGCACTTCATATTCACAATGCCTGGGGAGCTGTAAATGACAGCAGCCCTCAAAAAATGTCTTGGGGTAGGTAATCGAAATAGACTTCAAAACAAGGCAACTTTTCAATAACCCTTTTTCAAGGGGTAAATTTTACTGACACTGTTCAAAAAAAAAAAGCACATATGAAGATGCTCACCATTGCTTTATGTTAGACAAATGCAAATCAGATGTACAAAGAAGTATCACCTGGAACCACTCAGAATAGTCATCATCACAATGTCTACAAACAAGAAATGCTTCAAAGGGTGTGGAAAAATGAGAAACCTACTACTTATTTTTTTTTAATCTGCGTTGGGTCTTCGTTGCTGCGCGTGGCTTTTCTATAGTTGCAGCAAGCGGGGGCTACTCATCGTTGTGGTACGAAGCCTTCTCTTTGTGGTGGCTTCTCTTGTTGTGGAGCACAGGCTCTAGGCACACAGGCTTCAGTAGTTGTGGCTCGTGGGCTCTAGAGTGCAGACTGAGTAGTTGTGGTGCACGGGCTTACTTGTTCTGTGGCATGTGAGATCTTCCCAGGCCAGGGCTCGAACCTGTGTCCCCTGAACTGGCAGGCAGATTCTTAACCACTGGGCCACCAATTCTATGCTATCGGTGGCAATGTCAATTGGTAACAGGCACTATGGAGCACAGAATGGAGGTTACCAGAGTAAGGGGAGGTGGGAGGGATAAATTGGAAATTGGGATTGACATATACACACCACTGTATATAAAAGAGATAACAAATAAGGGCTTACTGTATAGCACAGGGAACTCTACTCAGTACTCTGTAATGACCTGTATGGGAAAGGAATCCAAAAAGGATTGGATATATGCATAACTGCTTCACTGTGCTGTGCAGCAGAAAGTAACACAACATTGTAAATCAACTATACTCCAAAAAAATTGAAATTGAAATGAAATGAAATAAAATAAAATAAAATAGAGCTACCAGATGATCCAGCAAGTTCACTCCTGTGCGCATATCTGGAGGAAAGCATAAATCGAAAAGACACATCTTCCCCAATGTTCACTGCAACACTCTTTACAATAGCGAAGACATGGAAGCAACCAAAATGTCCATCAACATATGAATATAGGTAAAGAATATGTGATACATATATATAATGGAATATGACTCAGCCATAAAATAGAAGAAAATAATGCCAATTGCAGTAACATGGATGGACCTAGAGATGATTGTACTAAGTGAAGTAAGTCAGACAGAGTAAGACAAATATTGTATGATATCACTTCTAGGTGGAAGCTAAAAATTGATACAAATGAACTAACTTACAAAACAGAGGCAGACTCACAGACTTGGAAAACAAACTTATGGTTACCAAAGGGGAAAGGTGGGGGGTAGGGATAAATCAGGAACTTGGGGTAAACATACGAATACTACTATATACAACAGATAAGCAACAAGGACCTACTGTATAGCACAGGGAGCTCTACTCAGTATTCTGGGAATACCTTTATCAGAAAAGAATATGAAAAAGAATGAATATATGCATATGTGTAACTGAATCACTTGCTGTGCAGCTGAAATGAACACAACATTGTAAATCAACTATACTCCAATAAAATTTAAATTACAAAATAAAGAAAATCACCTATATTTCAAAAGAAAAAATAAGAATTCCCATCTATTTATATGGCTTGATAGCTTACTTTTTTAGTGCTCAATATTATCCCATTCCCAGAATATATTAATACTATATCATTTCATTCACCTATTGGAGGACACCTTAGTTTCATTCACATTTTGGCAATATTGAATTAGGTGCTATAAATATCCATATGCAGGTTTTCCTCTGGAAGTATGTTTTAAACTACTTTCAGTAAATATCCATGAGAACACATGCCGGATTGTACAGTAAGGGAATGTTCAATATTATAGCAAGTGTCAATCAGACTACCAAAGTAGCTGTATTATTTTTCATTTCCACCAATGACAAATGACATTTCCTATTGTTCCACATCTCCTACAGAATTTGTTCTTGTCATTGTTCACATTTTAGCCATTCTAAGTGTTACATAGTGGTATGTAATTGTATTTTTAATTTGCTTTTTCATGGCAGCATGTAATCTGGATTATTCTTCTGTATACTTATATGCATATTTTCTTTGGTGAGGTGTCCATAAAGTATGTTGGTCCACATTTTATTTAGGTTGCTTTCATTTTTTTCTACCCAATCTGTATTTGTTTTATTTATTTTCGTGCCTTATTGCATTAACAAGGACTTGGAGTAAAATATGGAAAAGGAGTCATGAAAGGGGACGTCCTTGCTTTTACCTGAACTTAGTGGAAAAGCTTCATGTTTTTGACCATTAATCATGATGTAAGATAAAAGTTTCCTGTAAATCTTTGTTATCAACTTGAGAAAGCTCCAGTCTATTTCTTTAACTGAGAGTTTTTATGAAGAATGGGTGTTAGATTTTTTCAAAGGTCTTCTGAATCTACTGATATGCTAATGATTGTCTTTAAGGTGTTGATATGATGGATATAATTATTTGATTTTAGAATGTTGAACCAGCCTTTCATACCTGGGATTATTCCCTCTCATTCATGATATAAAATTCTCTCAAAATATTGTTGGATTCGATTTGGTAACATTTTGTTGAGGATTTTTGCATTGATGTTCCTGAGAGATATTGGTCAGTTTTCTTTACTATTCATATGTTCCTCTAAGTTTGGATGTTGTGGATTTAGTGTCAGACATTCAACTGGGGAGATTCTCAGTCATTTTTAAAAACTATTTTCTGTTCTTTGTTATCTTTATTCTCCTCCTGCTATACCCATTACGTATAGGTCACAGCATTTTTCATTGTTCCACAATTATTGATTACTCTCTTCTGTTGATTTCCTTCCTGCCCATTTTCTCTTTTCTTTTGAGATTTAAAGGTTTCTCTTGATATGTCTTCAAGCTCACAGATATTTCTCCTCAGCCAGCTCTTTGACTGCTAAAACAAAATATGAGAGACTTGGTATTTTATAAACAACAGAATATTTTTGTTTTCTCATAATTGCTGAGGCTGAAAAGTTCAAGAACAAGTAACCAGGGGCTTCCCTGGAGGTGCAGTGGTTAAGAATCTGCCTACCAATAAAGGGGACAAGGGTTCGAGCCCTGGTCTGGGAAGATCCCACATGCCATGGAACAACTAAGCCCGTGCACCACAAATACTGAACCTGTGCTCTAGAGTCCACAGGCCACAACTACTGAGCCCGTGAGCCACAACTACTGAAACCCACACGCCTAGAGCCCATGCTCCGCAACAAGAGAAGCCACCCAATGAGAAGCCCGCGCACCGCACCAAAGACCCAACACAGCCAAAAATTAATTAATTAATTATCTAATTAATTTAAAAAAAAAAGAACAAGTTGCCAGCTGACTTAGTGTCTGGCGAGGGACCAATTTCTGGTTCATAATATGGGTCTTCTCGCTCGGCAATGAAATCATGGAATGGGCATAAGATCTTCTGTGTGCTACATTTATTAGGTCACTAATCCCATGTTTGAGGTCTCTGGCCTCATGACCTAATCACCTCCCAAAAGCCCCACCTCCTAATACCATCAACATGGGAGCTGGGTTTCAAAATTTTAAAATTAGAGGTACAAAATATTTACAACATAACAGGGACCACAGAGTTAACTGATTTTTCCTTTCATGTTAAAGGTTTGCACACTTATATTTATTATATAATCCCAAAACCCTTGTTTTTTTTTTAAGATTCTTTTTCCGTATACGCCAGTACAGACCATTGAGTAGAGTTCCCTGTGCTATAAAGCAGGTCTTTATCAATACTTACCTATTTTATATATAGTAGTGTGTATAAGTCAGTCCCAATCTCCCAATTTATCCTTTCCCCACTTATCCCCTGGTAACCATAAGTTTGTTTTCTATATCCATGACTGTATTTCTGTTGTGTAAATAAGTTCATTTGTACCTTTTTTTTCTTTTTTAGATTCCTCATATAAGCAATATCATATGATATCTGTCTTTCTGTGTCTGACTTGCTTCACTCAGTATAACAATCTCTAGGTCCATCCATGTTGCTACAAAACCCTTAATTGTTAAGGATAACTCTCAATTTCTTCCAGTATCATCAGCAATTCTTTCTGGCAGACACTTTTTAAACAGGGATATGGAGACCAAGGCTCCTGACCTGCAAACAAACAAAACATCATTCATATAGTGAAAACTTTGCAAATCGAAGGATGAAAGCACTTGGTCTAAATCCCTTTGCACCCACTGCTGACAGAGGGCAGAGGAGTTTGACTCACTAATCTTCCTTACGTGCACTTCTTCCTAATGGGGTATTCCATCTAAAACTTGTAAGAAGCGGGAATGCATCATGGAACACACCAATCTCTACTACAGATTCTGAAGCAGCAAAAAAAAAAAAACAAAAAACATGATGAATCCCTCCAAACGGTTCTGTCCACATTGTTACAATAGTTTCCCTCGCACTGTGAACCCTTTTCTAACCCTATCACTTGAACCTATTTTTATTTTTTTCAACAAAAATAATGTTAATCTGCAGTCACACACTCCAGTAATATTACACTATCCCTTGTGCAAGTATGTAGGGATTTGAGGAGCTATGGGAGGCCATCATGAGAGGTTGCTTAGAGTAATTAGGACATTTCATTTAATGTTGGCTCTTCTCCCTAAGATGTCTGCTATCCTCTTCTTTTTGTAGCTACTAGCATTGAGAAAGTGACCAAGATAAGGCCCTTCTCTTTTACTGCCAATGAATGCAGCTGTGATTAACCCCACAGAACTCGGTGCTTCCAGAATCCTCTGAACCTACTGATCCTCCATGCATGGCATGACATAGATAAGGATGGTGACGTGTATCCTTGTATAGAGCATGTTATAAAATTTTTGACTCTTCCCTTCCTCATAATTCCAGAGAATAGATTTCTTTGGATTTCTGCTTAATGCTGCTGGAGTTGGTACATAAGTTGAGGGAGATATCAGGGCACACCAAAAGAGAGGGTAACTGCACAGAAAATACAAGCAGGTACATTTCTGTGTAGTTTCAAGCAGCTTATTTGCTATATCAACCATGGTGACATGTTGACCCTTCCTCTTTCTACTAGTAGTACAACAAACATAAAGGATATTTAGGCTGCTTGTTTTATCCCCACATCTCACAATTGATCTGCATTAACATATAGGACAATGAAGGGCCCTTTCTACCATCTTAACCAATATTTGAGAACTAGAAAATGTCCAGATTTTTCTGGGGATTATTTTCATATTCCCCGATCAGGCCTATGAAGGAATCTTACCTATTGTGTTTAATGAAGTCATATCTCTGACGGCATCCCATCATCAACAAAACTGGAAAGAAATTTGAAGTGTCTTCGATTTTACCATATTTGAAATAACAATATTTTAGCCTGCCACGTTTTTGGATTTTAGAAAAAAATATTTTAAATGAGACAAAAAATCATTTTTATGACACAAAAAGACAGCAATAGTTTTATATTTTTATCTGTTGCACTTGCACACAAGTGTCTCATGGGGTTATGTAAAGCACTCCTGTTGGCTGCTGTGCATGGTGCAAGTATGGATTAAAGCTTAGGAATTTTAAGCTTCAGTCACCTGAAACATTTAAATTAGGATGCAAGCAATCCTGTCCAACATTTGAAAAGAGCAAGACACTCTCTTTATTTTATTTGTTAGGTAATTAATCTGTCTTTTCCCCCAAGGAGAGAAACAACTGGCATCTTCCATCAATGTGTTGTACAAAAATCTTTGAACAGAGAGTGCAAGCAGAGGCTGATACAAGATGTGAAAAAAAAAAAAAATGAGAGACCCTTGTGGCATTTTCTCCTAACTTATTGCAATCTCCCATTTAAAATGTGGTAATAATCAATCTTCTGAGGGAAAAGGCCCAAGGAAGGTTTTTGCTTCTGTGGAATAATGGGATTGCTAAAGATTTCAGGAGGCAAGATGAATTAGTGAGAATGACCATGAGAAATCAGAGAAAAGTCAGATCCATGGATGAAGTGATGTTTACCACTGTGAATCAATGAGAAGTAGGAGCAAATGAAAAGAAAGCTGATACAACATTTTCTGAATAAATGTAACCTTTCAGCTGTCATAGAAAAATTAATACTCACTACAATACAACATATTTAGTTTAGAAAGTTAACTTAAATTTAAAGCTTAATAATTACATTTATTGAAGAAACAAAAACATATTTGTGGTTTAGAATAAATAATGTGTTCTGCTACAGATAAGAAGACTACATAAATAAATAGAAATAAGACTAAATAAATAAATAAATAAAGAGGAAAATAACAAATTAGATGTTATTAACATTAAAAACTGACACTCATCTAAAGAAAGAGAAGGAGAGACAGAAAGAGAGAAGAACTCATATCAAGCATGTATTAAAAACTCCTAAATAAGAAGTCTTCAGATGTTAAAAAAAAAGAGGAAGTCTTCAATAAGAAGACAATGGAATAGCAAAATGGGGAAAATATACCAAAAGATATTTCAAAAAAGAGAGTACAGAATGTTAAGTAAACATATCAAAAGATGC
The DNA here is from genome assembly GCF_028564815.1 of Eubalaena glacialis. Taxonomy (NCBI): domain Eukaryota; kingdom Metazoa; phylum Chordata; class Mammalia; order Artiodactyla; family Balaenidae; genus Eubalaena; species Eubalaena glacialis. The sequence goes on along the minus strand of NC_083723.1, from coordinate 28,653,304 downwards.
TTGGCTTCTTAGTAGTCAATTAAATGCAAAAACGTGATACCTGGAATTATCACTCACCAACCAGAAAGTTCAAATGAAAATGACAGGTATTATCAAGTTTGACAAGAATGTGTATAATCCTGGAATCTCATTCACTGCTGCTGAAGATGAAAAATCATACAAATGTTTTGAAAATATTTAGAAATATCTAAAAAGATAAACACAAGAAAGCTATGACTCGAAAATTTTACTACTACATGTATACTGAACAATAATTTATACACACACCACCAAAGCTCAAGTTCTAGAATTTATATACCAGTGCTGTTCTCAATAGACACAAACTGAAAATCACTCATATTGTAATACACATTGGAATAAATTAATTAATAGTTAAATATTTACACTATGGAATCCTATGCAACAGTGGCAATGCATGATCACAACAACAGGCAACCATATAGGCATATTCACAAACAACATAAAATAAAAAAGCCCAATCCAAAAGTGATTTTACTGTGCCATAACATTTATATAAAATACAAAATACAGGTAAAGTTATCTTTTTGTTAGATACCAGAACAATATTAAACCTTAAGGGGAGTCACTAGAATGGGACCAGGGGGCCTCTGAGTATCCGGCAATTTTCTGTGTCTTTATCTAGAAGCTATGTATAGAGTGTATTCAGATGCTGAATTTTCTGAAATTTGTCATTTCCTTACAGACCATGCATGTTTTTCGTTGTTTTTTATACATAACAAAAACTAAAATGATAGATTAGGGAAGGTAATTGTATTAGCACTTTAATACCCATGCTTTTCAAGGTGGAAGTGAAAAGTATTAAATACTTGACATTGTGATTACTTCTTAAAAGTAAGGTGAAAATTTGAGGTTAATAAATAAGACATACTTCTTCATATATAATCCTCAAAGAGGAGGGGTAGAAAGGAGTATTATTTTTTTTTCTTTAATACAGAATCGTTAAGATAGAAAATAATGAAAACAGACCAGGTTTAAAAAAGAGCACACTGGACTTCCCTGATGGCGCAGTGGGTAAGAATTTGCCTGCCAATGCAGGGAACAGGGGTTCCATCCCTGGTCTGGGAAGATCCCACATGCCGCAGAGCAACTAAGCCCGTGTGCCACAACTACTGAGCCTGTGCTCTAGAGCCTGCAAGCAACAACTATTGAGCCTGCATGACACAACTACTGAAGCCTATGCACCTAGAGCCTGTACTCCACAACAAGAAACCACCGCAAGGAGAAGCCCGTGCACCACAACGATGAGTAACCCCTGCTTGACACAACTAGAGAAACCCTGTGCAGCGACGAAGACCCAATGCAACCAAAAATAAAAAAAATTAAATCTTTTGACTTCTGAGATGACTCAGTCACGTGGCTGTAGGTAAGAGGCCTCAGTTCCTTGCCACATGGATCTCTCCTTAGGGCTGCTTGAGTGTCCTCATGACATGGCAGCTGGCTTACCCCAGGATGAGTGATCTAGCAGAAACCAAAGCAGAAGCTGCAATGTCTTTTATAACTTTGGAAGCTGCACTTTGTCATTTCTGCAATTTCTTATTAGTTAAACAGTCAACCCTTTTCAAGTGCGAGGAGCCACACTGGTACATGAAGACTGGGAGATAATTAGGGCCATCTTGGAGGCTGGCTACCAAAGTGGCTGACTAGCCAAAGTCTGAATTTTGTTTTCTTCACTTCTGGAGAGAAAATGGTCAGTGAATCTCATTGGTGGTCTTTGAGATGTACCAAAGCTACCTCTTGCTCTCACCCCCAGCCGTGTGGCTGACAGGGTCTTGGTGCTCCAGCCGGGTGTCAAGCCTGTGCCTCTGAGGTGGAAGAGCCGAGTTCAGGACATTGGTCTACCAGAGACCTCCGGCACCTTGTAATATCAAATGGCAAAAGCTCTCCCAGAGATATCCGTCTCAACGCTAAGACCCAGCTCTACTCAGAGACCAGCAAGATCCAGTGCTGGACATCCCATGCCAAACAACTAGCAAGACAGGAATGCAGGCCCACCCATTAGCAGAGAGGCTGCCAAAAATCACAATAAGGTCACAGACACCCCAAAACACACCACCAGATGCGGATCTGTCCACCAGAAAGACAAGATCCAGACACACCCACCAGAACACAGGCACCAGTCCCCTCCATCAGAAAGCCTACACAACCCACTGAACCAACCTTAGCCACTGGGGGCAGACACCAAAAACAACGGGAACTACGAATCTGCAGACTCTGAAAAGGAGACCCCAAACACAGTCCCCAAAGCCAAATGAGAAGACACAGAAACACACAGCAGATGAAGGAGCAAGGTAAAAACCCACCAGACCAAACAAATGTAGAGGAAATAGGCAGTCTACCTGAAAAAGAATTCAGAGTAATGATAGTAAAGATGATCCCAAATCATGGAACTGGAATGGAGAATAGACAAGAAACGTTTAACAAGGACCTAGAAGAACTAAAGAGCAAACAAACAATGATGAACAACAAAACAAATGGAATTAAAAATTCTCTACAAGGAAACAATAACAGAATAACTGAGGCAGAAGAAGGATAAATGACCTGGAAGATAAAATAGTGGAAATAACTACTGCAAAGCAGAATAAAGAAAAAAGAATGAAAAGAACTGAGGACAATCTGAGACACCTCTGGGACAACATTAAATGCACCAACATTCGAATATAGGGGTCCCAGAAGTAGAGGAGAAAAAGAAAGACACTGAGAAAATATTTAAAGTGATTATAGTTGAAAACTTCCCTAATATGGGAAAGGAAATCGTTAATCAAGTCCAGGAAGCGCAGAGAGTCCCATACAAGATAAACCCAAGGAGAAACATGCCAAAACATATATTAATCAAACTATCAAAAATTAAATACAAAGAAAAAATATTAAAAGCAGCAAGGGAAAAACAACAAATAACATACAAGGGAATCCCCATAAGGTTAACAGCTGATCTCTCAGCAGAAACTCTGCAAGTCAGAAGGGACTGGCAGGACATATTTAAAGTAATGAAAGGGGAAAAGCTACAACCAAGATTTCTCGACCCACCAAGGATCTCGTTCAGATTCGACAGAGAAATTAAAACCTTTACAGACAAGCAAAAGCTAAGAGAATTCAGCACCACCAAACCCGCTTTACAACAAATGCTAAAGGAACTTCTCTAGGCAGGAAACACAAGAGAAGGAAAAGACCTACAATAAGAAACCCAAAACAATTAAGAAAATAGTAATAAGAACATACATATCAATAATTACCTTAAATGTAAATGGATTAAATGCTCCAACCAAAAGACATAGACTGGCTGAATGGATCTGAGAACACGACCGGTATGTATGTGGTCTACAAGAGACCCACTTCAGACCTAGGGACACATACAGATGGAAAGTGAGGGGATGGAATAAGATATTCCATGCAAATGGAAATCAAAAGAAAGCTAGAGTAGCAATTCTCATATCAGACAAAAAAGACTTTAAAATAAAGACTATTACAGGAGACAAAGAAGGACACTACATAATGATCAAGGGATCAATCCAAGAAGAAGATATAACAATTGTACATATTTATGCACCTAACATAGGAGCACCTCAATACATAAGGCAAATGCTAACAGCCATAAAAGGGGAAATCGACAGTAACACAATCATAGTAGGGGACCTTAGCACCCCTCTTTCACCAATGAACAGATCATCAACAATGAAAATAAATAAGGAAACACAAGCTTTAAATGATACATTAAACAAGATGGACTTAATTGATATTTATAGGATATTCCATCGAAAAACAACAGAATACACATTTTCTCAAGTGCTCGTGGAACATTCTCCAGGATAGATCATATCTTGGGTCACAAATCAAGCCTTGGTAAATTTAAGAAAATTGAAATCGTATCAAGTATCTTTTCCAACCACAACGCTATCAGACTAGATATCAATTACAGGAAAAAATCTGTAAAAACATAGAAACACATGGACGCTAAACAATACACTACTTAATAACCAAGACATCACTGAAGAAATCAAAGAGGAAATAAAAAAATACCTAGAAACAAATGACAATGAAAACATGAAGACCCAAAACCTATGGGATGCAGCAAAAGCAGTTCTAAGAGGGAAGTTTATAGCAATACAATCCTACCTCAAGAAACAAGAAACATCTCAAATAAACAAGTTAACCTTACACCTAAAGCAATTAGGGAAAGAAAGGAAAAAAAAAAAACCCAAAGTCAGCAGACGAAAGACATCATAAAGATCAGACCAGAAATAAATGAAAAAGAAATGAAGGAAACCACAGCAAAGATCAAAAAAACTAAAAGCTGGTTCTTTGAGAAGATAAACAAAATTGATAAACCATTAGCCAGACTCATCAAGCAAAAAAAGGGAGACGACTCAAATCAATAGAATTACAAATGAAAAAGGAGAAGTAACAACTGACACTGCAGAAATACAAAGGATCGTGAGAGATTACTGCAAGCAACCATATGCCAATAAAATGGACAACCTGGAAGAAATGGACAAATTCTTAGAAAAGCACAACCTTCCAAGACTGAACCAGGAAGAAATAGAAACTACAAACAAACCAATCCCAAGCGCTGAACTTGAGACTGTGATTAAAAATCTTCCAAGAAACAAAAGCCCAGGACCAGATGGCTTCACAGGCAAATTCTATCAAACATTTAGAGAAGAGTTAACACCTATCCTTCTCAAACTCTTCCAAAATATAGCAGAGGGAGGAACCCTCCCAAACTTATTCTATGAGACCACCATCTCCCTGACACCAAAACCAGACAAAGATGTCACAAAGAAAGAAAACTACAGGCCAATATCACTGATGAACATAGCTGCAAAAATCCACTGCACAATACTAGCAAACAGAATCCAACAGCGCCTTAAAAGGATCATACACCATGATCAAGTGGGGTTTATCCCAGGGATGCAAGGATTCTTCAATACATGCAAATCAATGTGATACACCATATTAAAAAACTGAAGGATAAAAACCATATGGTCATCTCAATAGATGCAGAAAATGCTTTTGACAATATTAAACACCCATTTATCATAAAAACCCTCCAGAAAGTAGGCATAGAGGGAACTTTCCTCAACATAATAAAGGCCATATATGACAAACCCACAGCCAGCATCGTTCTCAATGGTGAAAAAGTGAAACCATTTCCACCAAGATCAGGAACAAGACAAGGTTGCCCACTCTCACCACTATTATTCCACACACTTTTGGAATTTTTAGCTACAGCAATCAGAGAAGTAAAAGAAATAAAAGGAATCCAAATCGGAAAAGAAGAAGTTAAGCTCTCACTGTTTGCAGATGACATGATACTATACATAGAGAATCCTAAAGATGCTACCAGAAACCTACTAGAGTTAATCAATGAATCTGGTAAGGTTGCAGGATACAAAATTAATGTACAGATATCTCTTTCATTCCTATACACTAAAGATGAAAAATCTGAAAGAGAAATTAAGGAAACACTCCCATTTACCACTGCAACAAATAGAATAAAATACCTAGGAATAAACCTACCTAAGGAGACAAAAGACGTTTCCTCAACTAACTATAAGACACTGATGAAAGAAATCAAAGATGACACAAACAGATACAGAGATATACCATGTTCTTGGATTGGAAGAATCAACATTGTGAAAATGACTCTACTACCCAAAGCAATCTACAGATGCAATGCAATCCCTATCAAACTACCAATGGACTTTTTCAGAGAACTAGAACAAAAAACTTTCACAATTTGTATGGAAACACAAAAGACCCCGAACAGCCAAAGCAATCTTGAGAAGAAAAACAGAGCTGGAGGAATCAGGCTCCCTGACTTCAGACAATACTACAAAGCTACAGTAGTCAAGACAGTACGGTACTGGCACAAAAACAGAAATATAGATCAATGGAACAGGAGAGAAAGCCCAGACATAAACCCATACACATATGGTCACCTTATTTTTGATAAAGGAGGCAAGAATATACAATGGAGAAATCACAGCCTCTTCAATAAGTGGTGCTGGGAAAACTGGACAGCTACAGGTAAAAGAATGAAATTAGAAGACTCCCTAACACCATACACAAAAAGTAAACTCAAAATGGATTAAAGACCTAAATGTAAGGCCAGACACTATCAAACTCTTAGAGGAAAACATAGGCAGAACACTCTATGACATCAATCACAGCAAGATCCTTTTTGACCCACCTCCTAGAAAACGGAAATTAAAAAGAAACATAAACAAATGAGACCTAAGGAGACTTAAAAGCTTTTGCACAGCAAAGGAAAACGTAAACAAGACGAAAAGGCCACCCTCAGAATGGGAGAAAATAGTTGCCAACAAAGCAGCTGACAAAGGATTAATCTCCAAACTTTACAAGCAGCCCATGCAGCTCAATATCAAAAAAAACAAGCAACCCAATCCATAAATGGGCAGAAGACCTAAATAGACATTTCTCCAAAGAAGATATACAGATTGCCAACAAACACATGAAAGAATGCTCAACATCACTGATCATTAGAGAAATGCAAATCGAAATTACAATGAGGTATCACCACACACAGGTAAGAATAGCCATCATCAAAAAAATCTACAAACAATAAATGCTGCAGAGGTGTGGAAAAAAGGGAACCCTCTTGCACCGTTGGTGGGAGTGTAAATTGATACAGCCACTATCGAGAACAGTATGGAGGTTCCTTAAAAAACTAAAAATAGAACTACCATATGACACAGCAATCCCACTACTGGGCATATACCTGGAGAAAACCATAATTCAAAAAGAGTCATGTTCCACAATGTTCATTGCAGCTCTATTTGCAATAGCCAGGACATGGAAGCAACCTAAGTGTCCATCAACTGATGAATGGGTAAAAAAGATGTTGCACATCTTCAATATAAAATGGAATATTACTCAGCCATAAAAAGAAATGAAATTGAGTTATTTGTAGTGAGATGGATGGACCTAGAGTCTGTCATACAGAGTGAAGTAAGTCAGAAAGAGAAAAACAAATACTGTATGCTAACACATATATGTGGAATCTAAAAAGAAAAGAAAAAAAAATGGTTGGGAAGAACCTAGGGACAGGACAGGAATAAAGACACAGACATAGAGAATGGACTTGAGGACATGGGGAGGGGGAAGGGTAAGCTGGGACGAAGTGAGAGAGTGGCATGGACTTATATATACTACCAAATGTAAAATAGCTAGCTAGTAGGAAACAGCTGCATAGAACAGGGAGATCAGCTCAGTGCTTTATGACCACTTAGAGGGGTGGGATAGGGAGAGCGGGAGGGAGACGCAACAGAGAGGAGATATGGGGATATATGGATATGTATAGCTGATTCACTTTGTTATAAAGCAGAGACTAACACACCATTGTAAAGCAATCATAGTCCAATAAAGATGTTAAAATTAAATAAATAAATAAATAAATAAATAATTTATGCCCCCCCCCCCAAATTAAATCTTTTTTAAAAATAAATAAATAAAAAAGAGCACTTAATGACATGGAACTCTAAACCGAAGTATTTTCAGTACTATAGTAAATGTAAATGGATTAATATCTCCTATTAAAGTGTGATTTTTTATATTATGTGCAACTAAATTTTTTTCACAATATACAGATAAAATAAAAGAATTACATTAGAAAGGAGAAAACATTCCATGTATTTAAAAACAATAAAACAATAAGCATATAATATGCATCTTAGATATAAGTAGTCTTTAAGTTCAGAACAATTTGTCATTATTGTAATTAGTATTATTATACAAATTTCTTTAAAACATTTCAATACTTTTTGTACTTGAAAAAATATTTTAATATTTTTTCTTCGCTCTTTTGTGGTCTAATACATGGTAAGTATTTAGGTGCTAACATAACTTAAAAATATATTTTGTTTCTTTACAGCCGAACAAAACTGAATCCAGAAGAAATAGATAACTTGAACATACTGATCACTAAAAGCAAAATAGAGGGCTTCCCTGGTGGCGCAGTGGTTGAGAATCTGCCTGCCAATGCAGGGGACACGGGTTCGAGCCCTGGTCTGGGGAGATCCCACATGCCGTGGAGCAACTGGGCCCGTGAGCCACAACTACTGAGCCTGAGCGTCTGGAGCCCGTGCTCCGCAACAAGAGAGGTCGCGATAGTGAGAGGCCCACGCACCGTGATGAAGAGTGGCCCCCGCTCGCTGCAACTAGAGAAAGCCCTTGCACAGAAACGAAGACCCAACACAGCCAGAAATAAATAAATAAATAAATAAAATTAAAAAAAATATAGAACCTGTAATTTTAAAAAACTCCCTACCAACAGAAGTCCAGGATCAGATGGTTTCACAGGCTAATTCTACCAAATATAAAAAGCAGAACTTACACTGATTCTTCTCAAACTCTTTGAAAAGATTGAAGAGTAAGGAATACTTCCAAAGACATTCTATGAAGCCACTATCACGCTGACATCAAAAACAGATGAGGGGGGGACTTCCCTGGTGGCGCAGTGGTTAAGAATCTGTCTGCCAATGCAGGGGACATAGGTTCGAGACCTGGTCTGGAAAGATCCCACATGCCACGGAGCAACTAAGCCTGTGTGCCACAACTACTGAGCCTGCGCTCTACAGCCCACGAACCACAACTACTGAGCCTGATAGCCACAAATGCTAAAGCCCACGCACCTAGAGCCCATGATCTGCAACAAAACAAGCCACTGCAATGAACAGCCTGCACACCACAATGAAGAGTAGCCCCCGCTCGCCGCAACTAGAGAGAGCCCGAGCACAGCAACGAATGCCCAATGCATCCAAAAATAAATAAAGAAAGAAATTTACTTAAAAAAAAAACAAACAAATAAAACAGATGGGGACTTTTCTGGTGGTCCAGCAGTTAAGATTTCGCCTGCCAGTGCAGGGGGTGCGGGTTCGATCACTGGTTTTGGAGCTAAGATCCCACATGCCTCACAAACAAGAAACCAAAACATAAAACAGAAGCAATATTGGAACAAATTCAATAAAGACTTTAAAAAAAAAAAAACAAAGAGAAAGACACTACCAAAAAAGAAAACTGCAGGCCAATATCGTTGATAAATATAGATGCAAAAATTCTCAACTGAATATTAGAAAACCGAATCCGACAACACATAAGAGGATCATACACCATGACCAAATTTGATTCACCCCAGTGTCACAAAGTTGTTTCAACATATGCAAATCAATCAACATGATACACCCCATCAACAAAGGAAAAACAAGAAACAAACGATCATCTCAATAGATGGCGAAAAAGCATTTGAAAAACTTCAACATCCATTCATGATAAAAACACTTACCAAAGTGGGTATAGAGGAAACATATCTCAACATAATAAAAGCTATTTATGACAAACCCACAGCCAATATAATACTCAATGTTCATAAGCTGAAAGCCTTCCCGCTAAAATCTGGAACGAGACAAGGATGCCCACTCTCACGTCTTCTCTTCAACATAGTATTGGAAGTCCTAGCCACAACAATCAGACAAGAAAAAGAAATAAAATCTAACCAAATTGGAAGGGAAGAGGTAAAGTTGTCATTATATGCAGATGACATGATAATATATATAAAGGAAACCCTAAAAATTCCACACAAACACTACTAGAACTGATAAACAAATTCAGCAAAGTAGCAGGATACAAGATTAACATATATAAATTGGTTGCATTTCCTGGTTTTTCTTTCTTTTTTTTTTTAATTTATTTTGGCTGCACTGGGTCTTCATTGCTGTGCACGGGCTTTCTCTAGTTGTGGCCAGTGGGGACTAGACTTTCTTGTGGTGCGCAGGCTTCTCATTGCAGTGGCTTCTCTTGTTGTGGAGCACGGGCTCTAGGCACACAGGCTTAAGTAGTTGTGGCACATGGGCTCAGTATTTGTGGCTCACTGGCTCTAGAGTGCAGGCTAAGTAGTTATGGCACACAGGTTTAGCTGCTCCACGGCATGTGAGATCTTCCTGCATCAGGGCTCAAACCCGTGTCCCCTGTATTGGCAGGCGGATTCTCAACCACGGAGCCACCAGGGAAGTCCCTGGTTGCATTTCTTGACACTAACAATGAAATATCAGAAAGGAAATGTAAACAAGCAATCCTTTTTTAAATGGCATCAAAAAAATAAAATGCTTAGGAATAAACCTCACCAAGGAGGTGAAAGACTTATATACTGAGAACTACAAAACATTAGTAAAGGAAACTGAAGATGATTCAAAGAAATGGAAAGACATCCCACGCTCTTGGATGGGAAGAATTAATACTGTTAAAATGGCTATACCACCCAAAGCAATCTACAGATTTAATGTGATCCCTATCAAATTACCCATGACATTTTCCCCAGAACTAGAAAAAATAAGCCTAAAATGTATCTGGAACCATAAAAAGTCAGAAATGTCAACACAATCCCCAGGAAAAAGAACAAAGCAGGAGGCATAACCCTCCTAAACTTCAGACAATACTACAAAGTTACAGTAATCAAAGCCGCATGGTATTGGCACAGAAAGAGATACATGGATCAATGGAATAGAATAGAGAGCTAAGAAATAAACCCACACACCTATGGTCAATTAACCTTTGACAAAGGAGGCAAGAATATACAATGGGGAAAAGACAGTCTCTTCAGCAAGTGGTGTTTTGAAAGTTGGAGAGCCGTATGCAAATCAGTGAAGTCAGAACATACCCTCACACCATACACAAAAGTAAACTCAAAACGACTTATATGCTTAAATATAAGATAGGACACCTTATAACTCCTAGAAGAGAACATAAGCAAAACATTCTCTGACATAAGTCATACCAAAATTTTCCTAGGTAGTTCTCCTTAGGCAGTACAAATACAGTAAGTCACCTACATACGAACCTTCAAGTTGCAAACTTTCAAAGATGCAAACGTCCATTCGCATGTCCAATCATGTACGTTAGTTCACGTGTCTGGCATACATTGTCACGTGCGTGCTTCCTCTATATGTGGTTGTGCTTTTGTGTACTTTACAGTACTGTATAGAGTACAGTAGTACAGTACCTTTATTTCAAGCCCAAGATGTCTGGAAGCAAGCATAAAAGCAGAGGTGATGTAGCTGGTACTGTTAAGAAGCGCCGAGCGATAATGATGGAAACAAAAATGAAAGTAATTGAGAGAGTGGAGCGAGGCAAAAAGATGTTAGACATCGCTCATTCTTATAACATGAATCATTCAATCATTGGCACGAATCTAAAGAACAAGGACAAGATCATGGAACACGTGAAGTCTGCTGTGCCGACGATGTTGACAAAATATCCAAGAAGCATGGAAAAGTGATGGAGGAGATGGAGAAACTTCTCAGTGTGCGGATGCAGGATCAACATCAGCGCTGAGTCCTGCTCAGCTTAACGCTGATTCAAGAGAAAGCTAAAAGCCTTTATGAAGACTTGAAGAAGAAACACGGCAAAGAATCAGAGGGCACATCTTTTAATGCCAGCCATGGCTGGTTTCATCGGTTCAAGGCTAGAGCCAACCTTTACAATGTAAAAGTAAGTGGAGAGACAGCAAGTGCAGATAGGGTAGCTGTCCAGGAACTTCCAGAAACACGTTGAGAAATTATTGAGGATGTGGATGAGACACAACTGTACTGGAAGAGGATGACAGACCGAAGTTACATCAGTAAGGAGGAAAAGTTGATGCCGGGCTGTAAAGCAGCAAAGGATAGGCTAACTGTTGTTTGGTGGCAATGCTTCCGGTGAATTGAAGCTGAAACCTCTCTTAGTTTATCATTCACAGAACCCAAGAACCCTTAAAAACATAGCCAAGGGCTCTCTTCCTGTTGTGTGGAAGCGTAACCCCAAATCCCGGATTACACAGGCCACGTCCCAGGACTGGTTTTGCCACCACTTTATCCCAGATGTAGAGAAATATTGCTTGGAGAAGGACGTTCCAGCAAAACATTCTTTTGCTGCTCGACTATGCTCTGGGCCACCCCCCATTCATGGATGACTTTCATCCCGACGTCAAAGTACTGCATCTGTCACCAAATACTACGTTGCTCATCCAACCTATGGACCAGGGAGTTATAGCGACTTTCAAGAAATATTATTTATGTCACACTTTTTGTCAGGCAGTAAAGGTAAGTGACAAATCAGGAACAACCTAGGGACAACTTTGGAAGGACTATAACATCTACAAGTCCATAAAAAGCATTGACTTTGCATGGTGTGAGGGTATGGCGGTCACCATGAATGGGGTTTGGAAGAACCTTTGCCCACAGTTTGTTCATGAGTTTTGTGGATTTGAGAAGGTAGATCAGAAGTCTGAAGAGGTGTTCAGCAACGTAGTGACCCTCAGCGAGAAGCTGGAGATAGATCTGCAAGAGGACGATTTCGCTGAACTCCTTGCTGTGCAACATGAGGAGCTTACTGATGGAATTGGAGGCCCAGAGAAAGGATGAAGAGGGACAGGAGGAAGAAGAAGTAACTGAAGAACTGAAGAGATTCACGGCACAGAAAATGGCAAGGGAATCTTCGTTATTTGAGGAAGCACTGTTAGTTTTTGAGGCACAGGACCCGAACCTAGAATGGGACCCAAAGGTGGCAGCAGCCATTCAGAATGCAATCCAGTGCTACCTTGTCATCTATGATGAGAAAAAAAGAGCTACTACCCAGACATCAATGGATCATTCTTTCAAGAGGGTAGATAGAATTAAATCCAGCAAGGAACCAGAACCTTTGCCATCAACGTCAGGTACGAGTGAAATTGCAGCTTGCCCTCTGTCTCCTACTGCTGATAATCCTTCACCTCTACCATCTCCCACCTCCTCTTCCTCCTCCAATCAGTAACTCTTCTCACCTGTTCCCTCGATGCCAGCCCGAGTATCCCAGCTGTTGTACTGTATTACTGTACTTTTCAAGTTACTGTACTGTAAGATTAAAAATGTTTTCTTTGTTTTTGTGCTTGTTTTTTATGTATTGTTTGCGTGAAAAGTATTATAAACCTATTACGGTACAATACCATATAGCCGACTGTGTAAGTTGGGTACATAGGCGAACTTTGTTGGACTTACAAACGCACTCTTGGAACAGAACTTGTTCATATGTAGGGGACTTACTGTAAAAGCAAAAAAGAAACAGGAACTAATCAAACTTATAAGCTTTTGCACAGCAAAGGAAACCATAATCAAAATGAAAATACAACCTATGGACTGGGAGAAAATATTAGCAAATGATGAGACTGACAAGGGCTTAATTTCCAAACTATACAAACAGCTCATACAACTCAATAACAAAATAACAAATAACTCAATGGAAAAATGGGTAGAAGACCTAAATAAACATTTCTCCAAAGAAGACATACAGAGAGCCAATAGGCACATGAAAAGATGCTCATCATCACTAATTATTAGATAAACGCAAATCCAAATTACAATGAGGTATCACTTCACACTGATCAGAATGGCCATCATTAAAAAAAAAATCTACAATTAACAAATGCTGGAGGAGGTATGGAGAAAAGGGAACCCTTCTACAATGTCAGTGGCCATGTAAGTTGGTGCAGCCACTATGGAAAACAGTATGGAGGTTCCTTAAAAATACTATAAAGACAGTTGCCATATGATCTAGCAATCCCACTTGTGGACATATATCTAGACAAAACTATAATTCAAAAAGATACATGAAACCTTATGTTCATAGCAGCACTATTTATAATAGCCAAGACATGGAAACAACCTAAATGTTCATTGAAAAATGAATGTATAAAGAAGGTGTGGTATACGTATACAATAGATATTACTCAGACATAAAAAAGAATGAAATAATGCCATTTGCAGCAACATGGATGGACCTAGAGATAATGATACTAAGTGAAGTAAGTCAGAGAGAGAAAGACAAATACCATATAATATAACTTATACGTGGAATCGAAAACAGGACACAAATGAACATGTCAGCGAAACAGAAACACACACACAGATATAGAAAAGAGAGTTGTGGTTGCCAAGGAGAGAGTGAAGGAAAGATTGGGAGTTTTGGAATAGCAGAAGCAAACTATTCTACATAGGATGGACAACCCACAAAGACCTACTGTATAGCACAGGAAACTATATTCAATATCCTGTGATAAACCATAATGGAAAAGAAGATATATAGATATATACATATAGACACATAGACATATAGATATAGATATATAGATAGATATATATAAAACTGAATCACTTTTCTGCACAGCAGAAATTAATACAACAATGTATAAAGGCTGCAGAGGGTGTGGAGAAAAGGGAACCCTCCTGAACTGTTGGTGGGAATGCAAACTGATACAGCCACTATGGAGAACAGTATGGAGATTCCTTAAAAGCTAAAAATAGAACTACCATATGACCCAGCAATCCCACTACTGGGCATATACCCGGAGAAAACCATAATTCAAAAAGATACATGTACCACAATGTTCACTGTAGCACTATTTACAATAGCCAGGACATAGAAGCAACCTAAATGTCCATCGACAGATGAATATATAAAGAAGATGTGGCGCATCTATACAATGGAGTATTACTCAGCCATAAAAAGGAACAAAATTGAGTTATTTGCAGTGAGGTGGTTGGACCTAGAGTCTGTCATACAGAGTGAAGTAAGTCAGAAAGAGAAAAACAAATACCGTATATGGAATCTAGAAAAATGGTACTGACGAACCTAGTGACAGGGCAGGAATAAAGACACAGATGTAGAGAACGGACTTAAGGACACAGGGGGGAAGGGGAGACAGGGACGTAGTGAGAGAGTAGCACTGACATATATACACTACCAAATGTAAAATAGCTAGTGGTAAGCTGCTGCATAGCACAGGGAGATCAGCTCGGTGCTTTATGTCCCCCAGAGGGGTGGGATAGGGAGTGTGGGAGGGAGGCTCAAGAGGGGGGGATATGGGGAATATATGTATACATATAGCTGATTCACTTTGTTGTAAACCAGAAACTAATACAGTGTTATAAAGTAAGTATACTCCAATAAACATGTATTTAAAAAACCCACAACATTGTAAATCAACTACACTTGAAAATATTTCTCAAGTGCAAAAAATTTTCTGAATGTAAGTTTTACTGTGTGTGTGTACCACAGGTTCAATAGATATGAATTATGTCAAATTGATTACATTGCTTTTCAAAATAAAGATTTTTTGATATTTTACATCAGCTTCATATTATAAATGCAGAAAAACTATATTATTTTTTTCTAAAGTTCAGAAATAGCCATTTTGCTCATTCGGTATACTATAAACCATTAACTATTAAAAAGGGATTCCTGACCTCTTCCTTCCAAAGAAATATTTCTCCACTCACACAAGTTTAATAGAATGTTCCGCCATGAACTGACTTCCAACCTTAGAGACACGAGATTTGCATCCTGAAATCTCTTTCTTGCAAAAATGTCCAATTATCATCCTAGCATTACAGAAAAGAAATGCTTTTTTCCAGATCTCAAATTCCATACAACTTTAGTCAAGACATCATGTGTGCTTTTTTTCACACACACACACAGACTGTATTTTATTTTTACAAGAGATAAATCAACTGACACCAAGCATTGTAAATGGATGACCACAACAAAAGCAACAATGATTGCAATTACCAAACACGAAACACACTCATACTATGTCATAATATTGACATTCAGTCCAGTAATCCTCCACTGTGACAGCTCCTTTACTTTGCAGTGAAAGACATCATGTATTTTTAAATAATCAGCACTCACCTGAGGTCTTTAAAAATCAACATAAACATAATTTTGTGTTCTCTTTCATTTATTCTGGTTCTAAGTGGTCATTTCTAAACGAAAGTATTTAAGTATGTTAACGTCATCTTATAACATCATATTTCAAATGACTACCATGTCTCCAAAGATGAAATATGAGGAACTCACAATTAGGCTCTCCAAGGTTTTGCTCTCTGAATGTGTATGACCCTTCTGCTGAACTCCACACTGTTCATTATTCTCTGAGAATATTCTTTTTCTTGTATGGCCATCTCACATGCTCTTTCATTTCATGAAGTTTTTCCTACAATGTTATGCCTAGTTTATTTCTGAGAATATGCATTATTTCAGAATGATATCTATAGACACAAAGACTTCTCTATAATTCCCTGAGAGTTTCAAGAACTCCTTCTTCTTTTTTTTCTTTTAATACCTAGATTCTGAAGCTCTCCACAAAGCATTACTAAACTTGCATTTACATAAGTATCTACATATTAATCACACATTAATGCATTTACAATTGTATTATGATTTATTGCTAATTTTGGAGCATAAATGTAGCTGTCTTATTTACCACCCTCTTGGAAATCACTTTAATATTTGCACTTAGGACTTGAAAGAGAATGGTAAATAAAAACCTGAAGAATATGCAAATACAATTTATATATTTCTCATAAAATTAGGTGATTATCTAACCTTTATCCAGAAAAAAAGAAGAGCCCAGATACTCCGCAGGCATGATCCTCGAGAATGTGTGGTCTTCCAGCAGGAAAACATGCAGTAATCCATGTGGCAGAGTTTACCTGTGACCAGCTGGGGTTAGTGACCTATGCATTCCTTACATGCAACATATCAGGAGTGGAAAAAGGGAATTTGTCCGTTGTGGCAATAAGTATAATGAAGATTTGTAGCAGGCCATCCTCATATGTTCAACACAGGTAGAATCAAAAGTTTGTTCAATTCTGGTAGATCTAAGTCTGTATCTGTTACCTTGTCTTTAACAAGGAAATGTCAGAACTGACTTACCAAAAAAAAGTGTTTTGTTTGTTTGTTTGTTTTAATTAGAGTCACGGTGAGTAAGGCAGAGCTCAGAACAGCTAATGTGACTTAGTGATTCTCTCATCAGGAAATACAGTTTCTACTTCCTTGTTTATTCTCCACATCCTGTAGTAAGTAAAGTTTCAATGAAAGATAAATCTACAGCATGAAAAGAAAAGAAAACTTACATGTGTTGATAAGATCATTTTGACAGGTTTTACCACGTATGTCAGTGTTTCTGGGGATGGACACAAGCCAGAACTCCGTACTCTGACATTTTCACCGATGTCATTCCCCTTGATCCGCAATTTGAAAGCGGATAAAAATGTTTTCTATGTTTTCTTCTTTAAGAAATTAAATAAAGAATGCTTTCTAGACATGATCCTCTAATGATTTTCAGTCAGTGGTCATCAACAGAGGAAAAGCACAGAATCTCATCCCAACAGAAGGGTGACATTCAGTCAGGTAAAAAAATTCTCCCCAAAATCAGAGCTTCATCTTTAACATGCAATCAAAGGCTTTCACAGGTTCTTCATCACTCTGCACTCAGCCCTAGCATATGGGATTGGCTCTGAGAATCTCACATCAGATGACTGACAAAGATGTCACAGTACACTGATCTGGTACCAGATCCTGCCTCTCTTAATGATCTCCCGCAGGGACATTGGAATATTCTAGGATATTTCCTGGAGCCCTCTATTCTACACAGGTACACTTCCAAGTAGAAACAGAAGCTTGGATTCTCACTGGGACCCCTGCTCTGTCCAACCAACCTCTCTAGAAATATGATGTTCTAATCTCTCCTGATTAGAACATGTCAAGGTCTCTCCCTGTGCTAATTTAGTAAAGGTAAAAGAGAAACAAGAAAGAGCAAACTATGCAGGGAGCAATATATAAGATTCCTTTACTTAATGTATTTACCTGATATACCCAAATATTGAGAAATATAGATTCATTTCATAATGTTCAAGAAAAGAGGAGGAGGAACCTCCATGCCAACAGTATATATAAAATGGAATCAATATTGCATAAGCTCCAGCTTAAGCTTAGCTACGAGGTACTAACTCTTCTCATAAAGAAGCAATAGTTCTCCATCATTTGAAGCACACTGAGGACTCAGACAGCTGGACACTGAGGGTGTAGTCTCCTCACTCGAATTCTGTACCTGCATCACAGAGCAGTGAAATATTCCCAAAGAATTATTAAGGATGGGGGGGGGAGGCGAAATAAAAAAGATGAATCCATAGTCTGTCCTACCATCTGTTCTGTTGGATATTACCACCATCTTGGCCCAATATGACCTTCCCACTTTTCTCTGGGCCTCCCTACTTTCCAACTCCATCCTCTCATTATATCTTACCTACACTTGGGAACGACTCTAGTTTTTCCACTTATCTTTATCAACAAGTAATCCAAATAGCAACTGTGTATATAACGCCTTAGAAACCTCAGGTCTGACTCAGTAATAATACATGACCTTCGAAGTCCAAAGTTTTCCTAATTCCCTTTATTATTTTTTTTTCTAATTTCCATGTACTTACACTCTTAAGACCTCCACTGTTCTCAGGTTCGTCTTCCCTGCAAAATCTGTCAACCTTGACATAGACTTAAGTACCACCCTCTAATTATCTCCTGGGGAATCCAGTTTTTAAAAAAGCCTCAGCAAGCCTTATGGACTTTATTAAAGACTCTTTAAGATAACCCATGGGAGATAGCAGCACACCCACAGATATCTATCTAATACACCCTCAGAGTAATTTTTTTTTCTTTTTTATAAAGTCTCTTCTGGCCAGTGAAGTCTCTCAGCTCTTCTTCTTCAACATATGCAGTGTCTCACCCTTCTGATTACTCTCTGCTCTATCCCAGGTCCACTCCCATTCCTGATATTACATTCTTTCCCAATTTTGTATGTTGGTAAAATCAAATAACATAAAATATAACATGTTAATTATTATAAAGTGCACCGTTCAGTGATATTAAATACATTCATATTATTGGGTGATCAACATCACCATTTATCTTTCTAATTTTTTCTACGTTTTAAAACTGTAACTCTGTATCCTTTAAACATAACTTTCCTTTTTGTTCCATAACCACCTGAAAAGCATCATTACCCTCCCAATTTCTATGGTTTTGACTACACTAAGTACCCCATATAATTGAAAAAAGTAGTTGTATTGTTATGACTCACTAAAAGTCACAAAAATGGCATTTTGGGTAGCTAAATTTCCTCAAGACTCATCCATGTTGTAGCATATTCCTAGATCTTTTCCTTCTTAAGACTGAATAATATTGTATTATATGGGTATACCACACTTTGCTTATCCAGGAACTAGTGGATGAACACTTAGGTTGCTTTCATATTTTAGCTACTGTGATTATTACTGCTCTAAACACTGGAGTACAAATATTTCTTTAAGACCCTGATTTCAATTCCTTTGGGTATACCTCAGAGTAAAATTCCTGGATCATGTAGTAATTCTATTTTTCAATATCTGAAAAATTGCCATACTCTTTTGCAAAGCAGCTGTATCATTCTGCATTCCCTCTGACATAGCACAATGGTCCCAACTCCCTCACATCCTCACCAATAGTTGTTTTCTGCTTGTGTATGTGTGTGTGTGCTTGTGTGTGTATGCATGCCCACAAATATATAAACATGCATTTAGTGATATGGAGCATCTATTCAAGTGCTTAGTCATTTGTACATCTTTTTGAAGAACCATCTATTCAAGTCTTTTATCCATTTTTGAATCAGGGTGTTCGCTTTTTGTTCAGTTGTAGGAGTTCTCTGTATATTCTGAATAGAAATCTCTTGTCAGATAGATGGCTTTGAAATATTTTCTCCCATCTTGTGGGTTGCCATTTTATTCTGTTTACATTTCTTTGATACACATTTTTTTTAAATTATGTACTGCAAATTGTTTATTTTTTTGTTAGCTGTACCTTTGTTGTTCCTTCGTTTCATATTGAGGAAAACACTGCCAAATCCAATATCATGAAGCTCTTGTCCCGTATCTTCTTCTAAGACTTTTTATTTTATTAGGTCTTATATGTAGTTTCTTGATACGTTTTCATTAATTTTTGCATATGATGTTAGGTAAGGGTCCATCTTCCTTCTTTTGCATGTTGACCACAAGACTTCTCAGCACCATTTGTTGAAAATACTATCCTTTCTACTTTGAAAAGTCTTGGCAACTTGTCAAAAATCATTTGGCCATATATCAGGGTTTATTTCTGGGTGTTCTATTCTATTCTATTGGTCTTGAATAAGGGAGAAAATAGTATAACCTATCCAGGTTGATGAAGAACATAAAGAAAGACCAGGACTGAGAATTAGGAGGGCAATATAAAACAGCAGGGAGTAAAAGACAGTGTGAGAGAAGATCTTGTATTTGTGAGTTCATGGAAATAGGATCATGCTAAAACCACTAAACGCCTGACTTTGAACAATACGGTAAATGTGCCAGCAAGAAACATAACACTTACCCATCTCTGGGAAATATAGTATGGGCATAAAGATAAACTACACACAAATATATTAAAAAGGGAAGGGTTTTCATGGTGTGAGAATATTGTGGCATTTGAAATACAATTTACTTCCGTTCTACCATTGTCTCTAAAATTTATCAAAGTGTATATACAAGCAATTCCAATTCTGGTAATGTGCTTGACAGGTTTACATATGAACTTCAGTAGAGCAGTAAATGTACATTCATAGTAGGACTGTTCCCTAAACCAAAAAACAAAACACAAAAACTGCAAAGACTAGAGTTCACTTTGTCAACACACATACAGATGCAATGATGGTTAACGGTCCGAAAACAGAAGGTGAGCATGGGTGCAAGAGGTTAATCCCCAGGCTGGGGTGGGGTGCAGAGTTTGAGGGTAACACAGGTAGAAAAGGCTTTTGTCCTATCCTTGATTATTGAGGTATGGAAATTCGCAGGTCACTACCTTCGTTTCAAACTGAATGAATGCACTATTCAATTTTTTTAAACAGGCGAAGTAAACATGAGTGACAATAAATTTCAAACTGTCGCTAATCAAATAAGATACTAAGAAAACTTAAATGATATGATTTAAGAATGAAGTAGAGAGATTGTCCAACATGGTAGCATTCAGAGACCCAGAGCTTGATGCCTCTCATGGGCACACCAAAGTCACAACTGTTTACGGAACAGCAATTGATGAAAAAGGCCGGGACCTACCATAGAAGATGTTTTACAGCTAAAGATACAAGGAAGGCACCTCGACAAGACAGAAAGGAAGGGCAAAATCTCAATAGAGTCAAGACCCATACCACCAAGTGGGTGGCCCACAAATGGGAGAATAACTACAATTTCAGAGGTGCTCCCAAGTAGCAAGGGGTATGAAGCCAACATCAGGCTCCCAAGCCCAGGGATCCTGTTCTGGAAAGAAGTGTTCCTAGAAAGTTGGGCTTTGAAGACCAGTAGTGCTTATTTTCCAGAGAGCCAGAGGGTTGTGGGAAATAGAGATTCCACTCTTAAAAGATGCTCACAAAACCCCACATGATCTGAGAATCAGAACAGAAGCAGTCATTTGAAAGGATCCCGGGTCACACCTACCTCCTGATCTTGGAGAGTCTCCCAGAGAGGCAAGAGGCAACTACAGCACAGCCTCAGGGACAGAGGCACTGGCAGCAGCCATTCGGGGGAGCTCCTTCTACCTCGTGGACGCTGGTGCCGGCAAGCATAATTTCAGAATCCTCCCTCTAGCTTATCAGCCTCAGGACTGAGCCCTACCCATTTCCACCAGACTATAGACACAAGTACTAGGATGCTGCAGGCCAAGCAACTAACTGAGCAGGGGCATAGCCCCATCCACCAGCAAACAGGCTGCCTTCAGATCATCTCAAGGCACAGCTGCCCCTGGACATGGGCCCAGCCACCAAAAGCCCCAGGACCAGCCTCCACACCTCAGTGGACAGGCACCAGCCCCAGAGTCCCCGGCCCCTCTGACAAGTGAGCCTGCTCTGGCCTTGGAGTCAGCCTCACCATCGGCAGGTGACAACTGCACAGGGACTGGATGGAGCTTGGACCTACCCAACAGCAAACCTGCTCTAGCAGTGGGATCAGCCTCATACACCAACAGGCACACACCAGCTCCAGGAATACCACAGCCCAGCAGCCTGTGTAACCAGGCCACTTAACTGCAGGCCAGACGCAGCCATGGACTCAGCTGGGTCCTGACCCTGCCCATCAGAATGCCAACACAAGCTTAGAGATACCCCCGACCCTGCAGAGAGCTGTGTCAGGAACAGTGATCCAACACCAACTCTGTGATTCCTGGGCCCTGCAGCCAGAACGCAGGACCTGTCTCTTCCTCCCAGTAGCCAGCATAGCCCCAGAACCAGTGACTGGGCACTAGCCCTGATATCACCTGGACTGCAATTCTACCCATAAGTGAACCAGCACCAGATTTGGTGTCCCTCAGAGTTGTGCAGCCAGCTGCCTTATGATTTAGTCTCACCAAGCAGCACAGACAGCCTCCATACAAGGCAGAGCCTGGCAAATAAGCAGTCTGGGGGCAGCCAAGCCTACCAGACCACCCACAGTAGTCAGCCCACCACAGCAGAAGAGCCCAAGCAGCCCACATAGGGGGTACACCTAGAATAAATAGCTCTAGTGACCAGGGGAGAGGGGGCTGCTGGGACCCATAGGACATCTCCTACAAAAGGCCACTTCCCCAAGGTCAGGAAATGTAACAAACCTACTACATACATAGCAATAAAATCAGGAAGTTAAGAAAAATGAGGTGACACAGAAACACGATCCAAATGAAGGACCAAGATAAGAATTCAGAAGAAGATCTAAGTGAAGTGGATATAGCCAATCTCCTCAACAAAGGGTTCAAGGTAATGACTGTAAAGATGATCAAAGAACCCAGGAGAAGAATGGACGCCCAGAGCAAGAAGTTAGAATTTTTTTAAAAAGAGTTAGACCATTAAAGAACAACAAAACAGAGATGAGGAATACAATAACTGAAATGAAAAATACATTAAAGGAACCTACTGTAGACTAAATGATACAGAGGAATGAATCAGAAAACTGAAGGACAGAGTACTGGCAATCACTGAAGATGAACGGTAAAACAATAGATTAAAATGAAATGAGGAAAGTTGAACAGACTTGTGAAACAACATCAAGTGTACTAACATTTGCATTATACTGGTCCCAGAAGCAAAAAGGAAAGAGAAAGCAGTGTAGAACATACCTGAAAACATAAGAGCTGAAAACTTCCCTAACCTGGGAAAGAAAACAGACATCCAAGTCCAGTAAACACAGTAAGGCCAAAACAGGATCAACCCCAAAGAGGACCACACCAAGACTCATTGTAATTAAAATGGAAAAAAAAATAAAGATAAAAAGACACTATTAAAAGGAGCAAAGGAAAAGCAACAAGTTACAAACATGGGAAATTGCATAAAGTTATCTGCTGACTTTTCAGGATAACCTCTGCAAGCCAGAAGGGAGTGGCATGGTATATTTAAAGTCATGAAAGGGAAAAGCCTATAAGCAAAAATACTCTACCCAGCAAGGCTCTCCTTCAGATTTGATGGTGAGATCTAAAGTTTTACAGAGAAGCAAAACTAAAAGAGCTCAGCATCACCAAACCAGCTTTATGAGAAATCTTAAAGGGGCTTTTCTAAGTGAAAAAGAAAAGGTCACGATTGAAACATAAAAATTAGGAAAGGAAACTTACTAAAGGAAAAACCTCATTGGTTAACGCAAATATTCAGCAAAGGTAGTAAATCAACCATGGACACAGCTAATAGGAAGGATGAAAGAAAACAGTAATAACATCATCTATATTCACAATAAGAAGTTAAGGGACACACAAAACAAGTAGATGTAAAATATAAGGTCAAATTCAGTAACTGTGGGGGAGCAGAGTAACAATGCAGGGTTGTTAGTGTCCATGTGAAATTAAGAGCTCAGCAACTTAAATAATCACACACACACACACACACACACACACACACGCACACACGCACACACGCACATACACAAAACTGAAAGAAATCCAAACATAATATTAAAGATAGTCCTCACATCACAGATGAAGGGAATAAAAGGGGAAGAAAGGAACACTGAAGAAATTAAAGAGGGATTCTAAAAATACCCAAGACAAATAAAAATGAACGCACAATGATCCAAAATCTATGGGACACAGCCAGCGCAGTTCACAGGGGGAAGTTATAGTGATACAAGCTTATTCTTAAGAATCAAGAAAAATATCAAATAAACAACCTAACATTACACCTGAAGGAATTAGAAAAAGAAGAAAAAACAAAACTGAAAGCTGTCAGAAAGAAAAATTAAGAAAACTATACCATATGCAATCACATCAAAAAGAATAAGATACCTAGGAATAAACACACCTAAGCAGGTAAAAGACATGTGCTCAGAAATCTATCAGCCATTGGTGAAAGAAGTTGAAGACAACACAAAAAGATGGAAAAATATAGCATGTGCATGGACTGGAAGAATTAATACTGTTAAAATAACCATACTACCAAAGACAATCTACAGATTTAATGCAATCCCTATCAGAATACCAAAGCATTTTCGCAGAACTTGAAAAAGTAATTTTAAAATTTGTATAGAAACACAAAGACCCCAAATAGCCAAACAATCTTGAGAAAGAACACAGCTGGAGGCATCACGCACCTTGACTTCAGACTATACTGCAAAGCGGCAGTAATCAGAGAGAAAGGTACCAGAGCAAAAACAGACACAAAGATCACTGGAATAGAATAGAGATCCCAGAAATAAGCCCACACACTTATATTTAATTGATTTATGACAAAGCAGGCAATATGGAGAAAAAACTGTCTCTTCAATAAGTGGTACTGGGAAAACTGGTCAGTTACATGGAAAAGAATAAAATTAGATTATTTTAGCACACCATATATAAAATAAATGCAAAACTGAATAAAGACCTAAATGTAGGACCAGAAACCATAAAACCCCTAGAGGAAAATATAGAACATTCTTCAACATAAATGATAGCAACAGTTTTAGGTTCAGTCTACTAAGGCAAATGAAACAAAAGCAAAAATAAACAAATGGGACTTCACTAAACTTAAAAGATTTTGCACAGCAAAGGAAACCAAAGACAAAATGAAAAGGCAACCTGCTGAAGGAGAGACAATATTTGCACATGATAAGAGGTTAACATCAAAAAAGATGACCAAGCAAGGGTTCATATCTAAACTACAGAAACAGCACATACAACTCAATATCCAAAAAACACCCACAATCTTTTTTAAAAAAATGAGAAGACCTAAATAGACATTTTTTCCAAGGAAAAACTACATATAGACAGCCAGAACTCACAAAGATGCTAAACATAGGTAATCGGCAGTAAAATGCAAATCAAAACTATGAGATATATCACCTCAGTCTTGTCAGAATGGCTGTCATCAAAAAGATCACAAATAACAAAGGTTAGTGAGGATGTGGAGAAAGGGAAACTCTTGTACACTCTTGATGTGAATGTGAAGTAGTGCAGCTACTGTGGAAAGCAGAATGGAGGTTCCACAAAAAACTAAAAATAGAACTACCATAATATCCAGCAATTTCACTGTTGGGTATATCAGAAGAAAACAAAAACACTATTTCAAAAGAAATAACTGCACACCAATGTTCCTAACAGTGTTATTTGCCATAGCCAAGATATAGAGTCAAACTAAGTGTTCATCAATAGCTTAGTGGATAAAAAAGATTTTTTATGATGACTTCAGCAAAAAATGAAATTTTGCCATTTGCAAGAACATGGATGGATTTGGAGGGTATTATGCTTAGTAAAATAAGCCGCAGAGAAAACAAGCATGGCATGTTATGAGAAAAAAAGCATGGTATGTTATGAGAAAACAAGCATGGTATGTTATCACTTACACGTGGCATCTAAAAAATTGAATACAACAACAACAAAAAAACAGACTCACAGATTAAAGAACAGACTAGTGGTTACCAGCAGGGGGAGATAGGGTGGAGGAGCAAAATAGTGGTAGGAGATTTTGAGGTACAATCCACTATGTATAAAATCAATAATCTACAGTGATGTACTGTATAGCATGGGGAATATAGCCACTCTTTTATAATAACTATAAACGGAGAAGAACCTAAACATTTATGAATCACTATGTTGTACCTCTGAAACTAATATAATAATGTAAATTAACTATAGATCAATAAAATATAAAGTAAGAAACAATAAAGGGGAGACACAGATTATTAGATAGAAATCAATTAAATAAACACAAGTTTTGGAAATCAAGGAATTAAAAAACAACACGTAAGACACAACATTGGCATTTAAAGTGTACAATCTATTCATTTAAAAGAAATCATTTAAGTGGTAAAAAATGGTACTCATTCTCACAATTTTGTATATCTAGGATAAATTATTATCTACAAAAATATGTTACAAATATTCACTCAAAAAGAAAGAGAAAATTGGGATAAACCCATTTTAGTATACAAATTTAATATCAAAGTCTCTATGTAAAACTGATTTGAATAAGTTCTGTTAGCCACTTCTAGTTTCTTTGTGATGTAAAATCTTTTAAAGCATAAAAATCAGCCTTTCTACATTATTCCATTAGACATACATAGAAGTTAAAAGAAATGAGAAGACAGAACAATTAACCAGGAAGGTGAATTTACTGAGAAACAGTCATTCGTTCTCCCTCCTTTTCTTTTCCTCCTTTTCCAGGTCTCTTTCGGTTCCGATCAAGAGAAGTCTTGAGAGTTCTGAGAATATTTCTTTGAGGGCTTCAAATCACCATACCTACATCCTCTGCCACAACTACACACACGGGAACAAAAATAAACCTCTGCTATCTACTCATGTAGGAGGGATTCATGCAAAATAAACTCCTACATGGAGACCAACAGGTGAGTTTTCTACCTGTTCTTTATAATGTCCTTCCATTATAGTAAATCCCACACATTATGAGGAAGAAACGGTTATGTGAGCTTTTCCTTGAAGTCAGAAAACTTGCATTCATTTCAAGTACCTGCTGATCATAGGGTACAGCCAGGGAAGGTGCCATCCCCCTTGGGGGGAGGGGCGGTGAATGGGCTCCCGCACCCATGCACCTCCTGATGTACAGATTCTGGAGAAACAACGGGCGGTCACACCGCAGTCAGCCCGTCAGGCTGTCGGGCCACTGGGCAACCCGACCAGCCTGGAAGTGCCCCATCAGTTTGCTGAAAGCAAAACTCTGTCCCCCCTGTGAAGCCAGGCAATTTGCGTCAGAGAGTCAGAGGAGACCGGTAATCAACTCCTCCTCTCTGCTCACCTCCTTGGGGTTACAGCAACCCCATCTCCAAACCCAAATCTGACCCTGGAGTGCCAAACTGGGAGTGGCAGGCGGGCTCTGCCGGTGCTTCAGCGCCCTCTGGAGGTTGTCTGCTCTAATGGCAACTCTCAGCCCTTCCTCCTCCTCCTTCCCTAGTCCTGGGGGCTGCCTTGGCCCCCTGCAGCTGCTGGCCTGAATTCATTCTTCTTTTTTCTCCAATTACAATGAAGTGTCTTACAGAGGTTTGGAATCTCTTGAAGAAGGAAGATCTTTTAGTCAATACACCTTAACCGTGAGAAGTTGGTTTCACGAATGAACCTGAAATACTGTATTTTTCTCCTGATGATTCCAAGGAGAGACAGCTCAAGTTTCCTAAGTCATAAGAAAAACCAAGGTAAATATGATATTCTGAGCCAGAGATGAAAAAGCAGTTTTTAGCACCCTCTCCTCATGTCATATGACCGGGATTTAAATCAATCAACTGCCACTGGTTTTTAAATCACATGACCCAACTTTAAATCAATCAGCTGCTTCCCTGTAACTCGCGTGACTTGGCTTTGAATAGTAAGAAATGCAGAGGTATAAAAATGATGTTCTGAACAATAAATGGAAAAACAACATTTTAGAAAGTTTTTTTCTTTTCGAATGGACCATTCATTGCCTACAGAATAAAGGATTCCCTTGTGGATTTCTTGAACTGTAAACACATACATTGTCTCCGTTGGCTTGATTGACTTAGATTTTGGGGTTTTTTTGTTGTTGTTGTTAACATCTTTATTGGAGTATAATTGCTTTACCTTGTTGTGTTAGCTTCTGCTGTATAACAAAGTGAATCACCTATTCGTATACATATATCCCCATATCCTCTCCCTCTTGTGTCTCCCTCCCACCTTCCCTATTCCACCCCTCTAGGTGGTCACAAAGCACTGAGCTGATCTCCCTGTGCTATATGCAGCTGCTTCCCAATAGCTATCTATTTCACCTTTGGTAGTGTATATATGTCCATGCCACTCTCGCACTTCATCCCAGCTTACCCTTCCCCCTCCCTGTGTCCTCAAGTCCGTTCTCTACAGCTACGTCTTTATTCCTCTGCAGCGACTCCTGCTAGGGACGGATACTTCCTTTTATGCTCAGGGAAATCCCCTAGTTTGAATATGATTTGAGTTTGATCCTGTGAAACCATCAGAACTTCCCACCAGAGATAAATGAGGAGATTCTGGCCTTTATTAGTATGCATGATGAACACGGGTGTCCTGGCTGTACTTGCCAACCCTCCTGTTTTACCCACCTATTTTTATCCACCTTCCTCCCTGTGAGTACCTTTGACCAACCCTGAGTTCAGACTCCTGACCTATTACAGTGACTTTGTCAGTCTTTCTTTAAAAATGGACAGGTAATAAAAGGAATTTAACCTAGAAGCAGCAGCTCAGTAAGGGAAATAAAATCATCAGAAGTTATCTAATCACAGCCACAGCCATCCAGGGCTCTGTCTTACCTGCTGGGTCATAAGAATGGGACCTTCCTAAACTTGAAGGGCATCCAATCAAATAAGCAAAGGTTTGCTCACCTCTGGCTCTTGGAGGGATTGCTAGGCAGTCTACCCAGTGTATACTAACTGCAAAACACTGTCATGGTTGTGAAACACCTATGTTCCAGGAAAGCTTTTTGGGGTGCATGGGGAAGGTTTCTTTTTGACATCAAGCAAAAAATAAATCACCAAGCTCTTTGAGCACAGGGGTTCTTAAGAGGGCAGTAGAAGGAAGGAATGGGCAGAAAAGACGATCTCCAATGAAGTGAAGGCCGTTTTTCCAAAAGAGTAGGATCTAGTCTCAGTTTAAGGAGAACACTTTTAAATAGCTGGGACAGCTCCAAACTGCAGTTTAGGGAACGAGTGCTTCAAAAGAACAGTGCTTTAAAAGTCCTGGCAAGGCAGCAAGAGAATGAAGAGTTGGTTTTGCATAGTTTTGAACACAGGAGTAAAGAAGCAGAGGCATCTCTGACTAAAAGGCCCTGAGATCCTATGGCATCAATGGGTCAGTTGCAGGGGCAGGGGGTGTGGGGGGCGATATTTCTCTCTCAACGTCTCCCAGGGCAGCCACCCCTCCCGACCCCACCCCCCCACTCCCTTCACCCTTCCTCCCTCCACTGTTGGGTCCCCAGGGACAGCACTTCTCAAGCTGGAGCGCTCAGGCACCATCTCTGCAGTCTGGATTCTTCCTGGAGCCTGGCAAGTTCTGGGACAGGAAGGCGGGTCTGCAAGGCCGCTGCGGTGCAGTCGGACCTGGAGGCCTGGAGGGGAACTGGAGCCCTGAAGCCCACCCACGTCCTTGAAGCCGAGGGAGGAACACATCCTCCTAACAGTACTTCTCAGGGGTCAGCGTGCTCCCCACCCGACGGTGATCCATACTCACTTGAGGCAGCAAGGACTGCCTCTAACTGGCCCCCTCGATTCCGCCTTAAGGGTCCTCGCACATGTGTGATAGCGCAGGCCCCGGATCTCTTTAGTCAGCTGAGGCCAGTGCTGCCGGCATCCCTCCAGTCCCATCCCCCAGCCCCTCCCTCTGGGACTGTATCTAATAGAAGAAAGAGCACAGAGGAATTGGCTGAATCAAGGGACCTGGGAGCCTGGGTATGAGTTTGAAGACCGAGAACCTAAGGCGCAATTACATATTATTGGAAACTCTTGTGGAGTGTGTGGGGGGAGGTTAGGAGGCTGAGAGGCTGAGTCGACCTGGTGAGTCCAGCCCCAGGACACCACACAGCCCCGTCCCCCTTTCCCTGCCATCAGACAAGGGGTGCCGCAACTCCAGCCGGGACTCTGCACTTCCCCCTCCCTGATTCTCCAGAAGAGCAGGTGGCCCCCCTCTGAGGGCAGGGGCAAGAAAACGGACCAAGTCCCCCTGCACTAAGGCGCTACAGGAAGCTCTTCCTGAACAGCAGTGCTGGCTTGGAGCGAACCCGTGCACCGCCAAAGTTGGTCTCGTCCTGCAGCTGAGGGACGCAGGCTTTAAGTCAGCTGCCTTGGCTTTAAATCAATCAGTCCCCCCTTTAAGTCAGGTGACCCGACTTTAAATCACTGTGTGCCCCTCAAGCCTGCAACTTCAAAAGTTGGGAACTTCACTTTGATCCCAGCACCTCACACAGCTGAATGCACACTGTAGTCATCCCCAAGCCTGGCTTAGAGGCAGGATATAAGGTAAGGGGATGGGCTGCACACATGGTGAGGAGGGTGCACTTCATGTACCAGAAGGGTCCAGGTACTCTGGGTACAGCAAGCAGTGCACGATGCAGCAGCTCCCTGGCAAAGCTGGTGATGCACAGGGGCAGCAGGCACACCCAGGCACGCAGAGGTTCCAGGCCGGGAGCTGGGGCACAGCCAGCCGGGAGGGTGTGAAAGCCGAGGATCTGAGCCTTCTTGAGAAAGGCAGACACAGAGGATGGATGAGAAACAAAGACCAGATGAAACGTGGATTTGGAAAACACACCCTGATCTTGAAATTGGGGTGGGGGGCACCCCAGATTTGAGTCTTCTTACTCCCCAGTACCTAGTGCTTTGGCATTTGCCCAATTACTTATAAAATGTGACTGATAATATCTAACCCATAGAATACAGCATTTGCAGTGGTTTTGCGTGTTTATGTTTCTATAGTGGAATAATCTTTTCTACAAGAAAAATGTACACAATCTGAAATAAATTAAAACCCCTCTTTAAAAAGTACTATATCGGACTTCCCTGGTGGCGCAGTGGTTAAGAATCTGCCTGCCAAGGCAGGGGACATGGGTTCGAGCCCTGGTCAGGGAAGATCCCACATGCCGCGGAGCAGCTAAGCCCATGCGCCACAACTACTGAGCCTGCAGGCCACAACTACTGAAGCCCGCGCGCCTAGAACCGGTGCTCCACAACAAGCGCAGCAAGAGAAGCCACCGCAATGAGAAGCCCGCGCACCGCAACAAAGAGTAGCCCCCGCTTGCCGCAACTAGAGAAAGCCTGCGCATAGCAACGAAGACCCAACGCAGCCAAAAACAAATTAATTAATTAATTAGTTAACTATTTTTAAAAAAGTACTATATCCTTCTGTACAGCTTCTCTGGGAAGAACAGAGAGATGGCGTAGGAGAGTGAGAAAGACCAATATTTAGTGCACATCTCTCATGCAGGTGCTCTGCTGGCTCAGATAGATTTATCCCCACTTTACAAAGGAGGAAATAATCTCAGAGAGGTTTAGTAATTTTCCCAAAGCCAAACAGCTATTGAGTGGCAGAACCAAGATCTGAACCAAGTCTGTTACCTTCAAAGCCTAAGTCCTCATCACAACAAAACTCAATTAATATTTACATTTATCGAATTACATTGCAACCTGGGGAGTTCTTGGCACAATCTTCAATAAGAGTGAGAAAGAAAGAAATAGCATTGTTCCTACAGTCAACCAAAATTTTTGGAGCAGCTGCTAGATGCCTGGCCCTTTTTGAGGTTCAGCAGTGATCAAGACAGGAAGAGTCCTGCTTTCATGAACCACGTAGTGGGGAGGAGAGACGGGTGCAACTTGGGTGAGGGATTTCACCTTGCTGGACCTCTGTTTTCTCATCTGGAAAATGGGATGGGTGTTCCTCATTTTCTGGGATTGTCCAGCCCTCACATTCTCTGATTCCATAAGAAGCATTTGTTTTCCTGTTTCTTTAAAATTCATGTGATGAATGTTGTTAGCTGCTCCCCAAATCACTCTATTCCCACCCTTTTCCTGTGATCAGGTCTTTCCCGAAACATGACTCACAGTCAGTCAAGTCACAGAACCTAAGGGGCACCCAGCAGAGAAATTCCAACCCTTGCTTCCCAGGAGCTCTGCGGTCTACCTGCCAGGTAAACTTAACTCACCTGGCACAAGGTGGCCATCCCTGGTTTCACATCAACATGATCTCAGGCACAAACCTCCTTGTTTTTCCATTTTGTCTTCAAGTTACTTGTTGAAACAACTGCACAAATATGACAAAGAAATGAAATCAGGCATCTTCTGCCCCCAGTGCCTACTAATAAATGATTTTCTGCCACTTTAATGATAAAGATAGAACATTTCAACATTCTGCTACCCTTATTATTTGTCATTTTTGTTGATATTTCTATTGAATACATCTTTCAATATTTTAACAATGGAACATTTATTTAGGTTGTTCCAGACCCAGCCGTTAGTGGTAAAGGTTTTGTTGTTATATTTCTATTATGTTTCCTTTAAAAATCATTATCCTATTTAAATGGATTAAGTCAATTCTATAGGCATTTATCTTATGATATTGATGAAATTGATACATAGAGGGCAGTAGTACAAGTTGATTGGACTTGAGAACCTCTATTAGCACAGTTAAGTATAAATATTATCTATATGTAAACCAAAGTACATGCCGAGTGAGAGTCTCCGACTCTTTTTCACTGTCTGCCTCTCAAGCCTGTGAGAAATGGAATGTTTCTTTCCATATCAGTAAACAAAGGATGTCACAGTCTTCAGCACTTGCAGCCCTCCACTGTGAGCCGGCGGGCCCTGAGGCACTCAGGATATGCAAATACAGAATGCAGGCCCCAGAGAGCTGAGGTGCATATCAAAGGAAGGATGTCAGTGAGCCCAGACTCTTGCATCTTCCCATATGAAGAAAAGCGCTCCATTCCTCACCTTGGGAGAGCTGGTTTTCCTTAGTTAACAATCACCTTTTGATGTTCCCCATTACCTGCGCCAGTCCCCTGCCCTGTCCCCTCCCCCCGGTACTTTAGCTCAGGGAGGAGGAAGCGCAGAGGGACTCGGCTGAATAAGGGGCCTGCGCGCCTCGGGAGGAGTTTTCAGCCGCTTTCCCCGCAGTTGGGAGGAGGGGCGCTGACGCTGCAGCCGGACCCTGCGCCTCCCTTGCCCCGTTTCCCCTCAGGACGTTCAGGCCGACCCCCTCCCCACGCCCACCAGGCCCCGCGAGCCAGGCCGAGGGCAGGGGCGAGAGGAGGGACCGAAGTTCCCCGGGACCAGAGGCCGGGGGCCGCTCTTTCTGCACAGCAGCGGCGGGTGGCAGCGAACCCCTGCCCCTCAGAAGCTGGTCTTGCGCTGCCGCCCGGGCACAGGACCAGGCGGAGGGTCGGCGCCCACTTACCCGGCCCGCCGTCCCCACGACTGTCGCGGCTTCGGCCGCCGGGGCACCTCCAGAGCCGGCAGCCTCAGTGAGGTCGCCCTCCCCTCGGGCTCCGGGGCAGTTCCGTGACGGCGGAGGGAAGAGACCCCGAGCCAGGAGTTCCAGCTCTGCGGAAACGCGGGCTCTGTTCAGCGCGCAGGGGGTGGGACCGCTCTGCCCCGAGGCCTTCCGGGAGGGAGCGGGGCGGCGGGGGAGGGAGCCGCCAGGAGCGCAGGGCCCCGTCGGGGGTCCTGGAGGGGCGGCCCGGCCTGGGGGCCACGCCCACTGTGGCCGCAGCCCAGGCCTTTTTCCTGGAATCCTACACAAAAAAGTTAGAAAGATACACAGTCTATAGTAAATATTCACAAATGATTGTTGCCGCTGTGCTCACTATTCTATTAAAGGTGTAAAATCCATAAAACACTTTAAGTTCAAAATTAAATATGAATTTTTACCTTTCTAATTTTGTCTCTGATATTCACAGTTGTGGTTAATGAATCAGAGACTGTGGCATCACTAGTTAAAAATGAGCTTGTTAAAAAAATAGAACTCAGGCCCGCCAGACCTACTGAATCACAATCTGCACTTTTACAATCTCCCCAGTGTACTTGTGTACCCATGAATAGTTGAAAGGTACGTTTCTACCTCGACATGTCTTTTCTGTATGAGAAATACACACATTTTATCCAGTTTGATATAAATAAAACACTCAAAAATGCATATGCCTGTGTTGAAACCATCATTTTATCATTTCTTTTCCAGACAAGTATAGACTCTATACTGGTTTTGTGGATCACATGCCATACTCTTTTCCTGTAGTTAGAAATAAGGTAGAGAAAGTTACTTTGTAAAAAAAAAAAAAGAAAAAAAATATATATATATATATTAGTGGATAATTGAAGACACTCTTCTAAATTAAAACCAGTTCTCTTAACTTGCTGTTTTCTTCTTGGGTCACATTATGAACTCTTCCCGTGGCCACATGGCATGTGTACTTTTAATTTCAGGGACTGCTGCCATTCCAGGAGGTGGCCATAGATTTCTCTCAAGAGGAGTGAGAATGCCTGGACCAAGATCAATGGGAATTGTACAGGGATGTGATGTGAGAGAAGTATAGGAACCTGCTCTCCTTGGGTGAGGATACCTTCCTTCCAGAATTCCTTAACCAACCACAGGGTTTGGAGTCCTTCATTTGTAGAATGTCTCCTGGAATCTTCTGCTTCCTACAATAGGGTTTCAGATTGCAACGTTTCAGGAAAGATTGGGAGTTTGTGGGTATAATTTTTCTTATTCTTTTAAAATTGCAGCCTCCCTTTTAATATACTTTGTAACTGCTTGGGATGTGTCTATATGAACTGTGTACTATATGCTTCTGTTATAGTCCTTACAATATTTTATTGTCTTATTTTCTGTAACAATTTTCCATGGATTCTTTGGGCTTAAGGTATATTAAAAGGGAGACTGCGATTCTGGGACTTCCCTGGTGATGCGGTGATTAAGAATTCGCCTGCCAATGCAGGGGACCCGGTTCGATCCCCGGTCCGGGAAGATCTCACGTGCCACCGAACAACTAAGCCAGTGGGCCACAACTACTGAGTCTGCACGCCACAACTACTGAAGCCGGTGTGTCTTGAGCCCGTGCGCCATTTATTTTTTGGAGAATAAAACCACGTCTGAGTGATTAAAATTTAGGCCAGCTAGTCAAAATGCTTTATCACCTGTTCTTCTAAAACACTGATCAATGGAACAAGTTTTACTAGGGATAACAGTGTAATTGTATTCTGGAGTTCATATGGGCAATATGGTTTATGACCTTGATGCTGGATCACGACATTTCAATGGTATAACTGCCATTAATTGTCTGTTTGTTCAACGATTAAAGTCTCACGTGATCTGAGTTCAGACTGGAGTCATCCTGGTTGGTTTCTGTCTATTGCAGATTTCTTCCAGTATGAAAGGACAAGAGCAATACGGCTTACTTTACAAAATGTCTTCAAACTAAATGATGATATAATCTATATTCAATTAATTTATACATACCCTACTGTAGAACAGGGCTCGTTACGGTGGCAGAGCCCGGTAATTACGTAAAACTGAAACTTTTTCTGCACTGGTTCAAGTCCTCTTCCTAAGAATATGTTTATAATCAACATTCTTTCACAAATTACCCAATTTAATTCACCGTAGCATTCCTCATATTAACTAAATGGAAAATCCTAGGCTATATACAAATCCAGAAAGGGCCAAAAATCATCAGCCCCCATGGATTATTACAACCCATTGCTGAGGCATTCAAATTACTTATTAAAGAACCACTATGTCCATCAACATCATCAATTTATATATTATTGCCCCAATGCTAGCCTTAACCCTGGCTCTCACAACATGAATTCCTCTTCCCATATCTTATCCACTAATTAATATAAATGTAGGCATATTATTTATATTAGCCATATCACACCTAGCCATTTATTCCATCCTCAGATCTGGATGAACTTCACATTCAAAATACTCACTCACTGGAGCTCTAGGGACAATAGCACAGACAATCATCTCATATGAAGTAATGTAGCAGTTATTCTATTCTCAGTCTTACTGATAAATGGATCATTTACACTTTCAACAGTAATTATTACACAAGAACACCTATGACTAACTTTCTCCTGACCCCTACCCAGAATTTGATTATCTCCGCAGTAGCAGAAATCCAATGAAGCCCCACTTGATTTAACAGAAGTAGAATCAAAACCTGTATATGTCTTCAATGTAGAAAATGTAGCAGGCCCATTCACCCCGTCCTTCCTAGAGAATATGTCAATTTCCCTATAATAAACATTTCCACAGCAATCTATTTTTAGGAGCATTCCACAATCCCTAGGTGCCAGAATTATATACAGCCCAAGTCATCATTAAAACACATCTAACAATCTCCTTTCTATGAATTTGAGCATCCTACCCACAATTTTGATATGATCAACGCATACATCTCTTATAAAAAGTTTTTTTACTACTAACATTAACCCTATGTATATGAGAGTTTTCACTACTTGTCATCATACCAGGCAACCCACCACAAACTTAAGAAATATGTCTGACAAAAGAGTTACTTTGATAGAGTAAATCATAAAGGTTTCAACGCTCTTATTCCTGGAATTGAATTCTTCCTAATAATTTTACATTCTCCATGCTACCTACCACATTACACCACATGCTCTATAGTAAGGTTCTCTAAGTAAGCTTCAGGCCCATACCCCCAAAATGTTTTTGTATATCCTTCCTGTGCTAATAAACTCTCATTGTTTTACCATCATTCTACTGACCATTTTCTCAGGAAATATAATTGTATAACAAGCTCACATTGGTTAATGGTATCCCCATTCTAATAAAAAACATGAACCCATAAGCTACGGAAGCATCCAACAAATATTTCCTAAAACAATCCACCACATCAATACTTATAATGGCTATTATCATTAATCTAATATACTCTGGTCAAAGAACACAATGAATAACAAAAATCTTTAATCCAGCAGCATCCACCCTCATGACAATCGCCCTTGTCACAAAGTAGGACTTTCCCCATTTCACTTCTGAGTGCCTGAAGTCACACAAGGCATCCCATGAACAGCAGACCTGATGCTATCAACATGACAAAATTGCACCCCTATCAGTTTTATACCACATGTCACCATCCATCAACCTAAATATACTACTAATCATAGTGATATTATAAATCATAGCTGGAGGCTGAGGCAGACTTCGCCATACTACACCCTCCTCATCAATTGCCCATATAGGATGAATAACAGCTATTATAATGTATATTCAGATTATAACAATCCTAAACATACTAATTTATATCATAACAACACTATCTTCTTCTTATTTATGCCCAGATCATGTACTACAAGAGTATCATTATCACACACATGAGATAAAACACCTCCCATCACAATCATTTTCCTCACCATTATAGTATCATTAGGACATCGCCCATCACTATCAGGGTTTTTACCCAAATGAATAATTATCCAAGAGATAACAAAAATGACATCATTCTACCAACACTAATAGCCATCATAGCAGTCCTCAGCATATATTTCTACTTGCAGCTAACATACTCCACATCACTAACTATATTCCCTTCATTAAACAACACAGACACAAAACAATTTGAACATACAAAGAAATAACCTTCCTATCATTACCAATCATAATACCCACACGATTACTACACACAACACCCATTCTATCAGTGCTGGACTAGGAATTTAGGTTAGATCAGACCAAGAGCTTTCAAAACCCTAAACAAGTAAAATTTACTTAATTCCTAAAAATAAGGATTGCAAGACTTTATCCTACATCAATTGAATGTAAAGCAAACACTGTATTTAAGCCAAATCTTTACGAGATTGATGAGTTTTAACCCCAGGAAACTTTAGTTAACAGGCAAATCCTCTAGTCAACTGGCTTCAGTCTACTTCTCCTTCATTTGAGAAAGAAAAAAAGAAAAAAAAAAGGCAGGAAAATCACCGGCAGAATTGAAGCTGCTTCTCTGAAGTTACAATTCAATTTGTTGATTCACCACAGGGTTTGCCAGAAAGAGGGCTCAATCTCTGTCTTTAGATTTACAGTCTAATGCTAACTCAGTCATTTTACCTCTGTTCATACACTGCTGATTATTTTCAACAAATCACAAAGAGATCGGCGTTTTATATTTACTATTTGGTGCTTGAGCTGGAGTAGCAGGCAGCACCTTAATTATATTAATCCAGGCTGAGCTATGCTGACCTGGAGCGCTAGTTGGAGATGCCCAAATCTGTAAAGTAGTCATAACAGTCCCTGCACTTGTAATAATTTTCTTTATAGTTGTACCCGTTATGATTGCAGGCTTTCAAAACTGACGTGGGCCACTAATAACTCGGACACCTGAAGTAGCATTTCCCCAAATAAGTCATATAAACTTTTGACTACTTCCCCCATCATTCTTACTCCTACTCATATCACCAATAGTAGAAGCTGGTTCTGGTACCAGTGGAACCGTGTATTCAGCTCTAGCCTGCAATCTGGCCCATGCAGGAGCCTCTGTCGACCTAACTGTTTTCTCCTTACATTTAGCAGGTGTCTCTTCAATTCTTGGTATTATTACTTTTATTACTATAGTCTTTAATACAAAACCAGCAGTCATATCCCAATACCAAACACCATTATTTGTTTAATCTTCCCCAACTATAGCCATATTACTATAATTACCAATCTCAGTCCGAGCAGCCAGAATTGCCATACTGTTAAGAGATAGAAATCTAAACACTACTTTCTTTGACCCTGCAGGAGGAGACCAAATCCTACACTAACACCTATTTTGATTCGTTGCTCACCCTGAAGTCTGTATTCATGGCCTACCAGGGTTTGTTATAAACTCACATATCATTACATACTATTTAGGACAAAAAGTGCCTTTCAGCTATTTGGGAATAGTATGAGTCATGTCCACTGGCTTTTTAGGATTTCTCTTGTGGGCCCATCACATGTTTACCATAGGGATAGCTGTCGACTCAGGAGCATGCTTTGCATCAGCTACCGTAATTACTTCTATCCCTACAGGAGTAAAAGTGTCTAGCTGATTAGTAACTCTTTATTTAATTTTTCTTTTTCTTTTCATTTTTTTTTTGGCTGCGTTGGGTCTTGGTTGCTGTGCGTGGGCTTTCTCTGGTTGCGGTGAGCGGCAGCTACTCTTCGTTGCGGTGTGCGGCCCTTTCATTGCAGTGGCTTCTCTTGTTGCAGAGCACGGCCTCTAGGCGCGTGGGCTTCAGTAGTTGTGGCTTGCGGGCTCTAGAGGGCAGGCTCAGTAGTTGTGGCGCACGGGCTTTTTGCTCCGGGGCATGTGGAATCTTCCCAGACGAGGGCTCGAACCCATGTCCCCTGCATTGGCAGGCAAATTCTTAACCACTGCGTCACCAGGGAAGTCCCTGGTTAGCAACTGTTCACGGAGGTAATATTATATGACCTCCCACTATATTATGAGTTTTAGGCTTTAGTTTTTCTTTTTACAGTAGGTGGTTTGACAGGAATCATCTTAGCCAACTCATCCCCAGACATTGTTCTCCAGGATACATACTATGTAGTAGCACACTTCCATGACCTAATGTCCATGGGAGCAGTCTTCACTATTATAGGAGGCTTCCTACACTGATTCCCACTATTCTCAGGTTATACAGTTAACTCAGCATGAGCAAAAATTCACTTCACAAGTATATCTGTAGTAGTAAATATGACTTCCTGCAGCACTTCCTTGGCCTCTCAGGGATGTCACTACGTTAGTCTGAGTACCCTGAGGCACACACAACATGGAATATTTTGCCTTTAGGCTCATTCATCTCAGTAGCAGCAGTAATGCTAATAATCTTCATACTTTGAAAAGCATTTGCGTCTAAACAAGAAGTCTTAGCAGTGGAAATTGCTACTCCTAACCTAGAATGGTTACACGGATGCCCTCCACCATATCCTATGCTTCAAGGTCCTACCTATGTAAATGTAAAATAAGGAAGGACTCAAGTCCTTTTCAACCAGTTTCAAGCCAACACCATAACAATTATGTCTTTCTCAATAAATGAGATAAAAATAAAAAGTGATGTAGCTTTGTCAAAGTTAAATCATAGGCTAAAATCCTGTATATCACTAAGGCATATCAATTTCATCTAGGCTCTCAAGATACAACATCACCGATTATGGAAGAACTTTTACATTTTCATCATCACACATTAATAGTGATTTTTAAAATAAGTTCTCTAGTCCTCTGTATCATTTCACTAATATTGACATCTAAACTAACTCATATGCATACAATAGATGCACAGGTAGAGAAAATGTGAACAATTTACTAGCCATTATTGTAATCTTAATTGCCCTATCATCATTGTGAATCCTTTACATGATACATGAAATCAATAACTCTTCCCAAACCATAAAAAACTATGGGTCAGTAATGAAACTGAAGCTACAAATACACAGATTATGAAGACTTAAATATTGACTCCTCTGTAATCCCCACATCAGAGCTAAAACCAGGAGAATAATGACTAATAGAAGTCAACAACCGAGTAGTTAGAGATAGTCATTGAATATTAGTTTCATCTGAAATTGTTGTACACTCCTGAGTTGTTCCTTCTCAGGCCTAAAAAGAGCTGCTATCCCAGGACACCTAACTTAAAGAATTCTAATATCAACAGGACCAGGCCTATGTTGTGGACAAGAGAGCTCGTTTTCCTGAGTTCAAAGACAGGACAGAGGGATATGGCTGAGATATGGGGTGAATCTGGAGCCCATGGGGATGCACTCTCCAAGCTCCAGGATAGGAATGGGGCCTCTAGGGTCCCAGGCCACCCACCACGCCCTCTCGAGCAGGATCTGGGCAACATTCCCTGTCAGTGATGAAGCAGCCCTAGCACTTGTCACGCCCCGATGTTGTGTCCTATGTGGGCCCCATGCTCTTGGGACCACACCCCACACTCTGCAGGTCCATGCTACAGGGTCCTTCGTGCCTCAGGAGTAGAGACCACACAGCAAGCAGTTCCCTCCCCAACCAGCAGGAGGAGGGGAGGAGAGCAGGGGCACCAGGGGAATCTCACTCAGACAACAACACCCCAGGGGTGCCAGCGGGGAGAGTGATGATGCAGATGAGGCACAGACCAAGAGATGGGACCAGAGGACCCAAAAGGCAGCTGGTCAGGTCCTGGCTCATCTGCACCCCGGACACCTTTGTCCCTCATACACCCCCTTCCTCATACACCCTCTCCTTAAATGCAGATTCTTCAGATGCAAACAGGCAGAGCTTCAGACTGAAAGTCAGCTCTTCCAAAATGACCCGTCAGCAAACACTGCAGGATTCCACTCCAGTGGGTGCCCTGGAGTCGACAACTCAGGGACTGAAGTGGATATCGGTGCCAGGGGCAGTGGGAGGGAATGGGGAATGAGACTTTCATGGTTGTGGAATTTTGGTTTTGCAAGATGAAAAGTTCTAGGGATGGTGGTGATGGCTCCACGAGAAAGTGAATATATCTGATGCCTCAGAAACGTGCACTTAAAATGGTGATGATGGTAAAGGGTATGTGACGTGTGTTTTATTTCACTTACAATAAATTCTTAAAATAATGTCTTGTTAATTGAGATTCCATTTCGACTCCCCTTCATCACAAATGTCGGAGGCCCAGACACAGTTCCCTACCTTAGGGGTCATCACGGTACCCTCACAGAGCACGGGGGAGACCATTCTTAGGGGGGGCTAGTCTGTGCTCACCTGACCTCTGTCCAGGGGGACCCAGGCAGTGGTGACCCCCATAGATTAGACATATGATATGCTATGATATTAATATGATACCACCAAGTGTTGTCACTCACCAGAACACAGAGCAGCAACCCACTCAAACATGCCTGACCTCATATGATTGTGACAAGATTAAGAGAAGAAAAGGAACCACAGGTTAATCAGGACAACACCCTTAACGCAGAAGTTGGAAATCTCAAAGGGGACAGAACACACTGTAGGCAAAGAGCGCATATGTGGTCTCCCCATACATGTGATCCTGACCCATGCAGGTGTGGTGAGACCCACACAGTCCCTGCACCCTATACCTGGGGTCACACATCCACACTCACCAGGGTGACCCACCTCCCCAGACCCCTCCACCTGGGTCACATGTCCACAGTCCCAGGGTGACCTCACCTCCCCAGACCCTGCACCTGGGGTCACACGTCCCCTTGGTCAGGACACCATGGCTCTGCAGGGGGCTCCCCCAATGTGGAAACAAGCTGGGTCCCTGGGACCTCCTGGGATGGGAAAAAGTGTCAGGTGGGTCTCCTTTCCCCACACTTGTCCCAGAGGAGTCCTCCTCTTCTCACTTCGGTTCTGTGTGATTTTAACTGTTTTTAAAGCTTTCATGCTAGAGTTGAACACACGACCTTTGTGCTGGCAGGCTCAGTCCTTTCTCGTCTCACTTACATGTTGAGAAAACTCACAGGACAGCAGGGCTGAAAGCTGAGGGGCAGCTCTGGACTCTGCTGAGTAGGGACGGTAGACTGGAAGGAGAGCTCAGCAGCAGCCTCAGCTGTTACCCATCGGCCTTTTGCCCGATCTGCGTGCCCTGCAATCAATTCACCAGCTAAACCTGCCTCCCTATGCACCATGCACGTGCTGGTAAATTGGAATTATTGCCAGGTAGCCCCCCTGAGGATTCTCCATGAGCCCCAGGGAAGGTGAACCTTGCAGGGATTAACACTAAGGCCCCGACCATAGCACTGACCCTTGGGAGGACCAGGTCACCACACTCAGAAGAGAGGCTGTTACGTAGACAAGCCCACCTCAGCTCCAGACCCCAGACATCTAAACACTGACATTCAGATGCAGGCACGGAGCTTCCCAGTACTGAGGCCAGGCCAGGTCTCTACCCAGGTCTGCATAGTCCTAGCGTACACAGAACATGGTCAGGTCTAAATCTTCTTATTATAGACAACACATGGTCAGCTCTAAACATAATCAGTAGACAGGACATGCAGAGGTCTAAATCTACCGTGTAGACAGAACTTGATCATGTTTAAACTAGCTTAGGGCTGATCTCATAGGAGGTACAGATCACACACATGGGTGTCTCATCTTTGGACACCCACATCAGGAAACTGAACAAAATCTTTGTCATTAAACATTTCAACAGGCAAAACAGAAATGTTCCCAATTTCTCTGGCCACCTGATGGTCAGGATCCACGGGTGAGCCACGAACTTCTTAGAGTGCAGCCCAGTCTGCTGCCAGGACAGACAAGAAGTGGCCTGATTCCAGCCTCCCAGGCTTCCAGAAGGAGGCGGCCACACTGGAAGCCCAGGCAGGAGAGTCCTGCATGGTCCGGGCCAGGAGATCCGGTCTGTCCATTCCGCTGGCCGATTCCGGGCGGGGCGCTCAGGGCCGCTGAGAGCCCTGCACTCAGGTCCTGCTTCCCTGCAGCGTGTGCGTGTGTGTGTGCGTGTGCGTGTGCGTGTGTGTGTGTAGAGGGGGCGGTGGCTGACGGCTCCCATGGCTCCCGTCCCGGGCACCGCGCTGTCTTCGAGGGGAGGCACGGGGAGAGGAAGGGGCACAGAAGCCGTTGGAGAGGAGAACCCACCGCGGAACTCCTTGCACACTGGCTCGCCCCACCCGGAGACCCGCCTGTCCACTGTGGGCCGCATGTCACCCCCCAGCCCCCCACCCCCGAGGGCAGGGCGCCTGCTCTTTCAACAGCACAGGGTCTCACATGAAGGAGACCCAGTGGGGACTGTCACCCCCCCCCCACTCCTGATGCTGTGTTTGGGGAGAATGAACCCCCTTGACTGGGCGATGGGACCCTGTGAGGAAAGAGGTGGCGGCCCCATCCAAGTCGGGGCCTGGCTGAGAGATGGGAACACAGGAGCCAAGTGCAGGGCCTGGAGGCCAGGCCAACAGGAGGGGCACCCCCATCCTTGGCCGGGCTCTCCAACGGTGACATTGTTGCTTTAGGGGACCTGGGGCAGGTGACTGAATGTAATGGGAGTCTAAACTGGACCCTGAATGGGGCTTAAAGAAGGTGTGAAGGATGTTACTGAGACAGTGACAGTCATCGGAAGACAGACTCTGTGTCAGGATATCCTGCTCCATCCATTTAAATCCCTGAGATCTGTGACCTTTACGTGGCTACGCAGGATTGTTGGAGCAGCTGCGTGCGGATATATCTGGGGCACAATTCAGTCTGCAGCCCACTTGCAAGTGTTTCCAGCAAACACACAGGTGTGCGCACAGGCAGGCACAGCACACACACAAACATACACGTGCCCAGCACAAATATATTCACACACTAGCATGTGAACACACATGCACGCATATGCCCATGCACACACTAATGTGTGCAAGTGCACATACCTATGCACATGCACAGCATATGTAGGCAAACAGGCACATGCACACGCATAGCACACACACAGGGAATAAAGTGAATCCATAAAGCATTAATTCCTGAACACAAGTGAAGCTGACATGTATTTTTCCCTTTTCTTAGCCTTGATGTTTTTCACAATAAAAAGTTTAAGAAAAAAGTTAATGGCAAATGACTTTTGATTCATAGGACTTTCTGATGTTATTCCACAAATATTATGACAGGAGAAATGAATGTAGATATTACATGTGTCCACTAATGGATGAATGGAGAAGAAAAACACGGTCCATCAATACAAGGGAATGCTATTCAGCCTAAAAAGGAAGGCAATTCTGACACAGGCTGCAGCAGGGATGAACCTTGAGGGCATTATGCTCAGTGATGTAAGCTAGACACAAAAAAACAAACAGTGCTTGATCTTCTCATACAAGGCCCCTAGAGCAGTCGGAAACATAGAGACATAAAGTAGGATGTTGAGTGCCAGGGGCTGAGGGAGGGACAATGGGGAGTGAGTGTTTAATGGGGACTGTTTCAATTTTGCAAGATGAAAAAGTTCTGGAGGATGATGGTGGTCAGGTTTGCACAACAGTGTGAATTACTTCTTGACCCTGAAATGTGCACTTAAAAATGGTTAAGATAGTATATTTTATGTTATGTGTATCTGACCACA
Source organism: Eubalaena glacialis (assembly GCF_028564815.1). NCBI lineage: Eukaryota > Metazoa > Chordata > Mammalia > Artiodactyla > Balaenidae > Eubalaena > Eubalaena glacialis. Next base: position 28,608,458 of record NC_083723.1, on the reverse strand, counting down.
ATTTTTAAAACTTTTAAAAAAACAACAGGAAATAGTCCATGAATACCACAAGATGCACAACTTCACTAACAACCGAGGGGTTAAAGCCATAAGAAAAATACTGTGCATACACCTACCAGAATGGCAGACATGAAAGACATAGTATCAAATATCAGCAGGATGTGGAGCAATGGAAAGCCTGGTACGCAACGGGGGGATGCAACCACTTCTGAAACAATCGGGCCTCAGATAGCGAAGTCCGTGCACAGAGACCTACAGTGCTCCTCCCAGTTGAACACAAGCCCACCAGCCCTGCACCAGGACACACGGACATGGACTCTGCAGCCACAGAAGCCAAACCTGAAAGAAACTGAAGGCCATCACAGGCGGATGCAGAAATGAACCATGCACGCTCCTATGAAGGAATATTCCACAGCAATGGAGTATATTTTGTTTAAAGGTAGTAAAAGTATAAAAATTATTTAAAAAAAAAATATATTTACAACATGAAAGAATCTATAATTCTGGCACCTAGGGATTGTGGAATGCTCCTAAAAATAGATTGCTGTGGAAATGTTTATTATAGGGAAATTGACATATTCTCTAGGAAGGACGGGGTGAATGGGCCTGCTACATTTTCTACATTGAAGACATATACAGGTTTTGATTCTACTTCTGTTAAATCAAGTGGGGCTTCATTGGATTTCTGCTACTGCGGAGATAATCAAATTCTGGGTAGGGGCCAGGAGAAAGTTAGTCATAGGTGTTCTTGTGTAATAATTACTGTTGAAAGTGTAAATGATCCATTTATCAGTAAGACTGAGAATAGAATAACTGCTACATTACTTCATATGAGATGATTGTCTGTGTTATTGTCCCTAGAGCTCCAGTGAGTGAGTATTTTGAATGTGAAGTTCATCCAGATCTGAGGATGGAATAAATGGCTAGGTGTGATATGGCTAATATAAATAATATGCCTACATTTATATTAATTAGTGGATAAGATATGGGAAGAGGAATTCATGTTGTGAGAGCCAGGGTTAAGGCTAGCATTGGGGCAATAATATATAAATTGATGATGTTGATGGACATAGTGGTTCCTTAATAAGTAATTTGAATGCCTCAGCAATGGGTTGTAATAATCCATGGGGGCTGATGATTTTTGGCCCTTTCTGGATTTGTATATAGCCTAGGATTTTCCATTTAGTTAATATGAGGAATGCTACGGTGAATTAAATTGGGTAATTTGTGAAAGAATGTTGATTATAAACATATTCTTAGGAAGAGGACTTGAACCAGTGCAGAAAAAGTTTCAGTTTTACGTAATTACCGGGCTCTGCCACCGTAACGAGCCCTGTTCTACAGTAGGGTATGTATAAATTAATTGAATATAGATTATATCATCATTTAGTTTGAAGACATTTTGTAAAGTAAGCCGTATTGCTCTTGTCCTTTCATACTGGAAGAAATCTGCAATAGACAGAAACCAACCAGGATGACTCCAGTCTGAACTCAGATCACGTGAGACTTTAATCGTTGAACAAACAGACAATTAATGGCAGTTATACCATTGAAATGTCGTGATCCAGCATCAAGGTCATAAACCATATTGCCCATATGAACTCCAGAATACAATTACACTGTTATCCCTAGTAAAACTTGTTCCATTGATCAGTGTTTTAGAAGAACAGGTGATAAAGCATTTTGACTAGCTGGCCTAAATTTTAATCACTCAGACGTGGTTTTATTCTCCAAAAAATAAATGGCGCACGGGCTCAAGACACACCGGCTTCAGTAGTTGTGGCGTGCAGACTCAGTAGTTGTGGCCCACTGGCTTAGTTGTTCGGTGGCACGTGAGATCTTCCCGGACCGGGGATCGAACCGGGTCCCCTGCATTGGCAGGCGAATTCTTAATCACCGCATCACCAGGGAAGTCCCAGAATCGCAGTCTCCCTTTTAATATACCTTAAGCCCAAAGAATCCATGGAAAATTGTTACAGAAAATAAGACAATAAAATATTGTAAGGACTATAACAGAAGCATATAGTACACAGTTCATATAGACACATCCCAAGCAGTTACAAAGTATATTAAAAGGGAGGCTGCAATTTTAAAAGAATAAGAAAAATTATACCCACAAACTCCCAATCTTTCCTGAAACGTTGCAATCTGAAACCCTATTGTAGGAAGCAGAAGATTCCAGGAGACATTCTACAAATGAAGGACTCCAAACCCTGTGGTTGGATAAGGAATTCTGGAAGGAAGGTATCCTCACCCAAGGAGAGCAGGTTCCTATACTTCTCTCACATCACATCCCTGTACAATTCCCATTGATCTTGGTCCAGGCATTCTCACTCCTCTTGAGAGAAATCTATGGCCACCTCCTGGAATGGCAGCAGTCCCTGAAATTAAAAGTACACATGCCATGTGGCCACGGGAAGAGTTCATAATGTGACCCAAGAAGAAAACAGCAAGTTAAGAGAACTGGTTTTAATTTAGAAGAGTGTCTTCAATTATCCACTAATATATATATATATTTTTTTTTTCTTTTTTTTTTTTTACAAAGTAACTTTCTCTACCTTATTTCTAACTACAGGAAAAGAGTATGGCATGTGATCCACAAAACCAGTATAGAGTCTATACTTGTCTGGAAAAGAAATGATAAAATGATGGTTTCAACACAGGCATATGCATTTTTGAGTGTTTTATTTATATCAAACTGGATAAAATGTGTGTATTTCTCATACAGAAAAGACATGTCGAGGTAGAAACGTACCTTTCAACTATTCATGGGTACACAAGTACACTGGGGAGATTGTAAAAGTGCAGATTGTGATTCAGTAGGTCTGGCGGGCCTGAGTTCTATTTTTTTAACAAGCTCATTTTTAACTAGTGATGCCACAGTCTCTGATTCATTAACCACAACTGTGAATATCAGAGACAAAATTAGAAAGGTAAAAATTCATATTTAATTTTGAACTTAAAGTGTTTTATGGATTTTACACCTTTAATAGAATAGTGAGCACAGCGGCAACAATCATTTGTGAATATTTACTATAGACTGTGTATCTTTCTAACTTTTTTGTGTAGGATTCCAGGAAAAAGGCCTGGGCTGCGGCCACAGTGGGCGTGGCCCCCAGGCCGGGCCGCCCCTCCAGGACCCCCGACGGGGCCCTGCGCTCCTGGCGGCTCCCTCCCCCGCCGCCCCGCTCCCTCCCGGAAGGCCTCGGGGCAGAGCGGTCCCACCCCCTGCGCGCTGAACAGAGCCCGCGTTTCCGCAGAGCTGGAACTCCTGGCTCGGGGTCTCTTCCCTCCGCCGTCACGGAACTGCCCCGGAGCCCGAGGGGAGGGCGACCTCACTGAGGCTGCCGGCTCTGGAGGTGCCCCGGCGGCCGAAGCCGCGACAGTCGTGGGGACGGCGGGCCGGGTAAGTGGGCGCCGACCCTCCGCCTGGTCCTGTGCCCGGGCGGCAGCGCAAGACCAGCTTCTGAGGGGCAGGGGTTCGCTGCCACCCGCCGCTGCTGTGCAGAAAGAGCGGCCCCCGGCCTCTGGTCCCGGGGAACTTCGGTCCCTCCTCTCGCCCCTGCCCTCGGCCTGGCTCGCGGGGCCTGGTGGGCGTGGGGAGGGGGTCGGCCTGAACGTCCTGAGGGGAAACGGGGCAAGGGAGGCGCAGGGTCCGGCTGCAGCGTCAGCGCCCCTCCTCCCAACTGCGGGGAAAGCGGCTGAAAACTCCTCCCGAGGCGCGCAGGCCCCTTATTCAGCCGAGTCCCTCTGCGCTTCCTCCTCCCTGAGCTAAAGTACCGGGGGGAGGGGACAGGGCAGGGGACTGGCGCAGGTAATGGGGAACATCAAAAGGTGATTGTTAACTAAGGAAAACCAGCTCTCCCAAGGTGAGGAATGGAGCGCTTTTCTTCATATGGGAAGATGCAAGAGTCTGGGCTCACTGACATCCTTCCTTTGATATGCACCTCAGCTCTCTGGGGCCTGCATTCTGTATTTGCATATCCTGAGTGCCTCAGGGCCCGCCGGCTCACAGTGGAGGGCTGCAAGTGCTGAAGACTGTGACATCCTTTGTTTACTGATATGGAAAGAAACATTCCATTTCTCACAGGCTTGAGAGGCAGACAGTGAAAAAGAGTCGGAGACTCTCACTCGGCATGTACTTTGGTTTACATATAGATAATATTTATACTTAACTGTGCTAATAGAGGTTCTCAAGTCCAATCAACTTGTACTACTGCCCTCTATGTATCAATTTCATCAATATCATAAGATAAATGCCTATAGAATTGACTTAATCCATTTAAATAGGATAATGATTTTTAAAGGAAACATAATAGAAATATAACAACAAAACCTTTACCACTAACGGCTGGGTCTGGAACAACCTAAATAAATGTTCCATTGTTAAAATATTGAAAGATGTATTCAATAGAAATATCAACAAAAATGACAAATAATAAGGGTAGCAGAATGTTGAAATGTTCTATCTTTATCATTAAAGTGGCAGAAAATCATTTATTAGTAGGCACTGGGGGCAGAAGATGCCTGATTTCATTTCTTTGTCATATTTGTGCAGTTGTTTCAACAAGTAACTTGAAGACAAAATGGAAAAACAAGGAGGTTTGTGCCTGAGATCATGTTGATGTGAAACCAGGGATGGCCACCTTGTGCCAGGTGAGTTAAGTTTACCTGGCAGGTAGACCGCAGAGCTCCTGGGAAGCAAGGGTTGGAATTTCTCTGCTGGGTGCCCCTTAGGTTCTGTGACTTGACTGACTGTGAGTCATGTTTCGGGAAAGACCTGATCACAGGAAAAGGGTGGGAATAGAGTGATTTGGGGAGCAGCTAACAACATTCATCACATGAATTTTAAAGAAACAGGAAAACAAATGCTTCTTATGGAATCAGAGAATGTGAGGGCTGGACAATCCCAGAAAATGAGGAACACCCATCCCATTTTCCAGATGAGAAAACAGAGGTCCAGCAAGGTGAAATCCCTCACCCAAGTTGCACCCGTCTCTCCTCCCCACTACGTGGTTCATGAAAGCAGGACTCTTCCTGTCTTGATCACTGCTGAACCTCAAAAAGGGCCAGGCATCTAGCAGCTGCTCCAAAAATTTTGGTTGACTGTAGGAACAATGCTATTTCTTTCTTTCTCACTCTTATTGAAGATTGTGCCAAGAACTCCCCAGGTTGCAATGTAATTCGATAAATGTAAATATTAATTGAGTTTTGTTGTGATGAGGACTTAGGCTTTGAAGGTAACAGACTTGGTTCAGATCTTGGTTCTGCCACTCAATAGCTGTTTGGCTTTGGGAAAATTACTAAACCTCTCTGAGATTATTTCCTCCTTTGTAAAGTGGGGATAAATCTATCTGAGCCAGCAGAGCACCTGCATGAGAGATGTGCACTAAATATTGGTCTTTCTCACTCTCCTACGCCATCTCTCTGTTCTTCCCAGAGAAGCTGTACAGAAGGATATAGTACTTTTTTAAAAATAGTTAACTAATTAATTAATTAATTTGTTTTTGGCTGCGTTGGGTCTTCGTTGCTATGCGCAGGCTTTCTCTAGTTGCGGCAAGCGGGGGCTACTCTTTGTTGCGGTGCGCGGGCTTCTCATTGCGGTGGCTTCTCTTGCTGCGCTTGTTGTGGAGCACCGGTTCTAGGCGCGCGGGCTTCAGTAGTTGTGGCCTGCAGGCTCAGTAGTTGTGGCGCATGGGCTTAGCTGCTCCGCGGCATGTGGGATCTTCCCTGACCAGGGCTCGAACCCATGTCCCCTGCCTTGGCAGGCAGATTCTTAACCACTGCGCCACCAGGGAAGTCCGATATAGTACTTTTTAAAGAGGGGTTTTAATTTATTTCAGATTGTGTACATTTTTCTTGTAGAAAAGATTATTCCACTATAGAAACATAAACACGCAAAACCACTGCAAATGCTGTATTCTATGGGTTAGATATTATCAGTCACATTTTATAAGTAATTGGGCAAATGCCAAAGCACTAGGTACTGGGGAGTAAGAAGACTCAAATCTGGGGTGCCCCCCACCCCAATTTCAAGATCAGGGTGTGTTTTCCAAATCCACGTTTCATCTGGTCTTTGTTTCTCATCCATCCTCTGTGTCTGCCTTTCTCAAGAAGGCTCAGATCCTCGGCTTTCACACCCTCCCGGCTGGCTGTGCCCCAGCTCCCGGCCTGGAACCTCTGCGTGCCTGGGTGTGCCTGCTGCCCCTGTGCATCACCAGCTTTGCCAGGGAGCTGCTGCATCGTGCACTGCTTGCTGTACCCAGAGTACCTGGACCCTTCTGGTACATGAAGTGCACCCTCCTCACCATGTGTGCAGCCCATCCCCTTACCTTATATCCTGCCTCTAAGCCAGGCTTGGGGATGACTACAGTGTGCATTCAGCTGTGTGAGGTGCTGGGATCAAAGTGAAGTTCCCAACTTTTGAAGTTGCAGGCTTGAGGGGCACACAGTGATTTAAAGTCGGGTCACCTGACTTAAAGGGGGGACTGATTGATTTAAAGCCAAGGCAGCTGACTTAAAGCCTGCGTCCCTCAGCTGCAGGACGAGACCAACTTTGGCGGTGCACGGGTTCGCTCCAAGCCAGCACTGCTGTTCAGGAAGAGCTTCCTGTAGCGCCTTAGTGCAGGGGGACTTGGTCCGTTTTCTTGCCCCTGCCCTCAGAGGGGGGCCACCTGCTCTTCTGGAGAATCAGGGAGGGGGAAGTGCAGAGTCCCGGCTGGAGTTGCGGCACCCCTTGTCTGATGGCAGGGAAAGGGGGACGGGGCTGTGTGGTGTCCTGGGGCTGGACTCACCAGGTCGACTCAGCCTCTCAGCCTCCTAACCTCCCCCCACACACTCCACAAGAGTTTCCAATAATATGTAATTGCGCCTTAGGTTCTCGGTCTTCAAACTCATACCCAGGCTCCCAGGTCCCTTGATTCAGCCAATTCCTCTGTGCTCTTTCTTCTATTAGATACAGTCCCAGAGGGAGGGGCTGGGGGATGGGACTGGAGGGATGCCGGCAGCACTGGCCTCAGCTGACTAAAGAGATCCGGGGCCTGCGCTATCACACATGTGCGAGGACCCTTAAGGCGGAATCGAGGGGGCCAGTTAGAGGCAGTCCTTGCTGCCTCAAGTGAGTATGGATCACCGTCGGGTGGGGAGCACGCTGACCCCTGAGAAGTACTGTTAGGAGGATGTGTTCCTCCCTCGGCTTCAAGGACGTGGGTGGGCTTCAGGGCTCCAGTTCCCCTCCAGGCCTCCAGGTCCGACTGCACCGCAGCGGCCTTGCAGACCCGCCTTCCTGTCCCAGAACTTGCCAGGCTCCAGGAAGAATCCAGACTGCAGAGATGGTGCCTGAGCGCTCCAGCTTGAGAAGTGCTGTCCCTGGGGACCCAACAGTGGAGGGAGGAAGGGTGAAGGGAGTGGGGGGGTGGGGTCGGGAGGGGTGGCTGCCCTGGGAGACGTTGAGAGAGAAATATCGCCCCCCACACCCCCTGCCCCTGCAACTGACCCATTGATGCCATAGGATCTCAGGGCCTTTTAGTCAGAGATGCCTCTGCTTCTTTACTCCTGTGTTCAAAACTATGCAAAACCAACTCTTCATTCTCTTGCTGCCTTGCCAGGACTTTTAAAGCACTGTTCTTTTGAAGCACTCGTTCCCTAAACTGCAGTTTGGAGCTGTCCCAGCTATTTAAAAGTGTTCTCCTTAAACTGAGACTAGATCCTACTCTTTTGGAAAAACGGCCTTCACTTCATTGGAGATCGTCTTTTCTGCCCATTCCTTCCTTCTACTGCCCTCTTAAGAACCCCTGTGCTCAAAGAGCTTGGTGATTTATTTTTTGCTTGATGTCAAAAAGAAACCTTCCCCATGCACCCCAAAAAGCTTTCCTGGAACATAGGTGTTTCACAACCATGACAGTGTTTTGCAGTTAGTATACACTGGGTAGACTGCCTAGCAATCCCTCCAAGAGCCAGAGGTGAGCAAACCTTTGCTTATTTGATTGGATGCCCTTCAAGTTTAGGAAGGTCCCATTCTTATGACCCAGCAGGTAAGACAGAGCCCTGGATGGCTGTGGCTGTGATTAGATAACTTCTGATGATTTTATTTCCCTTACTGAGCTGCTGCTTCTAGGTTAAATTCCTTTTATTACCTGTCCATTTTTAAAGAAAGACTGACAAAGTCACTGTAATAGGTCAGGAGTCTGAACTCAGGGTTGGTCAAAGGTACTCACAGGGAGGAAGGTGGATAAAAATAGGTGGGTAAAACAGGAGGGTTGGCAAGTACAGCCAGGACACCCGTGTTCATCATGCATACTAATAAAGGCCAGAATCTCCTCATTTATCTCTGGTGGGAAGTTCTGATGGTTTCACAGGATCAAACTCAAATCATATTCAAACTAGGGGATTTCCCTGAGCATAAAAGGAAGTATCCGTCCCTAGCAGGAGTCGCTGCAGAGGAATAAAGACGTAGCTGTAGAGAACGGACTTGAGGACACAGGGAGGGGGAAGGGTAAGCTGGGATGAAGTGCGAGAGTGGCATGGACATATATACACTACCAAAGGTGAAATAGATAGCTATTGGGAAGCAGCTGCATATAGCACAGGGAGATCAGCTCAGTGCTTTGTGACCACCTAGAGGGGTGGAATAGGGAAGGTGGGAGGGAGACACAAGAGGGAGAGGATATGGGGATATATGTATACGAATAGGTGATTCACTTTGTTATACAGCAGAAGCTAACACAACAAGGTAAAGCAATTATACTCCAATAAAGATGTTAACAACAACAACAAAAAAACCCCAAAATCTAAGTCAATCAAGCCAACGGAGACAATGTATGTGTTTACAGTTCAAGAAATCCACAAGGGAATCCTTTATTCTGTAGGCAATGAATGGTCCATTCGAAAAGAAAAAAACTTTCTAAAATGTTGTTTTTCCATTTATTGTTCAGAACATCATTTTTATACCTCTGCATTTCTTACTATTCAAAGCCAAGTCACGCGAGTTACAGGGAAGCAGCTGATTGATTTAAAGTTGGGTCATGTGATTTAAAAACCAGTGGCAGTTGATTGATTTAAATCCCGGTCATATGACATGAGGAGAGGGTGCTAAAAACTGCTTTTTCATCTCTGGCTCAGAATATCATATTTACCTTGGTTTTTCTTATGACTTAGGAAACTTGAGCTGTCTCTCCTTGGAATCATCAGGAGAAAAATACAGTATTTCAGGTTCATTCGTGAAACCAACTTCTCACGGTTAAGGTGTATTGACTAAAAGATCTTCCTTCTTCAAGAGATTCCAAACCTCTGTAAGACACTTCATTGTAATTGGAGAAAAAAGAAGAATGAATTCAGGCCAGCAGCTGCAGGGGGCCAAGGCAGCCCCCAGGACTAGGGAAGGAGGAGGAGGAAGGGCTGAGAGTTGCCATTAGAGCAGACAACCTCCAGAGGGCGCTGAAGCACCGGCAGAGCCCGCCTGCCACTCCCAGTTTGGCACTCCAGGGTCAGATTTGGGTTTGGAGATGGGGTTGCTGTAACCCCAAGGAGGTGAGCAGAGAGGAGGAGTTGATTACCGGTCTCCTCTGACTCTCTGACGCAAATTGCCTGGCTTCACAGGGGGGACAGAGTTTTGCTTTCAGCAAACTGATGGGGCACTTCCAGGCTGGTCGGGTTGCCCAGTGGCCCGACAGCCTGACGGGCTGACTGCGGTGTGACCGCCCGTTGTTTCTCCAGAATCTGTACATCAGGAGGTGCATGGGTGCGGGAGCCCATTCACCGCCCCTCCCCCCAAGGGGGATGGCACCTTCCCTGGCTGTACCCTATGATCAGCAGGTACTTGAAATGAATGCAAGTTTTCTGACTTCAAGGAAAAGCTCACATAACCGTTTCTTCCTCATAATGTGTGGGATTTACTATAATGGAAGGACATTATAAAGAACAGGTAGAAAACTCACCTGTTGGTCTCCATGTAGGAGTTTATTTTGCATGAATCCCTCCTACATGAGTAGATAGCAGAGGTTTATTTTTGTTCCCGTGTGTGTAGTTGTGGCAGAGGATGTAGGTATGGTGATTTGAAGCCCTCAAAGAAATATTCTCAGAACTCTCAAGACTTCTCTTGATCGGAACCGAAAGAGACCTGGAAAAGGAGGAAAAGAAAAGGAGGGAGAACGAATGACTGTTTCTCAGTAAATTCACCTTCCTGGTTAATTGTTCTGTCTTCTCATTTCTTTTAACTTCTATGTATGTCTAATGGAATAATGTAGAAAGGCTGATTTTTATGCTTTAAAAGATTTTACATCACAAAGAAACTAGAAGTGGCTAACAGAACTTATTCAAATCAGTTTTACATAGAGACTTTGATATTAAATTTGTATACTAAAATGGGTTTATCCCAATTTTCTCTTTCTTTTTGAGTGAATATTTGTAACATATTTTTGTAGATAATAATTTATCCTAGATATACAAAATTGTGAGAATGAGTACCATTTTTTACCACTTAAATGATTTCTTTTAAATGAATAGATTGTACACTTTAAATGCCAATGTTGTGTCTTACGTGTTGTTTTTTAATTCCTTGATTTCCAAAACTTGTGTTTATTTAATTGATTTCTATCTAATAATCTGTGTCTCCCCTTTATTGTTTCTTACTTTATATTTTATTGATCTATAGTTAATTTACATTATTATATTAGTTTCAGAGGTACAACATAGTGATTCATAAATGTTTAGGTTCTTCTCCGTTTATAGTTATTATAAAAGAGTGGCTATATTCCCCATGCTATACAGTACATCACTGTAGATTATTGATTTTATACATAGTGGATTGTACCTCAAAATCTCCTACCACTATTTTGCTCCTCCACCCTATCTCCCCCTGCTGGTAACCACTAGTCTGTTCTTTAATCTGTGAGTCTGTTTTTTTGTTGTTGTTGTATTCAATTTTTTAGATGCCACGTGTAAGTGATAACATACCATGCTTGTTTTCTCATAACATACCATGCTTTTTTTCTCATAACATGCCATGCTTGTTTTCTCTGCGGCTTATTTTCCTAAGCATAATACCCTCCAAATCCATCCATGTTCTTGCAAATGGCAAAATTTCATTTTTTGCTGAAGTCATCATAAAAAATCTTTTTTATCCACTAAGCTATTGATGAACACTTAGTTTGACTCTATATCTTGGCTATGGCAAATAACACTGTTAGGAACATTGGTGTGCAGTTATTTCTTTTGAAATAGTGTTTTTGTTTTCTTCTGATATACCCAACAGTGAAATTGCTGGATATTATGGTAGTTCTATTTTTAGTTTTTTGTGGAACCTCCATTCTGCTTTCCACAGTAGCTGCACTACTTCACATTCACATCAAGAGTGTACAAGAGTTTCCCTTTCTCCACATCCTCACTAACCTTTGTTATTTGTGATCTTTTTGATGACAGCCATTCTGACAAGACTGAGGTGATATATCTCATAGTTTTGATTTGCATTTTACTGCCGATTACCTATGTTTAGCATCTTTGTGAGTTCTGGCTGTCTATATGTAGTTTTTCCTTGGAAAAAATGTCTATTTAGGTCTTCTCATTTTTTTAAAAAAGATTGTGGGTGTTTTTTGGATATTGAGTTGTATGTGCTGTTTCTGTAGTTTAGATATGAACCCTTGCTTGGTCATCTTTTTTGATGTTAACCTCTTATCATGTGCAAATATTGTCTCTCCTTCAGCAGGTTGCCTTTTCATTTTGTCTTTGGTTTCCTTTGCTGTGCAAAATCTTTTAAGTTTAGTGAAGTCCCATTTGTTTATTTTTGCTTTTGTTTCATTTGCCTTAGTAGACTGAACCTAAAACTGTTGCTATCATTTATGTTGAAGAATGTTCTATATTTTCCTCTAGGGGTTTTATGGTTTCTGGTCCTACATTTAGGTCTTTATTCAGTTTTGCATTTATTTTATATATGGTGTGCTAAAATAATCTAATTTTATTCTTTTCCATGTAACTGACCAGTTTTCCCAGTACCACTTATTGAAGAGACAGTTTTTTCTCCATATTGCCTGCTTTGTCATAAATCAATTAAATATAAGTGTGTGGGCTTATTTCTGGGATCTCTATTCTATTCCAGTGATCTTTGTGTCTGTTTTTGCTCTGGTACCTTTCTCTCTGATTACTGCCGCTTTGCAGTATAGTCTGAAGTCAAGGTGCGTGATGCCTCCAGCTGTGTTCTTTCTCAAGATTGTTTGGCTATTTGGGGTCTTTGTGTTTCTATACAAATTTTAAAATTACTTTTTCAAGTTCTGCGAAAATGCTTTGGTATTCTGATAGGGATTGCATTAAATCTGTAGATTGTCTTTGGTAGTATGGTTATTTTAACAGTATTAATTCTTCCAGTCCATGCACATGCTATATTTTTCCATCTTTTTGTGTTGTCTTCAACTTCTTTCACCAATGGCTGATAGATTTCTGAGCACATGTCTTTTACCTGCTTAGGTGTGTTTATTCCTAGGTATCTTATTCTTTTTGATGTGATTGCATATGGTATAGTTTTCTTAATTTTTCTTTCTGACAGCTTTCAGTTTTGTTTTTTCTTCTTTTTCTAATTCCTTCAGGTGTAATGTTAGGTTGTTTATTTGATATTTTTCTTGATTCTTAAGAATAAGCTTGTATCACTATAACTTCCCCCTGTGAACTGCGCTGGCTGTGTCCCATAGATTTTGGATCATTGTGCGTTCATTTTTATTTGTCTTGGGTATTTTTAGAATCCCTCTTTAATTTCTTCAGTGTTCCTTTCTTCCCCTTTTATTCCCTTCATCTGTGATGTGAGGACTATCTTTAATATTATGTTTGGATTTCTTTCAGTTTTGTGTATGTGCGTGTGTGCGTGTGTGTGTGTGTGTGTGTGTGTGTGTGTGATTATTTAAGTTGCTGAGCTCTTAATTTCACATGGACACTAACAACCCTGCATTGTTACTCTGCTCCCCCACAGTTACTGAATTTGACCTTATATTTTACATCTACTTGTTTTGTGTGTCCCTTAACTTCTTATTGTGAATATAGATGATGTTATTACTGTTTTCTTTCATCCTTCCTATTAGCTGTGTCCATGGTTGATTTACTACCTTTGCTGAATATTTGCGTTAACCAATGAGGTTTTTCCTTTAGTAAGTTTCCTTTCCTAATTTTTATGTTTCAATCGTGACCTTTTCTTTTTCACTTAGAAAAGCCCCTTTAAGATTTCTCATAAAGCTGGTTTGGTGATGCTGAGCTCTTTTAGTTTTGCTTCTCTGTAAAACTTTAGATCTCACCATCAAATCTGAAGGAGAGCCTTGCTGGGTAGAGTATTTTTGCTTATAGGCTTTTCCCTTTCATGACTTTAAATATACCATGCCACTCCCTTCTGGCTTGCAGAGGTTATCCTGAAAAGTCAGCAGATAACTTTATGCAATTTCCCATGTTTGTAACTTGTTGCTTTTCCTTTGCTCCTTTTAATAGTGTCTTTTTATCTTTATTTTTTTTTCCATTTTAATTACAATGAGTCTTGGTGTGGTCCTCTTTGGGGTTGATCCTGTTTTGGCCTTACTGTGTTTACTGGACTTGGATGTCTGTTTTCTTTCCCAGGTTAGGGAAGTTTTCAGCTCTTATGTTTTCAGGTATGTTCTACACTGCTTTCTCTTTCCTTTTTGCTTCTGGGACCAGTATAATGCAAATGTTAGTACACTTGATGTTGTTTCACAAGTCTGTTCAACTTTCCTCATTTCATTTTAATCTATTGTTTTACCGTTCATCTTCAGTGATTGCCAGTACTCTGTCCTTCAGTTTTCTGATTCATTCCTCTGTATCATTTAGTCTACAGTAGGTTCCTTTAATGTATTTTTCATTTCAGTTATTGTATTCCTCATCTCTGTTTTGTTGTTCTTTAATGGTCTAACTCTTTTTAAAAAAATTCTAACTTCTTGCTCTGGGCGTCCATTCTTCTCCTGGGTTCTTTGATCATCTTTACAGTCATTACCTTGAACCCTTTGTTGAGGAGATTGGCTATATCCACTTCACTTAGATCTTCTTCTGAATTCTTATCTTGGTCCTTCATTTGGATCGTGTTTCTGTGTCACCTCATTTTTCTTAACTTCCTGATTTTATTGCTATGTATGTAGTAGGTTTGTTACATTTCCTGACCTTGGGGAAGTGGCCTTTTGTAGGAGATGTCCTATGGGTCCCAGCAGCCCCCTCTCCCCTGGTCACTAGAGCTATTTATTCTAGGTGTACCCCCTATGTGGGCTGCTTGGGCTCTTCTGCTGTGGTGGGCTGACTACTGTGGGTGGTCTGGTAGGCTTGGCTGCCCCCAGACTGCTTATTTGCCAGGCTCTGCCTTGTATGGAGGCTGTCTGTGCTGCTTGGTGAGACTAAATCATAAGGCAGCTGGCTGCACAACTCTGAGGGACACCAAATCTGGTGCTGGTTCACTTATGGGTAGAATTGCAGTCCAGGTGATATCAGGGCTAGTGCCCAGTCACTGGTTCTGGGGCTATGCTGGCTACTGGGAGGAAGAGACAGGTCCTGCGTTCTGGCTGCAGGGCCCAGGAATCACAGAGTTGGTGTTGGATCACTGTTCCTGACACAGCTCTCTGCAGGGTCGGGGGTATCTCTAAGCTTGTGTTGGCATTCTGATGGGCAGGGTCAGGACCCAGCTGAGTCCATGGCTGCGTCTGGCCTGCAGTTAAGTGGCCTGGTTACACAGGCTGCTGGGCTGTGGTATTCCTGGAGCTGGTGTGTGCCTGTTGGTGTATGAGGCTGATCCCACTGCTAGAGCAGGTTTGCTGTTGGGTAGGTCCAAGCTCCATCCAGTCCCTGTGCAGTTGTCACCTGCCGATGGTGAGGCTGACTCCAAGGCCAGAGCAGGCTCACTTGTCAGAGGGGCCGGGGACTCTGGGGCTGGTGCCTGTCCACTGAGGTGTGGAGGCTGGTCCTGGGGCTTTTGGTGGCTGGGCCCATGTCCAGGGGCAGCTGTGCCTTGAGATGATCTGAAGGCAGCCTGTTTGCTGGTGGATGGGGCTATGCCCCTGCTCAGTTAGTTGCTTGGCCTGCAGCATCCTAGTACTTGTGTCTATAGTCTGGTGGAAATGGGTAGGGCTCAGTCCTGAGGCTGATAAGCTAGAGGGAGGATTCTGAAATTATGCTTGCCGGCACCAGCGTCCACGAGGTAGAAGGAGCTCCCCCGAATGGCTGCTGCCAGTGCCTCTGTCCCTGAGGCTGTGCTGTAGTTGCCTCTTGCCTCTCTGGGAGACTCTCCAAGATCAGGAGGTAGGTGTGACCCGGGATCCTTTCAAATGACTGCTTCTGTTCTGATTCTCAGATCATGTGGGGTTTTGTGAGCATCTTTTAAGAGTGGAATCTCTATTTCCCACAACCCTCTGGCTCTCTGGAAAATAAGCACTACTGGTCTTCAAAGCCCAACTTTCTAGGAACACTTCTTTCCAGAACAGGATCCCTGGGCTTGGGAGCCTGATGTTGGCTTCATACCCCTTGCTACTTGGGAGCACCTCTGAAATTGTAGTTATTCTCCCATTTGTGGGCCACCCACTTGGTGGTATGGGTCTTGACTCTATTGAGATTTTGCCCTTCCTTTCTGTCTTGTCGAGGTGCCTTCCTTGTATCTTTAGCTGTAAAACATCTTCTATGGTAGGTCCCGGCCTTTTTCATCAATTGCTGTTCCGTAAACAGTTGTGACTTTGGTGTGCCCATGAGAGGCATCAAGCTCTGGGTCTCTGAATGCTACCATGTTGGACAATCTCTCTACTTCATTCTTAAATCATATCATTTAAGTTTTCTTAGTATCTTATTTGATTAGCGACAGTTTGAAATTTATTGTCACTCATGTTTACTTCGCCTGTTTAAAAAAATTGAATAGTGCATTCATTCAGTTTGAAACGAAGGTAGTGACCTGCGAATTTCCATACCTCAATAATCAAGGATAGGACAAAAGCCTTTTCTACCTGTGTTACCCTCAAACTCTGCACCCCACCCCAGCCTGGGGATTAACCTCTTGCACCCATGCTCACCTTCTGTTTTCGGACCGTTAACCATCATTGCATCTGTATGTGTGTTGACAAAGTGAACTCTAGTCTTTGCAGTTTTTGTGTTTTGTTTTTTGGTTTAGGGAACAGTCCTACTATGAATGTACATTTACTGCTCTACTGAAGTTCATATGTAAACCTGTCAAGCACATTACCAGAATTGGAATTGCTTGTATATACACTTTGATAAATTTTAGAGACAATGGTAGAACGGAAGTAAATTGTATTTCAAATGCCACAATATTCTCACACCATGAAAACCCTTCCCTTTTTAATATATTTGTGTGTAGTTTATCTTTATGCCCATACTATATTTCCCAGAGATGGGTAAGTGTTATGTTTCTTGCTGGCACATTTACCGTATTGTTCAAAGTCAGGCGTTTAGTGGTTTTAGCATGATCCTATTTCCATGAACTCACAAATACAAGATCTTCTCTCACACTGTCTTTTACTCCCTGCTGTTTTATATTGCCCTCCTAATTCTCAGTCCTGGTCTTTCTTTATGTTCTTCATCAACCTGGATAGGTTATACTATTTTCTCCCTTATTCAAGACCAATAGAATAGAATAGAACACCCAGAAATAAACCCTGATATATGGCCAAATGATTTTTGACAAGTTGCCAAGACTTTTCAAAGTAGAAAGGATAGTATTTTCAACAAATGGTGCTGAGAAGTCTTGTGGTCAACATGCAAAAGAAGGAAGATGGACCCTTACCTAACATCATATGCAAAAATTAATGAAAACGTATCAAGAAACTACATATAAGACCTAATAAAATAAAAAGTCTTAGAAGAAGATACGGGACAAGAGCTTCATGATATTGGATTTGGCAGTGTTTTCCTCAATATGAAACGAAGGAACAACAAAGGTACAGCTAACAAAAAAATAAACAATTTGCAGTACATAATTTAAAAAAAATGTGTATCAAAGAAATGTAAACAGAATAAAATGGCAACCCACAAGATGGGAGAAAATATTTCAAAGCCATCTATCTGACAAGAGATTTCTATTCAGAATATACAGAGAACTCCTACAACTGAACAAAAAGCGAACACCCTGATTCAAAAATGGATAAAAGACTTGAATAGATGGTTCTTCAAAAAGATGTACAAATGACTAAGCACTTGAATAGATGCTCCATATCACTAAATGCATGTTTATATATTTGTGGGCATGCATACACACACAAGCACACACACACATACACAAGCAGAAAACAACTATTGGTGAGGATGTGAGGGAGTTGGGACCATTGTGCTATGTCAGAGGGAATGCAGAATGATACAGCTGCTTTGCAAAAGAGTATGGCAATTTTTCAGATATTGAAAAATAGAATTACTACATGATCCAGGAATTTTACTCTGAGGTATACCCAAAGGAATTGAAATCAGGGTCTTAAAGAAATATTTGTACTCCAGTGTTTAGAGCAGTAATAATCACAGTAGCTAAAATATGAAAGCAACCTAAGTGTTCATCCACTAGTTCCTGGATAAGCAAAGTGTGGTATACCCATATAATACAATATTATTCAGTCTTAAGAAGGAAAAGATCTAGGAATATGCTACAACATGGATGAGTCTTGAGGAAATTTAGCTACCCAAAATGCCATTTTTGTGACTTTTAGTGAGTCATAACAATACAACTACTTTTTTCAATTATATGGGGTACTTAGTGTAGTCAAAACCATAGAAATTGGGAGGGTAATGATGCTTTTCAGGTGGTTATGGAACAAAAAGGAAAGTTATGTTTAAAGGATACAGAGTTACAGTTTTAAAACGTAGAAAAGATAAATGGTGATGTTGATCGCCCAATAATATGAATGTATTTAATATCACTGAACGGTGCACTTTATAATAATTAACATGTTATATTTTATGTTATTTGATTTTACCAACATACAAAATTGGGAAAGAATGTAATATCAGGAATGGGAGTGGACCTGGGATAGAGCAGAGAGTAATCAGAAGGGTGAGACACTGCATATGTTGAAGAAGAAGAGCTGAGAGACTTCACTGGCCAGAAGAGACTTTATAAAAAAGAAAAAAAAAATTACTCTGAGGGTGTATTAGATAGATATCTGTGGGTGTGCTGCTATCTCCCATGGGTTATCTTAAAGAGTCTTTAATAAAGTCCATAAGGCTTGCTGAGGCTTTTTTAAAAACTGGATTCCCTAGGAGATAATTAGAGGGTGGTACTTAAGTCTATGTCAAGGTTGACAGATTTTGCAGGGAAGACGAACCTGAGAACAGTGGAGGTCTTAAGGGTGTAAGTACATGGAAATTAGAAAAAAAAAATAAAGGGAATTAGGAAATCTTTGGACTTCGAAGGTCATGTATTATTACTGAGTCAGACCTGATGTTTCTAAGGAGTTATATACACAGTTGCTATTTGGATTACTTGTTGATAAAGATAAGTGGAACAACTAGAGTCGTTTCCAAGTGTAGGTAAGATATAATGAGAGGATGGAGGTGGAAAGTAGGGAGGCCCAGAGAAAAGTGGGATGGTCATATTGGGCCAAGATGGTGGTAATATCCAACAGAACAGATGGTAGGGCAAACTATGGATTCATCTTTTTTATTTCGGCTCTCCCCCTCAGCCTTAATAATTCTTTGGGAATATTTCATGGCTCTGTGATGCAGGTACAGAATTCGAGTGAGGAGACTACACCCTCAGTGTCCAGCTGTCTGAGTCCTCAGTGTGCTTCAAATGATGGAGAACTATTGCTTCTTTATGAGAAGAGTTAGTACCTCGTAGCTAAGCTTAAGCTGGAGCTTATGCAATATTGATTCCATTTTATATATACTGTTGGCATGGAGGTTCCTCCTCCTCTTTTCTTGAACATTATGAAATGAATCTATATTTCTCAATATTTGGGTATATCAGGTAAATACATTAAGTAAAGGAATCTTATATATTGCTCCCTGCATAGTTTGCTCTTTCTTGTTTCTCTTTTACCTTTACTAAATTAGCACAGGGAGAGACCTTGACATGTTCTAATCAGGAGAGATTAGAACATCATATTTCTAGAGAGGTTGGTTGGACAGAGCAGGGGTCCCAGTGAGAATCCAAGCTTCTGTTTCTACTTGGAAGTGTACCTGTGTAGAATAGAGGGCTCCAGGAAATATCCTAGAATATTCCAATGTCCCTGCGGGAGATCATTAAGAGAGGCAGGATCTGGTACCAGATCAGTGTACTGTGACATGTTTGTCAGTCATCTGATGTGAGATTCTCAGAGCCAATCCCATATGGTAGGGCTGAGTGCAGAGTGATGAAGAACCTGTGAAAGCCTTTGATTGCATGTTAAAGATGAAGCTCTGATTTCGGGGAGAATTTTCTTACCTGACTGAATGTCACCCTTCTGTGGGGATGAGATTCTGTGCTTTTCCTCTGTTGATGCCCACTGACTGAAAATCATTAGAGGATCATGTCTAGAAAGCATTCTTTATTTAATTTCTTAAAGAAGAAAACATAGAAAACATTTCTATCCACTTTCAAATTGAGGATCAAGGGGAATGACATCAGTGAAAATGTCAGAGTACGGAGCTCTGGCTTGTGTCCATCCCCAGAAACACTGACATGCGTGGTACAACCTGTCAAAATGATCTTATCAACACATGTAAGTTTTCTTTTCTTTTCACGCTGTAGATTTATCTTTCATTGAAACTTTACTTACTACAGGATGTGGAGAATAAACAAGGAAGTAGAAACTGTATTTCCTGATGAGAGAATCACTAAGTCATATTAGCTGTTCTGAGCTCTGTCTTACTCACCATGACTCTAATTAAAACAAAGAAACAAAACATTTTTTTTTTGGTAAGTCAGTTCTGAGATTTCCTCGTTAAAGACAAGGTAACAGATACAGACTTAGATCTACCAGAATTGAGCAAACTTTTGATTGTACCTGTGTTGAATATATGAGCATGACCTGCTACAAATCTTCATTGTACTTATTGCCACAACGGACAAATTCCCTTTTTCCACTCCTGATATGTTGCATGTAAGGAATGCATAGGTCACTAATCCCAGCTGGTCACAGGTAAACTCTGCCACATGGATTACTGCATGTTTTCCTGCTGGAAGACCACACATTCTCGAGTATCATGCCTGCAGAGTATCTGGGCTCTTCTTTTTCCTGGATAAAGTTTAGATAATCACCTAATTTTATGAGAAATATATAAATTGGAACTGCATATTCTTCAGGTTTTTATTTATCCATTCTCTTTCAAGTCGTAAGTGCAAATATTAAAGTGATTTCCAAGAGGGTGGTAAATAAGACAGCTACACTTATGCTCCAAAATTAGCAATAAATCATAATACAATTGTAAATGCATTAATGTGTGATTAATATTTAGGTACTTACGTAAATGCAAGTTTAGTAATGCTTTGTGGAGAGCTTCAGAATCTAGGTATTAAAAGAAGAAGGAGTTCTTGAAACTCTCAGGGAATTATAGAGATGTCTTTGTGTCTATAAATATCATTCTGAAATAATGCATATTCTCAGAAATAAACTAGGCATATTATTGTAGGAAAAAACTTCATGAAATGAAAGAGCATGTGAGATGGCCCTACAAGAAAAAGAATATTCTCAGAGAATAATGAACAGTGTGGAGTTCAGCAGAAGGGTCATACAGATTCAGAGAGTAAAACTTTGTAGAGCCTAATTGTGAGTTCTTCATATTTCATCTTTGGAGACATGGTAGTCATTGGAAATATGATGTTATAAGATGACGTTAACATACTTAAATACTTTCATTTAGAAATGACCACTTAGAACCAGAATAAATGAAAGAGAACACAAAATTATGTTTTTGTTGATTTTTAAAGACCTCAGGTGAGTGCTGATAATTTAAAAATACATGATGTCTTTCACTGCAAAGTAAAGGAGCTGTCACAGTGGAGGATTACTGGACTGAATGTCAATATTATGACATAGTATGAGTGTGTTTCGTGTTTGGTAATTGCAATCATTGTTGCTTTTGTTGTGTTCATCCATTTACAATGCTTGGTGTCAGTTGATTTATCTCTTGTAAAAATAAAATACAGTCTGTGTGTGTGAAAAAAACATACATGATGTCTTGACTAAAGCTGTATGGAATTTGAGATCTGGAAAAAAGCATTTCTTTTCTGTAATTCTAGGATGCTAATTGGACATTTTTGCAAGAACGAGATTTCAGGATGCAAATCTCGTGTCTCTAAGGTGGGAAGTCAGTTCACGTTGGAACATTCTATTAAACTTGTGTGAGTGAAGAAATATTTCTTTGGAAGGAAGAGGTCGGTCACGAATCCCTTTTTAATAAAGTTAGTGGCTTATAGTATACTGAATGAGCAAAATGGCTATTTCTGAACTTTAGAAAAAAATAATACAGTTTTTCTGCATTTATAATATGAAGCTGATGTAAAATATCAAAAAGTCTTTATTTTGAAAAACAATGTAATCAATTTGACATAACTCATATATATTGAACCTGTGGTACACACACACAATAAAACTTACATTCAGAAAATTTTTTGCACTTAAGAAATATTTTCAAGTGTAGTTGATTTACAAAGTTGTGGGTTTTTAAAATACGTGTTTATTAGGGTATAATTGCTTTATAACATTGTATTAGTTTCTGCTTTTACAACAAAGTGAATCAGCTATATGTATACATATATTCCCCATATCCCCCCCTCTTGAGCCTCCCTCCCACACTCCCTATCCCACCCCTCTGGGGGACATAAAGCACCGAGCTGATCTCCCTGTTCTATGAGCCAGCTTACCACTAGCTATTTTACATTGAGTAGTGTATATATGTCAGTGCTACTCTCTCACTACGTCCCTGTCTCCCCTTCCCCCCTGTGTCCTTAAGTCCGTTTTCTACATCTGTGTCTTTATTCCTGCCCTGTCACTAGGTTCGTCAGTACCATTTTTCTAGATTCCATATATATGTGTTAGCGTACGGTATTTGATTTCCTCTTTCTGACTTACTTCACTCTGTATGACAGACTCTAGGTCCAACCACCTCATTACAAATAACTCAATTTTGTTCCTTTTTATGGCTGAGTAATTGTCCATTGTATAGATGTGCCACATCTTCTTTATATATTCATCTGTCGATGGACATTTAGGTTGCTTCTATGTCCTGGTTATTGTAAATAGTGCTACAGTGAACATTGTGGTATACGTATCTTTTCGAATTATGGTTTTCTCCGGGTATATGCCCAGTAGTGGAATTGCTGGGTCATATGGTAGTTCTATTTTTAGCTTTTAAGGAATCTCCATACTGTTCTCCATAGTGGCTGTATCAGTTTGCATTCCCACCAACAGTTCAGGAGGGTTCCCTTTTCTCCACACCCTCTGCAGCCTTTATACATTGTTGTATTAATTTCTGCTGTGCAGCAAAGTGATTCAGTTTTATATATATATAGATATATAGATATATATCTATATCTATCTCTCTCTATATATATATCTATATATATTCTTTTCCATTATGGTTTATCACAGGATATTGAATATAGTTTCCTGTGCTATACAGTAGGTCTTTGTGGGTTGTCCATCCTATGTAGAATAGTTTGCTTCTGTTATTCCAAAACTCCCAATCTTTCCTTCACTCTCTCCTTGGCAACCACAACTCTGTTTTCTATATCTGTGTGTTTGTTTCTGTTTCGCTGACATGTTCATTTGTGTCCTGTTTTCGATTCCACATATAAGTGATATTATATGGTATTTGTCTTTCTCTCTCTGACTTACTTCACTTAGTATCATTATCTCTAGGTCCATCCATGTTGCTGCAAATGGCATTATTTCATTCTTTTTTATGTCTGAGTAATATCTATTGTATACGTATACCACACCTTCTTTATACATTCATTTTTCAATGAACATTTAGGTTGTTTCCATGTCTTGGCTATTATAAATAGTGCTGCTATGAACATAGGGTTTCATGTATCTTTTTGAATTATAGTTTTGTCTAGATATATGTCCACAAGTGGGATTGCTAGATCATATGGCAACTCTCTTTATAGTTTCTTTGAGGAACCTCCATACGGTTTTCCATAGTGGCTGCACCAACTTACATGGCCACTGACATTGTAGAAGGGTTCCCTTTTCTCTATACCCCCTCCAGCATTTGTTAATTGTAGATTTTTTTAATGAAGGCCATTCTGATCAGTGTGAAGTGATACCTCATTGTAATTTGGATTTGCGTTTCTCTAATAATTAGTGATGATGAGCATCTTCTCATGTGCCTATTGGCTATCTGTATGTCTTCTTTGGAGAAATGTTTATTTAGGTCTTCTACCTATTTTTCCATTGAGTTATTTGTTATTTTGTTATTGAGTTGTATGAGCTGTTTGTATAGTTTGGAAATTAAGCCCTTGTCAGTCTCATCATTTGCTAATATTTTCTCCCAGTCCATAGGTTGTATTTTCATTTTGATTATTGTTTCCTTTGTTGTGCAAAAGCTTATAAGTTTGATTAGTTCCTATTTCTTTTTTGCTTCTACAGTAAGTCCCCTACATATGAACAAGTTCTGTTCCAAGAGTGCGTTTGTAAGTCCAATTTGTTTGTAAGTCCAGCAAAGTTCGCCTAGGTACCCAACTTACACAGTCGGCTATATGGTATTGTACCGTAATAGGTTTATAATACTTTTCACGCAAACAATACATAAAAAACAAGCACAAAAACAAAGAAAACATTTTTAATCTTACAGTACAGTAACTTGAAAAGTACAGTAATACAGTACAACAGCTGGGATACTCGGGCTGGCATCGAGGGAATAGGCGAGAAGAGTTACTGATTGGAGGAGGGAGAGGAGGTGGGAGATGGTAGAGGTGAAGGATTATCAGCAGTAGGAGACAGAGGGCAAGCTGCAATTTCACTCGTACCTGACGTTGATGGCAAAGGTTCTGGTTCCTTGCTGGATTTAATTCTATCTACCCTCTTGAAAGAATGATCCATTGATGTCTGGGTAGTAGCTCTTTTTTTCTCATCATAGATGACAAGGTAGCACTGGATTACATTCTGAATGGCTGCTGCCACCTTTGGGTCCCATTCTAGGTTCGGGTCCTATGCCTCAAAAGCTAACAGTGCTTCCTCAAATAACGAAGATTCCCTTGCCATTTTCTGTGTCGTGAATCTCTTCAGTTCTTCAGTTACTTCTTCTTCCTCCTGTCCCTCTTCATCCTTCCTCTGGGCCTCCAATTCCGTCAGTAAGCTCCTCATGTTGCACAGCAAGGAGTTCAATGAAATCGTCCTCTTGCAGATCTAGCTCCAGCTTCTCGCTGAGGGTCACTATGTTGCTGAACACCTCTTCAGACTTCTGATCTACCTTCTCAAATCCACAAAACTCATGAACAAACTGTGGGCAAAGGTTCTTCCAAACCCCATTCATGGTGACCACCATACGCTCACACCATGCAAAGTCAATGTTTTTTATGGTCTTGTAGATGTTATAGTCCTCCCAAAGTTGTCCCTAGGTTGTTCCTGATTTGTCACCTACCTTTACTGCCTGACAAAAAGTGTGACATAAATAATATTTCTTGAAAGTCGCTCTAACTCCCTGGTCCATAGGTTGGATGAGCAATGTAGTATTCGGTGACAGATGCAGTACTTTGACGTTGGGATGAAAGTCATCCATGAATGGGGGGTGGCCCAGAGCATAGTCGAGCAGCAATAGAATGTTTTGCTGGAACGTCCTTCTCCAAGCAATATTTCTCTACATCTGGGATAAAGTGGTGGCAAAACCAGTCCTGGAACGTGGCCTGTGTAATCCAGGATTTGGGGTTACGCTTCCACACAACAGGAAGAGAGCCCTTGGCTATGTTTTTAAGGGTTCTTGGGTTCTGTGAATGATAAACTAAGAGAAGTTTCAGCTTCAATTCACCGGAAGCATTGCCACCAAACAACAGTTAGCCTATCCTTTGCTGCTTTACAGCCCGGCATCAACTTTTCCTCCTTACTGATGTAACTTTGGTCTGGCATCCTCTTCCAGTACAGTTGTGTCTCATCCACATTAAAAACCTGGTTGGGTAAATACACACCATCATCAATAATTTCTCCAAGTGTTTCTGGAAGTTCCTGGACAGCTACCCTATCTGCACTTGCTGTCTCTCCACTTACTTTTACATTGTGAAGGTTGGCTCTAGCCTTGAACCGATGAAACCAGCCATGGCTGGCATTAAAAGATGTGCCCTCTGATTCTTTGCCGTGTTTCTTCTTCAAGTCTTTATAAAGGCTTTTAGCTTTCTCTTGAATCAGCGTTAAGTTGAGCAGGACTCAGCGCTGATGTTGATCCTGCATCCGCACACTGAGAAGTTTCTCCATCTCCTCCATCACTTTTCCATGCTTCTTCGATATTTTGTCAACATCATCGGCACAGCAGACTTCACATGTTCCATGATCTTGTCCTTGTTCTTTAGATTCGTGCCAATGATTGAATGATTCATGTTATAAGAATGAGTGATGTCTAACATCTCTTTGCCTCGCTCCACTCTCTCAATTACTTTCACTTTTGTTTCCATCATTATCGCTTGGCGCTTCTTAACAGTACCAGCTACATCACCTCTGCTTTTACGGTTGCTTCCAGATATCTTGGGCTTGAAATAAAGGTAATGTACTACTGTACTCTATACAGTACTGTAAAGTACACAAAAGCACAACCACATATAGAGGAAACACGCACGTGACAATGTATGCCAGACACGTGAACTAACTTACATGATTGGACATTCGAATGGACGTTTGCATCTTTGAAAGTTTGCAACTTGAAGGTTCGTATGTAGGTGAATTACTGTATTTGTACTGCCTAAGGAGAACTACCTAGGAAAACTTGGTATGACTTATGTCAGAGAATGTTTTGCTTATGTTCTCTTCTAGGAGTTATAAGGTGTCCTATCTTATATTTAAGCATATAAACCGTTTTGAGTTTATTTTTGTGTATGGTGTGAGGGTATGTTCTGACTTCACTGATTTGCATACGGCTCTCCAACTTTCAAAACACCACTTGCTGAAGAGACTATCTTTTCCCCATTGTATATTCTTGCCTCCTTTGTCAAAGGTTAATTGACCATAGGTGTGTGGGTTTATTTCTTAGCTCTCTATTTCATTCCATTAATCCATGTATCTCTTTCTGTGCCAATACCATGCGGCTTTGATTACTGTAGCTTTCTAGTATTGTCTGAAGTTTAGGAGGGTTATGCCTCCTGCTTTGTTCTTTTTCCTAGGGATTGTGTTGACAGTTCTGACTTTTTATGGTTCCAGATACATTTTAGGATTATTTGTTCTAGTTCTGGGGAAAATATCATGGGTAATTTGATAGGGATCACATTAAATCTGTAGATTGCTTTGGGTAGTATAGCTATTTTAACAGTATTAATTCTTCCCATCCAAGAACGTGGGATGTCTTTCCATTTCTTTGAATCATCTTCAGTTTCCTTTACTAATGTTTTGTAGTTCTCAGCATATAAGTCTTTCACCTCCTTGGCGAGGTTTATTCCTAAGCATTTTATTTTTTTGATGCCATTTAAAAAAGGATTGCTTGTTTACATTTCCTTTCTGATATTTCATTGTTAGTGTCAAGAAATGCAACCAGGGACTTCCCTGGTGGCTCCGTGGTTGAGAATCCACCTGCCAATACAGGGGACACGGGTATGAGCCCTGATGCAGGAAGATCTCACATGCCGTGGAGCAACTAAACCTGTGTGCCACAACTACTTAGCCTGCACTCTAGAACCAGTGAGCCACAACTACTGAGCCCATGTACCACAACTACTTAAGCCTGCGTGCCTAGAGCCCGTGCTCCACAACAAGAAAAGCCACTGCAATGAGAAGCCTGTGCACCACAAGAAAGACTAGTCCCCACTGGCCACAACTAGAGAAAGCCCGTGCACAGCAATGAAGACCCAATGCAGCCAAAATAAATTTAAAAAAAAAGAAAGAAAAACCAAGAAATGCACCCAATTTATGTATGTAAATCTTGTATCCTGCTACTTTGCTGAATTTGTTTATCAGCTCTAGTAGTGTTTGCGTGGAATTTTTAGGGTTTCCTTTATATATATTATCATGTCATCACATATAATGACAACTTTACCTCTTCCCTTCTAATTTGGTTAGATTTTATTTCTTTTTCTTGTCTGATTGTTGTGGCTAGGACTTCCAATACTATGTTGAAGAGAAGAGGTGAGAGGGGGCATCCTTGTCTTGTTCCAGATTTTAGCGGGAAGGCTTTCAGCTTATGAACATTGAGTATTATATTGGCTGTGGGTTTGTCATAAATAGCTTTTATTATGTTGAGATATGTTTCCTCTATACCCACTTTGGTAAGTGTTTTTATCATGAATGGATGTTGAAGTTTTTCAAATGCTTTTTCACCATCTATTGAGATGATCGATTGTTTTGTGTTTTTCCTTTGTTGATGGGGTGTATCATTTTGATTGATTTGCATATGTTGAAACAACTTTGTGACACTGGGGTGAATCAAATTTGGTCATGGTGTATGATCCTCTTATGTGTTGTCGGATTCGGTTTTCTAATATTCAGTTGAGAATTTTTGCATCTATATTTATCAAAGATATTGGCCTGCAGTTTTCTTTTTTGGTAGTGTCTTTCTCTGTGGTTTTTTTTTTTTAAAGTCTTTATTGAATTTGTTCCAATATTGCTTCTGTTTTATGTTTTGGTTTTTTGTTTGTGAGGCATGTGGGATCTTAGCTCCAAAACCAGGGATCAAACCCGCACCCCCTGCACTGGAAGGCGAAATCTTAAATGCTGGACCACGAGAAAAGTCCCCATCTGTTTTATTTTGTTTTTTTTAAGGCAAATTTCTTTCTTTATTTATTTTTGGGTGCATTGGGCATTCGTTGCTGTGCTTGGGCTCTCTCTAGTTGTGGCGAGCGGGGGCTACTCTTCGTTGTGGTTTGCAGGCTGTTCATTGTGGTGGCTTCTTTTGTTGCAGATCATGGGCTCTAGGTGCGTGGGCTTCAGGAGTTGTGGTTATCAGGCTCAGTAGTTGTGGCTCGTGGGCTGTAGAGCGCAGGCTCAGTAGTTGTGACACACAGGCTTATTTGCTCCGTGGCATGTGGGATCTTTCCAGACCAGGTCTCGAACCTATGTCCCCTGCATTGGCAGACTGATTCTTAATCACTGTGCCACCAGGGAAGTCCCTCCCCCATCTGTTTTTGATATCAGCGTGATAGTGGCTTCATAGAATGTCTTTGGAAGTATTCCTTACTCTTCAATCTTTTCGAAGAGTTTGAGAAGAATCAGTGTAAGTTCTGCTTTGTATATTTGGTAGAATTTGCCTGTGAAACCATCTGATCCTGGACTTCTGTTGGTAGGGAGTTTTTTAAAATTACAGATTCTATTTTTTAAAAAAATTTATTTATTTATTTATTTAGTTTTTGGCTGTGTTGGGTCTTCGTTCTGTGCGAGGGCTTTCTCTAGTTGCAGCGGGCGGGGGCCACTCTTCATCGTGGTGCATGGGCCTCTCACTATCGCGACCTCTCTTGTTGCGGAGTACGGGCTCCAGACGCGCAGGCTCAGTAGTTGTGGCTCACGGGACCAGTTGCTCCGCGGCATGTGGGATCTTCCCCGACCAGGGCTCGAACCCATGTCCCCTGCATTGGCAGGCAGATTCTCAACCACTGCGCCACCAGGGAAGCCCTCTATTTTGCTTTTAGTGATCAGTATGTTCAAGTTATCTATTTCTCCTTGATTCAGTTTTATTCGGCTGTAAAAAAACAAAATATATTTTTAGGTTATGTTAGCACCTAAATACTTACCATGTATTAGACCACAAAAGAGCGAAGAAAAAAATATTAAAATATTTTTTCAAATACAAAAGTATTGAAATGTTTTTAAGAAATTGGTATAATAATGCTAATTACAATAATGACAAATTGTTCTGAACTTAAAGACATCTTATATCTAAGATGCATATTACATGCTTATTGTTTTATTGTTTTTAAATACATGGAATGTTTTCTCCTTTCTAATGTAATTCTTTTAGTTTACCTGTATATTGTGAAAAAAATTTAGTTGCACATAATATAAAAAATTACACTTTAATAGGAGATATTAATCCATTTACATTTACTATAGTACTGAAAATACTTACGTTTAGAGTTCCATGTCATTGAGTGCTCTTTTTTATTTATTTATTTTTAAAAAAGATTTAATTTGGGGGGGGGCATAAATTATTTATTTATTTTTAACATCTTTATTGGACTATAATTGCTTTACAATGGTGTGTTAGTCTCTGCTTTATAACAAAGTGAGGCAGCTATACATATCCATATATCCCCATATCTCCTCCCTGTTGCATCTCCCTCCCGCCCTCCTTATCCCACCCCTCTAAGTGGTCACAAAGCACTGAGTTGATCTCCCTGTGCTATGCAGCTGTTTCCTACTAGCTAGCTATTTTACATTTGGTAGTATATATAAGTCCATGCCACTCTCTCACTTCGTCCCAGCTTACCCTTCCCCCTCCCCGTGTCCTCAAGTCCATTCTCTATGTATGCATCTTTATTCCTGTCCTGTCCCTAGGTTCTTCCCAACCATTTTTTTTCTTTTTTTTTTAGATTCCACATATATGTGTTAGCATACAGTATTTGTTTTTCTCTTTCTGACTTACTTCACTCTGTATGACAGACCCTAGGTCCATCCATCTCACTACAAATAACTCAATTTCATTTCTTTTTATGGCTGAGTAATATTCCATTTCATATTGAAGGTGTGCAACATATTTTTTACCCATTCATCAGTTGATGGACACTTAGGTTGCTTCCATGTCCTGGCTATTGCAAATAGAGCTGCAATGAACATTGTGGAACATGACTCTTTTTGAATTATGGTTTTCTCCAGGTTTATGCCCAGTAGTGGGATTGCTGTGTCATATGGTAGTTCTATTTTTAGTTTTTAAAGGAACCTCCATACTGTTCTCGATAGTGGCTGTATCAATTTACACTCCCACCAACGGTGCAAGAGGGTTCCTTTTTTTCCACACCTCTGCAGCATTTATTGTTTGTAGATTTTTTTGATGATGGCCATTCTTACCTGTGTGTGGTGATACCTCATTGTAATTTCGATTTGCATTTCTCTAATGATCAGTGATGTTGAGCATTCTTTCATGTGTTTGTTGGCAATCTGTATATCTTCTTTGGAGAAATGTCTATTTAGGTCTTCTGCCCATTTATGGATTGGGTTGTTTGTTTTTTTTGATATTGAGCTGCATGGGCTGCTTGTAAAGTTTGGAGATTAATCCTTTGTCAGTTGCTTCATTGGCAACTATTTTCTCCCATTCTGAGGGTGGCCTTTTCATCTTGTTTACGTTTTCCTTTGCTGTGCAAAAGCTTTTAAGTCTCCTTAGGTCTCATTTGTTTATTTTTTTTTAATTTCCATTTCTCTAGGAGGTGGGTCAAAAAGGATCTTGCTGTGATTGATGTCATAGAGTGTTCTGCCTATGTTTTCCTCTAAGAGTTTTGTAGTGTCTGGCCTTACATTTAGGTCTTTAATCCATTTTGAGTTTATTTTTGTGTATGGTGTTAGGGAGTCTTCTAATTTCATTCTTTTACCTTTAGCTGTCCAGTTTTCCCAGCACCACTTATTGAAGAGGCTGTGATTTCTCCATTGTATATTCTTGCCTCCTTTATCAAAAATAAGGTGACCATATGTGTATGGGTTTATGTCTGGGCTTTGTCTCCTGTTCCATTGATCTATATTTCTGTTTTTGTGCCAGTACCATACTGTCTTGACTACTGTAGCTTTGTAGTATTGTCTGAAGTCAGGGAGCCTGATTCCTCCAGCTCTGTGTTTCTTCTCAAGATTGCTTTGGCTGTTCGGGGTCTTTTGTGTTTCCATACAAATTGTGAAATTTTTTTGTTCTAGTTCTCTGAAAAATTCCATTGGTAGTTTGATAGGGATTGCATTGAATCTGTAGATTGCTTTGGGTAGTAGAGTCATTTTCACAATGTTGATTCTTCCAATCCAAGAACATGGTATATCTCTGTATCTGTTTGTGTCATGTTTGATTTCTTTCATCAGTGTCTTATAGTTTGTTGAGTAAACGTCTTTTGTCTCCTTAGGTAGGTTTATTCCTAGGTATTTTATTCTATTTGTTGCAGTGGTAAATGGGAGTGTTTCCTTAATTTCTCTTTCAGATTTTTCATCTTTAGTGTATAGGAATGAAAGAGATATCTGTACATTAATTTTGTATCCTGCAAACTTACCAGATTCATTGATTAACTCTAGTAGGTTTCTGGTAGCATCTTTAGGATTCTCTATGTATAGTATCATGTCATCTGCAAACAGTGAGAGCTTAACTTCTTTTCCGATTTGGATTCCTTTTATTTCTTTTTCTTCTCTGATTGCCGTAGCTAAAAATTCCAAAAGTGTGTGGAATAATAGTGGTGAGAGTGGGCAACCTTGTCTTGTTCCTGATCTTGGTGGAAATGGTTTCACTTTTTCACCATTGAGAACGATGCTGGCTGTGGGTTTGTCATATATGGCCTTTATTATGTTGAGGAAAGTTCCCTCTATGCCTACTTTCTGGAGGGTTTTTATGATAAATGGGTGTTTAATATCGTCAAAAGCATTTTCTGCATGTATTGAGATGACCATACGGTTTTTATCCTTCCTTTTTTTAATATGGTGTATCACATTGATTTACATGTATTGAATAATCCTTGCATCCCTGGGATAAACCCCACTTGATCATGGTGTATGATCCTTTTAAGGCGCTGTTGGATTCTGTTTGCTAGTATTGTGCAGTGGATTTTTGCAGCTATGTTCATCAGTGATATTGGCCTGTAGTTTTCTCTCTTTGTGACATCTTTGTCTGGTTTTGGTGTCAGGGAGATGGTGGTCTCATAGAATAAGTTTGGGAGAGTTCCTCCCTCTGCTATATTTTGGAAGAGTTTGAGAAGGATAGGTGTTAACTCTTCTCTAAATGTTTGATAGAATTTACCTGTGAAGCCATCTGGTCCTGGGCTTTTGTTTGTTGGAAGATTTTTAATCACAGTCTCAAGTTCAGCGCTTGGGATTGGTTTGTTTGTAGTTTCTATTTCTTCCTGGTTCAGTCTTGGAAGGTTGTGCTTTTCTAAGAATTTGTCCATTTCTTTCAGGTTGTCCATTTTATTGGCATATAGTTGCTTGCAGTAATCTCTCATGATCCTTTGTATTTCTGCAGTGTCAGTTGTTATTTCTCCTTTTTCACTTGTAATTCTATTGATTTGAGTCGTCTCCCTTTTTTTCTTGATGAGTCTGGCTTATGGTTTATCAATTTTGTTTATCGTCTCAAAGAACCAGCTTTTAGTTTTTTTGATCTTTGCTGTTGTTTCCTTCATTTCTTTTTCATTTATTTCTGATCTGATCTTTATGATGTCTTTCCTCTGCTGACTTTGGGTTTTTTTTTTCTTTCTTTCTCTAATTGCTTTAGGTGTAAGGTTAACTTGTTTATTTGAGATGTTTCTTGTTTCTTGAGGTAGGATTGTATTGCTATAAACTTCCCTCTTAGAACTGCTTTTGCTGCATCCCATAGGTTTTGGGTCTTCATGTTTTCATTGTCATTTGTTTCTAGGTATTTTTTTATTTCCTCTTTGATTTCTTCAGTGATGTCTTGGTTATTAAGTAGTGTATTGTTTAGCGTCCATGTGTTTGTATTTTTTTTAATGATTTTTTCCTGTAATTGATATCTAGTCTGATAGCGTTGTGATTGGAAAAGATACTTGATACGATTTCAATTTTCTTGAATTTACCAAGGCTTGATTTGTGACCCAAGATATGATCTATCCTGGAGAATGTTCCATGAGCACTTGAGAATAAGTGCATTCTGTTGTTTTTGGATGGAATGTCCTATAAATGTCAATTAAGTCCATCTTGTTTAATGTATCATTTAAAGCTTGTGTTTCCTTATTTATTTTCATTTTGGATGATCTGTTCATTGGTGAAAGAGGGGTGCTAAAGTCCCCTACTATGATTGTGTTAATGTCGATTTCCCCTTTTATGGCTGTTAACATTTGCCTTATGTATTGAGGTGCTCATATGTTGGGTGCATAAATATGTACAATTGTTATATCTTCTTCTTGGATTGATCCCTTGATCATTATGTAGTGTCCTTCTTTGTCTCCTGTAATAGTCTTTATTTTAAAGTCTTTTTTGTCTGATATGAGAATTGCTACTCTAGCTTTCTTTTGATTTCCATTTGCATGGAATATCTTATTCCATCCCCTCACTTTCCGTCTGTATGTGTCCCTAGGTCAGAAATGGGTCTCTTGTAGACCACATATATACCGGTCGTGTTTTCGGATCCATTCAGCCATTCTATGTCTTTTGGTTGGAGCATTTAATCCATTTACATTTAAGGTAATTATTGATATGTATGTTCTTATTACCATTTTCTTAATTGTTTTGGGTTTGTTATTGTAAGTCTTTTCCTTCTCTTGTGTTTCCTGCCTAGAGAAGTTCCTTTAGCATTTGTTGTAAAGCGGGTTTGGTGGTGCTGAATTCTCTTAGCTTTTGCTTGTCTGTAAAGGTTTTAATTTCTCTGTCGAATCTGAACGAGATCCTTGGTGGGTCGAGTAATCTTGGTTGCAGCTTTTCCCCTTTCATCACTTCAAATATGTCCTGCCAGTCCCTTCTGGCTTGCAGAGTTTCTGCTGAAAGATCAGCTGTTAACCTTATGGGGATTCCCTTGTATGTTATTTGTTGTTTTTCCCTTGCTGCTTTTAATATTTTTTCTTTGTATTTAATTTTTGATAGTTTGATTAGTATATGTTTTGGCATGTTTCTCCTTGGCTTTATCTTGTATGGGACTCTCTGCGCTTCCTGGACTTGATTAACGATTTCCTTTCCCATATTAGGGAAGTTTTCAACTATAATCTCTTTAAATATTTTCTCAGTGTCTTTCTTTTTCTCTTCTACTTCTGGGACCTCTATATTCGAATGTTGGTGCATTTAATGTTGTCCCAGAGGTGTCTCAGATTGTCCTCAATTCTTTTCATTCTTTTTTCTTTATTCTGCTCTGCAGTAGTTATTTCCACTATTTTATCTTCCAGGTCATTTATCCATTCTTCTGCCTCAGTTATTCTGCTATTGTTTCCTTGTAGAGAATTTTTAATTACATTTATTGTGTTGTTCATCATTGTTTGTTTGCTCTTTAGTTCTTCTAGGTACTTGCTAAACGTTTCTTGTCTATTCTCCATTCCAGTTCCAGGATTTGGGATCATCTTTACTATCATTACTCTGAATTCTTTTTCAGGTAGACTGCCTATTTCCTCTACATTTGTTTGGTCTGGTGGGTTTTTACCTTGCTCCTTCATCTGCTGTGTGTTTCTGTGTCTTCTCATTTGGCTTTGGGGACTGTGTTTGGGGTCTCCTTTTCAGAGGCTGCAGATTCGTAGTTCCCGTTGTTTTTGGTGTCTGCCTCCAGTGGCTAAGGTTGGTTCAGTGGGTTGTGTAGGCTTTCTGGCAGAGGGGACTGGTGCCTGTGTTCTGGTGGGTGTGTCTGGATCTTGTCTTTCTGGTGGACAGGTCCACATCTGGTGGTGTGTTTTGGGATGTCTGTGATCTTATTATGATTTTAGGCAACCTATCTGCTAATGGGTGGGCCTGCATTCCTGTCTTGCTAGTTGTTTGGCATGGGATGTCCAGCACTGGATCTTGCTGGTCTCTGAGTAGAGCTGGGTCTTAGCGTTGAGACGGATATCTCTGGGAGAGCTTTTGCCGTTTGATATTACAAGGTGCCGGAGGTCTCTGGTAGACCAATGTCCTGAACTCGGCTCTCCCACCTCAGAGGCACAGGCTTGACACCCGGCTGGAGCACCAAGACCCTGTCAGCCACACAGCTGGGAGTGAGAGCAAGAGGTAGCTTTAGTACATCTCAAAGACCACCAATGAGATTCACTGACCATTTTCTCTCCAGAAGTGAAGAAAACAAAATTCAGATTTCTGCTAGTCAGCCACTTTGGTAGCCAGCTTCCAAGATGGCCCTAATTATCCCCTAATTGTCTCCCAGTCTTCATGTACCTGTGTGGCTCCTCGCACTTGAAAAGGGTTGACTGTTTAACTAATAAGAAATTGCAGAAATGACAAAGTGCAGCTTCCAAAGTTATAAAAGACATTGCTGCTTCTGCTTTGGTTTCTACTAGATCACTCATCCTGGGGTAAGCCAGCTGCCATGTCATGAGGACACTCAAGCAGCCGTAAGGAGAGATCCATGTGGCAAGGAACTGAGGCCTCTTACCTACAGCCACGTGAGTGAGTCATCTCAGAAGTCAAAAGATTTAATTTTTTTTATTTTTGGTTGCATTGGGTCTTCGTTGCTGCACAGGGTTTCTCTAGTTGTGTCAAGCAGGGGTTACTCATCGTTGTGGTGCACGGGCTTCCCCTTGCGGTGGTTTCTCTTGTTGTGGAGTATGGGCTCTAGGTGCATGGGCTTCAGTAGTTGTGTCATGCAGGCTCAATAGTTGTTGCTTGCAGGCTCTAGAGCACAGGCTCAGTAGTTGTGGCACATGGGCTTAGTTGCTCTGTGGCATGTGGGATCTTCCCAGACCAGGGATTGAACCCCTGTTCCCTGCATTGGCAGGCAAATTCTTACCCACTGTGCCACCAGGGAAGTCCAGTGTGTTCTTTTTTAAACCTAGTCTGTTTTCATTATTTTCTATCTTAACGATTCTGTATTAAAGAAAAAAAATAATACTCATTTCTACCTCTCCTCTTTGAGGATTATGTATGAAGAAGTATGTCTCATTTATTAACCTCAAATTTTCACCTTACTTTTAAGAAGTAATCACAATGTCAAGTATTTAATACCTTTCACTTCCACCTTGAAAAGCATGGATATTAAAGTGCTAATATAATTACCTTCCCTAGTCTATCAGTTTTACTTTTTGTTATGTATAAAAAACAACTAAAACATGCATGGTCTGTAAGGAAATGACAAATTTCAGAAAATTCAGCATCTGAATACACTCTATACATAGCTTCTAGATAAAGACACAGAAAATTGCCGGATACTCAGAGGCCCCCTGGTCCCATTCTAGTGACTCCCCTTAAGGTTTAATATTGTCCTGGTATCTAACAAAAAGATAACTTTACCTGTATTTTGTATTTTATATAAATGTTATGGCACAGTAAAATCACTTTTGGATTGAGCTTTTTTATTTTATGTTGTTTGTGAATATGCCTATATGGTTGCCTGTTGTTGTGATCATGCATTGCCACTGTTGCATAGGATTCCATAGTGTAAATATTTAACTATTAATTAATTTATTCCAATGTGTATTACAATATGAGTGATTTTCAGTTTGTGTCTATTGAGAACAGCACTGGTATATAAATTCTAGAACTTGAGCTTTGGTGGTGTGTGTATAAATTATTGTTCAGTATACATGTAGTAGTAAAATTTTCGAGTCATAGCTTTCTTGTGTTTATCTTTTTAGATATTTCTAAATATTTTCAAAACATTTGTATGATTTTTCATCCTCAGCAGCAGTGAATGAGATTCAAGGATTATACACATTCTTGTCAAACTTGATAATATCTGTCATTTTCATTTGAACTTTCTGGTTGGTGAGTGATAATTCCAGGTATCACGTTTTTGCATTTAATTGACTACTAAGAAGCCAAGCATCTTTTGATATGTTTACTTAACATTCTGTACTCTCTTTTTTGAAATATCTTTTGGTATATTTTCCCCATTTGCTATTCCATTATCTTCTTATTGAAGACTTCTTTTTTTTTTTAACATCTGAAGATTTCTTATTTAGGAGTTTTTAATATATGCTTGATATGAGTTCTTCTCTCTTTCTGTCTCTCCTTCTCTTTCTTTAGATGAGTGTCAGTTTTTAATGTTAATAACATCTAATTTGTTATTTTCCTCTTTATTTATTTATTTATTTAGTCTTATTTCTATTTATTTATGTAGTCTTCTTATCTGTAGCAGAACACATTATTTATTCTAAACCACAAATATGTTTTCATTTCTTCAATAAATGTAATTATTAATCTTTAAATTTAAGTTAACCTTCTAAACTAAATATGTTGTATCATAGTGAGTATTAATTTTTCTATGACAGCTGAAAGGTTACATTTATTCAGAAAATGTTGTATTCAGCTTTCTTTTCATTTGCTCCTACTTCTCATTGATTCACAGTGGTAAACATCACTTCATCCTTGGATCTGACTTTTCTCTGATTTCTCATGGTCATTCTCACTAATTCATCTTGCCTCCTGAAATCTTTAGCAATCCCATTATTCCACAGAAGCAAAAACCTTCCTTGGGCCTTTTTCCTCAGAAGATTGATTATTCCCACATTTTAAATGGGAGATTGCAATAAGTTAGGAGAAAATGCCACAAGGGTCTCTCATTTTTTTTTCACATCTTGTATCAGCCTCTGCTTGCACTCTGTTCAAAGATTTTTGTACAACACATTGATGGAAGATGCCAGTTGTTTCTCTCCTTGGGGAAAAGACAGATTAATTACCTGACAAATAAAATAAAGAGAGTGTCTTGCTCTGTTCAAATGTTGGACAGGATTGCTTGCATCCTAATTTAAATGTTTCAGGTGACTGAAGCTTAAGATTCCTAATCTTTAATCCATACTTGCACCATGCACAGCAGCCAACAGGAGTGCTTTACATAACCCCATGAGACAGTTGTGTGCAAGTGGAACAGATAAAAATATAAAACTATTGCTGTCTTTTTGTGTCATAAAAATGATTTTTTGTCTCATTTAAAATATTTTTTTCTAAAATCCAAAAACGTGGCAGGCTAAAATATTGTTATTTCAAATATGGTAAAATCGAAGACCCTTCAAATTTCTTTCCAGTTTTGTTGATGATGGAATGCCGTCAGAGATATGACTTCATTAAACACAATAGGTAAGATTCCTTCATAGGCCTGATTGGGGAATATGAAAATAATCCCCAGAAAAATCTGGACATTTTGTAGTTCTCAAATATTGGTTAAGATGGTAGAAAGGGCCCTTCATTGTCCTATATGTTAATGCAGATCAATTGTGAGAGGTGGGGATAAAACAAGCAGCCTAAATATCCTTTATGTTTGTTGTACTACTAGTAGAAAGAGGAAGGGTCAACATTTCACCATGGTTGATATAGCAAATAAGCTGCTTGAAACTACACAGAAATGTACCTGCTTGTATTTTCTGTGCAGTTACCCTCTCTTTTGGTGTGCCCTGATACCTCCCTCAACTTATGTACCAACTCCAGCAGCATTAAGCAGAAATCCAAAGAAATCTATTCTTTGGAATTATGAGGAAGGGAAGAGTCAAAAATTTTATAGCATGCTCTATACAAGGATACACGTCACCATCCTTATCTATGTCATGCCATGCATGGAGGATCAGTAGTTTCAGGGGCTTCTGGAAGCACCAAGTTCTGTGGGGATAATCACAGCTGCATTCATGGGCAGTAAAAGAGAAGGGCCTTATCTTGGTCACTTTCTCAATGCTAGTAGCTACAAAAAGAAGAGGACAGCAGACATCTTAGGGAGAAGAGCCAACATTAAATGAAATGTCCTAATTACTCTAGGCAACCTCTCATGATAACCTCCCATAGCTCCTCAAATCCCTACATACTTGCACAAGGGATAGTGTAATATTACTGGAGTGTCTGACTGCAGATTAACGTTATTTTTGTTGAAAAAAATAAAAATAGGTTCAAGTGATAGGGTTTGAAAAGGGTTCACAGTGCGAGGGAAACAGTTGTAACAATGTGGACAGAACCCTTTGGATGGATCCATCATGTTTTTGTTTTTTTTTTTTGCTGCTTCAGAATCTGTAGTAGAGATTGGTGTGTTCCATGATGCATTCCCGCTTCTTACAAGTTTTAGATGGAATACCCCATTAGGAAGAAGTGCACGTAAGGAAGATTAGTGAGTCAAACTCCTCTGCCCTCTGTCAACAGTGGGTTCAAAGGCATTTAGACCAAGTGCTTTCATCCTTCGATGTGCAAAGTTTTCATTATATGAATGATGTTTTGTTTGTTTGCAGGTCAGGAGCCTTGGTCTCAATATCCCTGTTTAAAAAGTGTTATCATGTGTCTGCCAGAAAGAATTGCTGATGATACTGGAAAAAATTGAGAGTTATCCTTAACAGTTAAGGGTTTTGTAGCAACATGGATGGACCTAGAGATTGTTATACTGAGTGAAGAAAGTCAGACACAGAAAGACAGTTATCATATGATATTGCTTATATGAAAAATCTAAAAAAGAAATAAAAGGTACAAATGAACTTATTTACACAACAGAAATAGAGTCATGGATATAGAAAACAAACTTATGGTTACCAGGGGATAAGTGGGGAAGGGATAAATTGGGAGATTGTGACTGACATATACACACTACTATATATAAAATAGATAAGTATTGATAAAGACCTGCTTTATAGCACAGGGAACTCTATTCAGTGGTCTGTACTGGCGTATATGGAA
The DNA here is from genome assembly GCF_028564815.1 of Eubalaena glacialis. Lineage (NCBI taxonomy): Eukaryota > Metazoa > Chordata > Mammalia > Artiodactyla > Balaenidae > Eubalaena > Eubalaena glacialis. Next base: position 28,568,994 of record NC_083723.1, on the reverse strand, counting down.
AAAGAATCTTAAAATAAAACAAGGGTTTTGGGATTATATAATAAATGTAAATGTGCAAACCTTTAACATGAAAGAAAAAATCAGTTAACTCTGTTGTCCCTGTTATGGTGTAAATATTTTGTACCTCTAATTTTAAAATTTTGAAACCCAGCTCCCATATTGGTGGTATTAGGAGGTGGGGCTTTTGGGAGGTGATTAGGTCATGAGGCCAGAGACCTCAAACATGGGATTAGTGACCTAATAAATGTAGCACACAGAAGATCTTATGCCCATTCCATGATTTCATTGCCGAGCGAGAAGACCCACATTATGAACCAGAAATTGGTCCCTCGCCAGACACTAAGTCAGCTGGCAACTTGTTCTATTTTTTAAAAAAATTAATTAGATAATTAATTAATTTTTTGGCTGTGTTGGGTCTTTGTTGCAGTGTGCAGGCTTCTCATTGGGTGGCTTCTCTTGTTGCAGAGCATGGGCTCTAGGCGTGCGGGTTTCAGTAGTTGTGGCTCATGGCCTCAGTAGTTGTGGCCTGTGGGCTCTAGAGCACAGGTTCAGTATTTGTGGTGCACAGGCTTAGTTGTTCCATGGCATGTGGGATCTTCCCAGACCAGGGCTCGAACCCTTGTCCCCTTTATTGGTAGGCAGATTCTTAACCACTGCACCACCAGGGAAGCCCCTGGTAACTTGTTCTTGAACTTTTCAGCCTCAGCAATTATGAGAAAACAAAAATATTCTGTTGTTTATAAAATACCAAGTCTCTCGTATTTTGTTTTAGCAGTCAAAGAGCTGGCTGAGGAGAAATATCTGTGAGCTTGAAGACATATCAAGAGAAACCTTTAAATCTCAAAAGAAAAGAGAAAATGAGCAGGAAAGAAATCAACAGAACAGAGTAATCAATAATTGTGGAACAATGAAAAATGCTGTGACCTATACATAACGGGTATAGCAGGAGGAGAATAAAGATAACAAAGAACAGAAAAATATTTTTACAAAATGACTGAGAATCTCCCCAAATGAATGTCTGTCACTAAATCCACAACATCCAAACTTAGAGGAACATATGAATAGTAAAGAAAACTGACCAATATCTCTCAGGAACATCAATGCAAAAATCCTCAACAAAATATTACCAAATTGAATCCAACAATATTTTGAGAGAATTTTATATCATGAATGAGAGGGAATAATCCCAGGTATGCAAGGCTGGTTCAACATTCTAAAATCAAATAATTATATCCATCATATCAACACCTTAAAGACAATCATTAGCATATCAATAGATTCAGAAGACCTTTGAAAAAATCTAACACCCATTCTTCATAAAAACTCTCAGTTAAAGAAATAGACTGGAGCTTTCTCAAGTTGATAACAAAGATGTACAGGAAACTTTTATCTTACATCATGATTAATGGTCAAAAACATGAAGGTTTTCCACTAAGTTCAGGTAAAAACAAGGATGTCCCCTTTCATGACTCCTTTTCCATATTTTACTGCAAGTCCTTGCTAATGCAATAAGGCACGAAAATAAATAAAACAAATACAGATTGGGTAGAAAAAAATGAAAGCAACCTAAATAAAATGTGGACCAATATACTTTATGGACACCTCGCCAAAGAAAATAGACATATGCATATAAGTATACAGAAGAATAATCCAGATTACATGCTGCCATGAAAAAGCAAATTAAAAATACAATTACATACCACTATGTAACACTTAGAATGGCTAAAATGTGAACAATGACAAGAACAAATTCTGTAGGAGATGTGGAACAATAGGAAATGTCATTTGTTATTGGTGGAAATGAAAAATAATACAGCTACTTTGGTAGTCTGATTGACACTTGCTATAATATTGAACATTCCCTTACTGTACAATCTGGCAAGTGTTTTCATGGATATTTACTGAAAGTAGTTTAAAACATACTTCCAGATGAAAACCTGCATATGGATATTTATAGCACCTAATTCAATATTGCCAAAATGTGAATGAAACTAAGGTGTCCTCCAATAGGTGAATGAAATGATATAGTATTAATATATTCTGGGAATGGGATAATATTGAGCACTAAAAAAGTAAGCTATCAAGCCATAAAAATAGATGGGAATTCTTTTTTTTCTTTTGAAATATAGCTGATTTTCTTTACTTTGTAATTTAAATTTTATTGGAGTATAGTTGATTTACAATGTTGTGTTCATTTCAGCTGCACAGCAAGTGATTCAGTTACACATATGCATATATTCATTCTTTTTCAGATTCTTTTCTGATAAAGGTATTCCCAGAATATTGAGTAGAGTTCCCTGTGCTATACAGTAGGTCCTTGTTGCTTATCTATGTTATATATAGTAGTATTCGTATGTTTACCCCAAGTTCCTGATTTATCCCTACCCCCCACCTTTCCCCTTTGGTAACCATAAGTTTGTTTTCCAAGTCTGTGAGTCTGCCTCTGTTTTGTAAGTTAGTTCATTTGTATCAATTTTTAGCTTCCACCTAGAAGTGATATCATACAATATTTGTCTGACTTACTTCACTTAGTACAATCATCTCTAGGTCCATCCATGTTACTGCAATTGGCATTATTTTCTTCTATTTTATGGCTGAGTCATATTCCATTATATACATATATGTATCACATATTCTTTACCTATATTCATGTTGATGGACATTTTGGTTGTTTCCATGTCTTCGCTATTGTAAAGAGTGTTGCAGTGAACATTGGGGAAGATGTGTCTTTTCGATTTATGCTTTCCTCCAGATATGCGCACAGGAGTGAACTTGCTGGATCATCTGGTAGCTCTATTTTATTTTATTTTATTTCATTTCATTTCAATTCCAATTTTTTTGGAGTATACTTGATTTACAATGTTGTGTTACTTTCTGCTGCACAGCAGAGTGAAGCAGTTATACATATATCCAATCCTTTTTGGATTCCTTTCCCATACAGGTCATTACAGAGTATTGAGTAGAGTTCCCTGTGCTATACAGTAAGCCCTTATTTGTTATCTCTTTTATATATAGTAGTGTGTATATGTCAATCCCAATTTCCAATTTATCCCTCCCGCCTCCCCTTACTCTGGTAACCTCCATTCTGTGCTCCATAGTGCCTTTTACCAATTGACATTGCCACCGATAGCATAGTATTGGTGGTGCAGTGGTTAAGAATCTGCCTGCCAGTTCAGGGAACACAGGTTCGAGCCCTGGCCCGGGGAGATCTCACATGCCACAGAGCAAGTAAGCCTGTGCACCATAACTACTGAGTCTGTGATCTAGAGCCCACGAGCCACAACTACTGAAGCCTGTGTACCTAGAGCCTGTGCTCCACAGCAAGAGAAGCCACCGCAAAGAGAAGGCTTCGTACCACAATGATGAATAGCCCCCGCTTGCTGTAGCTAGAGAAAAGCCACGTGCAGCAATGAACACCCAACGCAGATTAAAAATAATAATAATAAGTAGTAGGTTTCTCTTTTTCTCACACCATCTGAAGCATTTCGTGTTTGTAGACATTGTGATGATGACTATTCTGAGTGGTTCCAGGTGATACTTCTTTGTACATCTGATTTGCATTTGTCTAACACAAAGCAATGGTGAGCATCTTCATATGTGCTTTTTTTTTTTTGAACAGTGTGAGTAAAATTTACCCCTTGAAAAAGGGTTATTGAAAGGTTGCCTTGTTTTGAAGTCTATTTCGATTACCTACCCCAAGACATTTTTTGAGGGCTGTTGTCATTTACAGCTCCCCAGGCATTGTGAATATGAAGTGCCTATAAGGTCCAGTTTTTAGAGTTGTTGTTATGGGAAACAGAAGGCGGCAGGATTTCTACCGTCCCTGTCTGGTTACTGACACAACCTTAGATGTAGGGCAAGTCCTGTTCTTGTGTTTTAAATTAGAGTGGAATGTGCCTGACCAAACATGTAAGGGCTTCTGTCCCATTCCTTCTTCCCCCTTACCCTTCATCCCCCGAACAAATACAAACCCCTGCAAAATCACCTGTTGAGGGTGCTGTCTTGCAGAGTGGGATGACCCTAATGAAGAAGTCTGGAGGTCGGAACCCAAACACCAGGATATGTTGAGAGCAGGTGATTTTCCAAATGTCATCCGGCCCAGAGAGTCCAGCTTCCTTTGGGTGTCAGAGGGTTGGTTTAGTAGTATGAGGGCACACTTAGATCTGGAGATTGTGATCCCATGCAGAGGGGACCAGGTATTACAGGTTCAAGGGGGGCGAATTAGCTGGCATATTCTCCCGAGGACCTCAGGCCCACAACTGTCCAGCCTTGGGACCAAATTGGGTCTGTGTCCAGGGATGTGACACTAGCACGTTCACTGCGACTAAACAAATTTAGTGATCATTTTTCTTTTCTGTAATTTAATTTTCAGTTTATAATGGAGTATATAGTTGATTTACCATTTTGTGTTCGTTTTTGATATACACCAACATGATTCATTTATACAGAGATGACTATATATTCTTTTTAGAATTATTTTCCCATTGAGGTTACTAAAGGGTGTTGAGAAGAGTTCCAAGTGCTCTACAGCAGGTCCACGCTGATTACAAGTTTTCTCTCTGTAATTATGTATATACTAACTCCAACCTCATGATTTATGCCTCCAACACACCTTTCCAGTTTGGTAACCATAAGTTTGTGTTCTAAGTCTGGGACTCTGTTTCTGTGTTGTAGGATAGTACCTTTGTATCAATTTTTAGATTCCACCAATAAGTAATATCATATGATAGTTATCATTGTCTGATTTATAACACTTAGTATGAATGTATAAAGGTCCTTCCAAGTGGCTGCAAATGGCCTTATTTCATTCATTTCATGGCTGAGTAATATTCCCTGGTACATATGCACCATAATTTCTTTATCCAGTTTTCCTTCCAAGGACTTTTAGGTAGCTTCCAAGTAGAAGCTCTTGTAAACAGGGCTGCATAAAGGTTGGAGTGCCTGGGTTCTGTCAGTGTATGTTTTTTCCAAGATACAGGCCCAGGAGTGGAAGCGCCATATGCTATGAAGCTCTGTTTTTTAGATTTTTAAGGAATCACCATCCACTTCTCCAGAGTGGCTGTTAGCAATTTACATTCCCACCATCAGCTTGTCAGGGTTCCCTTTTCTCCACGGCCTGTCCTGCATTTCAGGTTTTAAACTTTGTGAGGTTGGCCATTCTGACTGGTGCGAAGTGATACCTCTTTGTAGTACTGATTTGCATTGCCTGCCTGTTTTGTTGGCCAAAAAGTGAGTAAGGCTTTTTCCTGAATATATTAAGGAATAACGCATATGGCCTTTTTGGCCAACTGCATCTTTGGCGATGTTCAGCAGCTTTGCATGGGCTTTAATGGCGAGTGCAAACTACCTCTTGAAATCCCTTTCTTGAAATTCTGCCTTGCTTACAAGTCCTTTAGGAATACTGGGCTGAAAAAATGACTCCATTAGAGGTGTCAATTAGAACCCTGCATGTCTGTGAATTGCAGTGCCCCTGAGCACCGGTTTTCACCTTGTTGTTTAGGGAAGCAGCCACAAAGGGGCAGGATTTCTACAGACCCATTCCGGTTACTGGGGCACCTGAAGGATAGGGAAATTCTTCTTCCAGATTGGGAAACTAGAGTGGCATATGCCTGTCCAAACATCTAGGGCTTGTGTCTCATTCCATCCCCCCATTCCCCTTCTTCACCTGGAAAATTCCAAGCTGTGCAAAACTGGCTGTTGAGTGTGCTGCCTTCCCAAAGTGGGGAGACTCTAAGGAAAGGAGTTGGAGGGGGGACCAGAATACCAGGAGACGTGGAGATGAGGTGACTTTTCCAAACTCTTCCCGATCAGATGGTGTACCATCCTCTGGATGTTCCATGCATGTTTTAGCTGTAGGAAGGGTCCCCTGCACCTGGAGATATGGAACCCATGGAATGGGGGCCAGGCAGTATTACTCTAAAAGGGCTGCATTTGCTGTCGCATGCTCACCAAGCCTCTCAGACCGAAGAGTGTAGAGCCTTAGGTCCCATCCAGCTGTATGTCTAGATGTGGTCAGTCCAGGTTGCATCACAGCCACTGAACAAATTTTGTAAGAATTTCTCTCTCTCACTGTCTTTTTTTTTGTTCTTGTTATTTAATTTTATAATGGGGTATAGCTGATTTTCAATACTGTGTTTCTTGCTGCTCTACATTTAATCAGTTGACTCACTTAAAGAGAGACATCAATAAATTCTTTTACAGATTCTTACCAGTCTTATATATCCTTTTCCATTGAGAAAAGTGTGCTGAGCCCAGCACTTTGAGCTATACAGTAGGTCCTGTCGATCACTTATTTTGTTTATGGAACAGTATCTGTGCTAATTTCAACCTCCTGGTTTTTGCATCACTCCACCCCACCTTTCTCCTTTACCAGACATAACTTTGTTTTTTAAATGTGTGACACTGTTTCTGTTTTGTAATTCAGTTTATGTGTTGCGATTTTTACATTCCCTCTATAAGTGATATGTTATAAGTTTCTTTTTCTGTGTGACTTACTTCACTTAGAGTCATCGTCCCTAAATCCACTCATCATGCTGCTACTAGCCTTATGACACTGATTTCATGGCTGAGTGATATTCCATTGTGCATAAGTACCACAACTTCTTTATCCATTTTTCTCTTTCCTGGGATATTTAAGGTGTACCGAAGTGGAGGCTCTTGGAAACAGAGGAGCCCTAAACTTTGGGGTGCCTGTGTCTTGTTGATTTTTAGGTTTCCCGATTTCTATGCCCATGAGTGGAAGTGCCCTATGCTCTCTAAGCTGTGTTTATTACATGTTTCAGGACGCAGCGTACACTTCTCCAGAGTGGCTGTTGGCAATTTCCACCCCGCCCATCAGTGTAGCAAGGCTCCCATGTCTCCAAGGCCTGTCCTGCATTTCTGGTTTTTACACTTTTTTCAGCATGGCCCTTTTGACAGCTGGCAAGCGAGACTTCTTTGTAGCGCTGATTTGCCTTTCCGGCTTTCTTGGTTGGCCAAAAAGGGCGTATGCGTTTTTTCCTAAATATATTCAGGAAAAAACGCATACGCCCTTTTTGCCCAAGGGCATAATTGCCAACGCTTTGCTGCTTTTCATGTGCTTTCAAGGCGAGTCGAATCTACCTCCTGAAATCTGTTTCTGCAATTCTGCCTTGCTTTCAAATCCTCTTCGTTGCCTTCCCTCAATATATTTGTGGACGAGAGTTATCATTTCTAACTCTGCAGGTTTGTGAATTGCAGTGCCCCTGAGCTCCATTTGTCAACTCGCTTTTTTGGGAGCTGGCCGCAAAAGCGCAGGATTGCTTCAGGCCCTATTCTGGTTCCGGGGGGCAGGCTGAGCCTGTGGTTCATTCTTCTTCCTGATGGGAAAATAGAGTGACCTGTGCCTGTCCCAACACCTAGAGCTAGTCTCTCATTGGTTCCTCCTCTTCCCGTTCATCCTCAGGACAAATTGCGACCTGTACGAAACAGGAGGTCAACGGTGCTGATTCTCCAAGTAGGGAGATTGTTAGTGAAGCGGCTGGAATGGCGAACCCGAGCACAAGGAGAGGAGAAATGAGGTGCGTTTTAGAAACCTTTCCCGATCACACGGTATACCATCTTCTGGGTTTCCCAGGCATGTTTTCGATGTAGGAAGATGCCCTTGAACCTGGAGATTTGGGACCCATGGCATGGGTACCACGCAGTATTACTTTAAAGGGTCTGCGTTTGCTCACCCAACCTCACCGATTCCCTCAGCCCCAATAGTGTCCCGCCTTATGTCTCATCCAGCTGTGGGTCTAGATATGGTCAATCCAGGTTGCATCAGAGCCCCTGAACGGATTTTGTAAGAATTTCTCTCTCTTTCACTGTCTTTTTTTTATGGGTTTTTTTTAAAGTAATCTATTTTTATAATGGGGTTTAGCTGCTTTTCCCTGCTGTGTTTATGCCGCTTTACACCCTCTTGATTCACTTCCAGAGAGATATCAGTACATATCAATACATATCTATACATCAATACATAGGTTTTAAGACTCTTCCTAGTCAGATATTTTCTTGGGCGGTGAATAGGGGGTGTTGAGTCCAGTTCACTGAGCAGGGAGTAGGTCTTGTCTATTACATATTTGGCTTGTGGAACGGTATATGAGCTAATTTCAAACCCTTGTTTTATGCATCGCCCCGCCTCACCTTTCCCGTTAAGCAGCCATAGTGTGTTTTCTAAATGTGTGACTCTGTTCTGTTTTGGAATTCAGTTCAGGTGTAGCGATGTTGACATTCCCTCTATAAGTGATATCTTAGGATAAGTGTCCTTTTCTGTGTGACTTACTTCACTTAGAGTCATCGTCCCTAAATCCACTCATCATGCTGATACTAGCCTTATGACACTGATTTCATAGCTGAGTGATATTCCATTGTGCATAAGTACCACAACTTCTTTATCCATTTTGCTCTTTCCTGGGATATTTAAGGTGTACCGAAGTGGAGGTTCTTGGAAACAGAGCAGCCCTAAACTTTGGGGTGCCTGTGTCGTGTTGATTTTTAGGTTTCCCGAGTTCTACGCCCATGAGTGGAAGTGCCCTATGCTCTCTCAGCTGTGTCTATTCCATGTTTCAGGACGCAGCGTACACTTCTCCAGAGTGGCTGTTGGCAATTTCCATCCCGCCCATCAGCGTAGCAAGGCTCCCGTGTCTCCATGGCCTGTCCTGCATTTCTGGTTTTTACACTTTTTTCAGCATGGCCCTTTGGACCGCTGGCAAGCGAGACTTCTTTGTAGCGCCGATTTGCCTTTCCGGCTTGCTTGGTTGGCCAAAAGGGCGTTTGCGTTTTTTCCTGAATATATTCAGGAAAAAACGCATACGCCCTTTTTGGCCAAGGGCATCATTGTCAACGCTTTGCCGCTTTTCATGTGCTTTCAAGGCGAGTCGAATCTACCTCCTGAAATCTGTTTCCTGCAATTCTGCCTTGCTTTCAAATCCTCTTCGTTGCCTTCCCTCAATATATTTGTGGACGAGAGTCATCATTTCTAACTCTGCAGGTTTGTGAATTGCAGTGCCCCTGAGCTCCATTTGTCAACTCGCTTTTTTGGGAGCTGGCCGCAAAAGCGCAGGATTGCTTCAGGCCCTATTCTGGTTCCGGGGGGCAGGCTGAGCCTGTGGTTCATTCTTCTTCCTGATGGGAAAATAGAGTGACCTGTGCCTGTCCCAACACCTAGAGCTAGTCTCTCATTGGTTCCCCCTCTTCCCGTTCATCCTCAGGACAAATTGCGACCTGTACGAAACAGGAGGTCAACGGTGCTGATTCTCCAAGTAGGGAGATTGTTAGTGAAGCGGCTGGAACGGCGAACCCGAGCACAAGGAGAGGAGAAATGAGGTGCGTTTTAGAAACCTTTCCCGATCACACGGTGTACCATCTTCTGGGTTTCCCAGGCATGTTTTCGATGTAGGAAGATACCCTTGAACCTGGAGATTTGGGACCCATGGCATGGGTACCACGCAGTATTACTTTAAAGGGTCTGCGTTTGCTCACCCAACCTCACCAATCCTCTCAGCCCCAAGAGTGTCCAGCCTTATGTCTCATCCAGCTTTGGGTCTAGATATGGTCAATCTAGGTTGAATCAGAGCCCCTGAACGGATTTTGTAAGAATTTCTCTCTCTTTCACTGTCTTTGTTTTATGGGTTTTTTTTTTAAGTAATCTATTTTTATAATGGGGTTTAGCTGCTTTTCCCTGCTGTGTTTATGCCGCTTTACACCCTCTTGATTCACTTCCAGAGAGATATCAATACATAGGTTTTAAGACTCTTCCTAGTCAGATATATTCTTGGGCGGTGAATAGGGGGTGTTGAGTCCAGTTCACTGAGCAGGGAGTAGGTCTTGTCTATTACATATTTGGCTTGTGGAACGGTATGTGAGCTCATTTCAAACCCTTGTTTGATGCATCACCCCGCCTCACCTTTCCCGTTAAGCAGCCATAGTGTGTTTTGTAAATGTGTGACTCTGTTCTGTTTTGGAATTCAGTTCAGCTGTAGCGATGTTGACATTCCCTCTATAAGTGATATCTTAGGGTAAGTGTTCTTTTCTCTGTGACTTACTTCACTTAGAGTCATCGTCCCTAAATCCACTCATCATGCTGCTACTAGCCTTATGACACTGATTTCATGGCTGAGTGATATTCCATTGTGCATAAGTACCACAACTTCTTTATCCATTTTTCTCTTTCCTGGGATATTTAAGGTGTACCGAAGTGGAGGTTCTTGGAAACAGAGCAGCCCTAAATTTTGGGGTGCCTGAGTCTTGTTGATTTTTAGGTTTCCCGATTTATAAGCCCTTAAGTGGAAGTGCCCTATGCTCTCTAAGCTGTTTTTATTACATCTTTCAGGACACAGCGTACACTTCTCCGGAGTGGCTGTTGGCAATTTCTCTCCCGCCCATCAGCGTAGCAAGGCTCCCGTGTCTCCATGGCCTGTCCTGCATTTCTGGTTTGTACACTTTTTTCAGCATGGCCCTTTTGACCGATGGTAAGCAAGACTTCTTTGTAGCGCTGATTATCCTTTCCAGATTGCTTGGTTGGCCAAAAAGGGCGTATGCGTTTTTTCCTGAAAATATTCAGGAAAAAACGCATACTGCCTTTTTGGCCAAGGGCATCATTGTCAACGCTTTGCCGGTTTTCATGTGCTTTCAAGGCGAGTCGAATCGACCTCCTGAAATCTGTTTCTTGCAATTTTGCCTTGCTTTCAAATCCTCTCCGTTACCTTCCCTCAATATATTTGTGGACGAGAGTCATCATTTATAACTCTGCAGGTTTGTGAATTGCAGTGCCCCTGAGCTCCATTTGTCAACTCGCTTTTTTGGGAGCTGGCCGCAAAAGCGCAGGATTGCTTCAGGCCCTATTCTGCTTCCGGGGGGCAGGCTGAGCCTGTGGTTCATTCTTCTTCCTGATGGGAAAATAGAGTGACCTGTGCCTGTCCCAACAGCTAGAGCTAGTCTCTCATTGGTTCTCCCGCTTCCCGTTCATTCTCAGGACAAATTGCGACCTGTACGAAACAGGAGGTCAACGGTGCTGATTCTCCAAGTAGGGAGATTGTTAGTGAAGCGGCTGGAATGGCGAACCCGAGTACAAGGAGAGGAGAAATGAGGTGTGTTTTAGAAACCTTTCTCGATCACACGGTGTACCATCTTCTGGGTGTCCCATGCATGTTTTCGATGTAGGAAGATGCCCTTGAACTTGGAGATTTGGGACCCATGGCATGGGTACCACGCAGTACTACTTTAAAGGGTCTGCGTTTGCTCACCCAACCTCACCAATCCTCTCAGCCCCAAGAGTGTCCAGCCTTATGTCTCATCCAGCTGTGGGTGTAGATATGTTCAATCCAGGTTGCATCAGAGCCCCTGAACGGATTTTGTAAGAATTTCTCTCTCTTTCACTGTTTTTTGTTTATGGGTTTCTTTTAAAGTAATCTATTTTTATAATGGGGTTTAGCTGCTTTTCCCTGCTGTGTTTATGCCGCTTTACACCCTCTTGATTCACTTCTAGAGAGATATCTATACATAGGTTTTAAGACTCTTACTAGTCAGATATATTCTTGGGCGGTGAATAGGTGGTGTTGAGTCCAGTTCACTGAGCAGGGAATAGGTCTTGTCTATTACATATTTGGCTTCTGGAACGGTATGTGAGCTATTTTCAAACCCTTGTTTTATGCATCACCCCGCCTCACCTTTCCCGTGAAGCAGCCATAGTGTGTTTTCTAAATGTGTGACTCTGTTCTGTTTTGGAATTCAGTTCAGGTGTAGCGATGTTGACATTCCCTCTATAAGTGATATCTTAGGATAAGTGTCCTTTTCTGTGTGACTTACTTCACTTAGACTCATCGTCCCTAAATCCACTCATCATGCTGCTACTAGCCTTATGACACTGATTTCATGGCTGAGTGATATTCCATTGTGCATAAGTACCACAACTTCTTTATCCATTTTTCTCTTTCCTGGGATATTTAAGGTGTACCGAAGTGGAGGTTCTTGGAAACAGAGCAGCCCTAAACTTTGGGGTGCCTGTGTCGTGTTGATTTTTAGGTTTCCCGATTTCTACGCCCATGAGTGGAAGTGCCCTATGCTCTCTCAGCTGTGTCTATTCCATGTTTCAGGACGCAGCGTACAGTTCTCCAGAGTGGCTGTTGGCAAATTCCATCCCGCCCATCAGCGTAGCAAGGCTCCCGTGTCTCCATGGCCTGTCCTGCATTTCTGGTTTTTACACTTTTTTCAGCATGGCCCTTTTGACCGCTGGCAAGCGAGATTTCTTTGTAGCGCCGATTGCCTTTCCGGCTTGCTTGGTTGGCCAAAAAGGGCGTATGCGTTTTTTCCTGAATATATTCAGGAAAAAACGCATCCGCCCTATTTGGCTAAGGGCATCATTGTCAACACTTTGCCGCTTTTCATGTGCTTTCAAGGCGAGTCGAATCGACCTCCTGAAATCTGTTTCCTGCAATTCTGCCTTGCTTTCAAATCCTCTTCGTTGCCTTCCCTCAATATATTTGTGGACGAGAGTCATCATTTCTAACTCTGCAGGTTTGTGAATCGCAGTGTCCCTGAGCTCCATTTGTCAACTCGCTTTTTTGGGAGCTGGCCGCAAAAGCGCAGGATTGCTTCAGGCCCTATTCTGGTTCCGGGGGGCAGGCTGAGCCTGTGGTTCATTCTTCTTCCTGATGGGAAAATAGAGTGACCTGTGCCTGTCCCAACACCTAGAGCTAGTCTCTCATTGGTTCCCCCTCTTCCCGTTCATCCTCAGGACAAATTGCGACCTGTACGAAACAGGAGGTCAACGGTGCTGATTCTCCAAGTAGGGAGATTGATAGTGAAGCGGCTGGAATGGCGAACCCGAGCACAAGGAGAGGAGAAATGAGGTGCGTTTTAGAAACCTTTCCCGATCACACGGTGTACCATCTTCTGGGTTTCCCAGGCATGTTTTCGATGTAGGAAGATGCCCTTGAACCTGGAGATTTGGGACCCATGGCATGGGTACCACGCAGTATTACTTTAAAGGGTCTGCGTTTGCTCACCCAACCTCACCAATACTCTCAGCCCCAGGAGTGTCCAGCCTTATGTCTCATCCAGCTGTGGGTCTAGATATGGTCAATCAAGGTTGCATCAGAGCCCCTGAATGGATTTTGTAAGAATTTCTCTCTCTTTCACTGTCTTTGTTTTATGGGTTTTTTTTTTAAGTAATCTATTTTTCTAATGGGGTTTAGCTGCTTTTCCCTGCTGTGTTTATGCCGCTTTACACCCTCCTGATTCACTTCCAGAGAGATATCAATGCATAGGTTTTAAGACTCTTGCTAGTCAGATATATTCTTGGGCGGTGAATAGGGGGTGTTGAGTCCAGTTCACTGAGCAGGGAGTAGGTCTTGTCTATTACATATTTGGCTTGTGGAACGGTATGTGAGCTAATTTCAAACCCTTGTTTGATGCATCACCCCGCCTCACCTTTCCCGTTAAGCAGCCATAGTGTGTTTTGTAAATGTGTGACTCTGTTCTGTTTTGGAATTCAGTTCAGGTGTAGCGATGTTGACATTCCCTCTATAAGTGATATCTTAGGATAAGTGTCCTTTTCTGTGTGACTTACTTCACTTAGAGTCATCGTCCCTAAATCCACTCATCATGCTGCTACTAGCCTTATGACACTGATTTCATGGCTGAGTGATATTCCATTGTGCATAAGTACCACAACTTCTTTATCCATTTTTCTCTTTCCTGGGATATTTAAGGTGTACCGAAGTGGAGGTTCTTGGAAACAGAGCAGCCCTAAACTTTGGGGTGCCTGTGTCGTGTTGATTTTTAGGTTTCCCGATTTCTACGCCCATGAGTGGAAGTGCCCTATGCTCTCTCAGCTGTGTCTATTCCATGTTTCAGGACGCAGCGTACACTCCTCCAGAGTGGCTGTTGGCAATTTCCATCCCGCCCATCAGCGTAGCAAGGCTCCCGTGTCTCCATGGCCTGTCCTGCATTTCTGGTTTTTACACTTTTTTCAGCATGGCCCTTTTGACCGCTGGCAAGCGAGACTTCTTTGTAGCGCCGATTTGCCTTTCCGGTTTGCTTGGTTGGCCAAAATGGGCGTATGCGTTTTTTCCTGAATATATTCAGGAAAAAACGCATACGCCCTTTTTGGCCAAGGGCATCATTGTCAACGCTTTGCCGCTTTTCATGTGCTTTCAAGGCGAGTCGAATCTACCTCCTGAAATCTGTTTCCTGCAATTCTGCCTTGCTTTCAAATCCTCTTCGTTGCCTTCCCTCAATATATTTGTGGACGAGAGTCATCATTTCTAACTCTGCAGGTTTGTGAATTGCAGTGCCCCTGAGCTCCATTTGTCAACTCGCTTTTTTGGGAGCTGGCCGCAAAAGCGCAGGATTGCTTCAGGCCCTATTCTGGTTCCGGGGGGCAGGCTGAGCCTGTGGTTCATTCTTCTTCCTGATGGGAAAATAGAGTGATCTGTGCTTGTCCCAACACCTAGAGCTAGTCTCTCATTGGTTCCCCCTCTTCCCGTTCATCCTCAGGACAAATTGCGACCTGTACGAAACAGGAGGTCAACGGTGCTGATTCTCCAAGTAGGGAGATTGTTAGTGAAGCGGCTGGAATGGCGAACCCGAGCACAAGGAGAGGAGAAATGAGGTGCGTTTTAGAAACCTTTCCCGATCACACGGTGTACCATCTTCTGGGTTTCCCAGGCATGTTTTCGATGTAGGAAGATGCCCTTGAACCTGGAGATTTGGGACCCATGGCATGGGTACCACGCAGTATTACTTTAAAGGGTCTGCGTTTGCTCACCCAACCTCACCAATCCTCTCAGCCCCAAGAGTGTCCAGCCTTATGTCTCATCCAGCTGTGGGTCTAGATATGGTCAATCCAGGTTGCATCAGAGCCCCTGAACGGATTTTGTAAGAATGTCTCTCTCTTTCACTGTCTTTGTTTTCTGGGGTTTTTTTTTTAAGTAATCAATTTTTATAATGGGGTTTAGCTGCTTTTCCCTGCTGTGTTTATGCCGCTTTACACCCTCTTGATTCACTTCCAGAGAGATATCAATACATAGGTTTAAAGACTCTTACTAGTCAGATATATTCTTGGGCGGTGAATAGGGGGTGTTGAGTCCAGTTCACTGAGCAGGGAGTAGGTCTTGTCTATTACATATTTGGCTTGTGGAACGGTATGTGAGCTAATTTCAAATCCTTGTTTTATGCATCGCCCCGCCTCACCTTTCCCGTTAAGCAGCCATAGTGTGTTTTGTAAATGTGTGACTCTGTTCTGTTTTGGAATTCAGTTCAGGTGTAGCGATGTTGACATTCCCTCTATAAGTGATATCTTAGGATAAGTGTCCTTTTCTGTGTGACTTACTTCACTTAGAGTCATCGTCCCTAAATCCACTCATCATGCTGCTACTAGCCTTATGACACTGATTTCATGGCTGAGTGATATTCCATTGTGCATAAGTACCACAACTTCTTTATCCATTTTTCTGTTTCCTGGGATATTTAAGGTGTACCGAAGTGGAGGTTCTTGGAAACAGAGCAGCCCTAAACTTTGGGGTGCCTGTGTCGTGTTGATTTTTAGGTTTCCCGATTTCTACGCCCATGAGTGGAAGTGCCCTATGCTCTCTCAGCTGTGTCTATTCCATGTTTCAGGACGCAGCGTACACTCCTCCAGAGTGGCTGTTGGCAATTTCCATCCCGCCCATCAGCGTAGCAAGGCTCCCGTGTCTCCATGGCCTGTCCTGCATTTCTGGTTTTTACACTTTTTTCAGCATGGCCCTTTTGACCGCTGGCAAGCGAGACTTCTTTGTAGCGCCGATTTGCCTTTCCGGCTTGCTTGCTTGGCCAAAAAGGGCGTATGCGTTTTTTCCTGAATATATTCAGGAAAAAACGCATACGCCCTTTTTGGCCAAGGGCATCATTGTCAACGCTTTGCCGCTTTTCATGTGCTTTCAAGGCGAGTCGAATCGACCTCCTGAAATCTGTTTCCTGCAATTCTGCCTTGCTTTCAAATCCTCTTCGTTGCCTTCCCTCAATATATTTGTGGACGAGACTCATCATTTCTAACTCTGCAGGTTTGTGAATTGCAGTGCCCCTGAGCTCCATTTGTCAACTCGCTTTTTTGGGAGCTGGCCGCAAAAGCGCAGGATTGCTTCAGGCCCTATTCTGGTTCCGGGGGGCAGGCTGAGCCTGTGGTTCATTCTTCTTCCTGATGGGAAAATAGAGTGACCTGTGCCTGTCCCAACACCTAGAGCTAGTCTCTCATTGGTTCCCCCTCTTCCCGTTCATCCTCAGGACAAATTGCGACCTGTACGAAACAGGAGGTCAACGGTGCTGATTCTCCAAGTAGGGAGATTGTTAGTGAAGCGGCTGGAATGGCGAACCCGAGCACAAGGAGAGGAGAAATGAGGTGCGTTTTAGAAACCTTTCCCGATCACACGGTGTACCATCTTCTGGGTTTCCCAGGCATGTTTTCGATGTAGGAAGATGCCCTTGAACCTGGAGATTTGGGACCCATGGCATGGGTACCACGCAGTATTACTTTAAAGGGTCTGCATTTGCTCACCCAACCTCACCAATCCTCTCAGCCCCAAGAGTGTCCAGCCTTATGTCTCATCCAGCTGTGGGTCTAGATATGGTCAATCCAGGTTGCATCAAAGCCCCTGAACGGATTTTGTAAGAATGTCTCTCTCTTTCACTGTCTTTGTTTTCTGGGTTTTTTTTTTTTTTAAGTAATCTATTTTTATAATGGGGTTTAGCTGCTTTTCCCTGCTGTGTTTATGCCGCTTTACACCCTCTTGATTCACTTCCAGAGAGATATCAATACATAGGTTTTAAGACTCTTCCTAGTCAGATATATTCTTGGGCGGTGAATAGGGGGTGTTGAGTCCAGTTCACTGAGCAGGGAGTAGGTCTTGTCTATTACATATTTGGCTTGTGGAACGGTATGTGAGCTAATTTCAAACCCTTGTTTTATGCATCGCCCCGCCTCACCTTTCCCGTTAAGCAGCCATAGTGTGTTTTCTAAATGTGTGACTCTGTTCTGCTTTGGAATTCAGTTCAGGTGTAGCGATGTTGACATTCCCTCTATAAGTGATATCTTAGGATAAGCGTCCTTTTCTGTGTGACTTACTTCACTTAGAGTCATCGTCCCTAAATCCACTCATCATGCTGCTACTAGCCTTATGACACTGATTTCATGGCTGAGTGATATTCCATTGTGCATAAGTACCACAACTTCTTTATCCATTTTTCTCTTTCCTGGGATATTTAAGGTGTACCGAAGTGGAGGTTCTTGGAAACAGAGCAGCCCTAAACTTTGGGGTGCCTGTGTCGTGTTGATTTTTAGGTTTCCCGATTTCTACGCCCATGAGTGGAAGTGCCCTATGCTCTCTCAGCTGTGTCTATTCCATGTTTCAGGACGCAGCGTACACTCCTCCAGAGTGGCTGTTGGCAATTTCCATCCCGCCCATCAGCGTAGCAAGGCTCCCGTGTCTCCATGGCCTGTCCTGCATTTCTGGGTTTTACACTTTTTTCAGCATGGCCCTTTTGACCGCTGGCAAGCGAGACTTCTTTGTAGCGCCGATTTGCCTTTCCGGCTTGCTTGGTTGGCCAAAAAGGGCGTATGCGTTTTTTCCTGAATATATTCAGGAAAAAACGCATACGCCCTTTTTGGCCAAGGGCATCATTGTCAACGCTTTGCCGCTTTTCATGTGCTTTCAAGGCGAGTCGAATCGACCTCCTGAAATCTGTTTCCTGCAATTCTGCCTTGCTTTCAAAACCTCTTCGTTGCCTTCCCTCAATATATTTGTGGACGAGAGTCATCATTTCTAACTCTGCAGGTTTGTGAATTGCAGTGCCCCTGAGCTCCATTTGTCAACTCGCTTTTTTGGGAGCTGGCCGCAAAAGCGCAGGATTGCTTCAGGCCCTATTCTGGTTCCGGGGGGCAGGCTGAGCCTGTGGTTCATTCTTCTTCCTGATGGGAAAATAGAGTGACCTGTGCCTGTCCCAACACCTAGAGCTAGTCTCTCATTGGTTCCCCCTCTTCCCGTTCATCCTCAGGACAAATTGTGACCTGTACGAAACAGGAGGTCAACCGTGCTGATTCTCCAAATAGGGAGATTGTTAGTGAAGCGGCTGGAATGGCGAACCCGAGCACAAGGAGAGGAGAAATGAGGTGCGTTTTAGAAACCTTTCCCGATCACACGGTGTACCATCTTCTGGGTTTCCCAGGCATGTTTTCGATGTAGGAAGATGCCCTTGAACCTGGAGATTTGGGACCCATGGCATGGGTACCACGCAGTATTACTTTAAAGGGTCTGCGTTTGCTCACCCAACCTCACCAATCCTCTCAGCCCCAAGAGTGTCCAGCCTTATGTCTCATCCAGCTGTGGGTCTAGATATGGTCAATCCAGGTTGCATCAGAGCCCCTGAACGGATTTTGTAAGAATGTCTCTCTCTTTCACTGTCTTTGTTTTATGGGTTTTTTTTTTTAAGTAATCTATTTTTATAATGGGGTTTAGCTGCTTTTCCCTGCTGTGTTTATGCCGCTTTACACCCTCTTGATTCACTTCCAGAGAGATATCAATACATAGGTTTTAAGACTCTTCCTAGTCAGATATATTCTTGGGCGGTGAATAGGGGGTGTTGAGTCCAGTTCACTGAGCAGGGAGTAGGTCTTGTCTATTACATATTTGGCTTGTGGAACGGTATGTGAGCTAATTTCAAACGCTTGTTTTATGCATCGCCCCGCCTCACCTTTCCCGTTAAGCAGCCATAGTGTGTTTTGTAAATGTGTGACTCTGTTCTGTTTTGGAATTCAGTTCAGGTGTAGCGATGTTGACATTCCCTCTATAAGTGATATCTTAGGATAAGTGTCCTTTTCTGTGTGACTTACTTCACTTAGAGTCATCGTCCCTAAATCCACTCATCATGCTGCTACTAGCCTTATGACACTGATTTCATGGCTGAGTGATATTCCATTGTGCATAAGTACCACAACTTCTTTATCCATTTTGCTCTTTCCTGGGATATTTAAGGTGTACCGAAGTGGAGGTTCTTGGAAACAGAGCAGCCCTAAACTTTGGGGTGCCTGTGTCGTTTGATTTTTAGGTTTCCCGATTTCTACGCCCATGAGTGGAAGTGCCCTATGCTCTCTCAGCTGTGTCTATTCCATGTTTCAGGACGCAGCGTACACTCCTCCAGAGTAGCTGTTGGCAATTTCCATCCCGCCCATCAGCGTAGCAAGGCTCCCGTGTCTCCATGGCCTGTCCTGCATTTCTGGTTTTTACACTTTTTTCAGCATGGCCCTTTTGACCGCTGGCAAGCGAGACTTCTTTGTAGCGCCGATTTGCCTTTCTGGCTTGCTTGGTTGGCCAAAAAGGGCGTATGCGTTTTTTCCTGAATATATTCAGGAAAAAACGCATACGCCCTTTTTGGCCAAGGGCATCATTGTCAACGCTTTGCCGCTTTTCATGTGCTTTCAAGGCGAGTCGAATCGACCTCCTGAAATCTGTTTCCTGCAATTCTGCCTTGCTTTCAAATCCTCTTCGTTGCCTTCCCTCAATATATTTGTGGACGAGAGTCATCATTTCTAACTCTGCAGGTTTGTGAATTGCAGTGCCCCTGAGCTCCATTTGTCAACTCGCTTTTTTGGGAGCTGGCCGCAAAAGCGCAGGATTGCTTCAGGCCCTATTCTGCTTCCGGGGGGCAGGCTGAGCCTGTGGTTCATTCTTCTTCCTGATGGGAAAATAGAGTGACCTGTGCCTGTCCCAACACCTAGAGCTAGTCTCTCATTGGTTCCCCCTCTTCCCGTTCATCCTCAGGACAAATTGCGACCTGTACGAAACAGGAGGTCAACGGTGCTGATTCTCCAAGTAGGGAGATTGTTAGTGAAGCGGCTGGAATGGCGAACCCGAGCACAAGGAGAGGAGAAATGAGGTGCGTTTTAGAAGCCTTTCCCGATCACACGGTGTACCATCTTCTGGGTTTCCCAGGCATGTTTTCGATGTAGGAAGATGCCCTTGAACCTGGAGATTTGGGACCCATGGCATGGGTACCACGCAGTATTACTTTAAAGGGTCTGCGTTTGCTCACCCAACCTCACCAATCCTCTCAGCCCCAAGAGTGTCCAGCCTTATGTCTCATCCACCTGTGGGTCTAGATATGGTCAATCCCGTTTGCATCAGAGCCCCTCAACGGATTTTGTAAGAATGTCTCTCTCTTTCACTGTCTTTGTTTTCTGGGGTTTTTTTTTTTAAGTAATCTATTTTTATAATGGGGTTTAGCTGCTTTTCCCTGCTGTGTTTATGCCGCTTTACACCCTCTTGATTCACTTCCAGAGAGATATCAATACATAGGTTTTAAGACTCTTCCTAGTCAGATATATTCTTGGGCGGTGAATAGGGGGTCTTGAGTCCAGTTCACTGAGCAGGGAGTAGGTCTTGTCTATTACATATTTGGCTTGTGGAACGGTATGTGAGCTAATTTCAAACCCTTGTTTTATGCATCGCCCCGCCTCACCTTTCCCGTTAAGCAGCCATAGTGTGTTTTCTAAATGTGTGACTCTGTTCTGTTTTGGAATTCAGTTCAGGTGTAGCGATGTTGACATTCCCTCTATCAGTGATATCTTAGGATAAGTGTCCTTTTCTGTGTGACTTACTTCACTTAGAGTCATCGTCCCTAAATCCACTCATCATGCTGCTACTAGCCTTATGACACTGATTTCATGGCTGAGTGATATTCCATTGTGCATAAGTACCACAACTTCTTTATCCATTTTTCTCTTTCCTGGGATATTTAAGGTGTACCGAAGTGGAGGTTCTTGGAAACAGAGCAGCCCTAAACTTTGGGGTGCCTGTGTGGTGTTGATTTTTAGGTTTCCCGATTTCTACGCCCATGAGTGGAAGTGCCCTATGCTCTCTCAGCTGTGTCTATTCCATGCTTCAGGACGCAGCGTACACTTCTCCAGAGGGGCTGTTGGCAATTTCCATCCCGCCCATCAGCGTAGCAAGGCTCCCGTGTCTCCATGGCCTGTCCTGCATTTCTGGTTTTTACACTTTTTTCAGCATGGCCCTTTTGACCGCTGGCAAGCGAGACTTCTTTGTAGCGCCGATTTGCCTTTCCGGCTTGCTTGGTTGGCCAAAAAGGGCGTATGCGTTTTTTCCTGAATATATTCAGGAAAAAACGCATACGCCCTTTTTGGCCAAGGGCATCATTGTCAACGCTTTGCCGCTTTTCATGTGCTTTCAAGGCGAGTCGAATCGACCTCCTGAAATCTGTTTCCTGCAATTCTGCCTTGCTTTGAAATCCTCTTCGTTGCCTTCCCTCAATATATTTGTGGACGAGACTCATCATTTCTAACTCTGCAGGTTTGTGAATTGCAGTGCCCCTGAGCTCCATTTGTCAACTCGCTTTTTTGGGAGCTGGCCACAAAAGCGCAGGATTGCTTCAGGCCCTATTCTGGTTCCGGGGGGCAGGCTGAGCCTGTGGTTCATTCTTCTTCCTGATGGGAAAATAGAGTGACCTGTGCCTGTCCCAACACCTAGAGCTAGTCTCTCATTGGTTCCCCCTCTTCCCGTTCATCCTCAGGACAAATTGCGACCTGTACGAAACAGGAGGTCAACGGTGCTGATTCTCCAAGTAGGGAGATTGTTAGTGAAGCGGCTGGAATGGCGAACCCGAGCACAAGGAGAGGAGAAATGAGGTGCGTTTTAGAAACCTTTCCCGATCACACGGTGTACCATCTTCTGGGTTTCCCAGGCATGTTTTCGATGTAGGAAGATGCCCTTGAACCTGGAGATTTGGGACCCATGGCATGGGTACCACGCAGTATTACTTTAAAGGGTCTGCGTTTGCTCACCCAACCTCACCAATCCTCTCAGCCCCAAGAGTGTCCAGCCTTATGTCTCATCCAGCTGTGGGTCTAGATATGGTCAATCCAGGTTGCATCAGAGCCCCTGAACGGATTTTGTAAGAATGTCTCTCTCTTTCACTGTCTTTGTTTTCTGGGGTTTTTTTTTTAAGTAATCAATTTTTATAATGGGGTTTAGCTGCTTTTCCCTGCTGTGTTTATGCCGCTTTACACCCTCTTGATTCACTTCCAGAGAGATATCAATACATAGGTTTAAAGACTCTTACTAGTCAGATATATTCTTGGGCGGTGAATAGGGGGTGTTGAGTCCAGTTCACTGAGCAGGGAGTAGGTCTTGTCTATTACATATTTGGCTTGTGGAACGGTATGTGAGCTAATTTCAAATCCTTGTTTTATGCATCGCCCCGCCTCACCTTTCCCGTTAAGCAGCCATAGTGTGTTTTGTAAATGTGTGACTCTGTTCTGTTTTGGAATTCAGTTCAGGTGTAGCGATGTTGACATTCCCTCTATAAGTGATATCTTAGGATAAGTGTCCTTTTCTGTGTGACTTACTTCACTTAGAGTCATCGTCCCTAAATCCACTCATCATGCTGCTACTAGCCTTATGACACTGATTTCATGGCTGAGTGATATTCCATTGTGCATAAGTACCACAACTTCTTTATCCATTTTTCTCTTTCCTGGGATATTTAAGGTGTACCGAAGTGGAGGTTCTTGGAAACAGAGCAGCCCTAAACTTTGGGGTGCCTGTGTCGTGTTGATTTTAGGTTTCCCGATTTCTACGCCCATGAGTGGAAGTGCCCTATGCTCTCTCAGCTGTGTCTATTCCATGTTTCAGGACGCAGCGGACACTCCTCCAGAGTGGCTGTTGGCAATTTCCATCCCGCCCATCAGCGTAGCAAGGCTCCCGTGTCTCCATGGCCTGTCCTGCATTTCTGGTTTTTACACTTTTTTCAGCATGGCCCTTTTGACCGCTGGCAAGCGAGACTTCTTTGTAGCGCCGATTTGCCTTTCCGGCTTGCATGGTTGGCCAAAAAGGGCGTATGCGTTTTTTCCTGAATATATTCAGGAAAAAACGCATACGCCCTTTTTGGCCAAGGGCATCATTGTCAACGCTTTGCCGCTTTTCATGTGCTTTCAAGGCGAGTCGAATCGACCTCCTGAAATCTGTTTCCTGCAATTCTGCCTTGCTTTCAAATCCTCTTCGTTGCCTTCCCTCAATATATTTGTGGACGAGACTCATCATTTCTAACTCTGCAGGTTTGTGAATTGCAGTGCCCCTGAGCTCCATTTGTCAACTCGCTTTTTTGGGAGCTGGCCGCAAAAGCGCAGGATTGCTTCAGGCCCTATTCTGGTTCCGGGGGGCAGGCTGAGCCTGTGGTTCATTCTTCTTCCTGATGGGAAAATAGAGTGACCTGTGCCTGTCCCAACACCTAGAGCTAGTCTCTCATTGGTTCCCCCTCTTCCCGTTCATCCTCAGGACAAATTGCGACCTGTACGAAACAGGAGGTCAACGGTGCTGATTCTCCAAGTAGGGAGATTGTTAGTGAAGCGGCTGGAATGGCGAACCCGAGCACAAGGAGAGGAGAAATGAGGTGCGTTTTAGAAACCTTTCCCGATCACACGGTGTACCATCTTCTGGGTTTCCCAGGCATGTTTTCGATGTAGGAAGATGCCCTTGAACCTGGAGATTTGGGACCCATGGCATGGGTACCACGCAGTATTACTTTAAAGGGTCTGCATTTGCTCACCCAACCTCACCAATCCTCTCAGCCCCAAGAGTGTCCAGCCTTATGTCTCATCCAGCTGTGGGTCTAGATATGGTCAATCCAGGTTGCATCAGAGCCCCTGAACGGATTTTGTAAGAATGTCTCTCTCTTTCACTGTCTTTGTTTTCTGGGGTTTTTTTTTTTTTAAGTAATCTATTTTTATAATGGGGTTTAGCTGCTTTTCCCTGCTGTGTTTATGCCGCTTTACACCCTCTTGATTCACTTCCAGAGAGATATCAATACATAGGTTTTAAGACTCTTCCTAGTCAGATATATTCTTGGGCGGTGAATAGGGGGTGTTGAGTCCAGTTCACTGAGCAGGGAGTAGGTCTTGTCTATTACATATTTGGCTTGTGGAACGGTATCTGAGCTAATTTCAAACCTTTGTTTTATGCATCGCCCCGCCTCACCTTTCCCGTTAAGCAGCCATAGTGTGTTTTGTAAATGTGTGACTCTGTTCTGTTTTGGAATTCAGTTCAGGTGTAGCGATGTTGACATTCCCTCTATAAGTGATATCTTAGGATAAGCGTCCTTTTCTGTGTGACTTACTTCACTTAGAGTCATCGTCCCTAAATCCACTCATCATGCTGCTACTAGCCTTATGACACTGATTTCATGGCTGAGTGATATTCCATTGTGCATAAGTACCACAACTTCTTTATCCATTTTGCTCTTTCCTGGGATATTTAAGGTGTACCGAAGTGGAGTTTCTTGGAAACAGAGCAGCCCTAAACGTTGGGGTGCCTGTGTCGTGTTGATTTTTAGGTTTCCCGATTTCTACGCCCATGAGTGGAAGTGCCCTATGCTCTCTCAGCTGTGTCTATTCCATGTTTCAGGACGCAGCGTACACTCCTCCAGAGTGGCTGTTGGCAATTTCCATCCCGCCCATCAGCGTAGCAAGGCTCCCGTGTCTCCATGGCCTGTCCTGCATTTCTGGTTTTTACACTTTTTTCAGCATGGCCCTTTTGACCGCTGGCAAGCGAGACTTCTTTGTAGCGCCGATTTGCCTTTCCGGCTTGCTTGGTTGGCCAAAAAGGGCGTATGCGTTTTTTCCTGAATATATTCAGGAAAAAACGCATACGCCCATTTTGGCCAAGGGCATCATTGTCAACGCCTTGCCGCTTTTCATGTGCTTTCAAGGCGAGTCGAATCGACCTCCTGAAATCTGTTTCCTGCAATTCTGCCTTGCTTTCAAATCCTCTTCGTTGCCTTCCCTCAATATATTTGTGGACGAGAGTCATCATTTCTAACTCTGCAGGTTTGTGAATTGCAGTGCCCCTGAGCTCCATTTGTCAACTCGCTTTTTTGGGAGCTGGCCGCAAAAGCGCAGGATTGCTTCAGGCCCTATTCTGGTTCCGGGGGGCAGGCTGAGCCTGTGGTTCATTCTTCTTCCTGATGGGAAAATAGAGTGACCTGTGCCTGTCCCAACACCTAGAGCTAGTCTCTCATTGGTTCCCCCTCTTCCCGTTCATCCTCAGGACAAATTGCGACCTGTACGAAACAGGAGGTCAACGGTGCTGATTCTCCAAGTAGGGAGATTGTTAGTGAAGCGGCTGGAATGGCGAACCCGAGCACAAGGAGAGGAGAAATGAGGTGCGTTTTAGAAACCTTTCCCGATCACACGGTGTACCATCTTCTGGGTTTCCCAGGCATGTTTTCGATGTAGGAAGATGCCCTTGAACCTGGAGATTTGGGACCCATGGCATGGGTACCACGCAGTATTACTTTAAAGGGTCTGCGTTTGCTCACCCAACCTCACCAATCCTCTCAGCCCCAAGAGTGTCCAGCCTTATGTCTCATCCAGCTGTGGGTCTAGATATGGTCAATCCAGGTTGCATCAGAGCCCCTGAACGGATTTTGTAAGAATGTCTCTCTCTTTCACTGTCTTTGTTTTCTGGGGTTTTTTTTTTTTTAAGTAATCTATTTTTATAATGGGGTTTAGCTGCTTTTCCCTGCTGTGTTTATGCCGCTTTACACCCTCTTGATTCACTTCCAGAGAGATATCAATACATAGGTTTTAAGACTCTTGCTAGTCAGATATATTCTTGGGCGGTGAATAGGGGGTGTTGAGTCCAGTTCACTGAGCAGGGAGTAGGTCTTGTCTATTACATATTTGGCTTGTGGAACGGTATGTGAGCTAATTTCAAACCCTTGTTTGATGCATCACCCCGCCTCACCTTTCCCGTTAAGCAGCCATAGTGTGTTTTCTAAATGTGTGACTCTGTTCTGTTTTGGAATTCAGTTCAGGTGTAGCGATGTTGACATTCCCTCTATAAGTGATATCTTAGGGTAAGTGTTCTTTTCTCTGTGACTTACTTCACTTAGAGTCATCGTCCCTAAATCCACTCATCATGCTGCTACTAGCCTTATGACACTGATTTCATGGCTGAGTGATATTCCATTGTGCATAAGTACCACAACTTCTTTATCCATTTTTCTCTTTCCTGGGATATTTAAGGTGTACCGAAGTGGAGGTTCTTGGAAACAGAGCAGCCCTAAATTTTGGGGTGCCTGAGTCTTGTTGATTTTTAGGTTTCCCGATTTATAAGCCCATAAGTGGAAGTGCCCTATGCTCTCTAAGCTGTTTTTATTACATCTTTCAGGACACAGCGTACACTTCTCCGGAGTGGCTGTTGGCAATTTCTCTCCCGCCCATCAGCGTAGCAAGGCTCCCGTGTCTCCATGGCCTGTCCTGCATTTCTGGTTTGTACACTTTTTTCAGCATGGCCCTTTTGACCGATGGTAAGCAAGACTTCTTTGTAGCGCTGATTATCCTTTCCAGATTGCTTGGTTGGCCAAAAAGGGCGTATGCGTTTTTTCCTGAAAATATTCAGGAAAAAACGCATACTGCCTTCTTGGCCAAGGGCATCATTGTCAACGCTTTGCCGGTTTTCATGTGCTTTCAAGGCGAGTCGAATCGACCTCCTGAAATCTGTTTCTTGCAATTTTGCCTTGCTTTCAAATCCTCTTCGTTGCCTTCCCTCAATATATTTGTGGACGAGAGTCATCATTTCTAACTCTGCAGGTTTGTGAATTGCAGTGCCCCTGAGCTCCATTTGTCAACTCGCTTTTTTGGGAGCTGGCCGCAAAAGCGCAGGATTGCTTCAGGCCCTATTCTGGGTCTTGGGGGCAGGCTGAGCCTGTGGTTTATTCTTCTTCCTGATGGGAAAATAGAGTGACCTGTGCCTGTCCCAACAGCTAGAGCTAGTGTTTCATTGGTTCCCCCTCTTCCCGTTCGTCCTCAGGACAAATTGCGACCTGTACGAAACAGGAGGTCAACGGTGCTGATTCTCCAAGTAGGGAGATTGTTAGTGAAGCGGCTGGAATGGCGAACCCGAGCACAAGGAGAGGAGAAATGAGGTGCGTTTTAGAAACCTTTCCCGATCACACGGTGTACCATCTTCTGGGTTTCCCAGGCATGTTTTCGATGTAGGAAGATGCCCTTGAACCTGGAGATTTGGGACCCATGGCATGGGTACCACGCAGTATTACTTTAAAGGGTCTGCGTTTGCTCACCCAACCTCACCAATCCTCTCAGCCCCAAGAGTGTCCAGCCTTATGTCTCATGCAGCTGTGGGTCTAGATATGGTCAATCCAGGTTGCATCAGAGCCCCTGAACGGATTTTGTAAGAATTTCTCTCTCTTTCAGTGTCTTTGTTTTATGGGGTTTTTTTTTTTAAGTAATCTATTTTTATAATGGGGTTTAGCTCCTTTTTCCTGCTGTGTTTATGCCGCTTTCCACCCTGTTGATTCACTTCCAGAGAGATATCAGTACATATCAATACATATCAATACATCAATACATAGGTTTTAAAACTCTTCTTAGTCAGATATATTCTTGGGCGGTGAATAGGGGGTGTTGAGTCCAGTTCACTGAGCAGGGAGTAGGTCTTGTCTATTACATATTTGGCTTGTGGAACGGTAACCGAGCTAATTTTAAACCCTTGTTTTATGCATCGCCCCGCCTCACCTTTCCCGTTAAGCAGCCATAGTGTGTTTTCTAAATGTGTGACTCTGTTCTGTTTTGGAATTCAGTTCAGGTGCAGCGATGTTGACATTCCCTCTATAAGTGATATCTTATGATAAGTGTCCTTTTCTGTGTGACTTACTTCACTTAGAGTCATCGTACCTAAATCCACTCATCATGCTGCTACTAGCCTTATGACACTGATTTCATGGCTGAGTGATATTCCATTGTGCATAAGTACCACAACTTCTTTATCCATTTTTCTCTTTCCTGGGATATTTCAGGTGTACCGAAGTGGAGGTTCTTGGAAACAGAGCAGCCCTAAAGTTTGGGGTGCCTGTGTCGTGTTGATTTTTAGGTTTCCCGATTTCTACGCCCATGAGTGGAAGTGCCCTGTGCTCTCTCAGCTGTGCCTATTTCATGTTTCAGGACGCAGCGTACACTTCTCCAGAGAGGCTGTTGGCAATTTCCATCCCGCCCATCAGCGTAGCAAGGCTCCCGTGTCTCCATGGCCTGTCATGCTTTTCTGGTTTTTACACTTTTTTCAGCATGGCCCTTTTGACCGCTGGCAAGCGAGACTTCTTTGTAGCGCCGATTTGCCTTTCCGGCTTGCTTGGTTGGCCAAAAAGGGCGTATGCGTTTTTTCCTGAATATATTCAGGAAAAAACGCATACGCCCTTTTTGGCCAAGGGCATCATTGTCAACGCTTTGCCGCTTTTCATGTGCTTTCAAGGCGAGTCGAATCTACCTCCTGAAATCTGTTTCCTGCAATTCTGCCTTGCTTTCAAATCCTCTTCGTTGCCTTCCCTCAATATATTTGTGGACGAGACTCATCATTTCTAACTCTGCAGGTTTGTGAATTGCAGTGCCCCTGAGCTCCATTTGTCAACTCGCTTTTTTGGGAGCTGGCCGCAAAAGCGCAGGATTGCTTCAGGCCCTATTCTGGTTCCGGGGGGAAGGCTGAGCCTGTGGTTCATTCTTCTTCCTGATGGGAAAATAGAGTGACCTGTGCCTGTCCCAACACCTAGAGCTAGTCTCTCATTGGTTCCCCCTCTTCCCGTTCATCCTCAGGACAAATTGCGACCTGTACGAAACAGGAGGTCAACGGTGCTGATTCTCCAAGTAGGGAGATTGTTAGTGAAGCGGCTGGAATGGCGAACCCGAGCACAAGGAGAGGAGAAATGAGGTGCGTTTTAGAAGCCTTTCCCGATCACACGGTGTACCATCTTCTGGGTTTCCCAGGCATGTTTTCGATGTAGGAAGATGCCCTTGAACCTGGAGATTTGGGACCCATGGCATGGGTACCACGCAGTATTACTTTAAAGGGTCTGCGTTTGCTCACCCAACCTCACCAATCCTCTCAGCCCCAAGAGTGTCCAGCCTTATGTCTCATCCAGCTGTGGGTCTAGATATGTTCAATCCAGGTTGCATCAGAGCCCCTGAACGGATTTTGTAAGAATGTCTCTCTCTTTCACTGTCTTTGTTTTCTGGGGTTTTTTTTTTTAAGTAATGTATTTTTATAATGGGGTTTAGCTGCTTTTCCCTGCTGTGTTTATGCCGCTTTACACCCTCTTGATTCACTTCCAGAGAGATATCAATACATAGGTTTTAAGACTCTTCCTAGTCAGATATATTCTTGGGCGGTGAATAGGGGGTGTTGAGTCCAGTTCACTGAGCAGGGAGTAGGTCTTGTCTATTACATATTTGGCTTGTGGAACGGTATGTGAGCTAATTTCAAACCCTTGTTTTATGCATCGCCCCGCCTCACCTTTCCCGTTAAGCAGCCATAGTGTGTTTTCTAAATGTGTGACTCTGTTCTGTTTTGGAATTCAGTTCAGGTGTAGCGATGTTGACATTCCCTCTATCAGTGATATCTTAGGATAAGCGTCCTTTTCTGTGTGACTTACTTCACTTAGAGTCATCGTCCCTAAATCCACTCATCATGCTGCTACTAGCCTTATGACACTGATTTCATGGCTGAGTGATATTCCATTGTGCATAAGTACCACAACTTCTTTATCCATTTTTCTCTTTCCTGGGATATTTAAGGTGTACTGAAGTGGAGGTTCTTGGAAACAGAGCAGCCCTAAACTTTGGGGTGCCTGTGTCGTGTTGATTTTTAGGTTTCCCGATTTCTACGCCCATGAGTGGAAGTGCCCTATGCTCTCTCAGCTGTGTCTATTCCATGTTTCAGGACGCAGCGTACACTTCTCCAGAGTGGCTGTTGGCAATTTCCATCCCGCCCATCAGCGTAGCAAGGCTCCCGTGTCTCCATGGCCTGTCCCGCATTTCTGGTTTTTACACTTTTTTCAGCATGGCCCTTTTGACCGCTGGCAAGCGAGACTTCTTTGTAGCGCCGATTTGCCTTTCCGGCTTGCTTGGTTGGCCAAAAAGGGCGTATGCGTTTTTTCCTGAATATATTCAGGAAAAAACGCATACGCCCTTTTTGGCCAAGGGCATCATTGTCAACACTTTGCCGCTTTTCATGTGCTTTCAAGGCGAGTCGAATCTACCTCCTGAAATCTGTTTCCTGCAATTCTGCCTTGCTTTCAAATCCTCTTCGTTGCCTTCCCTCAATATATTCGTGGACGAGAGTCATCATTTATAACTCTGCAGGTCTGTGAATTGCAGTGCCCCTGAGCTCCATTTGTCAACTCGCTTTTTTGGGAGCTGGCCGCAAAAGCGCAGGATTGCTTCAGGCCCTATTCTGGTTCCGGGGGGCAGGCTGAGCCTGTGGTTCATTCTTCTTCCTGATGGGAAAATAGAGTGACCTGTGCCTGTCCCAACACCTAGAGCTAGTCTCTCATTGGTTCCCCCTCTTCCCGTTCATCCTCAGGACAAATTGCGACCTGTACGAAACAGGAGGTCAACGGTGCTGATTCTCCAAGTAGGGAGATTGTTAGTGAAGCGGCTGGAATGGCGAACCCGAGCACAAGGAGAGGAGAAATGAGGTGCGTTTTAGAAACCTTTCCCGATCACACGGTGTACCATCTTCTGGGTTTCCCAGGCATGTTTTCGATGTAGGAAGATGCCCTTGAACCTGGAGATTTGGGACCCATGGCATGGGTACCACGCAGTATTACTTTAAAGGGTCTGCGTTTGCTCACCCAACCTCACCAATCCTCTCAGCCCCAAGAGTGTCCAGCCTTATGTCTCATCCAGCTGTGGGTCTAGATATGGTCAATCCAGGTTGCATCACAGCCCCTGAACGGATTTTGTAAGAATTTCTCTCTCTTTCACTGTCTTTGTTTTATGGGTTTTTTTTTTTAAGTAATCTATTTTTATAATGGGGTTTAGCTGCTTTTCCCTGCTGTGTTTATGCCGCTTTACACCCTCTTGATTCACTTCCAGAGAGATATCAATACATAGGTTTAAAGACTCTTACTAGTCAGATATATTCTTGGGCGGTGAATAGGGGGTGTTGAGTCCAGTTCACTGAGCAGGGAGTAGGTCTTGTCTATTACATATTTGGCTTGTGGAACGGTATGTGAGCTAATTTCAAATCCTTGTTTTATGCATCGCCCCGCCTCACCTTTCCCGTTAAGCAGCCATAGTGTGTTTTGTAAATGTGTGACTCTGTTCTGTTTTGGAATTCAGTTCAGGTGTAGCGATGTTGACATTCCCTCTATAAGTGATATCTTAGGATAAGTGTCCTTTTCTGTGTGACTTACTTCACTTAGAGTCATCGTCCCTAAATCCACTCATCATGCTGCTACTAGCCTTATGACACTGATTTCATGGCTGAGTGATATTCCATTGTGCATAAGTACCACAACTTCTTTATCCATTTTTCTCTTTCCTGGGATATTTAAGGTGTACCGAAGTGGAGGTTCTTGGAAACAGAGCAGCCCTAAACTTTGGGGTGCCTGTGTCGTGTTGATTTTTAGGTTTCCCGATTTCTACGCCCATGAGTGGAAGTGCCCTATGCTCTCTCAGCTGTGTCTATTCCATGTTTCAGGACGCAGCGTACACTCCTCCAGAGTGGCTGTTGGCAATTTCCATCCCGCCCATCAGCGTAGCAAGGCTCCCGTGTCTCCATGGCCTGTCCTGCATTTCTGGTTTTTACACTTTTTTCAGCATGGCCCTTTTGACCGCTGGCAAGCGAGACTTCTTTGTAGCGCCGATTTGCCTTTCCGGCTTGCTTGGTTGGCCAAAAAGGGCGTATGCGTTTTTTCCTGAATATATTCAGGGAAAAACGCATACGCCCTTTTTGGCCAAGGGCATCATTGTCAACGCTTTGCCGCTTTTCATGTGCTTTCAAGGCGAGTCGAATCGACCTCCTGAAATCTGTTTCCTGCAATTCTGCCTTGCTTTCAAATCCTCTTCGTTGCCTTCCCTCAATATATTTGTGGACGAGAGTCATCATTTCTAACTCTGCAGGTTTGTGAATTGCAGTGCCCCTGAGCTCCATTTGTCAACTCGCTTTTTTGGGAGCTGGCCGCAAAAGCGCAGGATTGCTTCAGGCCCTATTCTGGTTCCGGGGGGCAGGCTGAGCCTGTGGTTCATTCTTCTTCCTGATGGGAAAATAGAGTGACCTGTGCCTGTCCCAACACCTAGAGCTAGTCTCTCATTGGTTCCCCCTCTTCCCGTTCATCCTCAGGACAAATTGCGACCTGTACGAAACAGGAGGTCAACGGTGCTGATTCTCCAAGTAGGGAGATTGTTAGTGAAGCGGCTGGAATGGCGAACCCGAGCACAAGGAGAGGAGAAATGAGGTGCGTTTTAGAAACCTTTCCCGATCACACGGTGTACCATCTTCTGGGTTTCCCAGGCATGTTTTCGATGTAGGAAGATGCCCTTGAACCTGGAGATTTGGGACCCATGGCATGGGTACCACGCAGTATTACTTTAAAGGGTCTGCGTTTGCTCACCCAACCTCACCAATCCTCTCAGCCCCAAGAGTGTCCAGCCTTATGTCTCATCCAGCTGTGGGTCTAGATATGGTCAATCCAGGTTGCATCAGAGCCCCTGAACGGATTTTGTAAGAATGTCTCTCTCTTTCACTGTCTTTGTTTTCTGGGTTTTTTTTTTTTTTTTAAGTAATCTATTTTTATAATGGGGTTTAGCTGCTTTTCCCTGCTGTGTTTATGCCGCTTTACACCCTCTTGATTCACTTCCAGAGAGATATCAATAAATAGGTTTTAAGACTCTTCCTAGTCAGATATATTCTTGGGCGGTGAATAGGGGGTGTTGAGTCCAGTTCACTGAGCAGGGAGTAGGTCTTGTCTATTACATATTTGGCTTGTGGAACGGTATGTGAGCTAATTTCAAACCCTTGTTTTATGCATCGCCCCGCCTCACCTTTCCCGTTAAGCAGCCATAGTGTGTTTTGTAAATGTGTGACTCTGTTCTGTTTTGGAATTCAGTTCAGGTGTAGCGATGTTGACATTCCTTCTATAAGTGATATCTTAGGATAAGTGTCCTTTTCTGTGTGACTTACTTCACTTAGAGTCATCGTCCCTAAATCCACTCATCATGCTGCTACTAGCCTTATGACACTGATTTCATGGCTGAGTGATATTCCATTGTGCATAAGTACCACAACTTCTTTATCCATTTTTCTCTTTCCTGGGATATTTAAGGTGTACCGAAGTGGAGGTTCTTGGAAACAGAGCAGCCCTAAACTTTGGGGTGCCTGTGTCGTGTTGATTTTTAGGTTTCCCGATTTCTACACCCATGAGTGGAAGTGCCCTATGCTCTCTCAGCTGTGTCTATTCCATGTTTCAGGACGCAGCGTACACTCCTCCAGAGTGGCTGTTGGCAATTTCCATCCCGCCCATCAGCGTAGCAAGGCTCCCGTGTCTCCATGGCCTGTCCTGCATTTCTGGTTTTTACACTTTTTTCAGCATGGCCCTTTTGACCGCTGGCAAGCGAGACTTCTTTGTAGCGCCGATTTGCCTTTCTGGCTTGCTTGGTTGGCCAAAAAGGGCGTATGCGTTTTTTCCTGAATATATTCAGGAAAAAACGCATACGCCCTTTTTGGCCAAGGGCATCATTGGCAACGCTTTGCCGCTTTTCATGTGCTTTCAAGGCGAGTCGAATCGACCTCCTGAAATCTGTTTCCTGCAATTCTGCCTTGCTTTCAAATCCTCTTCGTTGCCTTCCCTCAATATATTTGTGGACGAGAGTCATCATTTCTAACTCTGCAGGTTTGTGAATTGCAGTGCCCCTGAGCTCCATTTGTCAACTCGCTTTTTTGGGAGCTGGCCGCAAAAGCGCAGGATTGCTTCAGGCCCTATTCTGGTTCCGGGGGGCAGGCTGAGCCTGTGGTTCATTCTTCTTCCTGATGGGAAAATAGAGTGACCTGTGCCTGTCCCAACACCTAGAGCTAGTCTCTCATTGGTTCCCCCTCTTCCCGTTCATCCTCAGGACAAATTGCGACCTGTACGAAACAGGAGGTCAACGGTGCTGATTCTCCAAGTAGGGAGATTGTTAGTGAAGCGGCTGGAATGGCGAACCCGAGCACAAGGAGAGGAGAAATGAGGTGCGTTTTAGAAACCTTTCCCGATCACACGGTGTACCATCTTCTGGGTTTCCCAGGCATGTTTTCGATGTAGGAAGATGCCCTTGAACCTGGAGATTTGGGACCCATGGCATGGGTACCACGCAGTATTACTTTAAAGGGTCTGCATTTGCTCACCCAACCTCACCAATCCTCTCAGCCCCAAGAGTGTCCAGCCTTATGTCTCATCCAGCTGTGGGTCTAGATATGGTCAATCCAGGTTGCATCAGAGCCCCTGAACGGATTTTGTAAGAATGTCTCTCTCTTTCACTGTCTTTGTTTTCTGGGGTTTTTTTTTTTTTTAAGTAATCTATTTTTATAATGGGGTTTAGCTGCTTTTCCCTGCTGTGTTTATGCCACTTTACACCCTCTTGATTCACTTCCAGAGAGATATCAATACAGAGGTTTTAAGACTCTTCCTAGTCAGATATATTCTTGGGCGGTGAATAGGGGGTGTTGAGTCCAGTTCACTGAGCAGGAAGTAGGTCTTGTCTATTACATATTTGGCTTGTGGAACGGTATGTGAGCTAATTTCAAACCCTTGTTTTATGCATCGCCCCGCCTCACCTTTCCCGTTAAGCAGCCATAGTGTGTTTTGTAAATGTGTGACTCTGTTCTGTTTTGGAATTCAGTTCAGGTGTAGCGATGTTGACATTCCCTCTATAAGTGATATC
Source organism: Eubalaena glacialis (assembly GCF_028564815.1). Taxonomy (NCBI): domain Eukaryota; kingdom Metazoa; phylum Chordata; class Mammalia; order Artiodactyla; family Balaenidae; genus Eubalaena; species Eubalaena glacialis. Next base: position 28,534,241 of record NC_083723.1, on the reverse strand, counting down.
TTAGGATAAGTGTCCTTTTCTGTGTGACTTACTTCACTTAGAGTCATCGTCCCTAAATCCACTCATCATGCTGCTACTAGCCTTATGACACTGATTTCATGGCTGAGTGATATTCCATTGTGCATAAGTACCACAACTTCTTTATCCATTTTTCTCTTTCCTGGGATATTTAAGGTGTACCGAAGTGGAGGTTCTTGGAAACAGAGCAGCCCTAAACTTTGGGGTGCCTATGTCGTGTTGATTTTTAGGTTTCCCGATTTCTACGCCCATGAGTGGAAGTGCCCTATGCTCTCTCAGCTGTGTCTATTCCATGTTTCAGGACGCAGCGTACACTCCTCCAGAGTGGCTGTTGGCAATTTCCATCCCGCCCATCAGCGTAGCAAGGCTCCCGTGTCTCCATGGCCTGTCCTGCATTTCTGGTTTTTACACTTTTTTCAGCATGGCCCTTTTGACCGCTGGCAAGCGAGACTTCTTTGTAGCGCCGATTTGCCTTTCCGGCTTGCTTGGTTGGCCAAAAAGGGCGTATGCGTTTTTTCCTGAATATATTCAGGAAAAAACGCATACGCCCTTTTTGGCCAAGGGCATCATTGTCAACGCTTTGCCGCTTTTCATGTGCTTTCAAGGCGAGTCGAATCTACCTCCTGAAATCTGTTTCCTGCAATTCTGCCTTGCTTTCAAATCCTCTTCGTTGCCTTCCCTCAATATATTTGTGGACGAGAGTCATCATTTCTAACTCTGCAGGTTTGTGAATTGCAGTGCCCCTGAGCTCCATTTGTCAACTCGCTTTTTTGGGAGCTGGCCGCAAAAGCGCAGGATTGCTTCAGGCCCTATTCTGGTTCCGGGGGGCAGGCTGAGCCTGTGGTTCATTCTTCTTCCTGATGGGAAAATAGAGTGACCTGTGCCTGTCCCAACACCTAGAGCTAGTCTCTCATTGGTTCCCCCTCTTCCCGTTCATCCTCAGGACAAATTGCGACCTGTACGAAACAGGAGGTCAACGGTGCTGATTCTCCAAGTAGGGAGATTGTTAGTGAAGCGGCTGGAATGGCGAACCCGAGCACAAGGAGAGGAGAAATGAGGTGCGTTTTAGAAACCTTTCCCGATCACACGGTGTACCATCTTCTGGGTTTCCCAGGCATGTTTTCGATGTAGGAAGATGCCCTTGAACCTGGAGATTTGGGATCCATGGCATGGGTACCACGCAGTATTACTTTAAAGGGTCTGCGTTTGCTCACCCAACCTCACCAATCCTCTCAGCCCCAAGAGTGTCCAGCCTTATGTCTCATCCAGCTGTGGGTCTAGATATGGTCAATCCAGGTTGCATCAGAGCCCCTGAACGGATTTTGTAAGAATGTCTCTCTCTTTCACTGTCTTTGTTTTCTGGGTTTTTTTTTTTTTAAGTAATCTATTTTTATAATGGGGTTTAGCTGCTTTTCCCTGCTGTGTTTATGCCGCTTTACACCCTCTTGATTCACTTCCAGAGAGATATCAACACATAGGTTTTAAGACTCTTCCTAGTCAGATATATTCTTGGGCGGTGAATAGGGGGTGTTGAGTCCAGTTCACTGAGCAGGGAGTAGGTCTTGTCTATTACATATTTGGCTTGTGGAACGGTATCTGAGCTAATTTCAAACCTTTGTTTTATGCATCGCCCCGCCTCACCTTTCCCGTTAAGCAGCCATAGTGTGTTTTGTAAATGTGTGACTCTGTTCTGTTTTGGAATTCAGTTCAGGTGTAGCGATGTTGACATTCCCTCTATAAGTGATATCTTAGGATAAGCGTCCTTTTCTGTGTGACTTACTTCACTTAGAGTCATCGTCCCTAAATCCACTCATCATGCTGCTACTAGCCTTATGACACTGATTTCATGGCTGAGTGATATTCCATTGTGCATAAGTACCACAACTTCTTTATCCATTTTTCTCTTTCCTGGGATATTTAAGGTGTACCGAAGTGGAGGTTCTTGGAAACAGAGCAGCCCTAAACTTTGGGGTGCCTGTGTCGTGTTGATTTTTAGGTTTCCCGATTTCTACGCCCATGAGTGGAAGTGCCCTATGCTCTCTCAGCTGTGTCTATTCCATGTTTCAGGACGCAGCGTACACTCCTCCAGAGTGGCTGTTGGCAATTTCCATCCCGCCCATCAGCGTAGCAAGGCTCCCGTGTCTCCATGGCCTGTCCTGCATTTCTGGTTTTTACACTTTTTTCAGCATGGCCCTTTTGACCGCTGGCAAGCGAGACTTCTTTGTAGCGCCGATTTGCCTTTCCGGCTTGCTTGCTTGGCCAAAAAGGGCGTATGCGTTTTTTCCTGAATATATTCAGGAAAAAACGCATACGCCCTTTTTGGCCAAGGGCATCATTGTCAACGCTTTGCCGCTTTTCATGTGCTTTCAAGGCGAGTCGAATCGACCTCCTGAAATCTGTTTCCTGCAATTCTGCCTTGCTTTCAAATCCTCTTCGTTGCCTTCCCTCAATATATTTGTGGAGGAGACTCATCATTTCTAACTCTGCAGGTTTGTGAATTGCAGTGCCCCTGAGCTCCATTTGTCAACTCGCTTTTTTGGGAGCTGGCCGCAAAAGCGCAGGATTGCTTCAGGCCCTATTCTGGTTCCGGGGGGCAGGCTGAGCCTGTGGTTCATTCTTCTTCCTGATGGGAAAATAGAGTGACCTGTGCCTGTCCCAACACCTAGAGCTAGTCTCTCATTGGTTCCCCCTCTTCCCGTTCATCCTCAGGAAAAATTGCGACCTGTACGAAACAGGAGGTCAACGGTGCTGATTCTCCAAGTAGGGAGATTGTTAGTGAAGCGGCTGGAATGGCGAACCCGAGCACAAGGAGAGGAGAAATGAGGTGCGTTTTAGAAACCTTTCCCGATCACACGGTGTACCATCTTCTGGGTTTCCCAGGCATGTTTTCGATGTAGGAAGATGCCCTTGAACCTGGAGATTTGGGACCCATGGCATGGGTACCACGCAGTATTACTTTAAAGGGTCTGCGTTTGCTCACCCAACCTCACCAATCCTCTCAGCCCCAAGAGTGTCCAGCCTTATGTCTCATCCAGCTGTGGGTCTAGATATGGTTAATCCAGGTTGCATCAGAGCCCCTGAACGGATTTTGTAAGAATGTCTCTCTCTTTCACTGTCTTTGTTTTCTGGGGTTTTTTTTTTTAAGTAATCTATTTTTATAATGGGGTGTAGCTGCTTTTCCCTGCTGTGTTTATGCCGCTTTACACCCTCTTGATTCACTTCCAGAGAGATATCAATACATAGGTTTTAAGACTCTTCCTAGTCAGATATATTCTTGGGCGGTGAATAGGGGGTGTTGAGTCCAGTTCACTGAGCAGGGAGTAGGTCTTGTCTATTACATATTTGGCTTGTGGAACGGTATGTGAGCTAATTTCAAACCCTTGTTTTATGCATCGCCCCGCCTCACCTTTCCCGTTAAGCAGCCATAGTGTGTTTTGTAAATGTGTGACTCTGTTCTGTTTTGGAATTCAGTTCAGGTGTAGCGATGTTGACATTCCCTCTATCAGTGATATCTTAGGATAAGTGTCCTTTTCTGTGTGACTTACTTCACTTAGAGTCATCGTCCCTAAATCCACTCATCATGCTGCTACTAGCCTTATGACACTGATTTCATGGCTGAGTGATATTCCATTGTGCATAAGTACCACAACTTCTTTATCCATTTTGCTCTTTCCTGGGATATTTAAGGTGTACCGAAGTGGAGGTTCTTGGAAACAGAGCAGCCCTAAACTTTGGGGTGCCTGTGTCGTGTTGATTTTTAGGTTTCCCGATTTCTACGCCCATGAGTGGAAGTGCCCTATGCTCTCTCAGCTGTGTCTATTCCATGTTTCAGGACGCAGCGTACACTCCTCCAGAGTGGCTGTTGGCAATTTCCATCCCGCCCATCAGCGTAGCAAGGCTCCCGTGTCTCCATGGCCTGTCCTGCATTTCTGGTTTTTACACTTTTTTCAGCATGGCCCTTTTGACCGCTGGCAAGCGAGACTTCTTTGTAGCGCCGATTTGTCTTTCCAGCTTGCTTGGTTGGCCAAAAAGGGCGTATGCGTTTTTTCCTGAATATATTCAGGAAAAAACGCATACGCCCTTTTTGGCCAAGGGCATCATTGTCAACGCTTTGCCGCTTTTCATGTGCTTTCAAGGCGAGTCGAATCGACCTCCTGAAATCTGTTTCCTGCAATTCTGCCTTGCTTTCAAATCCTCTTCGTTGCCTTCCCTCAATATATTTGTGGACGAGAGTCATCATTTCTAACTCTGCAGGTTTGTGAATTGCAGTGCCCCTGAGCTCCATTTGTCAACTCGCTTTTTTGGGAGCTGGCCGCAAAAGCGCAGGATTGCTTCAGGCCCTATTCTGGTTCCGGGGGGCAGGCTGAGCCTGTGGTTCATTCTTCTTCCTGATGGGAAAATAGAGTGACCTGTGCCTGTCCCAACACCTAGAGCTAGTCTCTCATTGGTTCCCCCTCTTCCCGTTCATCCTCAGGACAAATTGCGACCTGTACGAAACAGGAGGTCAACGGTGCTGATTCTCCAAGTAGGGAGATTGTTAGTGAAGCGGCTGGAATGGCGAACCCGAGCACAAGGAGAGGAGAAATGAGGTGCGTTTTAGAAACCTTTCCCGATCACACGGTGTACCATCTTCTGGGTTTCCCAGGCATGTTTTCGATGTAGGAAGATGCCCTTGAACCTGGAGATTTGGGACCCATGGCATGGGTACCACGCAGTATTACTTTAAAGGGTCTGCGTTTGCTCACCCAACCTCACCAATCCTCTCAGCCCCAAGAGTGTCCAGCCTTATGTCTCATCCACCTGTGGGTCTAGATATGGTCAATCCAGGTTGCATCAGAGCCCCTCAACGGATTTTGTAAGAATGTCTCTCTCTTTCACTGTCTTTGTTTTATGGGGTTTTTTTTTTTAAGTAATCTATTTTTATAATGGGGTTTAGCTGCTTTTCCCTGCTGTGTTTATGCCGCTTTACACCCTCTTGATTCACTTCCAGAGAGATATCAATACATAGGTTTTAAGACTCTTCCTAGTCAGATATATTCTTGGGCGGTGAATAGGGGGTGTTGAGTCCAGTTCACTGAGCAGGGAGTAGGTCTTGTCTATTACATATTTGGCTTGTGGAACGGTATGTGAGCTAATTTCAAACCCTTGTTTTATGCATCGCCCCGCCTCACCTTTCCCGTTAAGCAGCCATAGTGTGTTTTCTAAATGTGTGACTCTGTTCTGTTTTGGAATTCAGTTCAGGTGTAGCGATGTTGACATTCCCTCTATCAGTGATATCTTAGGATAAGCGTCCTTTTCTGTGTGACTTACTTCACTTAGAGTCATCGTCCCTAAATCCACTCATCATGCTGCTACTAGCCTTATGACACTGATTTCATGGCTGAGTGATATTCCATTGTGCATAAGTACCACAACTTCTTTATCCATTTTTCTCTTTCCTGGGATATTTAAGGTGTACCGAAGTGGAGGTTCTTGGAAACAGAGCAGCCCTAAACTTTGGGGTGCCTGTGTCGTGTTGATTTTTAGGTTTCCCGATTTCTACGCCTATGAGTGGAAGTGCCCTATGCTCTCTCAGCTGTGTCTATTCCATGTTTCAGGACGCAGCGTACACTTCTCCAGAGTGGCTGTTGGCAATTTCCATCCCGCCCATCAGCGTAGCAAGGCTCCCGTGTCTCCATGGCCTGTCCCGCATTTCTGGTTTTTACACTTTTTTCAGCATGGCCCTTTTGACCGCTGGCAAGCGAGACTTCTTTGTAGCGCCGATTTGCCTTTCCGGCTTGCTTGGTTGGCCAAAAAGGGCGTATGCGTTTTTTCCTGAATATATTCAGGAAAAAACGCATACGCCCTTTTTGGCCAAGGGCATCATTGTCAACACTTTGCCGCTTTTCATGTGCTTTCAAGGCGAGTCGAATCGACCTCCTGAAATCTGTTTCCTGCAATTCTGCCTTGCTTTCAAATCCTCTTCGTTGCCTTCCCTCAATATATTCGTGGACGAGAGTCATCATTTATAACTCTGCAGGTCTGTGAATTGCAGTGCCCCTGAGCTCCATTTGTCAACTCGCTTTTTTGGGAGCTGGCCGCAAAAGTGCAGGATTGCTTCAGGCCCTATTCTGGTTCCGGGGGGCAGGCTGAGCCTGTGGTTCATTCTTCTTCCTGATGGGAAAATAGAGTGACCTGTGCCTGTCCCAACACCTAGAGCTAGTCTCTCATTGGTTCCCCCTCTTCCCGTTCATCCTCAGGACAAATTGCGACCTGTATGAAACAGGAGGTCAACGGTGCTGATTCTCCAAGTAGGGAGATTGTTAGTGAAGCGGCTGGAATGGCGAACCCGAGCACAAGGAGAGGAGAAATGAGGTGCGTTTTAGAAACCTTTCCCGATCACACGGTGTACCATCTTCTGGGTTTCCCAGGCATGTTTTCGATGTAGGAAGATGCCCTTGAACCTGGAGATTTGGGACCCATGGCATGGGTACCACGCAGTATTACTTTAAAGGGTCTGCGTTTGCTCACCCAACCTCACCAATCCTCTCAGCCCCAAGAGTGTCCAGCCTTATGTCTCATCCAGCTGTGGGTCTAGATATGGTCAATCCAGGTTGCATCAGAGCCCCTGAACGGATTTTGTAAGAATGTCTCTCTCTTTCACTGTCTTTGTTTTCTGGGGTTTTTTTTTTAAGTAATCAATTTTTATAATGGGGTTTAGCTGCTTTTCCCTGCTGTGTTTATGCCGCTTTACACCCTCTTGATTCACTTCCAGAGAGATATCAATACATAGGTTTAAAGACTCTTACTAGTCAGATATATTCTTGGGCGGTGAATAGGGGGTGTTGAGTCCAGTTCACTGAGCAGGGAGTAGGTCTTGTCTATTACATATTTGGCTTGTGGAACGGTATGTGAGCTAATTTCAAATCCTTGTTTTATGCATCGCCCCGCCTCACCTTTCCCGTTAAGCAGCCATAGTGTGTTTTGTAAATGTGTGACTCTGTTCTGTTTTGGAATTCAGTTCAGGTGTAGCGATGTTGACATTCCCTCTATAAGTGATATCTTAGGATAAGTGTCCTTTTCTGTGTGACTTACTTCACTTAGAGTCATCGTCCCTAAATCCACTCATCATGCTGCTACTAGCCTTATGACACTGATTTCATGGCTGAGTGATATTCCATTGTGCATAAGTACCACAACTTCTTTATCCATTTTTCTGTTTCCTGGGATATTTAAGGTGTACCGAAGTGGAGGTTCTTGGAAACAGAGCAGCCCTAAACTTTGGGGTGCCTGTGTCGTGTTGATTTTTAGGTTTCCCGATTTCTACGCCCATGAGTGGAAGTGCCCTATGCTCTCTCAGCTGTGTCTATTCCATGTTTCAGGACGCAGCGTACACTCCTCCAGAGTGGCTGTTGGCAATTTCCATCCCGCCCATCAGCGTAGCAAGGCTCCCGTGTCTCCATGGCCTGTCCTGCATTTCTGGTTTTTACACTTTTTTCAGCATGGCCCTTTTGACCGCTGGCAAGCGAGACTTCTTTGTAGCGCCGATTTGCCTTTCCGGCTTGCTTGCTTGGCCAAAAAGGGCGTATGCGTTTTTTCCTGAATATATTCAGGAAAAAACGCATACGCCCTTTTTGGCCAAGGGCATCATTGTCAACGCTTTGCCGCTTTTCATGTGCTTTCAAGGCGAGTCGAATCGACCTCCTGAAATCTGTTTCCTGCAATTCTGCCTTGCTTTCAAATCCTCTTCGTTGCCTTCCCTCAATATATTTGTGGACGAGACTCATCATTTCTAACTCTGCAGGTTTGTGAATTGCAGTGCCCCTGAGCTCCATTTGTCAACTCGCTTTTTTGGGAGCTGGCCGCAAAAGCGCAGGATTGCTTCAGGCCCTATTCTGGTTCCGGGGGGCAGGCTGAGCCTGTGGTTCATTCTTCTTCCTGATGGGAAAATAGAGTGACCTGTGCCTGTCCCAACACCTAGAGCTAGTCTCTCATTGGTTCCCCCTCTTCCCGTTCATCCTCAGGACAAATTGCGACCTGTACGAAACAGGAGGTCAACGGTGCTGATTCTCCAAGTAGGGAGATTGTTAGTGAAGCGGCTGGAATGGCGAACCCGAGCACAAGGAGAGGAGAAATGAGGTGCGTTTTAGAAACCTTTCCCGATCACACGGTGTACCATCTTCTGGGTTTCCCAGGCATGTTTTCGATGTAGGAAGATGCCCTTGAACCTGGAGATTTGGGACCCATGGCATGGGTACCACGCAGTATTACTTTAAAGGGTCTGCATTTGCTCACCCAACCTCACCAATCCTCTCAGCCCCAAGAGTGTCCAGCCTTATGTCTCATCCAGCTGTGGGTCTAGATATGGTCAATCCAGGTTGCATCAAAGCCCCTGAACGGATTTTGTAAGAATGTCTCTCTCTTTCACTGTCTTTGTTTTATGGGTTTTTTTTTTTTAAGTAATCTATTTTTATAATGGGGTTTAGCTGCTTTTCCCTGCTGTGTTTATGCCGCTTTACACCCTCTTGATTCACTTCCAGAGAGATATCAATACATAGGTTTTAAGACTCTTCCTAGTCAGATATATTCTTGGGCGGTGAATAGGGGGTGTTGAGTCCAGTTCACTGAGCAGGGAGTAGGTCTTGTCTATTACATATTTGGCTTGTGGAACGGTATGTGAGCTAATTTCAAACCCTTGTTTTATGCATCGCCCCGCCTCACCTTTCCCGTTAAGCAGCCATAGTGTGTTTTCTAAATGTGTGACTCTGTTCTGCTTTGGAATTCAGTTCAGGTGTAGCGATGTTGACATTCCCTCTATAAGTGATATCTTAGGATAAGCGTCCTTTTCTGTGTGACTTACTTCACTTAGAGTCATCGTCCCTAAATCCACTCATCATGCTGCTACTAGCCTTATGACACTGATTTCATGGCTGAGTGATATTCCATTGTGCATAAGTACCACAACTTCTTTATCCATTTTCTCTTTCCTGGGATATTTAAGGTGTACCGAAGTGGAGGTTCTTGGAAACAGAGCAGCCCTAAACTTTGGGGTGCCTGTGTCGTGTTGATTTTTAGGTTTCCCGATTTCTACGCCCATGAGTGGAAGTGCCCTATGCTCTCTCAGCTGTGTCTATTCCATGTTTCAGGACGCAGCGTACACTCCTCCAGAGTGGCTGTTGGCAATTTCCATCCCGCCCATCAGCGTAGCAAGGCTCCCGTGTCTCCATGGCCTGTCCTGCATTTCTGGGTTTTACACTTTTTTCAGCATGGCCCTTTTGACCGCTGGCAAGCGAGACTTCTTTGTAGCGCCGATTTGCCTTTCCGGCTTGCTTGGTTGGCCAAAAAGGGCGTATGCGTTTTTTCCTGAATATATTCAGGAAAAAACGCATACGCCCTTTTTGGCCAAGGGCATCATTGTCAACGCTTTGCCGCTTTTCATGTGCTTTCAAGGCGAGTCGAATCGACCTCCTGAAATCTGTTTCCTGCAATTCTGCCTTGCTTTCAAATCCTCTTCGTTGCCTTCCCTCAATATATTTGTGGACGAGAGTCATCATTTCTAACTCTGCAGGTTTGTGAATTGCAGTGCCCCTGAGCTCCATTTGTCAACTCGCTTTTTTGGGAGCTGGCCGCAAAAGCGCAGGATTGCTTCAGGCCCTATTCTGGTTCCGGGGGGCAGGCTGAGCCTGTGGTTCATTCTTCTTCCTGATGGGAAAATAGAGTGACCTGTGCCTGTCCCAACACCTAGAGCTAGTCTCTCATTGGTTCCCCCTCTTCCCGTTCATCCTCAGGACAAATTGTGACCTGTACGAAACAGGAGGTCAACCGTGCTGATTCTCCAAATAGGGAGATTGTTAGTGAAGCGGCTGGAATGGCGAACCCGAGCACAAGGAGAGGAGAAATGAGGTGCGTTTTAGAAACCTTTCCCGATCACACGGTGTACCATCTTCTGGGTTTCCCAGGCATGTTTTCGATGTAGGAAGATGCCCTTGAACCTGGAGATTTGGGACCCATGGCATGGGTACCACGCAGTATTACTTTAAAGGGTCTGCGTTTGCTCACCCAACCTCACCAATCCTCTCAGCCCCAAGAGTGTCCAGCCTTATGTCTCATCCAGCTGTGGGTCTAGATATGGTCAATCCAGGTTGCATCAGAGCCCCTGAACGGATTTTGTAAGAATGTCTCTCTCTTTCACTGTCTTTGTTTTATGGGTTTTTTTTTTTTTAAGTAATCTATTTTTATAATGGGGTTTAGCTGCTTTTCCCTGCTGTGTTTATGCCGCTTTACACCCTCTTGATTCACTTCCAGAGAGATATCAATACATAGGTTTTAAGACTCTTCCTAGTCAGATATATTCTTGGGCGGTGAATAGGGGGTGTTGAGTCCAGTTCACTGAGCAGGGAGTAGGTCTTGTCTATTACATATTTGGCTTGTGGAACGGTATGTGAGCTAATTTCAAACGCTTGTTTTATGCATCGCCCCGCCTCACCTTTCCCGTTAAGCAGCCATAGTGTGTTTTGTAAATGTGTGACTCTGTTCTGTTTTGGAATTCAGTTCAGGTGTAGCGATGTTGACATTCCCTCTATAAGTGATATCTTAGGATAAGTGTCCTTTTCTGTGTGACTTACTTCACTTAGAGTCATCGTCCCTAAATCCACTCATCATGCTGCTACTAGCCTTATGACACTGATTTCATGGCTGAGTGATATTCCATTGTGCATAAGTACCACAACTTCTTTATCCATTTTGCTCTTTCCTGGGATATTTAAGGTGTACCGAAGTGGAGGTTCTTGGAAACAGAGCAGCCCTAAACTTTGGGGTGCCTGTGTCGTTTGATTTTTAGGTTTCCCGATTTCTACGCCCATGAGTGGAAGTGCCCTATGCTCTCTCAGCTGTGTCTATTCCATGTTTCAGGACGCAGCGTACACTCCTCCAGAGTAGCTGTTGGCAATTTCCATCCCGCCCATCAGCGTAGCAAGGCTCCCGTGTCTCCATGGCCTGTCCTGCATTTCTGGTTTTTACACTTTTTTCAGCATGGCCCTTTTGACCGCTGGCAAGCGAGACTTCTTTGTAGCGCCGATTTGCCTTTCCGGCTTGCTTGGTTGGCCAAAAAGGGCGTATGCGTTTTTTCCTGAATATATTCAGGAAAAAACGCATACGCCCTTTTTGGCCAAGGGCATCATTGTCAACGCTTTGCCGCTTTTCATGTGCTTTCAAGGCGAGTCGAATCGACCTCCTGAAATCTGTTTCCTGCAATTCTGCCTTGCTTTGAAATCCTCTTCGTTGCCTTCCCTCAATATATTTGTGGACGAGACTCATCATTTCTAACTCTGCAGGTTTGTGAATTGCAGTGCCCCTGAGCTCCATTTGTCAACTCGCTTTTTTGGGAGCTGGCCACAAAAGCGCAGGATTGCTTCAGGCCCTATTCTGGTTCCGGGGGGCAGGCTGAGCCTGTGGTTCATTCTTCTTCCTGATGGGAAAATAGAGTGACCTGTGCCTGTCCCAACACCTAGAGCTAGTCTCTCATTGGTTCCCCCTCTTCCCGTTCATCCTCAGGACAAATTGCGACCTGTACGAAACAGGAGGTCAACGGTGCTGATTCTCCAAGTAGGGAGATTGTTAGTGAAGCGGCTGGAATGGCGAACCCGAGCACAAGGAGAGGAGAAATGAGGTGCGTTTTAGAAACCTTTCCCGATCACACGGTGTACCATCTTCTGGGTTTCCCAGGCATGTTTTCGATGTAGGAAGATGCCCTTGAACCTGGAGATTTGGGACCCATGGCATGGGTACCACGCAGTATTACTTTAAAGGGTCTGCGTTTGCTCACCCAACCTCACCAATCCTCTCAGCCCCAAGAGTGTCCAGCCTTATGTCTCATCCAGCTGTGGGTCTAGATATGGTCAATCCAGGTTGCATCAGAGCCCCTGAACGGATTTTGTAAGAATGTCTCTCTCTTTCACTGTCTTTGTTTTCTGGGGTTTTTTTTTTAAGTAATCAATTTTTATAATGGGGTTTAGCTGCTTTTCCCTGCTGTGTTTATGCCGCTTTACACCCTCTTGATTCACTTCCAGAGAGATATCAATACATAGGTTTAAAGACTCTTACTAGTCAGATATATTCTTGGGCGGTGAATAGGGGGTGTTGAGTCCAGTTCACTGAGCAGGGAGTAGGTCTTGTCTATTACATATTTGGCTTGTGGAACGGTATGTGAGCTAATTTCAAATCCTTGTTTTATGCATCGCCCCGCCTCACCTTTCCCGTTAAGCAGCCATAGTGTGTTTTGTAAATGTGTGACTCTGTTCTGTTTTGGAATTCAGTTCAGGTGTAGCGATGTTGACATTCCCTCTATAAGTGATATCTTAGGATAAGTGTCCTTTTCTGTGTGACTTACTTCACTTAGAGTCATCGTCCCTAAATCCACTCATCATGCTGCTACTAGCCTTATGACACTGATTTCATGGCTGAGTGATATTCCATTGTGCATAAGTACCACAACTTCTTTATCCATTTTTCTCTTTCCTGGGATATTTAAGGTGTACCGAAGTGGAGGTTCTTGGAAACAGAGCAGCCCTAAACTTTGGGGTGCCTGTGTCGTGTTGATTTTTAGGTTTCCCGATTTCTACGCCCATGAGTGGAATGCTCTCTCAGCTGTGTCTATTCCATGTTTCAGGACGCAGCGTACACTCCTCCAGAGTGGCTGTTGGCAATTTCCATCCCGCCCATCAGCGTAGCAAGGCTCCCGTGTCTCCATGGCCTGTCCTGCATTTCTGGTTTTTACACTTTTTTCAGCATGGCCCTTTTGACCGCTGGCAAGCGAGACTTCTTTGTAGCGCCGATTTGCCTTTCCGGCTTGCTTGGTTGGCCAAAAAGGGCGTATGCGTTTTTTCCTGAATATATTCAGGAAAAAACGCATACGCCCTTTTTGGCCAAGGGCATCATTGTCAACGCTTTGCCGCTTTTCATGTGCTTTCAAGGCGAGTCGAATCGACCTCCTGAAATCTGTTTCCTGCAATTCTGCCTTGCTTTCAAATCCTCTTCGTTGCCTTCCCTCAATATATTTGTGGACGAGAGTCATCATTTCTAACTCTGCAGGTTTGTGAATTGCAGTGCCCCTGAGCTCCATTTGTCAACTCGCTTTTTTGGGAGCTGGCCGCAAAAGCGCAGGATTGCTTCAGGCCCTATTCTGGTTCCGGGGGGCAGGCTGAGCCTGTGGTTCATTCTTCTTCCTGATGGGAAAATAGAGTGACCTGTGCCTGTCCCAACACCTAGAGCTAGTCTCTCATTGGTTCCCCCTCTTCCCGTTCATCCTCAGGACAAATTGCGACCTGTACGAAACAGGAGGTCAACGGTGCTGATTCTCCAAGTAGGGAGATTGTTAGTGAAGCGGCTGGAATGGCGAACCCGAGCACAAGGAGAGGAGAAATGAGGTGCGTTTTAGAAACCTTTCCCGATCACACGGTGTACCATCTTCTGGGTTTCCCAGGCATGTTTTCGATGTAGGAAGATGCCCTTGAACCTGGAGATTTGGGACCCATGGCATGGGTACCACGCAGTATTACTTTAAAGGGTCTGCATTTGCTCACCCAACCTCACCAATCCTCTCAGCCCCAAGAGTGTCCAGCCTTATGTCTCATCCAGCTGTGGGTCTAGATATGGTCAATCCAGGTTGCATCAGAGCCCCTGAACGGATTTTGTAAGAATGTCTCTCTCTTTCACTGTCTTTGTTTTCTGGGGTTTTTTTTTTTTTAAGTAATCTATTTTTATAATGGGGTTTAGCTGCTTTTCCCTGCTGTGTTTATGCCGCTTTACACCCTCTTGATTCACTTCCAGAGAGATATCAATACATAGGTTTTAAGACTCTTCCTAGTCAGATATATTCTTGGGCGGTGAATAGGGGGTGTTGAGTCCAGTTCACTGAGCAGGAAGTAGGTCTTGTCTATTACATATTTGGCTTGTGGAACGGTATGTGAGCTAATTTCAAACCCTTGTTTTATGCATCGCCCCGCCTCACCTTTCCCGTTAAGCAGCCATAGTGTGTTTTGTAAATGTGTGACTCTGTTCTGTTTTGGAATTCAGTTCAGGTGTAGCGATGTTGACATTCCCTCTATAAGTGATATCTTAGGATAAGTGTCCTTTTCTGTGTGACTTACTTCACTTAGAGTCATCGTCCCTAAATCCACTCATCATGCTGCTACTAGCCTTATGACACTGATTTCATGGCTGAGTGATATTCCATTGTGCATAAGTACCACAACTTCTTTATCCATTTTGCTCTTTCCTGGGATATTTAAGGTGTACCGAAGTGGAGGTTCTTGGAAACAGAGCAGCCCTAAACTTTGGGGTGCCTATGTCGTGTTGATTTTTAGGTTTCCCGATTTCTACGCCCATGAGTGGAAGTGCCCTATGCTCTCTCAGCTGTGTCTATTCCATGTTTCAGGACGCAGCGTACATTCCTCCAGAGTGGCTGTTGGCAATTTCCATCCCGCCCATCAGCGTAGCAAGGCTCCCGTGTCTACATGGCCTGTCCTGCATTTCTGGTTTTTACACTTTTTTCAGCATGGCCCTTTTGACCGCTGGCAAGCGAGACTTCTTTGTAGCGCCGATTTGCCTTTCCGGCTTGCTTGGTTGGCCAAAAAGGGCGTATGCGTTTTTTCCTGAATATATTCAGGAAAAAACGCATACGCCCTTTTTGGCCAAGGGCATCATTGTCAACGCTTTGCCGCTTTTCATGTGCTTTCAAGGCGAGTCGAATCGACCTCCTGAAATCTGTTTCCTGCAATTCTGCCTTGCTTTCAAATCCTCTTCGTTGCCTTCCCTCAATATATTTGTGGACGAGACTCATCATTTCTAACTCTGCAGGTTTGTGAATTGCAGTGCCCCTGAGCTCCATTTGTCAACTCGCTTTTTTGGGAGCTGGCCGCAAAAGCGCAGGATTGCTTCAGGCCCTATTCTGGTTCCGGGGGGCAGGCTGAGCCTGTGGTTCATTCTTCTTCCTGATGGGAAAATAGAGTGACCTGTGCCTGTCCCAACACCTAGAGCTAGTCTCTCATTGGTTCCCCCTCTTCCCGTTCATCCTCAGGACAAATTGCGACCTGTACGAAACAGGAGGTCAACGGTGCTGATTCTCCAAGTAGGGAGATTGTTAGTGAAGCGGCTGGAATGGCGAACCCGAGCACAAGGAGAGGAGAAATGAGGTGCGTTTTAGAAACCTTTCCCGATCACACGGTGTACCATCTTCTGGGTTTCCCAGGCATGTTTTCGATGTAGGAAGATGCCCTTGAACCTGGAGATTTGGGACCCATGGCATGGGTACCACGCAGTATTACTTTAAAGGGTCTGCATTTGCTCACCCAACCTCACCAATCCTCTCAGCCCCAAGAGTGTCCAGCCTTATGTCTCATCCAGCTGTGGGTCTAGATATGGTCAATCCAGGTTGCATCAAAGCCCCTGAACGGATTTTGTAAGAATGTCTCTCTCTTTCACTGTCTTTGTTTTCTGGGGTTTTTTTTTTTAAGTAATCTATTTTTATAATGGGGTTTAGCTGCTTTTCCCTGCTGTGTTTATGCCGCTTTACACCCTCTTGATTCACTTCCAGAGAGATATCAACACATAGGTTTTAAGACTCTTCCTAGTCAGATATATTCTTGGGCGGTGAATAGGGGGTGTTGAGTCCAGTTCACTGAGCAGGGAGTAGGTCTTGTCTATTACATATTTGGCTTGTGGAACGGTATCTGAGCTAATTTCAAACCTTTGTTTTATGCATCGCCCCGCCTCACCTTTCCCGTTAAGCAGCCATAGTGTGTTTTGTAAATGTGTGACTCTGTTCTGTTTTGGAATTCAGTTCAGGTGTAGCGATGTTGACATTCCCTCTATAAGTGATATCTTAGGATAAGCGTCCTTTTCTGTGTGACTTACTTCACTTAGAGTCATCGTCCCTAAATCCACTCATCATGCTGCTACTAGCCTTATGACACTGATTTCATGGCTGAGTGATATTCCATTGTGCATAAGTACCACAACTTCTTTATCCATTTTGCTCTTTCCTGGGATATTTAAGGTGTACCGAAGTGGAGGTTCTTGGAAACAGAGCAGCCCTAAACGTTGGGGTGCCTGTGTCGTGTTGATTTTTAGGTTTCCCGATTTCTACGCCCATGAGTGGAAGTGCCCTATGCTCTCTCAGCTGTGTCTATTCCATGTTTCAGGACGCAGCGTACACTCCTCCAGAGTGGCTGTTGGCAATTTCCATCCCGCCCATCAGCGTAGCAAGGCTCCCGTGTCTCCATGGCCTGTCCTGCATTTCTGGTTTTTACACTTTTTTCAGCATGGCCCTTTTGACCGCTGGCAAGCGAGACTTCTTTGTAGCGCCGATTTGCCTTTCCGGCTTGCTTGGTTGGCCAAAAAGGGCGTATGCGTTTTTTCCTGAATATATTCAGGAAAAAACGCATACGCCCTTTTTGGCCAAGGGCATCATTGTCAACGCTTTGCCGCTTTTCATGTGCTTTCAAGGCGGGTCGAATCGACCTCCTGAAATGTTTCCTGCAATTCTGCCTTGCTTTCAAATCCTCTTCGTTGCCTTCCCTCAATATATTTGTGGACGAGACTCATCATTTCTAACTCTGCAGGTTTGTGAATTGCAGTGCCCCTGAGCTCCATTTGTCAACTCGCTTTTTTGGGAGCTGGCCGCAAAAGCGCAGGATTGCTTCAGGCCCTATTCTGGTTCCGGGGGGCAGGCTGAGCCTGTGGTTCATTCTTCTTCCTGATGGGAAAATAGAGTGACCTGTGCCTGTCCCAACACCTAGAGCTAGTCTCTCATTGGTTCCCCCTCTTCCCGTTCATCCTCAGGACAAATTGCGACCTGTACGAAACAGGAGGTCAACGGTGCTGATTCTCCAAGTAGGGAGATTGTTAGTGAAGCGGCTGGAATGGCGAACCCGAGCACAAGGAGAGGAGAAATGAGGTGCGTTTTAGAAACCTTTCCCGATCACACGGTGTACCATCTTCTGGGTTTCCCAGGCATGTTTTCGATGTAGGAAGATGCCCTTGAACCTGGAGATTTGGGACCCATGGCATGGGTACCACGCAGTATTACTTTAAAGGGTCTGCGTTTGCTCACCCAACCTCACCAATCCTCTCAGCCCCAAGAGTGTCCAGCCTTATGTCTCATCCAGCTGTGGGTCTAGATATGGTCAATCCAGGTTGCATCAGAGCCCCTGAACGGATTTTGTAAGAATGTCTCTCTCTTTCACTGTCTTTGTTTTCTGGGGTTTTTTTTTTTAAGTAATCAATTTTTATAATGGGGTGTAGCTGCTTTTCCCTGCTGTGTTTATGCCGCTTTACACCCTCTTGATTCACTTCCAGAGAGATATCAATACATAGGTTTTAAGACTCTTCCTAGTCAGATATATTCTTGGGCGGTGAATAGGGGGTGTTGAGTCCAGTTCACTGAGCAGGGAGTAGGTCTTGTCTATTACATATTTGGCTTGTGGAACGGTATGTGAGCTAATTTCAAACCCTTGTTTTATGCATCGCCCCGCCTCACCTTTCCCGTTAAGCAGCCATAGTGTGTTTTGTAAATGTGTGACTCTGTTCTGTTTTGGAATTCAGTTCAGGTGTAGCGATGTTGACATTCCCTCTATCAGTGATATCTTAGGATAAGTGTCCTTTTCTGTGTGACTTACTTCACTTAGAGTCATCGTCCCTAAATCCACTCATCATGCTGCTACTAGCCTTATGACACTGATTTCATGGCTGAGTGATATTCCATTGTGCATAAGTACCACAACTTCTTTATCCATTTTTCTCTTTCCTGGGATATTTAAGGTGTACCGAAGTGGAGGTTCTTGGAAACAGAGCAGCCCTAAACTTTGGAGTGCCTGTGTCGTGTTGATTTTTAGGTTTCCCGATTTCTACGCCCATGAGTGGAAGTGCCCTATGCTCTCTCAGCTGTGTCTATTCCATGTTTCAGGACGCAGCGTACACTCCTCCAGAGTGGCTGTTGGCAATTTCCATCCCGCCCATCAGCGTAGAAAGGCTCCCGTGTCTCCATGGCCTGTCCTGCATTTCTGGTTTTTACACTTTTTTCAGCATGGCCCTTTTGACCGCTGGCAAGCGAGACTTCTTTTTAGCGCCGATTTGTCTTTCCAGCTTGCTTGGTTGGCCAAAAAGGGCGTATGCGTTTTTTCCTGAATATATTCAGGAAAAAACGCATACGCCCATTTTGGCCAAGGGCATCATTGTCAACGCCTTGCCGCTTTTCATGTGCTTTCAAGGCGAGTCGAATCGACCTCCTGAAATCTGTTTCCTGCAATTCTGCCTTGCTTTCAAATCCTCTTCGTTGCCTTCCCTCAATATATTTGTGGACGAGAGTCATCATTTCTAACTCTGCAGGTTTGTGAATTGCAGTGCCCCTGAGCTCCATTTGTCAACTCGCTTTTTTGGGAGCTGGCCGCAAAAGCGCAGGATTGCTTCAGGCCCTATTCTGGTTCCGGGGGGCAGGCTGAGCCTGTGGTTCATTCTTCTTCCTGATGGGAAAATAGAGTGACCTGTGCCTGTCCCAACACCTAGAGCTAGTCTCTCATTGGTTCCCCCTCTTCCCGTTCATCCTCAGGACAAATTGCGACCTGTACGAAACAGGAGGTCAACGGTGCTGATTCTCCAAGTAGGGAGATTGTTAGTGAAGCGGCTGGAATGGCGAACCCGAGCACAAGGAGAGGAGAAATGAGGTGCGTTTTAGAAACCTTTCCCGATCACACGGTGTACCATCTTCTGGGTTTCCCAGGCATGTTTTCGATGTAGGAAGATGCCCTTGAACCTGGAGATTTGGGACCCATGGCATGGGTACCACGCAGTATTACTTTAAAGGGTCTGCGTTTGCTCACCCAACCTCACCAATCCTCTCAGCCCCAAGAGTGTCCAGCCTTATGTCTCATCCAGCTGTGGGTCTAGATATGGTCAATCCAGGTTGCATCAGAGCCCCTGAACGGATTTTGTAAGAATGTCTCTCTCTTTCACTGTCTTTGTTTTCTGGGGTTTTTTTTTTTTTAAGTAATCTATTTTTATAATGGGGTTTAGCTGCTTTTCCCTGCTGTGTTTATGCCGCTTTACACCCTCTTGATTCACTTCCAGAGAGATATCAATACATAGGTTTTAAGACTCTTGCTAGTCAGATATATTCTTGGGCGGTGAATAGGGGGTGTTGAGTCCAGTTCACTGAGCAGGGAGTAGGTCTTGTCTATTACATATTTGGCTTGTGGAACGGTATGTGAGCTAATTTCAAACCCTTGTTTGATGCATCACCCCGCCTCACCTTTCCCGTTAAGCAGCCATAGTGTGTTTTCTAAATGTGTGACTCTGTTCTGTTTTGGAATTCAGTTCAGGTGTAGCGATGTTGACATTCCCTCTATAAGTGATATCTTAGGGTAAGTGTTCTTTTCTCTGTGACTTACTTCACTTAGAGTCATCGTCCCTAAATCCACTCATCATGCTGCTACTAGCCTTATGACACTGATTTCATGGCTGAGTGATATTCCATTGTGCATAAGTACCACAACTTCTTTATCCATTTTTCTCTTTCCTGGGATATTTAAGGTGTACCGAAGTGGAGGTTCTTGGAAACAGAGCAGCCCTAAATTTTGGGGTGCCTGAGTCTTGTTGATTTTTAGGTTTCCCGATTTATAAGCCCATAAGTGGAAGTGCCCTATGCTCTCTAAGCTGTTTTTATTACATCTTTCAGGACACAGCGTACACTTCTCCGGAGTGGCTGTTGGCAATTTCTCTCCCGCCCATCAGCGTAGCAAGGCTCCCGTGTCTCCATGGCCTGTCCTGCATTTCTGGTTTGTACACTTTTTTCAGCATGGCCCTTTTGACCGATGGTAAGCAAGACTTCTTTGTAGCGCTGATTATCCTTTCCAGATTGCTTGGTTGGCCAAAAAGGGCGTATGCGTTTTTTCCTGAAAATATTCAGGAAAAAACGCATACTGCCTTCTTGGCCAAGGGCATCATTGTCAACGCTTTGCCGGTTTTCATGTGCTTTCAAGGCGAGTCGAATCGACCTCCTGAAATCTGTTTCTTGCAATTTTGCCTTGCTTTCAAATCCTCTTCGTTGCCTTCCCTCAATATATTTGTGGACGAGAGTCATCATTTCTAACTCTGCAGGTTTGTGAATTGCAGTGCCCCTGAGCTCCATTTGTCAACTCGCTTTTTTGGGAGCTGGCCGCAAAAGCGCAGGATTGCTTCAGGCCCTATTCTGGGTCTTGGGGGCAGGCTGAGCCTGTGGTTTATTCTTCTTCCTGATGGGAAAATAGAGTGACCTGTGCCTGTCCCAACAGCTAGAGCTAGTGTTTCATTGGTTCCCCCTCTTCCCGTTCGTCCTCAGGACAAATTGCGACCTGTACGAAACAGGAGGTCAACGGTGCTGATTCTCCAAGTAGGGAGATTGTTAGTGAAGCGGCTGGAATGGCGAACCCGAGCACAAGGAGAGGAGAAATGAGGTGCGTTTTAGAAACCTTTCCCGATCACACGGTGTACCATCTTCTGGGTTTCCCAGGCATGTTTTCGATGTAGGAAGATGCCCTTGAACCTGGAGATTTGGGACCCATGGCATGGGTACCACGCAGTATTACTTTAAAGGGTCTGCGTTTGCTCACCCAACCTCACCAATCCTCTCAGCCCCAAGAGTGTCCAGCCTTATGTCTCATGCAGCTGTGGGTCTAGATATGGTCAATCCAGGTTGCATCAGAGCCCCTGAACGGATTTTGTAAGAATTTCTCTCTCTTTCAGTGTCTTTGTTTTATGGGGTTTTTTTTTTAAGTAATCTATTTTTATAATGGGGTTTAGCTCCTTTTTCCTGCTGTGTTTATGCCGCTTTACACCCTGTTGATTCACTTCCAGAGAGATATCAGTACATATCAATACATATCAATACATCAATACATAGGTTTTAAAACTCTTCTTAGTCAGATATATTCTTGGGCGGTGAATAGGGGGTGTTGAGTCCAGTTCACTGAGCAGGGAGTAGGTCTTGTCTATTACATATTTGGCTTGTGGAACGGTAACCGAGCTAATTTTAAACCCTTGTTTTATGCATCGCCCCGCCTCACCTTTCCCGTTAAGCAGCCATAGTGTGTTTTCTAAATGTGTGACTCTGTTCTGTTTTGGAATTCAGTTCAGGTGCAGCGATGTTGACATTCCCTCTATAAGTGATATCTTATGATAAGTGTCCTTTTCTGTGTGACTTACTTCACTTAGAGTCATCGTCCCTAAATCCACTCATCATGCTGCTACTAGCCTTATGACACTGATTTCATGGCTGAGTGATATTCCATTGTGCATAAGTACCACAACTTCTTTATCCATTTTTCTCTTTCCTGGGATATTTAAGGTGTACCGAAGTGGAGGTTCTTGGAAACAGAGCAGCCCTAAACTTTGGGGTGCCTGTGTCGTGTTGATTTTTAGGTTTCCCGATTTCTACGCCCATGAGTGGAAGTGCCCTGTGCTCTCTCAGCTGTGCCTATTTCATGTTTCAGGACGCAGCGTACACTTCTCCAGAGAGGCTGTTGGCAATTTCCATCCCGCCCATCAGCGTAGCAAGGCTCCCGTGTCTCCATGGCCTGTCATGCTTTTCTGGTTTTTACACTTTTTTCAGCATGGCCCTTTTGACCGCTGGCAAGCGAGACTTCTTTGTAGCGCCGATTTGCCTTTCCGGCTTGCTTGGTTGGCCAAAAAGGGCGTATGCGTTTTTTCCTGAATATATTCAGGAAAAAACGCATACGCCCTTTTTGGCCAAGGGCATCATTGTCAACGCTTTGCCGCTTTTCATGTGCTTTCAAGGCGAGTCGAATCTACCTCCTGAAATCTGTTTCCTGCAATTCTGCCTTGCTTTCAAATCCTCTTCGTTGCCTTCCCTCAATATATTTGTGGACGAGACTCATCATTTCTAACTCTGCAGGTTTGTGAATTGCAGTGCCCCTGAGCTCCATTTGTCAACTCGCTTTTTTGGGAGCTGGCCGCAAAAGCGCAGGATTGCTTCAGGCCCTATTCTGGTTCCGGGGGGAAGGCTGAGCCTGTGGTTCATTCTTCTTCCTGATGGGAAAATAGAGTGACCTGTGCCTGTCCCAACACCTAGAGCTAGTCTCTCATTGGTTCCCCCTCTTCCCGTTCATCCTCAGGACAAATTGCGACCTGTACGAAACAGGAGGTCAACGGTGCTGATTCTCCAAGTAGGGAGATTGTTAGTGAAGCGGCTGGAATGGCGAACCCGAGCACAAGGAGAGGAGAAATGAGGTGCGTTTTAGAAGCCTTTCCCGATCACACGGTGTACCATCTTCTGGGTTTCCCAGGCATGTTTTCGATGTAGGAAGATGCCCTTGAACCTGGAGATTTGGGACCCATGGCATGGGTACCACGCAGTATTACTTTAAAGGGTCTGCGTTTGCTCACCCAACCTCACCAATCCTCTCAGCCCCAAGAGTGTCCAGCCTTATGTCTCATCCAGCTGTGGGTCTAGATATGTTCAATCCAGGTTGCATCAGAGCCCCTGAACGGATTTTGTAAGAATGTCTCTCTCTTTCACTGTCTTTGTTTTCTGGGGTTTTTTTTTTTAAGTAATGTATTTTTATAATGGGGTTTAGCTGCTTTTCCCTGCTGTGTTTATGCCGCTTTACACCCTCTTGATTCACTTCCAGAGAGATATCAATACATAGGTTTTAAGACTCTTCCTAGTCAGATATATTCTTGGGCGGTGAATAGGGGGTGTTGAGTCCAGTTCACTGAGCAGGGAGTAGGTCTTGTCTATTACATATTTGGCTTGTGGAACGGTATGTGAGCTAATTTCAAACCCTTGTTTTATGCATCGCCCCGCCTCACCTTTCCCGTTAAGCAGCCATAGTGTGTTTTCTAAATGTGTGACTCTGTTCTGTTTTGGAATTCAGTTCAGGTGTAGCGATGTTGACATTCCCTCTATCAATGATATCTTAGGATAAGCGTCCTTTTCTGTGTGACTTACTTCACTTAGAGTCATCGTCCCTAAATCCACTCATCATGCTGCTACTAGCCTTATGACACTGATTTCATGGCTGAGTGATATTCCATTGTGCATAAGTACCACAACTTCTTTATCCATTTTTCTCTTTCCTGGGATATTTAAGGTGTACTGAAGTGGAGGTTCTTGGAAACAGAGCAGCCCTAAACTTTGGGGTGCCTGTGTCGTGTTGATTTTTAGGTTTCCCGATTTCTACGCCCATGAGTGGAAGTGCCCTATGCTCTCTCAGCTGTGTCTATTCCATGTTTCAGGACGCAGCGTACACTTCTCCAGAGTGGCTGTTGGCAATTTCCATCCCGCCCATCAGCGTAGCAAGGCTCCCGTGTCTCCATGGCCTGTCCCGCATTTCTGGTTTTTACACTTTTTTCAGCATGGCCCTTTTGACCGCTGGCAAGCGAGACTTCTTTGTAGCGCCGATTTGCCTTTCCGGCTTGCTTGGTTGGCCAAAAAGGGCGTATGCGTTTTTTCCTGAATATATTCAGGAAAAAACGCATACGCCCTTTTTGGCCAAGGGCATCATTGTCAACACTTTGCCGCTTTTCATGTGCTTTCAAGGCGAGTCGAATCTACCTCCTGAAATCTGTTTCCTGCAATTCTGCCTTGCTTTCAAATCCTCTTCGTTGCCTTCCCTCAATATATTCGTGGACGAGAGTCATCATTTATAACTCTGCAGGTCTGTGAATTGCAGTGCCCCTGAGCTCCATTTGTCCACTCGCTTTTTTGGGAGCTGGCCGCAAAAGCGCAGGATTGCTTCAGGCCCTATTCTGGTTCCGGGGTCAGGCTGAGCCTGTGGTTCATTCTTCTTCCTGATGGGAAAATAGAGTGACCTGTGCCTGTCCCAACACCTAGAGCTAGTCTCTCATTGGTTCCCCCTCTTCCCGTTCATCCTCAGGACAAATTGCGACCTGTACGAAACAGGAGGTCAACGGTGCTGATTCTCCAAGTAGGGAGATTGTTAGTGAAGCGGCTGGAATGGCGAACCCGAGCACAAGGAGAGGAGAAATGAGGTGCGTTTTAGAAACCTTTCCCGATCACACGGTGTACCATCTTCTGGGTTTCCCAGGCATGTTTTCGATGTAGGAAGATGCCCTTGAACCTGGAGATTTGGGACCCATGGCATGGGTACCACGCAGTATTACTTTAAAGGGTCTGCGTTTGCTCACCCAACCTCACCAATCCTCTCAGCCCCAAGAGTGTCCAGCCTTATGTCTCATCCAGCTGTGGGTCTAGATATGGTCAATCCAGGTTGCATCAGAGCCCCTGAACGGATTTTGTAAGAATGTCTCTCTCTTTCACTGTCTTTGTTTTCTGGGGTTTTTTTTTTAAGTAATCAATTTTTATAATGGGGTTTAGCTGCTTTTCCCTGCTGTGTTTATGCCGCTTTACACCCTCTTGATTCACTTCCAGAGAGATATCAATACATAGGTTTAAAGACTCTTACTAGTCAGATATATTCTTGGGCGGTGAATAGGGGGTGTTGAGTCCAGTTCACTGAGCAGGGAGTAGGTCTTGTCTATTACATATTTGGCTTGTGGAACGGTATGTGAGCTAATTTCAAATCCTTGTTTTATGCATCGCCCCGCCTCACCTTTCCCGTTAAGCAGCCATAGTGTGTTTTGTAAATGTGTGACTCTGTTCTGTTTTGGAATTCAGTTCAGGTGTAGCGATGTTGACATTCCCTCTATAAGTGATATCTTAGGATAAGTGTCCTTTTCTGTGTGACTTACTTCACTTAGAGTCATCGTCCCTAAATCCACTCATCATGCTGCTACTAGCCTTATGACACTGATTTCATGGCTGAGTGATATTCCATTGTGCATAAGTACCACAACTTCTTTATCCATTTTTCTGTTTCCTGGGATATTTAAGGTGTACCGAAGTGGAGGTTCTTGGAAACAGAGCAGCCCTAAACTTTGGGGTGCCTGTGTCGTGTTGATTTTTAGGTTTCCCGATTTCTACGCCCATGAGTGGAAGTGCCCTATGCTCTCTCAGCTGTGTCTATTCCATGTTTCAGGACGCAGCGTACACTCCTCCAGAGTGGCTGTTGGCAATTTCCATCCCGCCCATCAGCGTAGCAAGGCTCCCGTGTCTCCATGGCCTGTCCTGCATTTCTGGTTTTTACACTTTTTTCAGCATGGCCCTTTTGACCGCTGGCAAGCGAGACTTCTTTGTAGCGCCGATTTGCCTTTCCGGCTTGCTTGCTTGGCCAAAAAGGGCGTATGCGTTTTTTCCTGAATATATTCAGGAAAAAACGCATACGCCCTTTTTGGCCAAGGGCATCATTGTCAACGCTTTGCCGCTTTTCATGTGCTTTCAAGGCGAGTCGAATCGACCTCCTGAAATCTGTTTCCTGCAATTCTGCCTTGCTTTCAAATCCTCTTCGTTGCCTTCCCTCAATATATTTGTGGACGAGACTCATCATTTCTAACTCTGCAGGTTTGTGAATTGCAGTGCCCCTGAGCTCCATTTGTCAACTCGCTTTTTTGGGAGCTGGCCGCAAAAGCGCAGGATTGCTTCAGGCCCTATTCTGGTTCCGGGGGGCAGGCTGAGCCTGTGGTTCATTCTTCTTCCTGATGGGAAAATAGAGTGACCTGTGCCTGTCCCAACACCTAGAGCTAGTCTCTCATTGGTTCCCCCTCTTCCCGTTCATCCTCAGGACAAATTGCGACCTGTACGAAACAGGAGGTCAACGGTGCTGATTCTCCAAGTAGGGAGATTGTTAGTGAAGCGGCTGGAATGGCGAACCCGAGCACAAGGAGAGGAGAAATGAGGTGCGTTTTAGAAACCTTTCCCGATCACACGGTGTACCATCTTCTGGGTTTCCCAGGCATGTTTTCGATGTAGGAAGATGCCCTTGAACCTGGAGATTTGGGACCCATGGCATGGGTACCACGCAGTATTACTTTAAAGGGTCTGCATTTGCTCACCCAACCTCACCAATCCTCTCAGCCCCAAGAGTGTCCAGCCTTATGTCTCATCCAGCTGTGGGTCTAGATATGGTCAATCCAGGTTGCATCAAAGCCCCTGAACGGATTTTGTAAGAATGTCTCTCTCTTTCACTGTCTTTGTTTTATGGGTTTTTTTTTTTTAAGTAATCTATTTTTATAATGGGGTTTAGCTGCTTTTCCCTGCTGTGTTTATGCCGCTTTACACCCTCTTGATTCACTTCCAGAGAGATATCAATACATAGGTTTTAAGACTCTTCCTAGTCAGATATATTCTTGG
Source organism: Eubalaena glacialis (assembly GCF_028564815.1). Classification (NCBI taxonomy): domain Eukaryota; kingdom Metazoa; phylum Chordata; class Mammalia; order Artiodactyla; family Balaenidae; genus Eubalaena; species Eubalaena glacialis. The sequence goes on along the minus strand of NC_083723.1, from coordinate 28,507,984 downwards.
GCGGTGAATAGGGGGTGTTGAGTCCAGTTCACTGAGCAGGGAGTAGGTCTTGTCTATTACATATTTGGCTTGTGGAACGGTATGTGAGCTAATTTCAAACCCTTGTTTTATGCATCGCCCCGCCTCACCTTTCCCGTTAAGCAGCCATAGTGTGTTTTGTAAATGTGTGACTCTGTTCTGTTTTGGAATTCAGTTCAGGTGTAGCGATGTTGACATTCCCTCTATAAGTGATATCTTAGGATAAGTGTCCTTTTCTGTGTGACTTACTTCACTTAGAGTCATCGTCCCTAAATCCACTCATCATGCTGCTACTAGCCTTATGACACTGATTTCATGGCTGAGTGATATTCCATTGTGCATAAGTACCACAACTTCTTTATCCATTTTTCTCTTTCCTGGGATATTTAAGGTGTACCGAAGGGGAGGTTCTTGGAAACAGAGCAGCCCTAAACTTTGGGGTGCCTGTGTCGTGTTGATTTTTAGGTTTCCCGATTTCTACGCCCATGAGTGGAAGTGCCCTATGCTCTCTCAGCTGTGTCTATTCCATGTTTCAGGACGCAGCGTACACTTCTCCAGAGTGGCTGTTGCCAATTTCCATCCCGCCCATCAGCGTAGCAAGGCTCCCGTGTCTCCATGGCCTGTGCTGCATTTCTGGTTTTTACACTGTTTTCAGCATGGCTCTTCTGACCTCTGGCAAGCGAGACTTCTTTGTAGCGCCGATTTGCCTTTCCGGCTTGCTTGGTTGGCCAAAAAGGGCGTATGCGTTTTTTCCTGAATGTATTCAGGAAAAAACGCATACGCCCTTTTTGGCCAAGGGCATCATTGTCAACGCTTTGCCGCTTTTCATGTGCTTTCAAGGCGAGTCGAATCTACCTCCTGAAATCTGTTTCCTGCAATTCTGCCTTGCTTTCAAATCCTCTTCGTTGCCTTCCCTCAATATATTTGTGGACGAGAGTCATCATTTCTAACTCTGCAGGTTTGTGAATTGCAGTGCCCCTGAGCTCCATTTGTCAACTCGCTTTTTTGGGAGCTGGCCGCAAAAGCGCAGGATTGCTTCAGGCCCTATTCTGGTTCCGGGGGGCAGGCTGAGCCTGTGGTTCATTCTTCTTCCTGATGGGAAAATAGAGTGACCTGTGCCTGTCCCAACACCTAGAGCTAGTCTCTCATTGGTTCCCCCTCTTCCCGTTCATCCTCAGGGCAAATTGTGACCTGTACGAAACAGGAGGTCAACGGTGCTGATTCTCCAAGTAGGGAGATTGTTAGTGAAGGGGCTGGAATGGCGAACCCGAGCACAAGGAGAGGAGAAATGAGGTGCGTTTTAGAAACCTTTCCCGATCACACGGTGTACCATCTTCTGGGTTTCCCAGGCATGTTTTCGATGTAGGAAGATGCCCTTGAACCTGGAGATTTCGGACCCATGGCATGGGTACCACGCAGTATTACTTTAAAGGGTCTGCGTTTGCTCACCCAACCTCACCAATCCTCTCAGCCCCAAGAGTGTCCAGCCTTATGTCTCATCCAGCTGTGGGTCTAGATATGGTCAATCCAGGTTGCATCAGAGCCCCTGAACGGATTTTGTAAGAATTTCTCTCTCTTTCACTGTCTTTGTTTTATGCGGTATTTTTTTAAGTAATCTATTTTTATAATTGGGTTTAGCTGCTTTTCCCTGCTGTGTTTATGCCGCTTTACACCCTCTTGATTCACTTCCAGAGAGATATCAATACGTAGGTTTAAAGACTCTTACTAGTCAGATATATTCTTGGGCGGTGAATAGGGGGTGTTGAGTCCAGTTCACTGAGCAGGGAGTAGGTCTTGTCTATTACATATTTGGCTTGTGGAACGGTATGTGAGCTAATTTCAAACCCTTGTTTTATGCATCACCCCGCCTTACCTTTCCCGTTAAGCAGCCATAGTGTGTTTTCTAAATGTGTGACTCTGTTCTGTTTTGGAATTCAGTTCAGGTGTAGCGATGTTGACATTCCCTCTATAAGTGATATCTTAGGATAAGTGTCCTTTTCTGTGTGACTTACTTCACTTAGACTCATCGTCCCTAAATCCACTCATCATGCTGCTACTAGCCTTATGACATTGATTTCATGGCTGAGTGATATTCCATTGTTCATAAGTACCACAACTTCTTTATCCATTTTTCTCTTTCCTGGGATATTTCAGGTGTACCGAAGTGGAGGTTCTTGGAAACAGAGCAGCCCTAAACTTTGGGGTGCCTGTGTCGTGTTGATTTTTAGGTTTCCCGATTTCTACGCCCATGAGTGGAAGTGCCCTATGCTCTCTCAGCTGTGTCTATTCCATGTTTCAGGACGCAGCGTACACTTCTCCAGAGTGGCTGTTGGCAATTTCCATCCCGCCGATCAGCATAGCAAGGCTCCCGTGTCTCCATGGCCTGTCCTGCATTTCTGGTTTTTACACTGTTTTCAGCATGGCCCTTTTGACCTCTGGCAAGCGAGACTTCTTTGTAGCGCCGATTTGCCTTTCCGGCTTGCTTGGTTGGCCAAAAAGGGCGTATGCGTTTTTTCCTGAATGTATTCAGGAAAAAACGCATACGCCCTTTTTGGCCAAGGGCATCATTGTCAACGCTTTGCCGCTTTTCATGTGCTTTCAAGGCGAGTCGAATCTACCTCCTGAAATCTGTTTCCTGCAATTCTGCCTTGCTTTCAAATCCTCTTCGTTGCCTTCCCTCAATATATTTGTGGACGAGAGTCATCATTTCGAACTCTGCAGGTTTGTGAATTGCAGTGCCCCTGAGCTCCATTTGTCAACTCGCTTTTTTGGGAGCTGGCCGCAAAAGCGCAGGATTGCTTCAGGCCCTATTCTGGTTCCGGGGGGCAGGCTGAGCCTGTGGTTCATTCTTCTTCCTGATGGGAAAATAGAGTGATCTGTGCTTGTCCCAACACCTAGAGCTAGTCTCTCATTGGTTCCCCCTCTTCCCGTTCATCCTCAGGACAAATTGTGACCTGTACGAAACAGGAGGTCAACGGTGCTGATTCTCCAAGTAGGGAGATTGTTAGTGAAGCGGCTGGAATGGCGAACCCGAGCACAAGGAGAGGAGAAATGAGGTGCGTTTTAGAAACCTTTCCCGATCACACGGTGTACCATCTTCTGGGTTTCCCAGGCATGTTTTCGATGTAGGAAGATGCCCTTGAACCTGGAGATTTGGGACCCATGGCATGGGTACCACGCAGTATTACTTTAAAGGGTCTGCGTTTGCTCACCCAACCTCACCAATCCTCTCAGCCCCAAGAGTGTCCAGCCTTATGTCTCATCCAGCTGTGGGTCTAGATATGGTCAATCCAGGTTGCATCAGAGCCCCTGAACGGATTTTGTAAGAATTTCTCTCTCTTACACTGTCTTTGTTTTATGGGTTTTTGTTTTTAAGTAATCTATTTTTATAATGGGGTTTAGCTGCTTTTCCCTGCTGTGTTTATGCCGCTTTACACCCTCTTGATTCACTTCCAGAGAGATATCAGTACATATCAATACATATCAATACATCAATACATAGGTTTTAAGACTCTTCCTAGTCAGATATATTCTTGGGCGGTGAATAGGGGGTGTTGAGTCCAGTTCACTGAGCAGGGAGTAGGTCTTGTCTATTACATATTTGGCTTGTGGAACGGCATCTGAGCTAATTTCAAACCCTTGTTTTATGCATCACCCCGCCTCACCTTTCCCGTTAAGCAGCCATAGTGTGTTTTCTAAATGTGTGACTCTGTTCTGTTTTGGAATTCAGTTCAGGTGTATCGATGTTGACATTCCCACTATAAGTGATATCTTAAGATAAGTGTCCATTTCTGTGTGACTTACTTCACTTAGAGTCATCGTCCCTAAATCCACTCATCATGCTGCTACTAGCCTTATGACACTGATTTCATGGCTGAGTGATATTCCATTGTGCATAAGTACCACAACTTCTTTATCCATTTTTCTCTTTCCGGGGATATTTAAGGTGTACCGAAGTGGAGGTTCTTGGAAACAGAGCAGCACTAAACTTTGGGGTGCCTGTGTCGTGCTGATTTTTAGGTTTCCCGATTTCTACGCCCATGAGTGGAAGTGCCCTATGCTCTCTCAGCTGTGTCTATTCCATGTTTCAGGACGCAGCGTACACTTCTCCAGAGTGGCTGTTGCCAATTTCCATCCCGCCCATCAGCGTAGCAAGGCTCCCGTGTCTCCATGGCCTGTCCTGCATTTCTGGTTTTTACACTTTTTTCAGCATGGCCCTTTTGACCGCTGGCAAGCGAGACTTCTTTGTAGCGCCGATTTGCCTTTCCGGTTTGCTTGGTTGGCCAAAATGGGCGTATGCGTTTTTTCCTGAATATATTCAGGAAAAAACGCATACGCCCTTTCTGGCCAAGGGCATCATTGTCAACGCTTTGCCGCTTTTCATGTGCTTTCAAGGCGAGTCGAATCTACCTCCTGAAATCTGTTTCCTGCAATTCTGCCTTGCTTTCAAATCCTCTTCGTTGCCTTCCCTCAATATATTTGTGGACGAGAGTCATCATTTCGAACTCTGCAGGTTTGTGAATTGCAGTGCCCCTGAGCTCCATTTGTCAACTCGCTTTTTTGGGAACTGGCCGCAAAAGCGCAGGATTGCTTCAGGCCCTATTCTGGTTCCGGGGGGCAGGCTGAGCCTGTGGTTCATTCTTCTTCCTGATGGGGAAATAGAGTGACCTGTGCCTGTCCCAACACCTAGAGCTAGTCTCTCATTGGTTCCCCCTCTTCCCGTTCATCCTCAGGACAAATTGCGACCTGTACGAAACAGGAGGTCAACGGTGCTGATTCTCCAAGTAGGGAGATTGTTAGTGAAGCGGCTGGAATGGCGAACCCGAGCACAAGGCGAGGAGAAATGAGGTGCGTTTTAGAAACCTTTCCCGATCACACGGTGTACCATCTTCTGGGTTTCCCAGGCATGTTTTCGATGTAGGAAGATGCCCTTGAACCTGGAGATTTCGGACCCATGGCATGGGTACCACGCAGTATTACTTTAAAGGGTCTGCGTTTGCTCACCCAACCTCACCAATCCTCTCAGCCCCAAGAGTGTCCAGCCTTATGTCTCATCCAGCTGTGGGTCTAGATATGGTCAATCCAGGTTGCATCAGAGCCCCTGATCGGATTTTGTAAGAATTTCTCTCTCTTTCACTGTCTTTGTTTTATGCGGTATTTTTTTAAGTAATCTATTTTTATAATTGGGTTTAGCTGCTTTTCCCTGCTGTGTTTATGCCGCTTTACACCCTCTTGATTCACTTCCAGAGAGATATCAGTACATATCAATACATATCAATACATCAATACATAGGTTTTAAGACTCTTCCTAGTCAGATATATTCTTGGGCGGTGAATAGGGGGTGTTGAGTCCAGTTCACTGAGCAGGGAGTAGGTCTTGTCTATTACATATTTGGCTTCTGGAACGGTATGTGAGCTAATTTCAAACCCTTGTTTTATGCATCCCCCCGCCTCACCTTTCCCATTAAGCAGCCATAGTGTGTTTTCTAAATGTGTGACTCTGTTCTGTTTTGGAATTCAGTTCAGGTGTATCGATGTTGACATTCCCTCTATAAGTGATATCTTAGGATAAGTGTCCTTTTCTGTGTGACTTACTTCACTTAGAGTCATCGTCCCTAAATCCACTCATCATGCTGCTACTAGCCTTATGACACTGATTTCATGGCTGAGTGGTATTCCATTGTGCATAAGTACCACAACTTCTTTATCCATTTTTCTCTTTCCTGGGATATTTAAGGTGTACCGAAGTGGAGGTTCTTGGAAACAGAGCAGCACTAAACTTTGGGTTGCCTGTGTCGTGTTGATTTTTAGGTTTCCCAATTTCTACGCCCATGAGTGGAAGTGCCCTATGCTCTCTCAGCTGTGTCTATTCCATGTTTCAGGACGCAGCGTACACTTCTCCAGAGTGGCTGTTGCCAATTTCCATCCCACCGATCAGCGTAGCAAGGCTCCCGTGTCTCCATGGCGTGTCCTGCATTTCTGGTTTTTACACTGTTTTCAGCATGGCCCTTTTGACCTCTGGCAAGCGAGACTTCTTTGTAGCGCCGATTTGCCTTTCCGGCTTGCTTGGTTGGCCAAAAAGGGCGTATGCGTTTTTTCCTGAATATATTCAGGAAAAAACGCATACGCCCTTTTTGGCCAAGGGCATCATTGTCAACGCTTTGCCGCTTTTCATGTGCTTTCAAGGCGAGTCGAATCTACCTCCTGAAATCTGTTTCCTGCAATTCTGCCTTGCTTTCAAATCCTCTTCGTTGCCTTCCCTCAATATATTTGTGGACGAGAGTCATCATTTCGAACTCTGCAGGTTTGTGAATTGCAGTGCCCCTGAGCTCCATTTGTCAACTCGCTTTTTTGGGAGCTGGCCGCAAAAGCACAGGATTGCTTCAGGCCCTATTCTGGTTCCGGGGGGAAGGCTGAGCCTGTGGTTCATTCTTCTTCCTGATGGGAAAATAGAGTGACCTGTGCCTGTCCCAACACCTAGAGCTAGTCTCTCATTGGTTCCCCCTCTTCCCGTTCATCCTCAGGACAAATTGCGACCTGTACGAAACAGGAGGTCAACGGTGCTGATTCTCCAAGTAGGGAGATTGTTAGTGAAGCGGCTGGAATGGCGAACCCGAGCACAAGGAGAGGAGAAATGAGGTGCGTTTTAGAAACCTTTCCCGATCACACGGTGTACCATCTTCTGGGTTTCCCAGGCATGTTTTCGATGTAGGAAGATGCCCTTGAACCTGGAGATTTGGGACCCATGGCATGGGTACCACGCAGTATTACTTTAAAGGGTCTGCGTTTGCTCACCCAACCACACCAATCCTCTCAGCCCCAAGAGTGTCCAGCCTTATGTCTCATCCAGCTGTGGGTCTAGATATGGTCAATCCAGGTTGCATCAGAGCCCCTGAACGGATTTTGTAAGAATTTCTCTCTCTTACACTGTCTTTGTTTTATGGGTTTTTTTTTTAAGTAATCTATTTTTATAATGGGGTTTAGCTGCTTTTCCCTGCTGTGTTTATGCCGCTTTACACCCTCTTGATTCACTTCCAGAGAGATATCAGTACATATCAATACATATCAATACATCAATACATAGGTTTTAAGACTCTTCCTAGTCAGATATATTCTTGGGCGGTGAATAGGGGGTGTTGAGTCCAGTTCACTGAGCAGGGAGTAGGTCTTGTCTATTACATATTTGGCTTCTGGAACGGTATGTGAGCTAATTTCAAACCCTTGTTTTATGCATCACCCCGCCTCACCTTTCCCGTTAAGCAGCCATAGTGTGTTTTCTAAATGTGTGACTCTGTTCTGTTTTGGAATTCAGTTCAGGTGTAGCGATGTTGACATTCCCTCTATAAGTGATATCTTGGGATAAGTGTCCTTTTCTGTGTGACTTACTTCACTTAGAGTCATCATCCCTAAATCCACTCATCATGCTGCTACTAGCCTTATGGCACTGATTTCATGGCTGAGTGATATTCCATTGTGCATAAGTACCACAACTTCTTTATCCATTTTTCTCTTTCCTGGGATATTTCAGGTGTACCGAAGTGGAGGTTCTTGGAAACAGAGCAGCCCTAAAGTTTGGCGTGCCTGTGTCTTGTTGATTTTTAGGTTTCCCGATTTCTACGCCCATGAGTGGAAGTGCCCTATGCTCTCTCAGCTGTGTCTATTCCATGTTTCAGGACGCAGCGTACACTTCTCCAGAGTGGCTGTTGGCAATTTCCATCCCGCCGATCAGCGTAGCAAGGCTCCCGTGTCTCCATGGCCTGTCCTGCATTTCTGGTTTTTACACTGTTTTCAGCATGGCCCTTTTGACCTCTGGCAAGCGAGACTTCTTTGTAGCGCCGATTTGCCTTTCCGGCTTGCTTGGTTGTCCAAAAAGGGCGTATGCGTTTTTTCCTGAATATATTCAGGAAAAAACGCATACGCCCTTTTTGGCCAAGGGCATCATTGTCAACGCTTTGCCGCTTTTCATGTGCTTTCAAGGCGAGTCGAATCTACCTCCTGAAATCTGTTTCCTGCAATTATGCCTTGCTTTCAAATCCTCTTCGTTGCCTTCCCTCAATATATTTGTGGACGAGAGTCATCATTTCTAACTCTGTAGGTTTGTGAATTGCAGTGCCCCTGAGCTCCATTTGTCAACTCGCTTTTTTGGGAGCTGGCCGCAAAAGCGCAGGATTGCCTCAGGCCCTATTCTGGTTCCGGGGGGCAGGCTGAGCCTGTGGTTCATTCTTCTTCCTGATGGGAAAATAGAGTGACCTGTGCCTGTCCCAACACCTAGAGCTAGTCTCTCATTGGTTCCCCCTCTTCCCGTTCATCCTCAGGACAAATTGCGACCTGTACGAAACAGGAGGTCAACGGTGCTGATTCTCCAAGTAGGGAGATTGTTAGTGAAGCGGCTGGAATGGCGAACCCGAGCACAAGGAGAGGAGAAATGAGGTGCGTTTTAGAAACCTTTCCCGATCACACGGTGTACCATCTTCTGGGTTTCCCAGGCATGTTTTCGATGTAGGAAGATGCCCTTGAACCTGGAGATTTGGGACCCATGGCATGGGTACCACGCAGTATTACTTTAAAGGGTCTGCGTTTGCTCACCCAACCACACCAATCCTCTCAGCCCCAAGAGTGTCCAGCCTTATGTCTCATCCAGCTGTGGGTCTAGATATGGTCAATCCAGGTTGCATCAGAGCCCCTGAACGGATTTTGTAAGAATTTCTCTCTCTTACACTGTCTTTGTTTTATGGGTTTTTTTTTAAGTAATCTATTTTTATAATGGGGTTTAGCTGCTTTTCCCTGCTGTGTTTATGCCGCTTTACACCCTCTTGATTCACTTCCAGAGAGATATCAGTACATATCAATACATATCAATACATCAATACATAGGTTTTAAGACTCTTCCTAGTCAGATATATTCTTGGGCGGTGAATAGGGGGTGTTGAGTCCAGTTCACTGAGCAGGGAGTAGGTCTTGTCTATTACATATTTGGCTTGTGGAACGGCATCTGAGCTAATTTCAAACCCTTGTTTTATGCATCACCCCGCCTCACCTTTCCCGTTAAGCAGCCATAGTGTGTTTTCTAAATGTGTGACTCTGTTCTGTTTTGGAATTCAGTTCAGGTGTATCGATGTTGACATTCCCTCTATAAGTGATATCTTAAGATAAGTGTCCATTTCTGTGTGACTTACTTCACTTAGAGTCATCGTCCCTAAATCCACTCATCATGCTGCTACTAGCCTTATGACACTGATTTCATGGCTGAGTGATATTCCATTGTGCATAAGTACCACAACTTCTTTATCCATTTTTCTCTTTCCGGGGATATTTAAGGTGTACCGAAGTGGAGGTTCTTGGAAACAGAGCAGCACTAAACTTTGGGGTGCCTGTGTCGTGTTGATTTTTTAGGTTTCCCGATTTCTACGCCCATGAGTGGAAGTGCCCTATGCTCTCTCAGCTGTGTCTATTCCATGTTTCAGGACGCAGCGTACACTTCTCCAGAGTGGCTGTTGGCAATTTCCATCCCCCCCATCAGCGTAGCAAGGCTCCCGTGTCTCCATGGCCTGTCCTGCATTTCTGGTTTTTACACTTTTTTCAGCATGGCCCTTTTGACCGCTGGCAAGCGAGACTTCTTTGTAGCGCCGATTTGCCTTTCCGGTTTGCTTGGTTGGCCAAAATGGGCGTATGCGTTTTTTCCTGAATATATTCAGGAAAAAACGCATACGCCCTTTCTGGCCAAGGGCATCATTGTCAACGCTTTGCCGCTTTTCATGTGCTTTCAACGCGAGTCGAATCTACCTCCTGAAATCTGTTTCCTGCAATTCTGCCTTGCTTTCAAATCCTCTTCGTTGCCTTCCCTCAATATATTTGTGGACGAGAGTCATCATTTCTAACTCTGCAGGTTTGTGAATTGCAGTGCCCCTGAGCTCCATTTGTCAACTCGCTTTTTTGGGAGCTGGCCGCCAAAGCGCAGGATTGCTTTAGGCCCTATTCTGGTTCTGGGGGGCAGGCTGAGCCTGTGGTTCATTCTTCTTCCTAATGGGAAAGTAGAGTGACCTGTGCCTGTCCCAACACCTAGAGCTAGTCTCTCATTGGTTCCCCCTCTTCCCGTTCATCCTCAGGACAAATTGTGACCTGTACGAAACAGGAGGTCAACGGTGCTGATTCTCCAAGTAGGGAGATTGTTAGTGAAGCGGCTGGAATGGCGAACCCGAGCACAAGGAGAGGAGAAATGAGGTGCGTTTTAGAAACCTTTCCCGATCACACGGTGTACCATCTTCTGGGTGTCCCATGCATGTTTTTGATGTAGGAAGATGCCCTTGAACTTGGAGATTTGGGACCCATGGCATGGGTACCACGCAGTACTACGTTAAAGGGTCTGCGTTTGCTCACCCAACCTCACCGATCCTCTCAGCCCCAAGAGTGTCCAGCCTTATGTCTCATCCAGCTGTGGGTGTAGATATGGTCAATCCAGGTTGCATCAGAGCCCCTGAACGGATTTTGTAAGAATTTCTCTCTCTTTCACTGTCTTTTTTTTATGGGATTCTTTTAAAGTAATCTATTTTTATAATGGGGTTTAGCTGCTTTTCCCTGCTGTGTTTATGCCGCTTTACACCCTCTTGATTCACTTCCAGAGAGATATGAATACATAGGTTTAAAGACTCTTACTAGTCAGATATATTCTTGGGCGGTGAATAGGGGGTGTTGAGTCCAGTTCACTGAGCAGGGAGTAGGTCTTGTCTATTACATATTTGGCTTGTGGAACGGTATGTGAGCTAATTTCAAACCCTTGTTTTAGGCATCACCCCGCCTCACCTTTCCCGTTAAGCAGCCATAGTGTGTTTTCTAAATGTGTGACTCTGTTCTGTTTTGGAATTCAGTTCAGGTGTAGCGATGTTGACATTCCCTCTATAAGTGATATCTTAGGATAAGTGTCCTTTTCTGTGTGACTTACTTCACTTAGAGTCATCGTCCCTAAATCCACTCATCATGCTGCTACTAGCCTTATGACACTGATTTCATGGCTGAGTGATATTCCATTGTGCATAAGTACCACAACTTCTTTATACATTTTTCTCTTTCCGGGGATATTTCAGGTGTACCGAAGTGGAGGTTCTTGGAAACAGAGCAGCACTAAACTTTGGGGTGCCTGTGTCGTGTTGATTTTTTAGGTTTCCCGATTTCTACGCCCATGAGTGGAAGTGCCCTATGCTCTCTCAGCTGTGTCTATTCCATGTTTCAGGACGCAGCGTACACTTCTCCAGAGTGGCTGTTGGCAATTTCCATCCCGCCCATCAGCGTAGCAAGGCTCCCGTGTCTCCATGGCCTGTCCTGCATTTCTGGTTTGTACACTTTTTTCAGCATGGCCCTTTTGACCGCTGGCAAGCGAGACTTCTTTGTAGCGCCGATTTGCCTTTCCGGTTTGCTTGGTTGGCCAAAATGGGCGTATGCGTTTTTTCCTGAATATATTCAGGAAAAAACGCATACGCCCTTTCTGGCCAAGGGCATCATTGTCAACGCTTTGCCGCTTTTCATGTGCTTTCAAGGCGAGTCGAATCTACCTCCTGAAATCTGTTTCCTGCAATTCTGCCTTGCTTTCAAATCCTCTTCGTTGCCTTCCCTCAATATATTTGTGGACGAGAGTCATCATTTCGAACTCTGCAGGTTTGTGAATTGCAGTGCCCCTGAGCTCCATTTGTCAACTCGCTTTTTTGGGAGCTGGCCGCAAAAGCGCAGGATTGCTTCAGGCCCTATTCTGGTTCCGGGGGGCAGGCTGAGCCTGTGGATCATTCTTCTTCCTGATGGGAAAATAGAGTGACCTGTGCCTGTCCCAACACCTAGAGCTAGTCTCTCATTGGTTCCCCCTCTTCCCGTTCATCCTCAGGACAAATTGTGACCTGTACGAAACAGGAGGTCAACGGTGCTGATTCTCCAAGTAGGGAGATTGTTAGTGAAGCGGCTGGAATGGCGAACCCGAGCACAAGGAGAGGAGAAATGAGGTGCATTTTAGAAACCTTTCCCGATCACACGGTGTACCATCTTCTGGGTTTCCCAGGCATGTTTTCGATGTAGGAAGATGCCCTTGAACCTGGAGATTTCGGACCCATGGCATGGGTACCACGCAGTATTACTTTAAAGGGTCTGCGTTTGCTCACCCAACCTCACCAATCCTCTCAGCCCCAAGAGTGTCCAGCCTTATGTCTCATCCAGCTGTGGGTCTAGATATGGTCAATCCAGGTTGCATCAGAGCCCCTGAACGGATTTTGTAAGAATTTCTCTCTCTTTCACTGTCTTTGTTTTATGCGGTATTTTTTTAAGTAATCTATTTTTATAATTGGGTTTAGCTGCTTTTCCCTGCTGTGTTTATGCCGCTTTACACCCTCTTGATTCACTTCCAGAGAGATATCAGTACATATCAATACATATCAATACATCAATACATAGGTTTTAAGACTCTTCCTAGTCAGATATATTCTTGGGCGGTGAATAGGTGGTGTTGAGTCCAGTTCACTGAGCAGGGAGTAGGTCTTGTCTATTGCATATTTGGCTTCTGGAACGGTATGTGAGCTAATTTCAAACCCTTGTTTTATGCATCACCCCGCCTCACCTTTCCCGTTAAGCAGCCATAGTGTGTTTTCTAAATGTGTGACTCTGTTCTGTTTTGGAATTCAGTTCAGGTGTAGCGATGTTGACATTCCCTCTATAAGTGATATCTTGGGATAAGTGTCCTTTTCTGTGTGACTTACTTCACTTAGAGTCATCATCCCTAAATCCACTCATCATGCTGCTACTAGCCTTATGGCACTGATTTCATGGCTGAGTGATATTCCATTGTGCATAAGTACCACAACTTCTTTATCCATTTTTCTCTTTCCTGGGATATTTCAGGTGTACCGAAGGGGAGGTTCTTGGAAACAGAGCAGCCCTAAAGTTTGGCGTGCCTGTGTCTTCTTGATTTTTAGGTTTCCCGATTTCTACGCCCATGAGTGGAAGTGCCCTATGCTCTCTCAGCTGTGTCTATTCCATGTTTCAGGACGCAGCGTACACTTCTCCAGAGTGGCTGTTGGCAATTTCCATCCCGCCGATCAGCGTAGCAAGGCTCCCGTGTCTCCATGGCCTGTCCTGCATTTCTGGTTTTTACACTGTTTTCTGCATGGCCCTTTTGACCTCTGGCAAGCGAGACTTCTTTGTAGCGCCGATTTGCCTTTCCGGCTTGCTTGGTTGTCCAAAAAGGGCGTATGCGTTTTTTCCTGAATATATTCAGGAAAAAACGCATACGCCCTTTTTGGCCAAGGGCATCATTGTCAACGCTTTGCCGCTTTTCATGTGCTTTCAAGGCGAGTCGAATCTACCTCCTGAAATCTGTTTCCTGCAATTATGCCTTGCTTTCAAATCCTCTTCGTTGCCTTCCCTCAATATATTTGTGGACGAGAGTCATCATTTCGAACTCTGCAGGTTTGTGAATTGCAGTGCCCCTGAGCTCCATTTGTCAACTCGCTTTTTTGGGAGCTGGCCGCAAAAGCGCAGGATTGCCTCAGGCCCTATTCTGGTTCCGGGGGGCAGGCTGAGCCTGTGGTTCATTCTTCTTCCTGATGGGAAAATAGAGTGACCTGTGCCTGTCCCAACACCTAGAGCTAGTCTCTCATTGGTTCCCCCTCTTCCCGTTCATCCTCAGGACAAATTGCGACCTGTACGAAACAGGAGGACAACGGTGCTGATTCTCCAAGTAGGGAGATTGTTAGTGAAGCGGCTGGAATGGCGAACCCGAGCACAAGGAGAGGAGAAATGAGGTGCGTTTTAGAAACCTTTCCCGATCACACGGTGTACCATCTTCTGGGTTTCCCAGGCATGTTTTCGATGTAGGAAGATGCCCTTGAACCTGGAGATTTGGGACCCATGGCATGGGTACCACGCAGTATTACTTTAAAGGGTCTGCGTTTGCTCACCCAACCACACCAATCCTCTCAGCCCCAAGAGTGTCCAGCCTTATGTCTCATCCAGCTGTGGGTCTAGATATGGTCAATCCAGGTTGCATCAGAGCCCCTGAACGGATTTTGTAAGAATTTCTCTCTCTTACACTGTCTTTGTTTTATGGGTTTTTTTTTTAAGTAATCTATTTTTATAATGGGGTTTAGCTGCTTTTCCCTGCTGTGTTTATGCTGCTTTACACCCTCTTGATTCACTTCCAGAGAGATATCAGTACATATCAATACATATCAATACATCAATACATAGGTTTTAAGACTCTTCCTAGTCAGATATATTCTTGGGCGGTGAATAGGGGGTGTTGAGTCCAGTTCACTGAGCAGGGAGTAGGTCTTGTCTATTACATATTTGGCTTGTGGAACGGTATGTGAGCTAATTTCAAACCCTTGTTTTAGGCATCACCCCGCCTCACCTTTCCCGTTAAGCAGCCATAGTGTGTTTTCTAAATGTGTGACTCTGTTCTGTTTTGGAATTCAGTTCAGGTGTAGCGATGTTGACATTCCCTCTATAAGTGATATCTTAGGATAAGTGTCCTTTTCTGTGTGACTTACTTCACTTAGACTCATCGTCCCTAAATCCATTCATCATGCTGCTACTAGCCTTATGACACTGATTTCATGGCTGAGTGATATTCCATTGTGCATAAGTACCACAACTTCTTTATCCATTTTTCTCTTTCCTGGGATATTTAAGGTGTACCGAAGGGGAGGTTCTTGGAAACAGAGCAGCCCTAAACTTTGGGGTGCCTGTGTCGTGTTGATTTTTTAGGTTTCCCGATTTCTACGCCCATGAGTGGAAGTGCCCTATGCTCTCTCAGCTGTGTCTATTCCATGTTTCAGGACGCAGCGTACACTTCTCCAGAGTGGCTGTTGGCAATTTCCATCCCGCCCATCAGCGTAGCAAGGCTCCCGTGTCTCCATGGCCTGTGCTGCATTTCTGGTTTTTACACTGTTTTCAGCATGGCCCTTTTGACCTCTGGCAAGCGAGACTTCTTTGTAGCGCCGATTTGCCTTTCCGGCTTGCTTGGTTGGCCAAAAAGGGCGTATGCGTTTTTTCCTGAATATATTCAGGAAAAAACGCATACGCCCTTTTTGGCCAAGGGCATCATTGTCAACGCTTTGCCGCTTTTCATGTGCTTTCAAGGCGAGTCGAATCTACCTCCTGAAATCTGTTTCCTGCAATTCTGCCTTGCTTTCAAATCCTCTTCGTTGCCTTCCCTCAATATATTTGTGGACGAGAGTCATCATTTCTAACTCTGCAGGTTTGTGAATTGCAGTGCCCCTGAGCTCCATTTGTCAACTCGCTTTTTTGGGAGCTGGCCGCAAAAGCGCAGGATTGCTTCAGGCCCTATTCTGGTTCCGGGGGGCAGGCTGAGCCTGTGGTTCATTCTTCTTCCTGATGGGAAAATACAGTGACCTGTGCCTGTCCCAACACCTAGAGCTAGTCTCTCATTGGTTCCCCCTCTTCCCGTTCATCCTCAGGACAAATTGCGACCTGTACGAAACAGGAGGTCAACGGTGCTGATTCTCCAAGTAGGGAGATTGTTAGTGAAGCGGCTGGAATGGCGAACCCGAGCACAAGGAGAGGAGAAATGAGGTGCGTTTTAGAAACCTTTCCCGATCACACGGTGTACCATCTTCTGGGTTTCCCAGGCATCTTTTCGATGTAGGAAGATGCCCTTGAACCTGGAGATTTGGGACCCATGGCATGGGTACCACGCAGTATTACTTTAAAGGGTCTGCGTTTGCTCACCCAACCTCACCAATCCTCTCAGCCCCAAGAGTGTCCAGCCTTATGTCTCATCCAGCTGTGGGTCTAGATATGGTCAATCCAGGTTGCATCAGAGCCCCTGAACGGATTTTGTAAGAATTTCTCTCTCTTTCACTGTCTTTGTTTTATGCGGTATTTTTTTAAGTAATGTATTTTTATAATTGGGTTTAGCTGCTTTTCCCTGCTGTGTTTATGCCGCTTTACACCCTCTTGATTCACTTCCAGAGAGATATCAATACATAGGTTTAAAGACTCTTACTAGTCAGATATATTCTTGGGCGGTGAATAGGGGGTGTTGAGTCCAGTTCACTGAGCAGGGAGTAGGTCTTGTCTATTACATATTTGGCTTGTGGAACGGTATGTGAGCTAATTTCAAACCCTTGTTTTAGGCATCACCCCGCCTCACCTTTCCCGTTAAGCAGCCATAGTGTGTTTTCTAAATGTGTGACTCTGTTCTGTTTTGGAATTCAGTTCAGGTGTAGCGATGTTGACATTCCCTCTATAAGTGATATCTTAGGATAAGTGTCCTTTTCTGTGTGACTTACTTCACTTAGACTCATCGTCCCTAAATCCATTCATCATGCTGCTACTAGCCTTATGACACTGATTTCATGGCTGAGTGATATTCCATTGTGCATAAGTACCACAACTTCTTTATCCATTTTTCTCTTTCCTGGGATATTTAAGGTGTACCGAAGGGGAGGTTCTTGGAAACAGAGCAGCCCTAAACTTTGGGGTGCCTGTGTCGTGTTGATTTTTTAGGTTTCCCGATTTCTACGCCCATGAGTGGAAGTGCCCTATGCTCTCTCAGCTGTGTCTATTCCATGTTTCAGGACGCAGCGTACACTTCTCCAGAGTGGCTGTTGGCAATTTCCATCCCGCCCATCAGCGTAGCAAGGCTCCCGTGTCTCCATGGCCTGTGCTGCATTTCTGGTTTTTACACTGTTTTCAGCATGGCCCTTTTGACCTCTGGCAAGCGAGACTTCTTTGTAGCGCCGATTTGCCTTTCCGGCTTGCTTGGTTGGCCAAAAAGGGCGTATGCGTTTTTTCCTGAATGTATTCAGGAAAAAACGCATACGCCCTTTTTGGCCAAGGGCATCATTGTCAACGCTTTGCCGCTTTTCATGTGCTTTCAAGGCGAGTCGAATCTACCTCCTGAAATCTGTTTCCTGCAATTCTGCCTTGCTTTCAAATCCTCTTCGTTGCCTTCCCTCAATATATTTGTGTACGAGAGTCATCATTTCGAACTCTGCAGGTTTGTGAATTGCAGTGCCCCTGAGCTCCATTTGTCAACTCGCTTTTTTGGGAGCTGGCCGCAAAAGCGCAGGATTGCTTCAGGCCCTATTCTGGTTCCGGGGGGCAGGCTGAGCCTGTGGTTCATTCTTCTTCCTGATGGGGAAATAGAGTGACCTGTGCCTGTCCCAACACCTAGAGCTAGTCTCTCATTGGTTCCCCCTCTTCCCGTTCATCCTCAGGACAAATTGCGACCTGTACGAAACAGGAGGTCAACGGTGCTGATTCTCCAAGTAGGGAGATTGTTAGTGAAGCGGCTGGAATGGTGAACCCGAGCACAAGGAGAGGAGAAATGAGGTGCGTTTTAGAAACCTTTCCCGATCACACGGTGTACCATCTTCTGGGTTTCCCAGGCATCTTTTCGATGTAGGAAGATGCCCTTGAACCTGGAGATTTGGGACCCATGGCATGGGTACCACGCAGTATTACTTTAAAGGGTCTGCGTTTGCTCACCCAACCTCACCAATCCTCTCAGCCCCAAGAGTGTCCAGCCTTATGTCTCATCCAGCTGTGGGTCTAGATATGGTCAATCCAGGTTGCATCAGAGCCCCTGAACGGATTTTGTAAGAATTTCTCTCTCTTACACTGTCTTTGTTTTATGGGTTTTTTTTTTAAGTAATCTATTTTTATAATGGGGTTTAGCTGCTTTTCCCTGCTGTGTTTATGCCGCTTTACACCCTCTTGATTCACTTCCAGAGAGATATCAGTACATATCAATACATATCAATACATCAATACATAGGTTTTAAGACTCTTCCTAGTCAGATATATTCTTGGGCGGTGAATAGGGGGTGTTGAGTCCAGTTCACTGAGCAGGGAGTAGGTCTTGTCTATTACATATTTGGCTTGTGGAACGACATCTGAGCTAATTTCAAACCCTTGTTTTATGCATCACCCCGCCTCACCTTTCCCGTTAAGCAGCCATAGTGTGTTTTCTAAATGTGTGACTCTGTTCTGTTTTGGAATTCAGTTCAGGTGTATCGATGTTGACATTCCCTCTATAAGTGATATCTTAAGATAAGTGGCCATTTCTGTGTGACTTACTTCACTTAGAGTCATCGTCCCTAAATCCACTCATCATGCTGCTACTAGCCTTATGACACTGATTTCATGGCTGAGTGATATTCCATTGTGCATAAGTACCACAACTTCTTTATCCATTTTTCTCTTTCCGGGGATATTTAAGGTGTACCGAAGTGGAGGTTCTTGGAAACAGAGCAGCACTAAACTTTGGGGTGCCTGTGTCGTGCTGATTTTTAGGTTTCCCGATTTCTATGCCCATGAGTGGAAGTGCCCTATGCTCTCTCAGCTGTGTCTATTCCATGTTTCAGGACACAGCGTACACTTCTCCAGAGTGGCTGTTTCCAATTTCCATCCCGCCCATCAGCGTAGCAAGGCTCCCGTGTCTCCATGGCCTGTCCTGCATTTCTGGTTTTTACACTTTTTTCAGCATGGCCCTTTTGACCGCTGGCAAGCGAGACTTCTTTGTAGCGCCGATTTGCCTTTCCGGTTTGCTTGGTTGGCCTAAATGGGCGTATGCGTTTTTTCCTGAATATATTCAGGAAAAAACGCATACGCCCTTTCTGGCCAAGGGAATCATTGTCAACGCTTTGCCGCTTTTCATGTGCTTTCAAGGCGAGTCGAATCTACCTCCTGAAATCTGTTTCCTGCAATTCTGCCTTGCTTTCAAATCCTCTTCGTTGCCTTCCCTCAATATATTTGTGGACGAGAGTCATCATTTCTAACTCTGCAGGTTTGTGAATTGCAGTGCCCCTGAGCTCCATTTGTCAACTCGCATTTTGGGAGCTGGCCGCAAAAGCGCAGGATTGCTTCAGGCCCTATTCTGGTTCCGGGGGGCAGGCTGAGCCTGTGGCTCATTCTTCTTCCTGATGGGAAAATAGAGTGACCTGTGCCTGTCCCAACACCTAGAGCTAGTCTCTCATTGGTTCCCCCTCTTCCCGTTCATCCTCAGGACAAATTGCGACCTGTACGAAACAGGAGGTCAACGGTGCTGATTCTCCAAGTAGGGAGATTGTTAGTGAAGCGGCTGGAATGGCGAACCCGAGCACAAGGAGAGGAGAAATGAGGTGCGTTTTAGAAACCTTTCCCGATCACACGGTGTACCATCTTCTGGGTTTCCCAGGCATCTTTTCGATGTAGGAAGATGCCCTTGAACCTGGAGATTTGGGACCCATGGCATGGGTACCACGCAGTATTACTTTAAAGGGTCTGCGTTTGCTCACCCAACCTCACCAATCCTCTCAGCCCCAAGAGTGTCCAGCCTTATGTCTCATCCAGCTGTGGGTCTAGATATGGTCAATCCAGGTTGCATCAGAGCCCCTGAACGGATTTTGTAAGAATTTCTCTCTCTTTCACTGTCTTTGTTTTATGCGGTATTTTTTTAAGTAATGTATTTTTATAATTGGGTTTAGCTGCTTTTCCCTGCTGTGTTTATGCCGCTTTACACCCTCTTGATTCACTTCCAGAGAGATATCAATACATAGGTTTAAAGACTCTTACTAGTCAGATATATTCTTGGGCGGTGAATAGGGGGTGTTGAGTCCAGTTCACTGAGCAGGGAGTAGGTCTTGTCTATTACATATTTGGCTTGTGGAACGGTATGTGAGCTAATTTCAAACCCTTGTTTTAGGCATCACCCCGCCTCACCTTTCCCGTTAAGCAGCCATAGTGTGTTTTCTAAATGTGTGACTCTGTTCTGTTTTGGAATTCAGTTCAGGTGTAGCGATGTTGACATTCCCTCTATAAGTGATATCTTAGGATAAGTGTCCTTTTCTGTGTGACTTACTTCACTTAGACTCATCGTCCCTAAATCCATTCATCATGCTGCTACTAGCCTTATGACACTGATTTCATGGCTGAGTGATATTCCATTGTGCATAAGTACCACAACTTCTTTATCCATTTTTCTCTTTCCTGGGATATTTAAGGTGTACCGAAGGGGAGGTTCTTGGAAACAGAGCAGCCCTAAACTTTGGGGTGCCTGTGTCGTGTTGATTTTTTAGGTTTCCCGATTTCTACGCCCATGAGTGGAAGTGCCCTATGCTCTCTCAGCTGTGTCTATTCCATGTTTCAGGACGCAGCGTACACTTCTCCAGAGTGGCTGTTGGCAATTTCCATCCCGCCCATCAGCGTAGCAAGGCTCCCGTGTCTCCATGGCCTGTGCTGCATTTCTGGTTTTTACACTGTTTTCAGCATGGCCCTTTTGACCTCTGGCAAGCGAGACTTCTTTGTAGCGCCGATTTGCCTTTCCGGCTTGCTTGGTTGGCCAAAAAGGGCGTATGCGTTTTTTCCTGAATGTATTCAGGAAAAAACGCATACGCCCTTTTTGGCCAAGGGCATCATTGTCAACGCTTTGCCGCTTTTCATGTGCTTTCAAGGCGAGTCGAATCTACCTCCTGAAATCTGTTTCCTGCAATTCTGCCTTGCTTTCAAATCCTCTTCGTTGCCTTCCCTCAATATATTTGTGTACGAGAGTCATCATTTCGAACTCTGCAGGTTTGTGAATTGCAGTGCCCCTGAGCTCCATTTGTCAACTCGCTTTTTTGGGAGCTGGCCGCAAAAGCGCAGGATTGCTTCAGGCCCTATTCTGGTTCCGGGGGGCAGGCTGAGCCTGTGGTTCATTCTTCTTCCTGATGGGGAAATAGAGTGACCTGTGCCTGTCCCAACACCTAGAGCTAGTCTCTCATTGGTTCCCCCTCTTCCCGTTCATCCTCAGGACAAATTGCGACCTGTACGAAACAGGAGGTCAACGGTGCTGATTCTCCAAGTAGGGAGATTGTTAGTGAAGCGGCTGGAATGGTGAACCCGAGCACAAGGAGAGGAGAAATGAGGTGCGTTTTAGAAACCTTTCCCGATCACACGGTGTACCATCTTCTGGGTTTCCCAGGCATCTTTTCGATGTAGGAAGATGCCCTTGAACCTGGAGATTTGGGACCCATGGCATGGGTACCACGCAGTATTACTTTAAAGGGTCTGCGTTTGCTCACCCAACCTCACCAATCCTCTCAGCCCCAAGAGTGTCCAGCCTTATGTCTCATCCAGCTGTGGGTCTAGATATGGTCAATCCAGGTTGCATCAGAGCCCCTGAACGGATTTTGTAAGAATTTCTCTCTCTTACACTGTCTTTGTTTTATGGGTTTTTTTTTTAAGTAATCTATTTTTATAATGGGGTTTAGCTGCTTTTCCCTGCTGTGTTTATGCCGCTTTACACCCTCTTGATTCACTTCCAGAGAGATATCAGTACATATCAATACATATCAATACATCAATACATAGGTTTTAAGACTCTTCCTAGTCAGATATATTCTTGGGCGGTGAATAGGGGGTGTTGAGTCCAGTTCACTGAGCAGGGAGTAGGTCTTGTCTATTACATATTTGGCTTGTGGAACGGCATCTGAGCTAATTTCAAACCCTTGTTTTATGCATCACCCCGCCTCACCTTTCCCGTTAAGCAGCCATAGTGTGTTTTCTAAATGTGTGACTCTGTTCTGTTTTGGAATTCAGTTCAGGTGTATCGATGTTGACATTCCCTCTATAAGTGATATCTTAAGATAAGTGGCCATTTCTGTGTGACTTACTTCACTTAGAGTCATCGTCCCTAAATCCACTCATCATGCTGCTACTAGCCTTATGACACTGATTTCATGGCTGAGTGATATTCCATTGTGCATAAGTACCACAACTTCTTTATCCATTTTTCTCTTTCCGGGGATATTTAAGGTGTACCGAAGTGGAGGTTCTTGGAAACAGAGCAGCACTAAACTTTGGGGTGCCTGTGTCGTGCTGATTTTTAGGTTTCCCGATTTCTATGCCCATGAGTGGAAGTGCCCTATGCTCTCTCAGCTGTGTCTATTCCATGTTTCAGGACACAGCGTACACTTCTCCAGAGTGGCTGTTTCCAATTTCCATCCCGCCCATCAGCGTAGCAAGGCTCCCGTGTCTCCATGGCCTGTCCTGCATTTCTGGTTTTTACACTTTTTTCAGCATGGCCCTTTTGACCGCTGGCAAGCGAGACTTCTTTGTAGCGCCGATTTGCCTTTCCGGTTTGCTTGGTTGGCCTAAATGGGCGTATGCGTTTTTTCCTGAATATATTCAGGAAAAAACGCATACGCCCTTTCTGGCCAAGGGCATCATTGTCAACGCTTTGCCGCTTTTCATGTGCTTTCAAGGCGAGTCGAATCTACCTCCTGAAATCTGTTTCCTGCAATTCTGCCTTGCTTTCAAATCCTCTTCGTTGCCTTCCCTCAATATATTTGTGGACGAGAGTCATCATTTCTAACTCTGCAGGTTTGTGAATTGCAGTGCCCCTGAGCTCCATTTGTCAACTCGCATTTTGGGAGCTGGCCGCAAAAGCGCAGGATTGCTTCAGGCCCTATTCTGGTTCCGGGGGGCAGGCTGAGCCTGTGGCTCATTCTTCTTCCTGATGGGAAAATAGAGTGACCTGTGCCTGTCCCAACACCTAGAGCTAGTCTCTCATTGGTTCCCCCTCTTCCCGTTCATCCTCAGGACAAATTGCGACCTGTACGAAACAGGAGGTCAACGGTGCTGATTCTCCAAGTAGGGAGATTGTTAGTGAAGCGGCTGGAATGGCGAACCCGAGCACAAGGAGAGGAGAAATGAGGTGCGTTTTAGAAACCTTTCCCGATCACACGGTGTACCATCTTCTGGGTTTCCCAGGCATCTTTTCGATGTAGGAAGATGCCCTTGAACCTGGAGATTTGGGACCCATGGCATGGGTACCACGCAGTATTACTTTAAAGGGTCTGCGTTTGCTCACCCAACCTCACCAATCCTCTCAGCCCCAAGAGTGTCCAGCCTTATGTCTCATCCAGCTGTGGGTCTAGATATGGTCAATCCAGGTTGCATCAGAGCCCCTGAACGGATTTTGTAAGAATTTCTCTCTCTTTCACTGTCTTTGTTTTATGCGGTATTTTTTTAAGTAATGTATTTTTATAATTGGGTTTAGCTGCTTTTCCCTGCTGTGTTTATGCCGCTTTACACCCTCTTGATTCACTTCCAGAGAGATATCAATACATAGGTTTAAAGACTCTTACTAGTCAGATATATTCTTGGGCGGTGAATAGGGGGTGTTGAGTCCAGTTCACTGAGCAGGGAGTAGGTCTTGTCTATTACATATTTGGCTTGTGGAACGGTATGTGAGCTAATTTCAAACCCTTGTTTTAGGCATCACCCCGCCTCACCTTTCCCGTTAAGCAGCCATAGTGTGTTTTCTAAATGTGTGACTCTGTTCTGTTTTGGAATTCAGTTCAGGTGTAGCGATGTTGACATTCCCTCTATAAGTGATATCTTAGGATAAGTGTCCTTTTCTGTGTGACTTACTTCACTTAGACTCATCGTCCCTAAATCCATTCATCATGCTGCTACTAGCCTTATGACACTGATTTCATGGCTGAGTGATATTCCATTGTGCATAAGTACCACAACTTCTTTATCCATTTTTCTCTTTCCTGGGATATTTAAGGTGTACCGAAGGGGAGGTTCTTGGAAACAGAGCAGCCCTAAACTTTGGGGTGCCTGTGTCGTGTTGATTTTTTAGGTTTCCCGATTTCTACGCCCATGAGTGGAAGTGCCCTATGCTCTCTCAGCTGTGTCTATTCCATGTTTCAGGACGCAGCGTACACTTCTCCAGAGTGGCTGTTGGCAATTTCCATCCCGCCCATCAGCGTAGCAAGGCTCCCGTGTCTCCATGGCCTGTGCTGCATTTCTGGTTTTTACACTGTTTTCAGCATGGCCCTTTTGACCTCTGGCAAGCGAGACTTCTTTGTAGCGCCGATTTGCCTTTCCGGCTTGCTTGGTTGGCCAAAAAGGGCGTATGCGTTTTTTCCTGAATGTATTCAGGAAAAAACGCATACGCCCTTTTTGGCCAAGGGCATCATTGTCAACGCTTTGCCGCTTTTCATGTGCTTTCAAGGCGAGTCGAATCTACCTCCTGAAATCTGTTTCCTGCAATTCTGCCTTGCTTTCAAATCCTCTTCGTTGCCTTCCCTCAATATATTTGTGTACGAGAGTCATCATTTCGAACTCTGCAGGTTTGTGAATTGCAGTGCCCCTGAGCTCCATTTGTCAACTCGCTTTTTTGGGAGCTGGCCGCAAAAGCGCAGGATTGCTTCAGGCCCTATTCTGGTTCCGGGGGGCAGGCTGAGCCTGTGGTTCATTCTTCTTCCTGATGGGGAAATAGAGTGACCTGTGCCTGTCCCAACACCTAGAGCTAGTCTCTCATTGGTTCCCCCTCTTCCCGTTCATCCTCAGGACAAATTGCGACCTGTACGAAACAGGAGGTCAACGGTGCTGATTCTCCAAGTAGGGAGATTGTTAGTGAAGCGACTGGAATGGTGAACCCGAGCACAAGGAGAGGAGAAATGAGGTGCGTTTTAGAAACCTTTCCCGATCACACGGTGTACCATCTTCTGGGTTTCCCAGGCATCTTTTCGATGTAGGAAGATGCCCTTGAACCTGGAGATTTGGGACCCATGGCATGGGTACCACGCAGTATTACTTTAAAGGGTCTGCGTTTGCTCACCCAACCTCACCAATCCTCTCAGCCCCAAGAGTGTCCAGCCTTATGTCTCATCCAGCTGTGGGTCTAGATATGGTCAATCCAGGTTGCATCAGAGCCCCTGAACGGATTTTGTAAGAATTTCTCTCTCTTACACTGTCTTTGTTTTATGGGTTTTTGTTTTTAAGTAATCTATTTTTATAATGGGGTTTAGCTGCTTTTCCCTGCTGTGTTTATGCCGCTTTACACCCTCTTGATTCACTTCCAGAGAGATATCAGTACATATCAATACATATCAATACATCAATACATAGGTTTTAAGACTCTTCCTAGTCAGATATATTCTTGGGCGGTGAATAGGGGGTGTTGAGTCCAGTTCACTGAGCAGGGAGTAGGTCTTGTCTATTACATATTTGGCTTGTGGAACGGCATCTGAGCTAATTTCACACCCTTGTTTTATGCATCACCCCGCCTCACCTTTCCCGTTAAGCAGCCATAGTGTGTTTTCTAAATGTGTGACTCTGTTCTGTTTTGGAATTCAGTTCAGGTGTAGCGATGTTGACATTCCCTCTATAAGTGATATCTTAGGATAAGTGTCCTTTTCTGTGTGACTTACTTCACTTAGAGTCATCGTCCCTAAATCCACTCATCATGCTGCTACTAGCCTTATGACACTGATTTCATGGCTGAGTGATATTCCATTGTGCATAAGTACCACAACTTCTTTATCCATTTTTCTCTTTCCGGGGATATTTAAGGTGTACCGAAGTGGAGGTTCTTGGAAACAGAGCAGCCCTAAACTTTGGGGTGCCTGTGTCGTGCTGATTTTTAGGTTTCCCGATTTCTATGCCCATGAGTGGAAGTGCCCTATGCTCTCTCAGCTGTGTCTATTCCATGTTTCAGGACGCAGCGTACACTTCTCCAGAGTGGCTGTTGCCAATTTCCATCCCGCCCATCAGCGTAGCAAGGCTCCCGTGTCTCCATGGCCTGTCCTGCATTTCTGGTTTTTACACTTTTTTCAGCATGGCCCTTTTGACCGCTGGCAAGCGAGACTTCTTTGTAGCGCCGATTTGCCTTTCCGGTTTGCTTGGTTGGCCAAAATGGGCGTATGCGTTTTTTCCTGAATATATTCAGGAAAAAACGCATACGCCCTTTCTGGCCAAGGGCATCATTGTCAACGCTTTGCCGCTTTTCATGTGCTTTCAAGGCGAGTCGAATCTACCTCCTGAAATCTGTTTCCTGCAATTCTGCCTTGCTTTCAAATCCTCTTCGTTGCCTTCCCTCAATATATTTGTGGACGAGAGTCATCATTTCGAACTCTGCAGGTTTGTGAATTGCAGTGCCCCTGAGCTCCATTTGTCAACTCGCTTTTTTGGGAGCTGGCCGCAAAAGCGCAGGATTGCTTCAGGCCCTATTCTGGTTCCGGGGGGCAGGCTGAGCCTGTGGTTCATTCTTCTTCCTGATGGGAAAATAGAGTGACCTGTGCCTGTCCCAACACCTAGAGCTAGTCTCTCATTGGTTCCCCCTCTTCCCGTTCATCCTCAGGACAAATTGCGACCTGTACGAAACAGGAGGTCAACGGTGCTGATTCTCCAAGTAGGGAGATTGTTAGTGAAGCGGCTGGAATGGCGAACCCGAGCACAAGGAGAGGAGAAATGAGGTGCGTTTTAGAAACCTTTCCCGATCACACGGTGTACCATCTTCTGGGTTTCCCAGGCATGTTTTCGATGTAGGAAGATGCCCTTGAACCTGGAGATTTGGGACCCATGGCATGGGTACCACGCAGTATTACTTTAAAGGGTCTGCGTTTGCTCACCCAACCTCACCAATCCTCTCAGCCCCAAGAGTGTCCAGCCTTATGTCTCATCCAGCTGTGGGTCTAGATATGGTCAATCCAGGTTGCATCAGAGCCCCTGAACGGATTTTGTAAGAATTTCTCTCTCTTTCACTGTCTTTGTTTTATGCGGTATTTTTTTAAGTAATCTATTTTTATAATTGGGTTTAGCTGCTTTTCCCTGCTGTGTTTATGCCGCTTTACACCCTCTTGATTCACTTCCAGAGAGATATCAATACATAGGTTTAAACACTCTTACTAGTCAGATATATTCTTGGGCGGTGAATAGGGGGTGTTGAGTCCAGTTCACTGAGCAGGGAGTAGGTCTTGTCTATTACATATTTGGCTTGTGGAACGGTATGTGAGCTAATTTCAAACCCTTGTTTTAGGCATCACCCCGCCTCACCTTTCCCGTTAAGCAGCCATAGTGTGTTTTCTAAATGTGTGACTCTGTTCTGTTTTGGAATTCAGTTCAGGTGTAGCGATGTTGACATTCCCTCTATAAGTGATATCTTAGGATAAGTGTCCTTTTCTGTGTGACTTACTTCACTTAGACTCATCGTCCCTAAATCCACTCATCATGCTGCTACTAGCCTTATGACACTGATTTCATGGCTGAGTGATATTCCATTGTGCATAAGTACCACAACTTCTTTATCCATTTTTCTCTTTCCTGGGATATTTAAGGTGTACCGAAGGGGAGGTTCTTGGAAACAGAGCAGCCCTAAACTTTGGGGTGCCTGTGTCGTGTTGATTTTTAGGTTTCCCGATTTCTACGCCCATGAGTGGAAGTGCCCTATGCTCTCTCAGCTGTGTCTATTCCATGTTTCAGGACGCAGCGTACACTTCTCCAGAGTGGCTGTTGGCAATTTCCATCCCGCCCATCAGCGTAGCAAGGCTCCCGTGTCTCCATGGCCTGTGCTGCATTTCTGGTTTTTACACTGTTTTCAGCATGGCCCTTTTAACCTCTGGCAAGCGAGACTTCTTTGTAGCGCCGATTTGCCTTTCCGGCTTGCTTGGTTGGCCAAAAAGGGCGTATGCGTTTTTTCCTGAATATATTCAGGAAAAAACGCATACGCCCTTTTTGGCCAAGGGCATCATTGTCAACGCTTTGCCGCTTTTCATGTGCTTTCAAGGCGAGTCGAATTTACCTCCTGAAATCTGTTTCCTGCAATTCTGCCTTGCTTTCAAATCCTCTTCGTTGCCTTCCCTCAATATATTTGTGGACGAGAGTCATCATTTCGAACTCTGCAGGTTTGTGAATTGCAGTGCCCCTGAGCTCCATTTGTCAACTCGCTTTTTTGGGAGCTGGCCGCAAAAGCGCAGGATTGCTTCAGGCCCTATTCTGGTTACGGGGGGCAGGCTGAGCCTGTGGTTCATTCTTCTTCCTGATGGGGAAATAGAGTGACCTGTGCCTGTCCCAACACCTAGAGCTAGTCTCTCATTGGTTCCCCCTCTTCCCGTTCATCCTCAGGACAAATTGCGACCTGTACGAAACAGGAGGTCAACGGTGCTGATTCTCCAAGTAGGGAGATTGTTAGTGAAGCGGCTGGAATGGTGAACCCGAGCACAAGGAGAGGAGAAATGAGGTGCGTTTTAGAAACCTTTCCCGATCACACGGTGTACCATCTTCTGGGTTTCCCAGGCATCTTTTCGATGTAGGAAGATGCCCTTGAACCTGGAGATTTGGGACCCATGGCATGGGTACCACGCAGTATTACTTTAAAGGGTCTGCGTTTGCTCACCCAACCTCACCAATCCTCTCAGCCCCAAGAGTGTCCAGCCTTATGTCTCATCCAGCTGTGGGTCTAGATATGGTCAATCCAGGTTGCATCAGAGCCCCTGAACGGATTTTGTAAGAATTTCTCTCTCTTACACTGTCTTTGTTTTATGGGTTTTTGTTTTTAAGTAATCTATTTTTATAATTGGGTTTAGCTGCTTTTCCCTGCTGTGTTTATGCCGCTTTACACCCTCTTGATTCACTTCCAGAGAGATATCAGTACATATCAATACATATCAATACATCAATACATAGGTTTTAAGACTCTTCCTAGTCAGATATATTCTTGGGCGGTGAATAGGGGGTGTTGAGTCCAGTTCACTGAGCAGGGAGTAGGTCTTGTCTATTACATATTTGGCTTGTGGAACGGCATCTGAGCTAATTTCACACCCTTGTTTTATGCATCACCCCGCCTCACCTTTCCCGTTAAGCAGCCATAGTGTGTTTTCTAAATGTGTGACTCTGTTCTGTTTTGGAATTCAGTTCAGGTGTATCGATGTTGACATTCCCTCTATAAGTGATATCTTAGGATAAGTGTCCTTTTCTGTGTGACTTACTTCACTTAGAGTCATCGTCCCTAAATCCACTCATCATGCTGCTACTAGCCTTATGACACTGATTTCATGGCTGAGTGATATTCCATTGTGCATAAGTACTACAACTTCTTTATCCATTTTTCTCTTTCCGGGGATACTTAAGGTGTACCGAAGTGGAGGTTCTTGGAAACAGAGCAGCACTAAACTTTGGGGTGCCTGTGTCGTGTTGATTTTTTAGTTTTCCCGATTTCTACGCCCATGAGTGGAAGTGCCCTATGCTCTCTCAGCTGTGTCTATTCCATGTTTCAGGACGCAGCGTACACTTCTCCAGAGTGGCTGTTGGCAATTTCCATCCCGCCCATCAGCGTAGCAAGGCTCCCGTGTCTCCATGGCCTGTCCTGCATTTCTGGTTTTTACACTTTTTTCAGCATGGCCCTTTTGACCGCTGGCAAGCGAGACTTCTTTGTAGCGCCGATTTGCCTTTCCGGTTTGCTTGGTTGGCCAAAATGGACGTATGCGTTTTTTCCTGAATATATTCAGGAAAAAACGCATACGCCCTTTCTGGCCAAGGGCATCATTGTCAACGCTTTGCCGCTTTTCATGTGCTTTCAAGGCGAGACGAATCTACCTCCTGAAATCTGTTTCCTGCAATTCTGCCTTGCTTTCAAATCCTCTTCGTTGCCTTCCCTCAATATATTTGTGGACGAGAGTCATCATTTCTAACTCTGCAGGTTTGTGAATTGCAGTGCCCCTGAGCTCCATTTGTCAACTCGCTTTTTTGGGAGCTGGCCGCAAAAGCGCAGGATTGCTTCAGGCCCTATTCTGGTTCCGGGGGGCAGGCTGAGCCTGTGGTTCATTCTTCTTCCTAATGGGAAAATAGAGTGACCTGTGCCTGTCCCAACACCTAGAGCTAGTCTCTCATTGGTTCCCCCTCTTCCCGTTCATCCTCAGGACAAATTGTGACCTGTACGAAACAGGAGGTCAACGGTGCTGATTCTCCAAGTAGGGAGATTGTTAGTGAAGCGGCTGGAATGGCGAACCCGAGCACAAGGAGAGGAGAAATGAGGTGCGTTTTAGAAACCTTTCCCGATCACACGGTGTACCATCTTATGGGTTTCCCAGGCATGTTTTCGATGTAGGAAGATGCCCTTGAACCTGGAGATTTCGGACCCATGGCATGGGTACCACGCAGTATTACTTTAAAGGGTCTGCGTTTGCTCACCCAACCTCACCAATCCTCTCAGCCCCAAGAGTGTCCAGCCTTATGTCTCATCCAGCTGTGGGTCTAGATATGGTCAATCCAGGTTGCATCAGAGCCCCTGAACGGATTTTGTAAGAATTTCTCTCTCTTACACTGTCTTTGTTTTATGGGTTTTTGTTTTTAAGTAATCTATTTTTATAATGGGGTTTAGCTGCTTTTCCCTGCTGTGTTTATGCCGCTTTACACCCTCTTGATTCACTTCCAGAGAGATATCAGTACATATCAATACATATCAATACATCAATACATAGGTTTTAAGACTCTTCCTAGTCAGATATATTCTTGGGCGGTGAATAGGGGGTGTTGAGTCCAGTTCACTGAGCAGGGAGTAGGTCTTGTCTATTACATATTTGGCTTGTGGAACGGCATCTGAGCTAATTTCACACCCTTGTTTTATGCATCACCCCGCCTCACCTTTCCCGTTAAGCAGCCATAGTGTGTTTTCTAAATGTGTGACTCTGTTCTGTTTTGGAATTCAGTTCAGGTGTATCGATGTTGACATTCCCTCTATAAGTGATATCTTAGGATAAGTGTCCTTTTCTGTGTGACTTACTTCACTTAGAGTCATCGTCCCTAAATCCACTCATCATGCTGCTACTAGCCTTATGACACTGATTTCATGGCTGAGTGATATTCCATTGTGCATAAGTACCACAACTTCTTTATCCGTTTTTCTCTTTCCGGGGATACTTAAGGTGTACCGAAGTGGAGGTTCTTGAAAACAGAGCAGCACTAAACTTTGGGGTGCCTGTGTCGTGCTGATTTTTAGGTTTCCCGATTTCTACGCCCATGAGTGGAAGTGCCCTATGCTCTCTCAGCTGTGTCTATTCCATGTTTCAGGACGCAGCGTACACTTCTCCAGAGTGGCTGTTGCCAATTTCCATCCCGCCCATCAGCGTAGCAAGGCTCCCGTGTCTTCATGGCCTGTCCTGCATTTCTGGTTTTTACACTTTTTTCAGCATGGCCCTTTTGACCGCTGGCAAGCGAGACTTCTTTGTAGCGCCGATTTGCCTTTCCGGTTTGCTTGGTTGGCCAAAATGGGCGTATGCGTTTTTTCCTGAATATATTCAGGAAAAAACGCATACGCCCTTTCTGGCCAAGGGCATCATTGTCAACGCTTTGCCGCTTTTCATGTGCTTTCAAGGCGAGTCGAATCTACCTCCTGAAATCTGTTTCCTGTAATTCTGCCTTGCTTTCAAATCCTCTTCGTTGCCTTCCCTCAATATATTTGTGGACGAGAGTCATCATTTCGAACTCTGCAGGTTTGTGAATTGCAGTGCCCCTGAGCTCCATTTGTCAACTCGCTTTTTTGGGAGCTGGCCGCAAAAGCGCAGGATTGCTTCAGGCCCTATTCTGGTTCCGGGGGGCAGGCTGAGCCTGTGGTTCATTCTTCTTCCTGATGGGAAAATAGAGTGACCTGTGCCTGTCCCAACACCTAGAGCTAGTCTCTCATTGGTTCCCCCTCTTCCCGTTCATCCTCAGGACAAATTGCGACCTGTACGAAACAGGAGGTCAACGGTGCTGATTCTCCAAGTAGGGAGATTGTTAGTGAAGCGGCTGGAATGGCGAACCCGAGCACAAGGAGAGGAGAAATGAGGTGCGTTTTAGAAACCTTTCCCGATCACACGGTGTACCATCTTCTGGGTTTCCCAGGCATGTTTTCGATGTAGGAAGATGCCCTTGAACCTGGAGATTTCGGACCCATGGCATGGGTACCACGCAGTATTACTTTAAAGGGTCTGCGTTTGCTCACCCAACCTCACCAATCCTCTCAGCCCCAAGAGTGTCCAGCCTTATGTCTCATCCAGCTGTGGGTCTAGATATGGTCAATCCAGGTTGCATCAGAGCCCCTGAACGGATTTTGTAAGAATTTCTCTCTCTTTCACTGTCTTTGTTTTATGCGGTATTTTTTTAAGTAATCTATTTTTATAATTGGGTTTAGCTGCTTTTCCCTGCTGTGTTTATGCCGCTTTACACCCTCTTGATTCACTTCCAGAGAGATATCAATACATAGGTTTAAAGACTCTTACTAGTCAGATATATTCTTGGGCGGTGAATAGGGGGTGTTGAGTCCAGTTCACTGAGCAGGGAGTAGGTCTTGTCTATTACATATTTGGCTTGTGGAACGGTATGTGAGCTAATTTCAAACCCTTGTTTTATGCATCACCCCGCCTCACCTTTCCCGTTAAGCAGCCATAGTGTGTTTTCTAAATGTGTGACTCTGTTCTGTTTTGGAATTCAGTTCAGGTGTAGCGATGTTGACATTCACTCTATAAGTGATATCTTAGGATAAGTGTCCTTTTCTGTGTGACTTACTTCACTTAGACTCATCGTCCCTAAATCCACTCATCATGCTGCTACTAGCCTTATGACACTGATTTCATGGCTGAGTGATATTCCATTGTGCATAAGTACCACAACTTCTTTATCCATTTTTCTCTTTCCTGGGATATTTAAGGTGTACCGAAGGGGAGGTTCTTGGAAACAGAGCAGCCCTAAACTTTGGGGTGCCTGTGTCGTGTTGATTTTTAGGTTTCCCGATTTCTACGCCCATGAGTGGAAGTGCCCTATGCTCTCTCAGCTGTGTCTATTCCATGTTTCAGGACGCAGCGTACACTTCTCCAGAGTGGCTGTTGCCAATTTCCATCCCGCCCATCAGCGTAGCAAGGCTCCCGTGTCTCCATGGCCTGTGCTGCATTTCTGGTTTTTACACTGTTTTCAGCATGGCCCTTTTGACCTCTGGCAAGCGAGACTTCTTTGTAGCGCCGATTTGCCTTTCCGGCTTGCTTGGTTGGCCAAAAAGGGCGTATGCGTTTTTTCCTGAATGTATTCAGGAAAAAACGCATACGCCCTTTTTGGCCAAGGGCATCATTGTCAACGCTTTGCCGCTTTTCATGTGCTTTCAAGGCGAGTCGAATCTACCTCCTGAAATCTGTTTCCTGCAATTCTGCCTTGCTTTCAAATCCTCTTCGTTGCCTTCCCTCAATATATTTGTGGACGAGAGTCATCATTTCGAACTCTGCAGGTTTGTGAATTGCAGTGCCCCTGAGCTCCATTTGTCAACTCGCTTTTTTGGGAGCTGGCCGCAAAAGCGCAGGATTGCTTCAGGCCCTATTCTGGTTCCGGGGGGCAGGCTGAGCCTGTGGTTCATTCTTCTTCCTGATGGGAAAATAGAGTGACCTGTGCCTGTCCCAACACCTAGAGCTAGTCTCTCATTGGTTCCCCCTCTTCCCGTTCATCCTCAGGACAAATTGCGACCTGTACGAAACAGGAGGTCAACGGTGCTGATTCTCCAAGTAGGGAGATTGTTAGTGAAGCGGCTGGAATGGCGAACCCGAGCACAAGGAGAGGAGAAATGAGGTGCGTTTTAGAAACCTTTCCCGATCACACGGTGTACCATCTTCTGGGTTTCCCAGGCATCTTTTCGATGTAGGAAGATGCCCTTGAACCTGGAGATTTGGGACCCATGGCATGGGTACCACGCAGTATTACTTTAAAGGGTCTGCGTTTGCTCACCCAACCTCACCAATCCTCTCAGCCCCAAGAGTGTCCAGCCTTATGTCTCATCCAGCTGTGGGTCTAGATATGGTCAATCCAGGTTGCATCAGAGCCCCTGAACGGATTTTGTAAGAATTTCTCTCTCTTACACTGTCTTTGTTTTATGGGTTTTTGTTTTTAAGTAATGTATTTTTATAATGGGGTTTAGCTGCTTTTCCCTGCTGTGTTTATGCCGCTTTACACCCTCTTGATTCACTTCCAGAGAGATATCAGTACATATCAATACATATCAATACATCAATACATAGGTTTTAAGACTCTTCCTAGTCAGATATATTCTTGGGCGGTGAATAGGGGGTGTTGAGTCCAGTTCACTGAGCAGGGAGTAGGTCTTGTCTATTACATATTTGGCTTGTGGAACGGCATCTGAGCTAATTTCAAACCCTTGTTTTAAGCATCACCCCGTCTCACCTTTCCCGTTAAGCAGCCATAGTGTGTTTTCTAAATGTGTGACTCTGTTCTGTTTTGGAATTCAGTTCAGGTGTATCGATGTTGACATTCCCTCTATAAGTGATATCTTAAGATAAGTGTCCATTTCTGTGTGACTTACTTCACTTAGAGTCATCGTCCCTAAATCCACTCATCATGCTGCTACTAGCCTTATGACACTGATTTCATGGCTGAGTGATATTCCATTGTGCATAAGTACCACAACTTCTTTATCCATTTTTCTCTTTCCGGGGATACTTAAGGTGTACCGAAGTGGAGGTTCTTGGAAACAGAGCAGCACTAAACTTTGGGGTGCCTGTGTCGTGTTGATTTTTTAGGTTTCCCGATTTCTACGCCCATGAGTGGAAGTGCCCTATGCTCTCTCAGCTGTGTCTATTCCATGTTTCAGGACGCAGCGTACACTTCTCCAGAGTGGCTGTTGCCAATTTCCATCCCGCCCATCAGCGTAGCAAGGCTCCCGTGTCTCCATGGCCTGTCCTGCATTTCTGGTTTTTACACTTTTTTCAGCATGGCCCTTTTGACCGCTGGCAAGCGAGACTTCTTTGTAGCGCCGATTTGCCTTTCCGGTTTGCTTGGTTGGCCAAAATGGACGTATGCGTTTTTTCCTGAATATATTCAGGAAAAAACGCATACGCCCTTTCTGGCCAAGGGCATCATTGTCAACGCTTTGCCGCTTTTCATGTGCTTTCAAGGCGAGACGAATCTACCTCCTGAAATCTGTTTCCTGCAATTCTGCCTTGCTTTCAAATCCTCTTCGTTGCCTTCCCTCAATATATTTGTGGACGAGAGTCATCATTTCTAACTCTGCAGGTTTGTGAATTGCAGTGCCCCTGAGCTCCATTTGTCAACTCGCTTTTTTGGGAGCTGGCCGCAAAAGCGCAGGATTGCTTCAGGCCCTATTCTGGTTCCGGGGGGCAGGCTGAGCCTGTGGTTCATTCTTCTTCCTAATGGGAAAATAGAGTGACCTGTGCCTGTCCCAACACCTAGAGCTAGTCTCTCATTGGTTCCTCCTCTTCCCGTTCATCCTCAGAACAAATTGTGACCTGTACGAAACAGGAGGTCAACGGTGCTGATTCTCCAAGTAGGGAGATTGTTAGTGAAGCGGCTGGAATGGCGAACCCGAGCACAAGGAGAGGAGAAATGAGGTGCGTTTTAGAAACCTTTCCCGATCACACGGTGTACCATCTTATGGGTTTCCCAGGCATGTTTTCGATGTAGGAAGATGCCCTTGAACCTGGAGATTTCGGACCCATGGCATGGGTACCACGCAGTATTACTTTAAAGGGTCTGCGTTTGCTCACCCAACCTCACCAATCCTCTCAGCCCCAAGAGTGTCCAGCCTTATGTCTCATCCAGCTGTGGGTCTAGATATGGTCAATCCAGGTTGCATCAGAGCCCCTGAACGGATTTTGTAAGAATTTCTCTCTGTTACACTGTCTTTGTTTTATGGGTTTTTGTTTTTAAGTAATCTATTTTTATAATGGGGTTTAGCTGCTTTTCCCTGCTGTGTTTATGCCGCTTTACACCCTCTTGATTCACTTCCAGAGAGATATCAATACGTAGGTTTAAAGACTCTTACTAGTCAGATATATTCTTGGGCGGTGAATAGGGGGTGTTGAGTCCAGTTCACTGAGCAGGGAGTAGGTCTTGTCTATTACATATTTGGCTTGTGGAACGGTATGTGAGCTAATTTCAAACCCTTGTTTTATGCATCACCCCGCCTTACCTTTCCCGTTAAGCAGCCATAGGGTGTTTTCTAAATGTGTGACTCTGTTCTGTTTTGGAATTCAGTTCAGGTGTAGCGATGTTGACATTCCCTCTATAAGTGATATCTTAGGATAAGTGTCCTTTTCTGTGTGACTTACTTCACTTAGACTCATCGTCCCTAAATCCACTCATCATGCTGCTACTAGCCTTATGACATTGATTTCATGGCTGAGTGATATTCCATTGTTCATAAGTACCACAACTTCTTTATCCATTTTTCTCTTTCCCGGGATATTTCAGGTGTACCGAAGTGGAGGTTCTTGGAAACAGAGCAGCCCTAAACTTTGGGGTGCCTGTGTCGTGTTGATTTTTAGGTTTCCCGATTTCTACGCCCATGAGTGGAAGTGCCCTATGCTCTCTCAGCTGTGTCTATTCCATGTTTCAGGACGCAGCGTACACTTCTCCAGAGTGGCTGTTGGCAATTTCCATCCCGCCGATCAGCATAGCAAGGCTCCCGTGTCTCCATGGCCTGTCCTGCATTTCTGGTTTTTACACTGTTTTCAGCATGGCCCTTTTGACCTCTGGCAAGCGAGACTTCTTTGTAGCGCCGATTTGCCTTTCCGGCTTGCTTGGTTGGCCAAAAAGGGCGTATGCGTTTTTTCCTGAATGTATTCAGGAAAAAACGCATACGCCCTTTTTGGCCAAGGGCATCATTGTCAACGCTTTGCCGCTTTTCATGTGCTTTCAAGGCGAGTCGAATCTACCTCCTGAAATCTGTTTCCTGCAATTCTGCCTTGCTTTCAAATCCTCTTCGTTGCCTTCCTCAATATATTTGTGGACGAGAGTCATCATTTAGAACTCTGCAGGTTTGTGAATTGCAGTGCCCCTGAGCTCCATTTGTCAACTCGCTTTTTTGGGAGCTGGCCGCAAAAGCGCAGGATTGCTTCAGGCCCTATTCTGGTTCCGGGGGGCAGGCTGAGCCTGTGGTTCATTCTTCTTCCTGATGGGAAAATAGAGTGATCTGTGCTTGTCCCAACACCTAGAGCTAGTCTCTCATTGGTTCCCCCTCTTCCCGTTCATCCTCAGGACAAATTGTGACCTGTACGAAACAGGAGGTCAACGGTGCTGATTCTCCAAGTAGGGAGATTGTTAGTGAAGCGGCTGGAATGGCGAACCCGAGCACAAGGAGAGGAGAAATGAGGTGCGTTTTAGAAACCTTTCCCGATCACACGGTGTACCATCTTCTGGGTTTCCCAGGCATGTTTTCGATGTAGGAAGATGCCCTTGAACCTGGAGATTTGGGACCCATGGCATGGGTACCACGCAGTATTACTTTAAAGGGTCTGCGTTTGCTCACCCAACCTCACCAATCCTCTCAGCCCCAAGAGTGTCCAGCCTTATGTCTCATCCAGCTGTGGGTCTAGATATGGTCAATCCAGGTTGCATCAGAGCCCCTGAACGGTTTTGTAAGAATTTCTCTCTCTTACACAGTCTTTGTTTTATGGGTTTTTGTTTTTAAGTAATCTATTTTTATAATGGGGTTTAGCTGCTTTTCCCTGCTGTGTTTATGCCGCTTTACACCCTCTTGATTCACTTCCAGAGAGATATCAGTACATATCAATACATATCAATACATCAATACATAGGTTTTAAGACTCTTCCTAGTCAGATATATTCTTGGGCGGTGAATAGGGGGTGTTGAGTCCAGTTCACTGAGCAGGGAGTAGGTCTTGTCTATTACATATTTGGCTTGTGGAACGGCATCTGAGCTAATTTCAAACCCTTGTTTTATGCATCACCCCGCCTCACCTTTCCCGTTAAGCAGCCATAGTGTGTTTTCTAAATGTGTGACTCTGTTCTGTTTTGGAATTCAGTTCAGGTGTATCGATGTTGACATTCCCTCTATAAGTGATATCTTAAGATAAGTGTCCATTTCTGTGTGACTTACTTCACTTAGAGTCATCGTCCCTAAATCCACTCATCATGCTGCTACTAGCCTTATGACACTGATTTCATGGCTGAGTGATATTCCATTGTGCATAAGTACCACAACTTCTTTATCCATTTTTCTCTTTCCGGGGATATTTAAGGTGTACCGAAGTGGAGGTTCTTGGAAACAGAGCAGCACTAAACTTTGGGGTGCCTGTGTCGTGTTGATTTTTTAGGTTTCCCGATTTCTACGCCCATGAGTGGAAGTGCCCTATGCTCTCTCAGCTGTGTCTATTCCATGTTTCAGGATGCAGCGTACACTTCTCCAGAGTGGCTGTTGCCAATTTCCATCCCGCCCATCAGCGTAGCAAGGCTCCCGTGTCTCCATGGCCTGTCCTGCATTTCTGGTTTTTACACTTTTTTCAGCATGGCCCTTTTGACCGCTGGCAAGCGAGACTTCTTTGTAGCGCCGATTTGCCTTTCCGGCTTGCTTGGTTGGCCAAAATGGGCGTATGCGTTTTTTCCTGAATATATTCAGGAAAAAACGCATACGCCCTTTCTGGCCAAGGGCATCATTGTCAACGCTTTGCCGCTTTTCATGTGCTTTCACGGCGAGTCGAATCTACCTCCTGAAATCTGTTTCCTGCAATTCTGCCTTGCTTTCAAATCCTCTTCGTTGCCTTTCCTCAATATATTTGTGGACGAGAGTCATCATTTCTAACTCTGCAGGTTTGTGAATTGCAGTGCCCCTGAGCTCCATTTGTCAACTCGCTTTTTTGGGAGCTGGCCGCAAAAGCGCAGGATTGCTTCAGGCCCTATTCTGGTTCTGGAGGGCAGGCTGAGCCTGTGGTTCATTCTTCTTCCTAATGGGAAAATAGAGTGACCTGTGCCTGTCCCAACACCTAGAGCTAGTCTCTCATTGGTTCCCCCTCTTCCCGTTCATCCTCAGGACAAATTGTGACCTGTACGAAACAGGAGGTCAACGGTGCTGATTCTCCAAGTAGGGAGATTGTTAGTGAAGGGGCTGGAATGGCGAACCCGAGCACAAGGAGAGGAGAAATGAGGTGCGTTTTAGAAACCTTTCCCGATCACACGGTGTACCATCTTATGGGTTTCCCAGGCATGTTTTCGATGTAGGAAGATGCCCTTGAACCTGGAGATTTCGGACCCATGGCATGGGTACCACGCAGTATTACTTTAAAGGGTCTGCGTTTGCTCACCCAACCTCACCAATCCTCTCAGCCCCAAGAGTGTCCAGCCTTATGTCTCATCCAGCTGTGGGTCTAGATATGGTCAATCCAGGTTGCATCAGAGCCCCTGAACGGATTTTGTAAGAATTTCTCTCTCTTTCACTGTCTTTGTTTTATGCGGTATTTTTTTAAGTAATCTATTTTTATAATTGGGTTTAGCTGCTTTTCCCTGCTGTGTTTATGCCGCTTTACACCCTCTTGATTCACTTCCAGAGAGATATCAATACGTAGGTTTAAAGACTCTTACTAGTCAGATATATTCTTGGGCGGTGAATAGGGGGTGTTGAGTCCAGTTCACTGAGCAGGGAGTAGGTCTTGTCTATTACATATTTGGCTTGTGGAACGGTATGTGAGCTAATTTCAAACCCTTGTTTTATGCATCACCCCGCCTTACCTTTCCCGTTAAGCAGCCATAGTGTGTTTTCTAAATGTGTGACTCTGTTCTGTTTTGGAATTCAGTTCAGGTGTAGCGATGTTGACATTCCCTCTATAAGTGATATCTTAGGATAAGTGTCCTTTTCTGTGTGACTTACTTCACTTAGACTCATCGTCCCTAAATCCACTCATCATGCTGCTACTAGCCTTATGACATTGATTTCATGGCTGAGTGATATTCCATTGTTCATAAGTACCACAACTTCTTTATCCATTTTTCTCTTTCCTGGGATATTTCAGGTGTACCGAAGTGGAGGTTCTTGGAAACAGAGCAGCCCTAAACTTTGGGGTGCCTGTGTCGTGTTGATTTTTAGGTTTCCCGATTTCTACGCCCATGAGTGGAAGTGCCCTATGCTCTCTCAGCTGTGTCTATTCCATGTTTCAGGACGCAGCGTACACTTCTCCAGAGTGGCTGTTGGCAATTTCCATCCCGCCGATCAGCATAGCAAGGCTCCCGTGTCTCCATGGCCTGTCCTGCATTTCTGGTTTTTACACTGTTTTCAGCATGGCCCTTTTGACCTCTGGCAAGCGAGACTTCTTTGTAGCGCCGATTTGCCTTTCCGGCTTGCTTGGTTGGCCAAAAAGGGCGTATGCGTTTTTTCCTGAATGTATTCAGGAAAAAACGCATACGCCCTTTTTGGCCAAGGGCATCATTGTCAACGCTTTGCCGCTTTTCATGTGCTTTCAAGGCGAGTCGAATCTACCTCCTGAAATCTGTTTCCTGCAATTCTGCCTTGCTTTCAAATCCTCTTCGTTGCCTTCCCTCAATATATTTGTGGACGAGAGTCATCATTTAGAACTCTGCAGGTTTGTGAATTGCAGTGCCCCTGAGCTCCATTTGTCAACTCGCTTTTTTGGGAGCTGGCCGCAAAAGCGCAGGATTGCTTCAGGCCCTATTCTGGTTCCGGGGGGCAGGCTGAGCCTGTGGTTCATTCTTCTTCCTGATGGGAAAATAGAGTGATCTGTGCTTGTCCCAACACCTAGAGCTAGTCTCTCATTGGTTCCCCCTCTTCCCGTTCATCCTCAGGACAAATTGTGACCTGTACGAAACAGGAGGTCAACGGTGCTGATTCTCCAAGTAGGGAGATTGTTAGTGAAGCGGCTGGAATGGCGAACCCGAGCACAAGGAGAGGAGAAATGAGGTGCGTTTTAGAAACCTTTCCCGATCACACGGTGTACCATCTTCTGGGTTTCCCAGGCATGTTTTCGATGTAGGAAGATGCCCTTGAACCTGGAGATTTGGGACCCATGGCATGGGTACCACGCAGTATTACTTTAAAGGGTCTGCGTTTGCTCACCCAACCTCACTAATCCTCTCAGCCCCAAGAGTGTCCAGCCTTATGTCTCATCCAGCTGTGGGTCTAGATATGGTCAATCCAGGTTGCATCAGAGCCCCTGAACGGATTTTGTAAGAATTTCTCTCTCTTACACTGTCTTTGTTTTATGGGTTTTTGTTTTTAAGTAATCTATTTTTATAATGGGGTTTAGCTGCTTTTCCCTGCTGTGTTTATGCCGCTTTACACCCTCTTGATTCACTTCCAGAGAGATATCAGTACATATCAATACATATCAATACATCAATACATAGGTTTTAAGACTCTTCCTAGTCAGATATATTCTTGGGCGGTGAATAGGGGGTGTTGAGTCCAGTTCACTGAGCAGGGAGTAGGTCTTGTCTATTACATATTTGGCTTGTGGAACGGCATCTGAGCTAATTTCACACCCTTGTTTTATGCATCACCCCGCCTCACCTTTCCCGTTAAGCAGCCATAGTGTGTTTTCTAAATGTGTGACTCTGTTCTGTTTTGGAATTCAGTTCAGGTGTATCGATGTTGACATTCCCTCTATAAGTGATATCTTAGGATAAGTGTCCTTTTCTGTGTGACTTACTTCACTTAGAGTCATCGTCCCTAAATCCACTCATCATGCTGCTACTAGCCTTATGACACTGATTTCATGGCTGAGTGATATTCCATTGTGCATAAGTACCACAACTTCTTTATCCATTTTTCTCTTTCCGGGGATACTTAAGGTGTACCGAAGTGGAGGTTCTTGGAAACAGAGCAGCACTAAACTTTGGGGTGCCTGTGTCGTGCTGATTTTTAGGTTTCCCCATTTCTACGCCCATGAGTGGAAGTGCCCTATGCTCTCTCAGCTGTGTCTATTCCATGTTTCAGGACGCAGCGTACACTTCTCCAGAGTGGCTGTTGGCAATTTCCATCCCGCCCATCAGCGTAGCAAGGCTCCCGTGTCTCCATGGCCTGTCCTGCATTTCTGGTTTTTACACTTTTTTCAGCATGGCCCTTATGACCGCTGGCAAGCGAGACTTCTTTGTAGCGCCGATTTGCCTTTCCGGTTTGCTTGGTTGGCCAAAATGGGCGTATGCGTTTTTTCCTGAATATATTCAGGAAAAAACGCATACGCCCTTTCTGGCCAAGGGCATCATTGTCAACGCTTTGCCGCTTTTCATGTGCTTTCACGGCGAGTCGAATCTACCTCCTGAAATCTGTTTCCTGCAATTCTGCCTTGCTTTCAAATCCTCTTCGTTGCCTTTCCTCAATATATTTGTGGACGAGAGTCATCATTTCTAACTCTGCAGGTTTGTGAATTGCAGTGCCCCTGAGCTCCATTTGTCAACTCGCTTTTTTGGGAGCTGGCCGCAAAAGCGCAGGATTGCTTCAGGCCCTATTCTGGTTCCGGGGGGCAGGCTGAGCCTGTGGTTCATTCTTCTTCCTGATGGGGAAATAGAGTGACCTGTGCCTGTCCCAACACCTAGAGCTAGTCTCTCATTGGTTCCCCCTCTTCCCGTTCATCCTCAGGACAAATTGCGACCTGTACGAAACAGGAGTTCAACGGTGCTGATTCTCCAAGTAGGGAGATTGTTAGTGAAGCGGCTGGAATGGCGAACCCGAGCACAAGGCGAGGAGAAATGAGGTGCGTTTTAGAAACCTTTCCCGATCACACGGTGTACCATCTTCTGGGTTTCCCAGGCATGTTTTCGATGTAGGAAGATGCCCTTGAACCTGGAGATTTCGGACCCATGGCATGGGTACCACGCAGTATTACTTTAAAGGGTCTGCGTTTGCTCACCCAACCTCACCAATCCTCTCAGCCCCAAGAGTGTCCAGCCTTATGTCTCATCCAGCTGTGGGTCTAGATATGGTCAATCCAGGTTGCATCAGAGCCCCTGATCGGATTTTGTAAGAATTTCTCTCTCTTTCACTGTCTTTGTTTTATGCGGTATTTTTTTAAGTAATCTATTTTTATAATTGGGTTTAGCTGCTTTTCCCTGCTGTGTTTATGCCGCTTTACACCCTCTTGATTCACTTCCAGAGAGATATCAATACATAGGTTTAAAGACTCTTACTAGTCAGATATATTCTTGGGCGGTGAATAGGGGGTGTTGAGTCCAGTTCACTGAGCAGGGAGTAGGTCTTGTCTATTACATATTTGGCTTGTGGAACGGTATGTGAGCTAATTTCAAACCCTTGTTTTATGCATCACCCCGCCTCACCTTTCCCGTTAAGCAGCCATAGTGTGTTTTCTAAATGTGTGACTCTGTTCTGTTTTGGAATTCAGTTCAGGTGTAGCGATGTTGACATTCCCTCTATAAGTGATATCTTAGGATAAGTGTCCTTTTCTGTGTGACTTACTTCACTTAGACTCATCGTCCCTAAATCCACTCATCATGCTGCTACTAGCCTTATGACACTGATTTCATGGCTGAGTGATATTCCATTGTGCATAAGTACCACAACTTCTTTATCCATTTTTCTCTTTCCTGGGATATTTCAGGTGTACCGAAGTGGAGGTTCTTGGAAACAGAGCAGCCCTAACCTTTGGGGTGCCTGTGTCGTGTTGATTTTTAGGTTTCCCGATTTCTAGGCCCATGAGTGGAAGTGCCCTATGCTCTCTCAGCTGTGTCTATTCCATGTTTCAGGACGCAGCGTACACTTCTCCAGAGTGGCTGTTGGCAATTTCCATCCCGCCGATCAGCATAGCAAGGCTCCCGTGTCTCCATGGCCTGTCTTGCATTTCTGGTTTTTACACTGTTTTCAGCATGGCCCTTTTGACCTCTGGCAAGCGAGACTTCTTTGTAGCGCCGATTTGCCTTTCCGGCTTGCTTGGTTGGCCAAAATGGGCGTATGCGTTTTTTCCTGAATATATTCAGGAAAAAACGCATACGCCCTTTTTGGCCAAGGGCATCATTGTCAACGCTTTGCCGCTTTTCATGTGCTTTCAAGGCGAGTCGAATCTACCTCCTGAAATCTGTTTCCTGCAATTCTGCCTTGCTTTCAAATCCTCTTCGTTGCCTTCCCTCAATATATTTGTGGACGAGACTCATCATTTCGAACTCTGCAGGTTTGTGAATTGCAGTGCCCCTGAGCTCCATTTGTCAACTCGCTTTTTTGGGAGCTGGCCGCAAAAGCGCAGGATTGCTTCAGGCCCTATTCTGGTTCCGGGGGGCAGGCTGAGCCTGTGGTTCATTCTTCTTCCTGATGGGGAAATAGAGTGACCTGTGCCTGTCCCAACACCTAGAGCTAGTCTCTCATTGGTTCCCCCTCTTCCCGTTCATCCTCAGGACAAATTGCGACCTGTACGAAACAGGAGGTCAACGGTGCTGATTCTCCAAGTAGGGAGATTGTTAGTGAAGCGGCTGGAATGGCGAACCCGAGCACAAGGAGAGGAGAAATGAGGTGCGTTTTAGAAACCTTTCCCGATCACACGGTGTACCATCTTATGGGTTTCCCAGGCATGTTTTCAATGTAGGAAGATGCCCTTGAACCTGGAGATTTGGGACCCATGGCATGGGTACCACGCAGTATTACTTTAAAGGGTCTGCGTTTGCTCACCCAACCTCACCAATCCTCTCAGCCCCAAGAGTGTCCAGCCTTATGTCTCATCCAGCTGTGGGTCTAGATATGGTCAATCCAGGTTGCATCAGAGCCCCTGAACGGATTTTGTAAG
This sequence comes from Eubalaena glacialis, assembly GCF_028564815.1. Lineage (NCBI taxonomy): Eukaryota > Metazoa > Chordata > Mammalia > Artiodactyla > Balaenidae > Eubalaena > Eubalaena glacialis. The sequence continues at coordinate 28,463,687 of NC_083723.1, read as the reverse complement.
AATTTCTCTCTCTTTCACTGTCTTTGTTTTATGCGGTATTTTTTTAAGTAATCTATTTTTATAATTGGGTTTAGCTGCTTTTCCCTGCTGTGTTTATGCCGCTTTACACCCTCTTGATTCACTTCCAGAGAGATATCAATACATAGGTTTAAAGACTCTTACTAGTCAGATATATTCTTGGGCGGTGAATAGGGGGTGTTGAGTCCAGTTCACTGAGCAGGGAGTAGGTCTTGTCTATTACATATTTGGCTTGTGGAACGGTATCTGAGCTAATTTCAAACCCTTGTTTTATGCATCACCCCGCCTCACCTTTCCCGATAAGCAGCCATAGTGTGTTTTCTAAATGTGTGACTCTGTTCTGTTTTGGAATACAGTTCAGGTGTAGCGATGTTGACATTCCCTCTATAAGTGATATCTTAGGATAAGTGTCCTTTTCTGTGTGACTTACTTCACTTAGACTCATCGTCCCTAAATCCACTCATCATGCTGCTACTAGCCTTATGACACTGATTTCATGGCTGAGTGATATTCCATTGTGCATAAGTACCACAACTTCTTTATCCATTTTTCTCTTTCCTGGGATATTTAAGGTGTACCGAAGTGGAGGTTCTTGGAAACAGAGCAGCCCTAACCTTTGGGGTGCCTGTGTCGTGTTGATTTTTAGGTTTCCCGATTTCTAGGCCCATGAGTGGAAGTGCCCTATGCTCTCTCAGCTGTGTCTATTCCATGTTTCAGGACGCAGCGTACACTTCTCCAGAGTGGCTGTTGGCAATTTCCATCCCGCCGATCAGCATAGCAAGGCTCCCGTGTCTCCATGGCCTGTCCTGCATTTCTGGTTTTTACACTGTTTTCAGCATGGCCCTTTTGACCTCTGGCAAGCGAGACTTCTTTGTAGCGCCGATTTGCCTTTCCGGCTTGCTTGGTTGGCCAAAAAGGGCGTATGCGTTTTTTCCTGAATATATTCAGGAAAAAACGCATACGCCCTTTTTGGCCAAGGGCATCATTGTCAACGCTTTGCCGCTTTTCATGTGCTTTCAAGGCGAGTCGAATCTACCTCCTGAAATCTGTTTCCTGCAATTCTGCCTTGCTTTCAAATCCTCTTCGTTGCCTTCCCTAAATATATTTGTGGATGAGAGTCATCATTTCTAACTCTGCAGGTTTGTGAATTGCAGTGCCCCTGAGCTCCATTTGTCAACTCGCTTTTTTGGGAGCTGGCCGCAAAAGCGCAGGATTGCTTCAGGCCCTATTCTGGTTCCGGGGGGCAGGCTGAGCCTGTGGTTCATTCTTCTTCCTGATGGGAAAATAGAGTGATCTGTGCTTGTCCCAACACCTAGAGCTAGTCTCTCATTGGTTCCCCCTCTTCCCGTTCATCCTCAGGACAAATTGCGACCTGTACGAAACAGGAGGTCAACGGTGCTGATTCTCCAAGTAGGGAGATTGTTAGTGAAGCGGCTGGAATGGCGAACCCGAGCACAAGGAGAGGAGAAATGAGGTGCGTTTTAGAAACCTTTCCCGATCACACGGTGTACCATCTTCTGGGTTTCCCAGGCATCTTTTCGATGTAGGAAGATGCCCTTGAACCTGGAGATTTGGGACCCATGGCATGGGTACCACGCAGTATTACTTTAAAGGGTCTGCGTTTGCTCACCCAACCTCACCAATCCTCTCAGCCCCAAGAGTGTCCAGCCTTATGTCTCATCCAGCTGTGGGTCTAGATATGGTCAATCCAGGTTGCATCAGAGCCCCTGAACGGATTTTGTAAGAATTTCTCTCTCTTACACTGTCTTTGTTTTATGGGTTTTTGTTTTTAAGTAATCTATTTTTATAATGGGGTTTAGCTGCTTTTCCCTGCTGTGTTTATGCCGCTTTACACCCTCTTGATTCACTTCCAGAGAGATATCAGTACATATCAATACATATCAATACATCAATACATAGGTTTTAAGACTCTTCCTAGTCAGATATATTCTTGGGCGGTGAATAGGGGGTGTTGAGTCCAGTTCACTGAGCAGGGAGTAGGTCTTGTCTATTACATATTTGGCTTGTGGAACGGCATCTGAGCTAATTTCACACCCTTGTTTTATGCATCACCCCGCCTCACCTTTCCCGTTAAGCAGCCATAGTGTGTTTTCTAAATGTGTGACTCTGTTCTGTTTTGGAATTCAGTTCAGGTGTATCGATGTTGACATTCCCTCTATAAGTGATATCTTAGGATAAGTGTCCTTTTCTGTGTGACTTACTTCACTTAGAGTCATCGTCCCTAAATCCACTCATCATGCTGCTACTAGCCTTATGACACTGATTTCATGGCTGAGTGATATTCCATTGTGCATAAGTACCACAACTTCTTTATCCATTTTTCTCTTTCCGGGGATACTTAAGGTGTACCGAAGTGGAGGTTCTTGGAAACAGAGCAGCACTAAACTTTGGGGTGCCTGTGTCGTGCTGATTTTTAGGTTTCCCGATTTCTACGCCCATGAGTGGAAGTGCCCTATGCTCTCTCAGCTGTGTCTATTCCATGTTTCAGGACGCAGCGTACACTTCTCCAGAGTGGCTGTTGGCAATTTCCATCCCGCCCATCAGCGTAGCAAGGCTCCCGTGTCTCCATGGCCTGTCCTGCATTTCTGGTTTTTACACTTTTTTCAGCATGGCCCTTTTGACCGCTGGCAAGCGAGACTTCTTTGTAGCGCCGATTTGCCTTTCCGGTTTGCTTGGTTGGCCAAAATGGGCGTATGCGTTTTTTCCTGAATATATTCAGGAAAAAACGCATACGCCCTTTCTGGCCAAGGGCATCATTGTCAACGCTTTGCCGCTTTTCATGTGCTTTCAAGGCGAGTCGAATCTACCTCCTGAAATCTGTTTCCTGCAATTCTGCCTTGCTTTCAAATCCTCTTCGTTGCCTTCCCTCAATATATTTGTGGACGAGAGTCATCATTTCGAACTCTGCAGGTTTGTGAATTGCAGTGCCCCTGAGCTCCATTTGTCAACTCGCTTTTTTGGGAGCTGGCCGCAAAAGCGCAGGATTGCTTCAGGCCCTATTCTGGTTCCGGGGGGCAGGCTGAGCCTGTGGTTCATTCTTCTTCCTGATGGGAAAATAGAGTGACCTGTGCCTGTCCCAACACCTAGAGCTAGTCTCTCATTGGTTCCCCCTCTTCCCGTTCATCCTCAGGACAAATTGCAACCTGTACGAAACAGGAGGTCAACGGTGCTGATTCTCCAAGTAGGGAGATTGTTAGTGAAGCGGCTGGAATGGCGAACCCGAGCACAAGGAGAGGAGAAATGAGGTGCGTTTTAGAAACCTTTCCCGATCACACGGTGTACCATCTTCTGGGTTTCCCAGGCATGTTTTCGATGTAGGAAGATGCCCTTGAACCTGGAGATTTGGGACCCATGGCATGGGTACCACGCAGTATTACTTTAAAGGGTCTGCGTTTGCTCACCCAACCTCACCAATCCTCTCAGCCCCAAGAGTGTCCAGCCTTATGTCTCATCCAGCTGTGGGTGTAGATATGGTCAATCCAGGTTGCATCAGAGCCCCTGAACGGATTTTGTAAGAATTTCTCTCTCTTTCACTGTCTTTGTTTTATGCGGTATTTTTTTAAGTAATCTATTTTTATAATTGGGTTTAGCTGCTTTTCCCTGCTGTGTTTATGCCGCTTTACACCCTCTTGATTCACTTCCAGAGAGATATCAATACATAGGTTTAAAGACTCTTACTAGTCAGATATATTCTTGGGCGGTGAATAGGGGGTGTTGAGTCCAGTTCACTGAGCAGGGAGTAGGTCTTGTCTATTACATATTTGGCTTGTGGAACGGTATGTGAGCTAATTTCAAACCCTTGTTTTATGCATCACCCCGCCTCACCTTTCCCGTTAAGCAGCCATAGTGTGTTTTCTAAATGTGTGACTCTGTTCTGTTTTGGAATTCAGTTCAGGTGTATCGATGTTGACATTCCCTCTATAAGTGATATCTTAGGATAAGTGTCCTTTTCTGTGTGACTTACTTCACTTAGAGTCATCATCCCTAAATCCACTCATCATGCTGCTACTAGCCTTATGACACTGATTTCATGGCTGAGTGATATTCCATTGTGCATAAGTACCACAACTTCTTTATCCATTTTTCTCTTTCCGGGGATACTTAAGGTGTACCGAAGTGGAGGTTCTTGGAAACAGAGCAGCACTAAACTTTGGGGTGCCTGTGTCGTGCTGATTTTTAGGTTTCCCGATTTCTACGCCCATGAGTGGAAGTGCCCTATGCTCTCTCAGCTGTGTCTATTCCATGTTTCAGGACGCAGCGTACACTTCTCCAGAGTGGCTGTTGGCAATTTCCATCCCGCCCATCAGCGTAGCAAGGCTCCCGTGTCTCCATGGCCTGTCCTGCATTTCTGGTTTTTACACTGTTTTCAGCATGGCCCTTTTGACCGCTGGCAAGCGAGACTTCTTTGTAGCGCCGATTTGCCTTTCCGGTTTGCTTGGTTGGCCAAAATGGGCGTATGCGCTTTTTCCTGAATATATTCAGGAAAAAACGCATACGCCCTTTCTGGCCAAGGGCATCATTGTCAACGCTTTGCCGCTTTTCATGTGCTTTCAAGGCGAGTCGAATCTACCTCCTGAAATCTGTTTCCTGCAATTATGCCTTGCTTTCAAATCCTCTTCGTTGCCTTCCCTCAATATATTTGTGGACGAGAGTCATCATTTCTAACTCTTCAGGTTTGTGAATTGCAGTGCCCCTGAGCTCCATTTGTCAACTCGCTTTTTCGGGAGCTGGCCGCAAAAGCGCAGGATTGCCTCAGGCCCTATTCTGGTTCCGGGGGGCAGGCTGAGCCTGTGGTTCATTCTTCTTCCTGATGGGAAAATAGAGTGACCTGTGCCTGTCCCAACACCTAGAGCTAGTCTCTCATTGGTTCCCCCTCTTCCCGTTCATCCTCAGGACAAATTGCGACCTGTACGAAACAGGAGGTCAACGGTGCTGATTCTCCAAGTAGGGAGATTGTTAGTGAAGCGGCTGGAATGGCGAACCCGAGCACAAGGAGAGGAGAAATGAGGTGCGTTTTAGAAACCTTTCCCGATCACACGGTGTGCCATCTTCTGGGTTTCCCAGGCATGTTTTCGATGTAGGAAGATGCCCTTGAACCTGGAGATTTGGGACCCATGGCATGGGTACCACGCAGTATTACTTTAAAGGGTCTGCGTTTGCTCACCCAACCTCACCAATCCTCTCAGCCCCAAGAGTGTCCAGCCTTATGTCTCATCCAGCTGTGGGTCTAGATATGGTCAATCCAGGTTGCATCAGAGCCCCTGAACGGATTTTGTAAGAATTTCTCTCTCTTACAGTGTCTTTGTTTTATGGGTTTTTTTTTTAAGTAATCTATTTTTATAATGGGGTTTAGCTGCTTTTCCCTGCTGTGTTTATGCCGCTTTACACCCTCTTGATTCACTTCCAGAGAGATATCAGTACATATCAATACATATCAATACATCAATACATAGGTTTTAAGACTCTTCCTAGTCAGATATATTCTTGGGCGGTGAATAGGGGGTGTTGAGTCCAGTTCACTGAGCAGGGAGTAGGTCTTGTCTATTACATATTTGGCTTGTGGAACGGCATCTGAGCTAATTTCAAACCCTTGTTTTATGCATCACCCCGCCTCACCTTTCCCGTTAAGCAGCCATAGTGTGTTTTCTAAATGTGTGACTCTGTTCTGTTTTGGAATTCAGTTCAGGTGTATCGATGTTGACATTCCCTCTATAAGTGATATCTTAAGATAAGTGTCCATTTCTGTGTGACTTACTTCACTTAGAGTCATCGTCCCTAAATCCACTCATCATGCTGCTACTAGCCTTATGACACTGATTTCATGGCTGAGTGATATTCCATTGTGCATAAGTACCACAACTTCTTTATCCATTTTTCTCTTTCCGGGGATATTTAAGGTGTACCGAAGTGGAGGTTCTTGGAAACAGAGCAGCACTAAACTTTGGGGTGCCTGTGTCGTGTTGATTTTTTAGGTTTCCCGATTTCTACGCCCATGAGTGGAAGTGCCCTATGCTCTCTCAGCTGTGTCTATTCCATGTTTCAGGACGCAGCGTACACTTCTCCAGAGTGGCTGTTGGCAATTTCCATCCCGCCCATCAGCGTAGCAAGGCTCCCGTGTCTCCATGGCCTGTCCTGCATTTCTGGTTTTTACACTTTTTTCAGCATGGCCCTTTTGACCGCTGGCAAGCGAGACTTCTTTGTAGCGCCGATTTGCCTTTCCGGTTTGCTTGGTTGGCCAAAATGGGCGTATGCGTTTTTTCCTGAATATATTCAGGAAAAAACGCATACGCCCTTTCTGGCCAAGGGCATCATTGTCAACGCTTTGCCGCTTTTCATGTGCTTTCAAGGCGAGTCGAATCTACCTCCTGAAATCTGTTTCCTGCAATTCTGCCTTGCTTTCAAATCCTCTTCGTTGCCTTCCCTCAATATATTTGTGGACGAGAGTCATCATTTCGAACTCTGCAGGTTTGTGAATTGCAGTGCCCCTGAGCTCCATTTGTCAACTCGCTTTTTTGGGAACTGGCCGCAAAAGCGCAGGATTGCTTCAGGCCCTATTCTGGTTCCGGGGGGCAGGCTGAGCCTGTGGTTCATTCTTCTTCCTGATGGGGAAATAGAGTGACCTGTGCCTGTCCCAACACCTAGAGCTAGTCTCTCATTGGTTCCCCCTCTTCCCGTTCATCCTCAGGACAAATTGCGACCTGTACGAAACAGGAGGTCAACGGTGCTGATTCTCCAAGTAGGGAGATTGTTAGTGAAGCGGCTGGAATGGCGAACCCGAGCACAAGGCGAGGAGAAATGAGGTGCGTTTTAGAAACCTTTCCCGATCACACGGTGTACCATCTTCTGGGTTTCCCAGGCATGTTTTCGATGTAGGAAGATGCCCTTGAACCTGGAGATTTCGGACCCATGGCATGGGTACCACGCAGTATTACTTTAAAGGGTCTGCGTTTGCTCACCCAACCTCACCAATCCTCTCAGCCCCAAGAGTGTCCAGCCTTATGTCTCATCCAGCTGTGGGTCTAGATATGGTCAATCCAGGTTGCATCAGAGCCCCTGATCGGATTTTGTAAGAATTTCTCTCTCTTTCACTGTCTTTGTTTTATGCGGTATTTTTTTAAGTAATCTATTTTTATAATTGGGTTTAGCTGCTTTTCCCTGCTGTGTTTATGCCGCTTTACACCCTCTTGATTCACTTCCAGAGAGATATCAATACATAGGTTTAAAGACTCTTACTAGTCAGATATATTCTTGGGCGGTGAATAGGGGGTGTTGAGTCCAGTTCACTGAGCAGGGAGTAGGTCTTGTCTATTACATATTTGGCTTGTGGAACGGTATGTGAGCTAATTTCAAACCCTTGTTTTAGGCATCACCCCGCCTCACCTTTCCCGTTAAGCAGCCATAGTGTGTTTTCTAAATGTGTGACTCTGTTCTGTTTTGGAATTCAGTTCAGGTGTAGCGATGTTGACATTCCCTCTATAAGTGATATCTTAGGATAAGTGTCCTTTTCTGTGTGACTTACTTCACTTAGACTCATCGTCCCTAAATCCACTCATCATGCTGCTACTAGCCTTATGACACTGATTTCATGGCTGAGTGATATTCCATTGTGCATAAGTACCACAACTTCTTTATCCATTTTTCTCTTTCCTGGGATATTTCAGGTGTACCGAAGTGGAGGTTCTTGGAAACAGAGCAGCCCTAAACTTTGGGGTGCCTGTGTCGTGTTGATTTTTATGTTTCCCGATTTCTAGGCCCATGAGTGGAAGTGCCCTATGCTCTCTCAGCTGTGTCTATTCCATGTTTCAGGACGCAGCGTACACTTCTCCAGAGTGGCTGTTGGCAATTTCCATCCCGCCGATCAGCATAGCAAGGCTCCCGTGTCTCCATGGCCTGTCCTGCATTTCTGGTTTTTACACTGTTTTCAGCATGGCCCTTTTGACCTCTGGCAAGCGAGACTTCTTTGTAGCGCCGATTTGCCTTTCCGGTTTGCTTGGTTGGCCAAAATGGGCGTATGCGTTTTTTCCTGAATATATTCAGGAAAAAACGCATACGCCCTTTCTGGCCAAGGGCATCATTGTCAACGCTTTGCCGCTTTTCATGTGCTTTCAAGGCGAGTCGAATCTACCTCCTGAAATCTGTTTCCTGCAATTCTGCCTTGCTTTCAAATCCTCTTCGTTGCCTTCCCTCAATATATTTGTGGACGAGAGTCATCATTTCGAACTCTGCAGGTTTGTGAATTGCAGTGCCCCTGAGCTCCATTTGTCAACTCGCTTTTTTGGGAGCTGGCCGCAAAAGCGCAGGATTGCTTCAGGCCCTATTCTGGTTCCGGGGGGCAGGCTGAGCCTGTGGTTCATTCTTCTTCCTGATGGGGAAATAGAGTGACCTGTGCCTGTCCCAACACCTAGAGCTAGTCTCTCATTGGTTCCCCCTCTTCCCGTTCATCCTCAGGACAAATTGCGACCTGTACGAAACAGGAGGTCAACGGTGCTGATTCTCCAAGTAGGGAGATTGTTAGTGAAGCGGCTGGAATGGCGAACCCGAGCACAAGGAGAGGAGAAATGAGGTGCGTTTTAGAAACCTTTCCCGATCACACGGTGTACCATCTTCTGCGTTTCCCAGGCATCTTTTCGATGTAGGAAGATGCCCTTGAACCTGGAGATTTGGGACCCATGGCATGGGTACCACGCAGTATTACTTTAAAGGGTCTGCGTTTGCTCACCCAACCTCACCAATCCTCTCAGCCCCAAGAGTGTCCAGCCTTATGTCTCATCCAGCTGTGGGTCTAGATATGGTCAATCCAGGTTGCATCAGAGCCCCTGAACGGATTTTGTAAGAATTTCTCTCTCTTTCACTGTCTTTGTTTTATGCGGTATTTTTTTAAGTAATCTATTTTTATAATTGGGTTTAGCTGCTTTTCCCTGCTGTGTTTATGCCGCTTTACACCCTCTTGATTCACTTCCAGAGAGATATCAATACATAGGTTTAAAGACTCTTACTAGTCAGATATATTCTTGGGCGGTGAATAGGGGGTGTTGAGTCCAGTTCACTGAGCAGGGAGTAGGTCTTGTCTATTACATATTTGGCTTGTGGAACGGTATGTGAGCTAATTTCAAACCCTTGTTTTATGCATCACCCCGCCTCACCTTTCCCGTTAAGCAGCCATAGTGTGTTTTCTAAATGTGTGACTCTGTTCTGTTTTGGAATTCAGTTCAGGTGTAGCGATGTTGACATTCCCTCTATAAGTGATATCTTAGGATAAGTGTCCTTTTCTGTGTGACTTACTTCACTTAGACTCATCGTCCCTAAATCCACTCATCATGCTGCTACTAGCCTTATGACACTGATTTCATGGCTGAGTGATATTCCATTGTGCATAAGTACCACAACTTCTTTATCCATTTTTCTCTTTCCTGGGATATTTCAGGTGTACCGAAGTGGAGGTTCTTGGAAACAGAGCAGCCCTAACCTTTGGGGTGCTTGTGTCGTGTTGATTTTTAGGTTTCCCGATTTCTAGGCCCATGAGTGGAAGTGCCCTATGCTCTCTCAGCTGTGTCTATTCCATGTTTCAGGACGCAGCGTACACTTCTCCAGAGTGGCTGTTGGCAATTTCCATCCCGCCGATCAGCATAGCAAGGCTCCCGTGTCTCCATGGCCTGTCCTGCATTTCTGGTTTTTACACTGTTTTCAGCATGGCCCTTTTGACCTCTGGCAAGCGAGACTTCTTTGTAGCGCCGATTTGCCTTTCCGGCTTGCTTGGTTGGCCAAAAAGGGCGTATGCGTTTTTTCCTGAATATATTCAGGAAAAAACGCATACGCCCTTTTTGGCCAAGGGCATCATTGTCAACGCTTTGACGCTTTTCATGTGCTTTCAAGGCGAGTCGAATCTACCTCCTGAAATCTGTTTCCTGCAATTCTGCCTTGCTTTCAAATCCTCTTCGTTGCCTTCCCTAAATATATTTGTGGACGAGAGTCATCATTTCTAACTCTGCAGGTTTGTGAATTGCAGTGCCCCTGAGCTCCATTTGTCAACTCGCTTTTTTGGGAGCTGGCCGCAAAAGCGCAGGATTGCTTCAGGCCCTATTCTGGTTCCGGGGGGCAGGCTGAGCCTGTGGTTCATTCTTCTTCCTGATGGGAAAATAGAGTGATCTGTGCTTGTCCCAACACCTAGAGCTAGTCTCTCATTGGTTCCCCCTCTTCCCGTTCATCCTCAGGACAAATTGCGACCTGTACGAAACAGGAGGTCAACGGTGCTGATTCTCCAAGTAGGGAGATTGTTAGTGAAGCGGCTGGAATGGCGAACCCGAGCACAAGGAGAGGAGAAATGAGGTGCGTTTTAGAAACCTTTCCCGATCACACGGTGTACCATCTTCTGGGTTTCCCAGGCATCTTTTCGATGTAGGAAGATGCCCTTGAACCTGGAGATTTGGGACCCATGGCATGGGTACCACGCAGTATTACTTTAAAGGGTCTGCGTTTGCTCACCCAACCTCACCAATCCTCTCAGCCCCAAGAGTGTCCAGCCTTATGTCTCATGCAGCTGTGGGTCTAGATATGGTCAATCCAGGTTGCATCAGAGCCCCTGAACGGATTTTGTAAGAATTTCTCTCTCTTACACTGTCTTTGTTTTATGGGTTTTTGTTTTTAAGTAATCTATTTTTATAATGCGGTTTAGCTGCTTTTCCCTGCTGTGTTTATGCCGCTTTACACCCTCTTGATTCACTTCCAGAGAGATATCAGTACATATCAATACATATCAATACATCAATACATAGGTTTTAAGACTCTTCCTAGTCAGATATATTCTTGGGCGGTGAATAGGGGGTGTTGAGTCCAGTTCACTGAGCAGGGAGTAGGTCTTGTCTATTACATATTTGGCTTGTGGAACGGCATCTGAGCTAATTTCACACCCTTGTTTTATGCATCACCCCGCCTCACCTTTCCCGTTAAGCAGCCATAGTGTGTTTTCTAAATGTGTGACTCTGTTCTGTTTTGGAATTCAGTTCAGGTGTATCGATGTTGACATTCCCTCTATAAGTGATATCTTAGGATAAGTGTCCTTTTCTGTGTGACTTACTTCACTTAGAGTCATCGTCCCTAAATCCACTCATCATGCTGCTACTAGCCTTATGACACTGATTTCATGGCTGAGTGATATTCCATTGTGCATAAGTACCACAACTTCTTTATCCATTTTTCTCTTTCCGGGGATACTTAAGGTGTACCGAAGTGGAGGTTCTTGGAAACAGAGCAGCACTAAACTTTGGGGTGCCTGTGTCGTGCTGATTTTTAGGTTTCCCGATTTCTACGCCCATGAGTGGAAGTGCCCTATGCTCTCTCAGCTGTGTCTATTCCATGTTTCAGGACGCAGCGTACACTTCTCCAGAGTGGCTGTTGGCAATTTCCATCCCGCCCATCAGCGTAGCAAGGCTCCCGTGTCTCCATGGCCTGTCCTGCATTTCTGGTTTTTACACTTTTTTCAGCATGGCCCTTTTGACCGCTGGCAAGCGAGACTTCTTTGTAGCGCCGATTTGCCTTTCCGGTTTGCTTGGTTGGCCAAAATGGGCGTATGCGTTTTTTCCTGAATATATTCAGGAAAAAACGCATACGCCCTTTCTGGCCAAAGGCATCATTGTCAACGCTTTGCCGCTTTTCATGTGCTTTCAAGGCGAGTCGAATCTACCTCCTGAAATCTGTTTCCTGCAATTCTGCCTTGCTTTCAAATCCTCTTCGTTGCCTTCCCTCAATATATTTGTGGACGAGAGTCATCATTTCGAACTCTGCAGGTTTGTGAATTGCAGTGCCCCTGAGCTCCATTTGTCAACTCGCTTTTTTGGGAGCTGGCCGCAAAAGCGCAGGATTGCTTCAGGCCCTATTCTGGTTCCGGGGGGCAGGCTGAGCCTGTGGTTCATTCTTCTTCCTGATGGGGAAATAGAGTGACCTGTGCCTGTCCCAACACCTAGAGCTAGTCTCTCATTGGTTCCCCCTCTTCCCGTTCATCCTCAGGACAAATTGCAACCTGTACGAAACAGGAGGTCAACGGTGCTGATTCTCCAAGTAGGGAGATTGTTAGTGAAGCGGCTGGAATGGCGAACCCGAGCACAAGGAGAGGAGAAATGAGGTGCGTTTTAGAAACCTTTCCCGATCACACGGTGTACCATCTTCTGGGTTTCCCAGGCATGTTTTCGATGTAGGAAGATGCCCTTGAACCTGGAGATTTGGGACCCATGGCATGGGTACCACGCAGTATTACTTTAAAGGGTCTGCGTTTGCTCACCCAACCTCACCAATCCTCTCAGCCCCAAGAGTGTCCAGCCTTATGTCTCATCCAGCTGTGGGTCTAGATATGGTCAATCCAGGTTGCATCAGAGCCCCTGAACGGATTTTGTAAGAATTTCTCTCTCTTTCACTGTCTTTGTTTTATGCGGTATTTTTTTAAGTAATCTATTTTTATAATTGGGTTTAGCTGCTTTTCCCTGCTGTGTTTATGCCGCTTTACACCCTCTTGATTCACTTCCAGAGAGATATCAATACATAGGTTTAAAGACTCTTACTAGTCAGATATATTCTTGGGCGGTGAATAGGGGGTGTTGAGTCCAGTTCACTGAGCAGGGAGTAGGTCTTGTCTATTACATATTTGGCTTGTGGAACGGTATGTGAGCTAATTTCAAACCCTTGTTTTATGCATCACCCCGCCTCACCTTTCCCGTTAAGCAGCCATAGTGTGTTTTCTAAATGTGTGACTCTGTTCTGTTTTGGAATTCAGTTCAGGTGTATCGATGTTGACATTCCCTCTATAAGTGATATCTTAGGATAAGTGTCCTTTTCTGTGTGACTTACTTCACTTAGAGTCATCGTCCCTAAATCCACTCATCATGCTGCTACTAGCCTTATGACACTGATTTCATGGCTGAGTGATATTCCATTGTGCATAAGTACCACAACTTCTTTATCCATTTTTCTCTTTCCGGGGATACTTAAGGTGTACCGAAGTGGAGGTTCTTGGAAACAGAGCAGCACTAAACTTTGGGGTGCCTGTGTCGTGCTGATTTTTAGGTTTCCCGATTTCTACGCCCATGAGTGGAAGTGCCCTATGCTCTCTCAGCTGTGTCTATTCCATGTTTCAGGACGCAGCGTACACTTCTCCAGAGTGGCTGTTGGCAATTTCCATCCCGCCCATCAGCGTAGCAAGGCTCCCGTGTCTCCATGGCCTGTCCTGCATTTCTGGTTTTTACACTGTTTTCAGCATGGCCCTTTTGACCGCTGGCAAGCGAGACTTCTTTGTAGCGCCGATTTGCCTTTCCGGTTTGCTTGGTTGGCCAAAATGGGCGTATGCGCTTTTTCCTGAATATATTCAGGAAAAAACGCATACGCCCTTTCTGGCCAAGGGCATCATTGTCAACGCTTTGCCGCTTTTCATGTGCTTTCAAGGCGAGTCGAATCTACCTCCTGAAATCTGTTTCCTGCAATTATGCCTTGCTTTCAAATCCTCTTCGTTGCCTTCCCTCAATATATTTGTGGACGAGAGTCATCATTTCTAACTCTTCAGGTTTGTGAATTGCAGTGCCCCTGAGCTCCATTTGTCAACTCGCTTTTTCGGGAGCTGGCCGCAAAAGCGCAGGATTGCCTCAGGCCCTATTCTGTTTCCGGGGGGCAGGCTGAGCCTGTGGTTCATTCTTCTTCCTGATGGGAAAATAGAGTGACCTGTGCCTGTCCCAACACCTAGAGCTAGTCTCTCATTGGTTCCCCCTCTTCCCGTTCATCCTCAGGACAAATTGCGACCTGTACGAAACAGGAGGTAAACGGTGCTGATTCTCCAAGTAGGGAGATTGTTAGTGAAGCGGCTGGAATGGCGAACCCGAGCACAAGGAGAGGAGAAATGAGGTGCGTTTTAGAAACCTTTCCCGATCACACGGTGTACCATCTTATGGGTTTCCCAGGCATGTTTTCGATGTAGGAAGATGCCCTTGAACCTGGAGATTTGGGACCCATGGCATGGGTACCACGCAGTATTACTTTAAAGGGTCTGCGTTTGCTCACCCAACCTCACCAATCCTCTCAGCCCCAAGAGTGTCCAGCCTTATGTCTCATCCAGCTGTGGGTCTAGATATGGTCAATCCAGGTTGCATCAGAGCCCCTGAACGGATTTTGTAAGAATTTCTCTCTCTTACAGTGTCTTTGTTTTATGGGTTTTTTTTTTAAGTAATCTATTTTTATAATGGGGTTTAGCTGCTTTTCCCTGCTGTGTTTATGCCGCTTTACACCCTCTTGATTCACTTCCAGAGAGATATCAGTACATATCAATACATATCAATACATCAATACATAGGTTTTAAGACTCTTACTAGTCAGATATATTCTTGGGCGGTGAATAGGGGGTGTTGAGTCCAGTTCACTGAGCAGGGAGTAGGTCTTGTCTATTACATATTTGGCTTGTGGAACGGCATCTGAGCTAATTTCAAACCCTTGTTTTATGCATCACCCCGCCTCACCTTTCCCGTTAAGCAGCCATAGTGTGTTTTCTAAATGTGTGACTCTGTTCTGTTTTGGAATTCAGTTCAGGTGTATCGATGTTGACATTCCCTCTATAAGTGATATCTTAAGATAAGTGTCCATTTCTGTGTGACTTACTTCACTTAGAGTCATCGTCCCTAAATCCACTCATCATGCTGCTACTAGCCTTATGACACTGATTTCATGGCTGAGTGATATTCCATTGTGCATAAGTACCACAACTTCTTTATCCATTTTTCTCTTTCCGGGGATATTTCAGGTGTACCGAAGTGGAGGTTCTTGGAAACAGAGCAGCACTAAACTTTGGGGTGCCTGTGTCGTGTTGATTTTTTAGGTTTCCCGATTTCTACGCCCATGAGTGGAAGTGCCCTATGCTCTCTCAGCTGTGTCTATTCCATGTTTCAGGACGCAGCGTACACTTCTCCAGAGTGGCTGTTGGCAATTTCCATCCCGCCCATCAGCGTAGCAAGGCTCCCGTGTCTCCATGGCCTGTCCTGCATTTCTGGTTTTTACACTTTTTTCAGCATGGCCCTTTTGACCGCTGGCAAGCGAGACTTCTTTGTAGCGCCGATTTGCCTTTCCGGTTTGCTTGGTTGGCCAAAATGGACGTATGCGTTTTTTCCTGAATATATTCAGGAAAAAACGCATACGCCCTTTCTGGCCAAGGGCATCATTGTCAACGCTTTGCCGCTTTTCATGTGCTTTCAACGCGAGACGAATCTACCTCCTGAAATCTGTTTCCTGCAATTCTGCCTTGCTTTCAAATCCTCTTCGTTGCCTTCCCTCAATATATTTGTGGACGAGAGTCATCATTTCTAACTCTGCAGGTTTGTGAATTGCAGTGCCCCTGAGCTCCATTTGTCAACTCGCTTTTTTGGGAGCTGGCCGCAAAAGCGCAGGATTGCTTCAGGCCCTATTCTGGTTCCGGGGGGCAGGCTGAGCCTGTGGTTCATTCTTCTTCCTAATGGGAAAATAGAGTGACCTGTGCCTGTCCCAACACCTAGAGCTAGTCTCTCATTGGTTCCCCCTCTTCCCGTTCATCCTCAGGACAAATTGTGACCTGTACGAAACAGGAGGTCAACGGTGCTGATTCTCCAAGTAGGGAGATTGTTAGTGAAGCGGCTGGAATGGCGAACCCGAGCACAAGGAGAGGAGAAATGAGGTGCGTTTTAGAAACCTTTCCCGATCACACGGTGTACCATCTTATGGGTTTCCCAGGCATGTTTTCGATGTAGGAAGATGCCCTTGAACCTGGAGATTTGGGACCCATGGCATGGGTACCACGCAGTATTACTTTAAAGGGTCTGCGTTTGCTCACCCAACCTCACCAATCCTCTCAGCCCCAAGAGTGTCCAGCCTTATGTCTCATCCAGCTGTGGGTCTAGATATGGTCAATCCAGGTTGCATCAGAGCCCCTGAACGGATTTTGTAAGAATTTCTCTCTCTTTCACTGTCTTTGTTTTATGCGGTATTTTTTTAAGTAATCTATTTTTATAATTGGGTTTAGCTGCTTTTCCCTGCTGTGTTTATGCCGCTTTACACCCTCTTGATTCACTTCCAGAGAGATATGAATACATAGGTTTAAAGACTCTTACTAGTCAGATATATTCTTGGGCGGTGAATAGGGGGTGTTGAGTCCAGTTCACTGAGCAGGGAGTAGGTCTTGTCTATTACATATTTGGCTTGTGGAACGGTATGTGAGCTAATTTCAAACCCTTGTTTTAGGCATCACCCCGCCTCACCTTTCCCGTTAAGCAGCCATAGTGTGTTTTCTAAATGTGTGACTCTGTTCTGTTTTGGAATTCAGTTCAGGTGTAGCGATGTTGACATTCCCTCTATAAGTGATATCTTAGGATAAGTGTCCTTTTCTGTGTGACTTACTTCACTTAGAGTCATCGTCCCTAAATCCACTCATCATGCTGCTACTAGCCTTATGACACTGATTTCATGGCTGAGTGATATTCCATTGTGCATAAGTACCACAACTTCTTTATCCATTTTTCTCTTTCCGGGGATATTTCAGGTGTACCGAAGTGGAGGTTCTTGGAAACAGAGCAGCACTAAACTTTGGGGTGCCTGTGTCGTGTTGATTTTTTAGGTTTCCCGATTTCTACGCCCATGAGTGGAAGTGCCCTATGCTCTCTCAGCTGTGTCTATTCCATGTTTCAGGACGCAGCGTACACTTCTCCAGAGTGGCTGTTGGCAATTTCCATCCCGCCCATCAGCGTAGCAAGGCTCCCGTGTCTCCATGGCCTGTCCTGCATTTCTGGTTTTTACACTTTTTTCAGCATGGCCCTTTTGACCGCTGGCAAGCGAGACTTCTTTGTAGCGCCGATTTGCCTTTCCGGTTTGCTTGGTTGGCCAAAATGGACGTATGCGTTTTTTCCTGAATATATTCAGGAAAAAACGCATACGCCCTTTCTGGCCAAGGGCATCATTGTCAACGCTTTGCCGCTTTTCATGTGCTTTCAACGCGAGACGAATCTACCTCCTGAAATCTGTTTCCTGCAATTCTGCCTTGCTTTCAAATCCTCTTCGTTGCCTTCCCTCAATATATTTGTGGACGAGAGTCATCATTTCTAACTCTGCAGGTTTGTGAATTGCAGTGCCCCTGAGCTCCATTTGTCAACTCGCTTTTTTGGGAGCTGGCCGCAAAAGCGCAGGATTGCTTCAGGCCCTATTCTGGTTCCGGGGGGCAGGCTGAGCCTGTGGTTCATTCTTCTTCCTGATGGGAAAATAGAGTGACCTGTGCCTGTCCCAACACCTAGAGCTAGTCTCTCATTGGTTCCCCCTCTTCCCGTTCATCCTCAGGACAAATTGTGACCTGTACGAAACAGGAGGTCAACGGTGCTGATTCTCCAAGTAGGGAGATTGTTAGTGAAGCGGCTGGAATGGCGAACCCGAGCACAAGGAGAGGAGAAATGAGGTGCGTTTTAGAAACCTTTCCCGATCACACGGTGTACCATCTTCTGGGTTTCCCAGGCATGTTTTCGATGTAGGAAGATGCCCTTGAACCTGGAGATTTGGGACCCATGGCATGGGTACCACGCAGTATTACTTTAAAGGGTCTGCGTTTGCTCACCCAACCTCACCAATCCTCTCAGCCCCAAGAGTGTCCAGCCTTATGTCTCATCCAGCTGTGGGTCTAGATATGGTCAATCCAGGTTACATCAGAGCCCCTGAACGGATTTTGTAAGAATTTCTCTCTCTTTCACTGTCTTTGTTTTATGCGGTATTTTTTTAAGTAATCTATTTTTATAATTGGGTTTAGCTGCTTTTCCCTGCTGTGTTTATGCCGCTTTACACCCTCTTGATTCACTTCCAGAGAGATATGAATACATAGGTTTAAAGACTCTTACTAGTCAGATATATTCTTGGGCGGTGAATAGGGGGTGTTGAGTCCAGTTCACTGAGCAGGGAGTAGGTCTTGTCTATTACATATTTGGCTTGTGGAACGGTATGTGAGCTAATTTCAAACCCTTGTTTTAGGCATCACCCCGCCTCACCTTTCCCGTTAAGCAGCCATAGTGTGTTTTCTAAATGTGTGACTCTGTTCTGTTTTGGAATTCAGTTCAGGTGTAGCGATGTTGACATTCCCTCTATAAGTGATATCTTAGGATAAGTGTCCTTTTCTGTGTGACTTACTTCACTTAGAGTCATCGTCCCTAAATCCACTCATCATGCTGCTACTAGCCTTATGACACTGATTTCATGGCTGAGTGATATTCCATTGTGCATAAGTACCACAACTTCTTTATCCATTTTTCTCTTTCCGGGGATATTTCAGGTGTACCGAAGTGGAGGTTCTTGGAAACAGAGCAGCACTAAACTTTGGGGTGCCTGTGTCGTGTTGATTTTTTAGGTTTCCCGATTTCTACGCCCATGAGTGGAAGTGCCCTATGCTCTCTCAGCTGTGTCTATTCCATGTTTCAGGACGCAGCGTACACTTCTCCAGAGTGGCTGTTGGCAATTTCCATCCCGCCCATCAGCGTAGCAAGGCTCCCGTGTCTCCATGGCCTGTCCTGCATTTCTGGTTTGTACACTTTTTTCAGCATGGCCCTTTTGACCGCTGGCAAGCGAGACTTCTTTGTAGCGCCGATTTGCCTTTCCGGTTTGCTTGGTTGGCCAAAATGGACGTATGCGTTTTTTCCTGAATATATTCAGGAAAAAACGCATACGCCCTTTCTGGCCAAGGGCATCATTGTCAACGCTTTGCCGCTTTTCATGTGCTTTCAACGCGAGACGAATCTACCTCCTGAAATCTGTTTCCTGCAATTCTGCCTTGCTTTCAAATCCTCTTCGTTGCCTTCCCTCAATATATTTGTGGACGAGAGTCATCATTTCTAACTCTGCAGGTTTGTGAATTGCAGTGCCCCTGAGCTCCATTTGTCAACTCGCTTTTTTGGGAGCTGGCCGCAAAAGCGCAGGATTGCTTCAGGCCCTATTCTGGTTCCGGGGGGCAGGCTGAGCCTGTGGTTCATTCTTCTTCCTGATGGGAAAATAGAGTGACCTGTGCCTGTCCCAACACCTAGAGCTAGTCTCTCATTGGTTCCCCCTCTTCCCGTTCATCCTCAGGACAAATTGTGACCTGTACGAAACAGGAGGTCAACGGTGCTGATTCTCCAAGTAGGGAGATTGTTAGTGAAGCGGCTGGAATGGCGAACCCGAGCACAAGGAGAGGAGAAATGAGGTGCGTTTTAGAAACCTTTCCCGATCACACGGTGTACCATCTTCTGGGTTTCCCAGGCATGTTTTCGATGTAGGAAGATGCCCTTGAACCTGGAGATTTGGGACCCATGGCATGGGTACCACGCAGTATTACTTTAAAGGGTCTGCGTTTGCTCACCCAACCTCACCAATCCTCTCAGCCCCAAGAGTGTCCAGCCTTATGTCTCATCCAGCTGTGGGTCTAGATATGGTCAATCCAGGTTACATCAGAGCCCCTGAACGGATTTTGTAAGAATTTCTCTCTCTTTCACTGTCTTTGTTTTATGCGGTATTTTTTTAAGTAATCTATTTTTATAATTGGGTTTAGCTGCTTTTCCCTGCTGTGTTTATGCCGCTTTACACCCTCTTGATTCACTTCCAGAGAGATATGAATACATAGGTTTAAAGACTCTTACTAGTCAGATATATTCTTGGGCGGTGAATAGGGGGTGTTGAGTCCAGTTCACTGAGCAGGGAGTAGGTCTTGTCTATTACATATTTGGCTTGTGGAACGGTATGTGAGCTAATTTCAAACCCTTGTTTTAGGCATCACCCCGCCTCACCTTTCCCGTTAAGCAGCCATAGTGTGTTTTCTAAATGTGTGACTCTGTTCTGTTTTGGAATTCAGTTCAGGTGTAGCGATGTTGACATTCCCTCTATAAGTGATATCTTAGGATAAGTGTCCTTTTCTGTGTGACTTACTTCACTTAGAGTCATCGTCCCTAAATCCACTCATCATGCTGCTACTAGCCTTATGACACTGATTTCATTGCTGAGTGATATTCCATTGTGCATAAGTACCACAACTTCTTTATCCATTTTTCTCTTTCCGGGGATATTTCAGGTGTACCGAAGTGGAGGTTCTTGGAAACAGAGCAGCACTAAACTTTGGGGTGCCTGTGTCGTGTTGATTTTTTAGGTTTCCCGATTTCTACGCCCATGAGTGGAAGTGCCCTATGCTCTCTCAGCTGTGTCTATTCCATGTTTCAGGACGCAGCGTACACTTCTCCAGAGTGGCTGTTGGCAATTTCCATCCCGCCCATCAGCGTAGCAAGGCTCCCGTGTCTCCATGGCCTGTCCTGCATTTCTGGTTTTTACACTTTTTTCAGCATGGCCCTTTTGACCGCTGGCAAGCGAGACTTCTTTGTAGCGCCGATTTGCCTTTCCGGTTTGCTTGGTTGGCCAAAATGGGCGTATGCGTTTTTTCCTGAATATATTCAGGAAAAAACGCATACGCCCTTTCTGGCCAAGGGCATCATTGTCAACGCTTTGCCGCTTTTCATGTGCTTTCAAGGCCAGTCGAATCTACCTCCTGAAATCTGTTTCCTGCAATTCTGCCTTGCTTTCAAATCCTCTTCGTTGCCTTCCCTCAATATATTTGTGGACGAGAGTCATCATTTCGAACTCGGCAGGTTTGTGAATTGCAGTGCCCCTGAGCTCCATTTGTCAACTCGCTTTTTTGGGAGCTGGCCGCAAAAGCGCAGGATTGCTTCAGGCCCTATTCTGGTTCCGGGGGGCAGGCTGAGCCTGTGGTTCATTCTTCTTCCTAATGGGAAAATAGAGTGACCTGTGCCTGTCCCAACACCTAGAGCTAGTCTCTCATTGGTTCCCCCTCTTCCCGTTCATCCTCAGGACAAATTGTGACCTGTACGAAACAGGAGGTCAACGGTGCTGATTCTCCAAGTAGGGAGATTGTTAGTGAAGCGGCTGGAATGGCGAACCCGAGCACAAGGAGAGGAGAAATGAGGTGCGTTTTAGAAACCTTTCCCGATCACACGGTGTACCATCTTATGGGTTTCCCAGGCATGTTTTCGATGTAGGAAGATGCCCTTGAACCTGGAGATTTGGGACCCATGGCATGGGTACCACGCAGTATTACTTTAAAGGGTCTGCGTTTGCTCACCCAACCTCACCAATCCTCTCAGCCCCAAGAGTGTCCAGCCTTATGTCTCATCCAGCTGTGGGTCTAGATATGGTCAATCCAGGTTGCATCAGAGCCCCTGAACGGATTTTGTAAGAATTTCTCTCTCTTTCACTGTCTTTGTTTTATGCGGTATTTTATTAAGTAATCTATTTTTATAATTGGGTTTAGCTGCTTTTCCCTGCTGTGTTTATGCCGCTTTACACCCTCTTGATTCACTTCCAGAGAGATATCAATACATAGGTTTAAAGACTCTTACTAGTCAGATATATTCTTGGGCGGTGAATAGGGGGTGTTGAGTCCAGTTCACTGAGCAGGAATAGGTCTTGTCTATTACATATTTGGCTTGTGGAACGGTATGTGAGCTAATTTCAAACCCTTGTTTTAGGCATCACCCCGCCTCACCTTTCCCGTTAAGCAGCCATAGTGTGTTTTCTAAATGTGTGACTCTGTTCTGTTTTGGAATTCAGTTCAGGTGTAGCGATGTTGACATTCCCTCTATAAGTGATATCTTAGGATAAGTGTCCTTTTCTGTGTGACTTACTTCACTTAGACTCATCGTCCCTAAATCCACTCATCATGCTGCTACTAGCCTTATGACACTGATTTCATGGCTGAGTGATATTCCATTGTGCATAAGTACCACAACTTCTTCATCCATTTTTCTCTTTCCGGGGATATTTCAGGTGTACCGAAGTGGAGGTTCTTGGAAACAGAGCAGCCCTAAACTTTGGGGTGCCTGTGTCGTGTTGATTTTTAGGTTTCCCGATTTCTACGCCCATGAGTGGAAGTGCCCTATGCTCTCTCAGCTGTGTCTATTCCATGTTTCAGGACGCAGCGTACACTTCTCCAGAGTGGCTGTTGGCAATTTCCATCCCGCCCATCAGCGTAGCAAGGCTCCCGTGTCTCCATGGCCTGTCCTGCATTTCTGGTTTTTACACTGTTTTCAGCATGGCCCTTTTGACCGCTGGCAAGCGAGACTTCTTTGTAGCGCCTATTTGCCTTTCCGGTTTGCTTGGTTGGCCAAAATGGGCGTATGCGTTTTTTCCTGAATATATTCAGGAAAAAACGCATACGCTCTTTCTGGCCAAGGGCATCATTGTCAACGCTTTGCCGCTTTTCATGTGCTTTCAAGGCGAGTCGAATCTACCTCCTGAAATCTGTTTCCTGCAATTCTGCCTTGCTTTCAAATCCTCTTCGTTGCCTTCCCTCAATATATTTGTGGACGAGAGTCATCATTTCGAACTCTGCAGGTTTGTGAATTGCAGTGCCCCTGAGCTCCATTTGTCAACTCGCTTTTTCGGGAGCTGGCCGCAAAAGCGCAGGATTGCCTCAGGCCCTATTCTGGTTCCGGGGGGCAGGCTGAGCCTGTGGTTCATTCTTCTTCCTGATGGGAAAATAGAGTGACCTGTGCCTGTCCCAACACCTAGAGCTAGTCTCTCATTGGTTCCCCCTCTTCCCGTTCATCCTCAGGACAAATTGTGACCTGTACGAAACAGGAGGTCAACGGTGCTGATTCTCCAAGTAGGGAGATTGTTAGTGAAGCGGCTGGAATGGCGAACCCGAGCACAAGGAGAGGAGAAATGAGGTGCGTTTTAGAAACCTTTCCCGATCACACGGTGTACCATCTTATGGGTTTCCCAGGCATGTTTTCGATGTAGGAAGATGCCCTTGAACCTGGAGATTTGGGACCCATGGCATGGGTACCACGCAGTATTACTTTAAAGGGTCTGCGTTTGCTCACCCAACCTCACCAATCCTCTCAGCCCCAAGAGTGTCCAGCCTTATGTCTCATCCAGCTGTGGGTCTAGATATGGTCAATCCAGGTTGCATCAGAGCCCCTGAACGGATTTTGTAAGAATTTCTCTCTCTTTCACTGTCTTTGTTTTATGCGGTATTTTTTTAAGTAATCTATTTTTATAATTGGGTTTAGCTGCTTTTCCCTGCTGTGTTTATGCCGCTTTACACCCTCTTGATTCACTTCCAGAGAGATATCAATACATAGGTTTAAAGACTCTTACTAGTCAGATATATTCTTGGGCGGTGAATAGGGGGTGTTGAGTCCAGTTCACTGAGCAGGGAGTAGGTCTTGTCTATTACATATTTGGCTTGTGGAACGGTATGTGAGCTAATTTCAAACCCTTGTTTTAGGCATCACCCCGCCTCACCTTTCCCGTTAAGCAGCCATAGTGTGTTTTCTAAATGTGTGACTCTGTTCTGTTTTGGAATTCAGTTCAGGTGTAGCGATGTTGACATTCCCTCTATAAGTGATATCTTAGGATAAGTGTCCTTTTCTGTGTGACTTACTTCACTTAGACTCATCGTCCCTAAATCCACTCATCATGCTGCTACTAGCCTTATGACACTGATTTCATGGCTGAGTGATATTCCATTGTGCATAAGTACCACAACTTCTTTATCCATTTTTCTCTTTCCGGGGATATTTCAGGTGTACCGAAGTGGAGGTTCTTGGAAACAGAGCAGCCCTAAACTTTGGGGTGCCTGTGTCGTGTTGATTTTTAGGTTTCCCGATTTCTACGCCCATGAGTGGAAGTGCCCTATGCTCTCTCAGCTGTGTCTATTCCATGTTTCAGGACGCAGCGTACACTTCTCCAGAGTGGCTGTTGCCAATTTCCATCCCGCCGATCAGCATAGCAAGGCTCCCGTGTCTCCATGGCCTGTCCTGCATTTCTGGTTTTTACACTGTTTTCAGCATGGCCCTTTTGACCTCTGGCAAGCGAGACTTCTTTGTAGCGCCGATTTGCCTTTCCGGCTTGCTTGGTTGGCCAAAAAGGGCGTATGCGTTTTTTCCTGAATGTATTCAGGAAAAAACGCATACGCCCTTTTTGGCCAAGGGCATCATTGTCAACGCTTTGCTGCTTTTCATGTGCTTTCAAGGCGCGTCGAATCTACCTCCTGAAATCTGTTTCCTGCAATTCTGCCTTGCTTTCAAATCCTCTTCGTTGCCTTCCTTCAATATATTTGTGGATGAGAGTCATCATTTCGAACTCTGCAGGTTTGTGAATTGCAGTGCCCCTGAGCTCCATTTGTCAACTCGCTTTTTTGGGAGCTGGCCGCAAAAGCGCAGGATTGCCTCAGGCCCTATTCTGGTTCCGGGGGGCAGGCTGAGCCTGTGGTTCATTCTTCTTCCTGATGGGAAAATAGAGTGACCTGTGCCTGTCCCAACAGCTAGAGCTAGTCTCTCATTGGTTCTCCCGCTTCCCGTTCATCCTCAGGACAAATTGCGACCTGTACGAAACAGGAGGTCAACGGTGCTGATTCTCCAAGTAGGGAGATTGTTAGTGAAGCGGCTGGAATGGCGAACCCGAGTACAAGGAGAGGAGAAATGAGGTGTGTTTTAGAAACCTTTCTCGATCACACGGTGTACCATCTTCTGGGTGTCCCATGCATGTTTTCGATGTAGGAAGATGCCCTTGAACTTGGAGATTTGGGACCCATGGCATGGGTACCACGCAGTACTACTTTAAAGGGTCTGCGTTTGCTCACCCATCCTCACCGATCCTCTCAGCCCCAAGAGTGTCCAGCCTTATGTCTCATCCAGCTGTGGGTGTAGATATGGTCAATCCAGGTTGCATCAGAGCCCCTGAACGGATTTTGTAAGAATTTCTCTCTCTTTCACTGTCTTTTTTTTATGGGTTTCTTTTAAAGTAATCTATTTTTATAATGGGGTTTAGCTGCTTTTCCCTGATGTGTTTATGCCGCTTTACACCCTCTTGATTCACTTCCAGAGAGATATCAGTACATATCAATACATATCAGTACATCAATACATAGGTTTTAAGACTCTTCCTAGTCAGATATATTCTTGGGCGGTGAATAGGGGGTGTTGAGTCCAGTTCACTGAGCAGGGAGTAGGTCTTGTCTATTACATATTTGGCTTGTGGAACGGCATCTGAGCTAATTTCAAACCCTTGTTTTATGCATCACCCCGCCTCACCTTTCCCGTTAAGCAGCCATAGTGTGTTTTCTAAATGTGTGACTCTGTTCTGTTTTGGAATTCAGTTCAGGTGTATCGATGTTGACATTCCCTCTATAAGTGATATCTTAAGATAAGTGTCCATTTCTGTGTGACTTACTTCACTTAGAGTCATCGTCCCTAAATCCACTCATCATGCTGCTACTAGCCTTATGACACTGATTTCATGGCTGAGTGATATTCCATTGTGCATAAGTACCACAACTTCTTTATCCATTTTTCTCTTTCCGGGGATATTTCAGGTGTACCGAAGTGGAGGTTCTTGGAAACAGAGCAGCACTAAACTTTGGGGTGCCTGTGTCGTGTTGATTTTTTAGGTTTCCCGATTTCTACGCCCATGAGTGGAAGTGCCCTATGCTCTCTCAGCTGTGTCTATTCCATGTTTCAGGACGCAGCGTACACTTCTCCAGAGTGGCTGTTGGCAATTTCCATCCCGCCCATCAGCGTAGCAAGGCTCCCGTGTCTCCATGGCCTGTCCTGCATTTCTGGTTTTTACACTTTTTTCAGCATGGCCCTTTTGACCGCTGGCAAGCGAGACTTCTTTGTAGCGCCGATTTGCCTTTCCGGCTTGCTTGGTTGGCCAAAAAGGGCGTATGCGTTTTTTCCTGAATGTATTCAGGAAAAAACGCATACGCCCTTTTTGGCCAAGGGCATCATTGTCAACGCTTTGCCGCTTTTCATGTGCTTTCAACGCGAGACGAATCTACCTCCTGAAATCTGTTTCCTGCAATTCTGCCTTGCTTTCAAATCCTCTTCGTTGCCTTCCCTCAATATATTTGTGGACGAGAGTCATCATTTAGAACTCTGCAGGTTTGTGAATTGCAGTGCCCCTGAGCTCCATTTGTCAACTCGCTTTTTTGGGAGCTGGCCGCAAAAGCGCAGGATTGCTTCAGGCCCTATTCTGGTTCCGGGGGGCAGGCTGAGCCTGTGGTTCATTCTTCTTCCTGATGGGAAAATAGAGTGACCTGTGCCTGTCCCAACACCTAGAGCTAGTCTCTCATTGGTTCCCCCTCTTCCCGTTCATCCTCAGGACAAATTGCGACCTGTACGAAACAGGAGGTCAACGGTGCTGATTCTCCAAGTAGGGAGATTGTTAGTGAAGCGGCTGGAATGGCGAACCCGAGCACAAGGAGAGGAGAAATGAGGTGCGTTTTAGAAACCTTTCCCGATCACACGGTGTACCATCTTCTGGGTTTCCCAGGCATGTTTTCGATGTAGGAAGATGCCCTTGAACCTGGAGATTTCGGACCCATGGCATGGGTACCACGCAGTATTACTTTAAAGGGTCTGCGTTTGCTCACCCAACCTCACCAATCCTCTCAGCCCCAAGAGTGTCCAGCCTTATGTCTCATCCAGCTGTGGGTCTAGATATGGTCAATCCAGGTTGCATCAGAGCCCCTGAACGGATTTTGTAAGAATTTCTCTCTCTTTCACTGTCTTTGTTTTTTGCGGTATTTTTTTAAGTAATCTATTTTTATAATTGGGTTTAGCTGCTTTTCCCTGCTGTGTTTATGCCGCTTTACACCCTCTTGATTCACTTCCAGAGAGATATCAGTACATATCAATACATATCAATACATCAATACATAGGTTTTAAGACTCTTCCTAGTCAGATATATTCTTGGGCGGTGAATAGGGGGTGTTGAGTCCAGTTCACTGAGCAGGGAGTAGGTCTTGTCTATTACATATTTGGCTTGTGGAACGGCATCTGAGCTAATTTCAAACCCTTGTTTTATGCATCACCCCGCCTCACCTTTCCCGTTAAGCAGCCATAGTGTGTTTTCTAAATGTGTGACTCTGTTCTGTTTTGGAATTCAGTTCAGGTGTATCGATGTTGACATTCCCTCTATAAGTGATATCTTAAGATAAGTGTCCATTTCTGTGTGACTTACTTCACTTAGAGTCATCGTCCCTAAATCCACTCATCATGCTGCTACTAGCCTTATGACACTGATTTCATGGCTGAGTGATATTCCATTGTGCATAAGTACCACAACTTCTTTATCCATTTTTCTCTTTCCGGGGATATTTCAGGTGTACCGAAGTGGAGGTTCTTGGAAACAGAGCAGCACTAAACTTTGGGGTGCCTGTGTCGTGTTGATTTTTTAGGTTTCCCGATTTCTACGCCCATGAGTGGAAGTGCCCTATGCTCTCTCAGCTGTGTCTATTCCATGTTTCAGGACGCAGCGTACACTTCTCCAGAGTGGCTGTTGGCAATTTCCATCCCGCCCATCAGCGTAGCAAGGCTCCCGTGTCTCCATGGCCTGTCCTGCATTTCTGGTTTTTACACTTTTTTCAGCATGGCCCTTTTGACCGCTGGCAAGCGAGACTTCTTTGTAGCGCCGATTTGCCTTTCCGGTTTGCTTGGTTGGCCAAAATGGACGTATGCGTTTTTTCCTGAATATATTCAGGAAAAAACGCATACGCCCTTTCTGGCCAAGGGCATCATTGTCAACGCTTTGCCGCTTTTCATGTGCTTTCAACGCGAGACGAATCTATCTCCTGAAATCTGTTTCCTGCAATTCTGCCTTGCTTTCAAATCCTCTTCGTTGCCTTCCCTCAATATATTTGTGGACGAGAGTCATCATTTCTAACTCTGCAGGTTTGTGAATTGCAGTGCCCCTGAGCTCCATTTGTCAACTCGCTTTTTTGGGAGCTGGCCGCAAAAGCGCAGGATTGCTTCAGGCCCTATTCTGGTTCCGGGGGGCAGGCTGAGCCTGTGGTTCATTCTTCTTCCTAATGGGAAAATAGAGTGACCTGTGCCTGTCCCAACACCTAGAGCTAGTCTCTCATTGGTTCCCCCTCTTCCCGTTCATCCTCAGGACAAATTCTGACCTGTACGAAACAGGAGGTCAACGGTGCTGATTCTCCAAGTAGGGAGATTGTTAGTGAAGCGGCTGGAATGGCGAACCCGAGCACAAGGAGAGGAGAAATGAGGTGCGTTTTAGAAACCTTTCCCGATCACACGGTGTACCATCTTATGGGTTTCCCAGGCATGTTTTCGATGTAGGAAGATGCCCTTGAACCTGGAGATTTGGGACCCATGGCATGGGTACCACGCAGTATTACTTTAAAGGGTCTGCGTTTGCTCACCCAACCTCACCAATCCTCTCAGCCCCAAGAGTGTCCAGCCTTATGTCTCATCCAGCTGTGGGTCTAGATATGGTCAATCCAGGTTGCATCAGAGCCCCTGAACGGATTTTGTAAGAATTTCTCTCTCTTTCACTGTCTTTGTTTTATGCGGTATTTTATTAAGTAATCTATTTTTATAATTGGGTTTAGCTGCTTTTCCCTGCTGTGTTTATGCCGCTTTACACCCTCTTGATTCACTTCCAGAGAGATATCAATACATAGGTTTAAAGACTCTTACTAGTCAGATATATTCTTGGGCGGTGAATAGGGGGTGTTGAGTCCAGTTCACTGAGCAGGGAGTAGGTCTTGTCTATTACATATTTGGCTTGTGGAACGGTATGTGAGCTAATTTCAAACCCTTGTTTTAGGCATCACCCCGCCTCACCTTTCCCGTTAAGCAGCCATAGTGTGTTTTCTAAATGTGTGACTCTGTTCTGTTTTGGAATTCAGTTCAGGTGTAGCGATGTTGACATTCCCTCTATAAGTGATATCTTAGGATAAGTGTCCTTTTCTGTGTGACTTACTTCACTTAGACTCATCGTCCCTAAATCCACTCATCATGCTGCTACTAGCCTTATGACACTGATTTCATGGCTGAGTGATATTCCATTGTGCATAAGTACCACAACTTCTTTATCCATTTTTCTCTTTCCGGGGATATTTCAGGTGTACCGAAGTGGAGGTTCTTGGAAACAGAGCAGCACTAAACTTTGGGGTGCCTGTGTCGTGTTGATTTTTTAGGTTTCCCGATTTCTACGCCCATGAGTGGAAGTGCCCTATGCTCTCTCAGCTGTGTCTATTCCATGTTACAGGACGCAGCGTACACTTCTCCAGAGTGGCTGTTGGCAATTTCCATCCCGCCCATCAGCGTAGCAAGGCTCCCGTGTCTCCATGGCCTGTCCTGCATTTCTGGTTTTTACACTTTTTTCAGCATGGCCCTTTTGACCGCTGGCAAGCGAGACTTCTTTGTAGCGCCGATTTGCCTTTCCGGCTTGCTTGGTTGGCCAAAATGGACGTATGCGTTTTTTCCTGAATATATTCAGGAAAAAACGCATACGCCCTTTCTGGCCAAGGGCATCATTGTCAACGCTTTGCCGCTTTTCATGTGCTTTCAACGCGAGACGAATCTACCTCCTGAAATCTGTTTCCTGCAATTCTGCCTTGCTTTCAAATCCTCTTCGTTGCCTTCCCTCAATATATTTGTGGACGAGAGTCATCATTTCTAACTCTGCAGGTTTGTGAATTGCAGTGCCCCTGAGCTCCATTTGTCAACTCGCTTTTTTGGGAGCTGGCCGCAAAAGCGCAGGATTGCTTCAGGCCCTATTCTGGTTCCGGGGGGCAGGCTGAGCCTGTGGTTCATTCTTCTTCCTAATGGGAAAATAGAGTGACCTGTGCCTGTCCCAACACCTAGAGCTAGTCTCTCATTGGTTCCCCCTCTTCCCGTTCATCCTCAGGACAAATTGTGACCTGTACGAAACAGGAGGTCAACGGTGCTGATTCTCCAAGTAGGGAGATTGTTAGTGAAGCGGCTGGAATGGCGAACCCGAGCACAAGGAGAGGAGAAATGAGGTGCGTTTTAGAAACCTTTCCCGATCACACGGTGTACCATCTTCTGGGTTTCCCAGGCATCTTTTCGATGTAGGAAGATGCCCTTGAACCTGGAGATTTGGGACCCATGGCATGGGTACCACGCAGTATTACTTTAAAGGGTCTGCGTTTGCTCACCCAACCTCACCAATCCTCTCAGCCCCAAGAGTGTCCAGCCTTATGTCTCATCCAGCTGTGGGTCTAGATATGGTCAATCCAGGTTGCATCAGAGCCCCTGAACGGATTTTGTAAGAATTTCTCTCTCTTTCACTGTCTTTGTTTTATGCGGTATTTTTTTAAGTAATCTATTTTTATAATTGGGTTTAGCTGCTTTTCCCTGCTGTGTTTATGCCGCTTTACACCCTCTTGATTCACTTCCAGAGAGATATCAATACATAGGTTTAAAGACTCTTACTAGTCAGATATATTCTTGGGCGGTGAATAGGGGGTGTTGAGTCCAGTTCACTGAGCAGGGAGTAGGTCTTGTCTATTACATATTTGGCTTGTGGAACGGTATGTGAGCTAATTTCAAACCCTTGTTTTAGGCATCACCCCGCCTCACCTTTCCCGTTAAGCAGCCATAGTGTGTTTTCTAAATGTGTGACTCTGTTCTGTTTTGGAATTCAGTTCAGGTGTAGCGATGTTGACATTCCCTCTATAAGTGATATCTTAGGATAAGTGTCCTTTTCTGTGTGACTTACTTCACTTAGACTCATCGTCCCTAAATCCACTCATCATGCTGCTACTAGCCTTATGACACTGATTTCATGGCTGAGTGATATTCCATTGTGCATAAGTACCACAACTTCTTTATCCATTTTTCTCTTTCCGGGGATATTTCAGGTGTACCGAAGTGGAGGTTCTTGGAAACAGAGCAGCCCTAAACTTTGGGGTGCCTGTGTCGTGTTGATTTTTAGGTTTCCCGATTTCTACGCCCATGAGTGGAAGTGCCCTATGCTCTCTCAGCTGTGTCTATTCCATGTTTCAGGACGCAGCGTACACTTCTCCAGAGTGGCTGTTGCCAATTTCCATCCCGCCGATCAGCATAGCAAGGCTCCCGTGTCTCCATGGCCTGTCCTGCATTTCTGGTTTTTACACTGTTTTCAGCATGGCCCTTTTGACCTCTGGCAAGCGAGACTTCTTTGTAGCGCCGATTTGCCTTTCCGCCTTGCTTGGTTGGCCAAAAAGGGCGTATGCGTTTTTTCCTGAATGTATTCAGGAAAAAACGCATACGCCCTTTTTGGCCAAGGGCATCATTGTCAACGCTTTGCTGCTTTTCATGTGCTTTCAAGGCGCGTCGAATCTACCTCCTGAAATCTGTTTCCTGCAATTCTGCCTTGCTTTCAAATCCTCTTCGTTGCCTTCCTTCAATATATTTGTGGATGAGAGTCATCATTTCGAACTCTGCAGGTTTGTGAATTGCAGTGCCCCTGAGCTCCATTTGTCAACTCGCTTTTTTGGGAGCTGGCCGCAAAAGCGCAGGATTGCCTCAGGCCCTATTCTGGTTCCGGGGGGCAGGCTGAGCCTGTGGTTCATTCTTCTTCCTGATGGGAAAATAGAGTGACCTGTGCCTGTCCCAACAGCTAGAGCTAGTCTCTCATTGGTTCTCCCGCTTCCCGTTCATCCTCAGGACAAATTGCGACCTGTACGAAACAGGAGGTCAACGGTGCTGATTCTCCAAGTAGGGAGATTGTTAGTGAAGCGGCTGGAATGGCGAACCCGAGTACAAGGAGAGGAGAAATGAGGTGTGTTTTAGAAACCTTTCTCGATCACACGGTGTACCATCTTCTGGGTGTCCCATGCATGTTTTCGATGTAGGAAGATGCCCTTGAACTTGGAGATTTGGGACCCATGGCATGGGTACCACGCAGTACTACTTTAAAGGGTCTGCGTTTGCTCACCCATCCTCACCGATCCTCTCAGCCCCAAGAGTGTCCAGCCTTATGTCTCATCCAGCTGTGGGTGTAGATATGGTCAATCCAGGTTGCATCAGAGCCCCTGAACGGATTTTGTAAGAATTTCTCTCTCTTTCACTGTCTTTTTTTTATGGGTTTCTTTTAAAGTAATCTATTTTTATAATGGGGTTTAGCTGCTTTTCCCTGCTGTGTTTATGCCGCTTTACACCCTCTTGATTCACTTCCAGAGAGATATCAGTACATATCAATACATATCAGTACATCAATACATAGGTTTTAAGACTCTTCCTAGTCAGATATATTCTTGGGCGGTGAATAGGGGGTGTTGAGTCCAGTTCACTGAGCAGGGAGTAGGTCTTGTCTATTACATATTTGGCTTGTGGAACGGCATCTGAGCTAATTTCAAACCCTTGTTTTATGCATCACCCCGCCTCACCTTTCCCATTAAGCAGCCATAGTGTGTTTTCTAAATGTGTGACTCTGTTCTGTTTTGGAATTCAGTTCAGGTGTATCGATGTTGACATTCCCTCTATAAGTGATATCTTAAGATAAGTGTCCATTTCTGTGTGACTTACTTCACTTAGAGTCATCGTCCCTAAATCCACTCATCATGCTGCTACTAGCCTTATGACACTGATTTCATGGCTGAGTGATATTCCATTGTGCATAAGTACCACAACTTCTTTATCCATTTTTCTCTTTCCGGGGATATTTCAGGTGTACCGAAGTGGAGGTTCTTGGAAACAGAGCAGCACTAAACTTTGGGGTGCCTGTGTCGTGTTGATTTTTTAGGTTTCCCGATTTCTACGCCCATGAGTGGAAGTGCCCTATGCTCTCTCAGCTGTGTCTATTCCATGTTTCAGGACGCAGCGTACACTTCTCCAGAGTGGCTGTTGGCAATTTCCATCCCGCCCATCAGCGTAGCAAGGCTCCCGTGTCTCCATGGCCTGTCCTGCATTTCTGGTTTTTACACTTTTTTCAGCATGGCCCTTTTGACCGCTGGCAAGCGAGACTTCTTTGTAGCGCCGATTTGCCTTTCCGGCTTGCTTGGTTGGCCAAAAAGGGCGTATGCGTTTTTTCCTGAATGTATTCAGGGAAAAACGCATACGCCCTTTTTGGCCAAGGGCATCATTGTCAACGCTTTGCCGCTTTTCATGTGCTTTCAAGGCGAGACGAATCTACCTCCTGAAATCTGTTTCCTGCAATTCTGCCTTGCTTTCAAATCCTCTTCGTTGCCTTCCCTCAATATATTTGTGGACGAGAGTCATCATTTAGAACTCTGCAGGTTTGTGAATTGCAGTGCCCCTGAGCTCCATTTGTCAACTCGCTTTTTTGGGAGCTGGCCGCAAAAGCGCAGGATTGCTTCAGGCCCTATTCTGGTTCCGGGGGGCAGGCTGAGCCTGTGGTTCATTCTTCTTCCTAATGGGAAAATAGAGTGACCTGTGCCTGTCCCAACACCTAGAGCTAGTCTCTCATTGGTTCCCCCTCTTCCCGTTCATCCTCAGGACAAATTGTGACCTGTACGAAACAGGAGGTCAACGGTGCTGATTCTCCAAGTAGGGAGATTGTTAGTGAAGCGGCTGGAATGGCGAACCCGAGCACAAGGAGAGGAGAAATGAGGTGCGTTTTAGAAACCTTTCCCGATCACACGGTGTACCATCTTATGGGTTTCCCAGGCATGTTTTCGATGTAGGAAGATGCCCTTGAACCTGGAGATTTGGGACCCATGGCATGGGTACCACGCAGTATTACTTTAAAGGGTCTGCGTTTGCTCACCCAACCTCACCAATCCTCTCAGCACCAAGAGTGTCCAGCCTTATGTCTCATCCAGCTGTGGGTCTAGATATGGTCAATCCAGGTTGCATCAGAGCCCCTGAACGGATTTTGTAAGAATTTCTCTCTCTTTCACTGTCTTTGTTTTATGCGGTATTTTATTAAGTAATCTATTTTTATAATTGGGTTTAGCTGCTTTTCCCTGCTGTGTTTATGCCGCTTTACACCCTCTTGATTCACTTCCAGAGAGATATCAATACATAGGTTTAAAGACTCTTACTAGTCAGATATATTCTTGGGCGGTGAATAGGGGGTGTTGAGTCCAGTTCACTGAGCAGGGAGTAGGTCTTGTCTATTACATATTTGGCTTGTGGAACGGTATGTGAGCTAATTTCAAACCCTTGTTTTAGGCAACACCCCGCCTCACCTTTCCCGTTAAGCAGCCATAGTGTGTTTTCTAAATGTGTGACTCTGTTCTGTTTTGGAATTCAGTTCAGGTGTAGCGATGTTGACATTCCCTCTATAAGTGATATCTTAGGATAAGTGTCCTTTTCTGTGTGACTTACTTCACTTAGACTCATCGTCCCTAAATCCACTCATCATGCTGCTACTAGCCTTATGACACTGATTTCATGGCTGAGTGATATTCCATTGTGCATAAGTACCACAACTTCTTTATCCATTTTTCTCTTTCCGGGGATATTTCAGGTGTACCGAAGTGGAGGTTCTTGGAAACAGAGCAGCCCTAAACTTTGGGGTGCCTGTGTCGTGTTGATTTTTAGGTTTCCCGATTTCTACGCCCATGAGTGGAAGTGCCCTATGCTCTCTCAGCTGTGTCTATTCCATGTTTCAGGACGCAGCGTACACTTCTCCAGAGTGGCTGTTGCCAATTTCCATCCCGCCGATCAGCATAGCAAGGCTCCCGTGTCTCCATGGCCTGTCCTGCATTTCTGGTTTTTACACTGTTTTCAGCATGGCCCTTTTGACCTCTGGCAAGCGAGACTTCTTTGTAGCGCCGATTTGCCTTTCCGGCTTGCTTGGTTGGCCAAAAAGGGCGTATGCGTTTTTTCCTGAATGTATTCAGGAAAAAACGCATACGCCCTTTTTGGCCAAGGGCATCATTGTCAACGCTTTGCCGCTTTTCATGTGCTTTCAAGGCGCGTCGAATCTACCTCCTGAAATCTGTTTCCTGCAATTCTGCCTTGCTTTCAAATCCTCTTCGTTGCCTTCCTTCAATATATTTGTGGACGAGAGTCATCATTTCGAACTCTGCAGGTTTGTGAATTGCAGTGCCCCTGAGCTCCATTTGTCAACTCGCTTTTTTGGGAGCTGGCCGCAAAAGCGCAGGATTGCCTCAGGCCCTATTCTGGTTCCGGGGGGCAGGCTGAGCCTGTGGTTCATTCTTCTTCCTGATGGGAAAATAGAGTGACCTGTGCCTGTCCCAACAGCTAGAGCTAGTCTCTCATTGGTTCTCCCGCTTCCCGTTCATCCTCAGGACAAATTGCGACCTGTACGAAACAGGAGGTCAACGGTGCTGATTCTCCAAGTAGGGAGATTGTTAGTGAAGCGGCTGGAATGGCGAACCCGAGTACAAGGAGAGGAGAAATGAGGTGTGTTTTAGAAACCTTTCTCGATCACACGGTGTACCATCTTCTGGGTGTCCCATGCATGTTTTCGATGTAGGAAGATGCCCTTGAACTTGGAGATTTGGGACCCATGGCATGGGTACCACGCAGTACTACTTTAAAGGGTCTGCGTTTGCTCACCCATCCTCACCGATCCTCTCAGCCCCAAGAGTGTCCAGCCTTATGTCTCATCCAGCTGTGGGTGTAGATATGGTCAATCCAGGTTGCATCAGAGCCCCTGAACGGATTTTGTAAGAATTTCTCTCTCTTTCACTGTCTTTTTTTTATGGGTTTCTTTTAAAGTAATCTATTTTTATAATGGGGTTTAGCTGCTTTTCCCTGCTGTGTTTATGCCGCTTTACACCCTCTTGATTCACTTCCAGAGAGATATCAGTACATATCAATACATATCTGTACATCAATACATAGGTTTTAAGACTCTTCCTAGTCAGATATATTCTTGGGCGGTGAATAGGGGGTGTTGAGTCCAGTTCACTGAGCAGGGAGTAGGTCTTGTCTATTACATATTTGGCTTGTGGAACGGTATGTGAGCTAATTTCAAACCCTTGTTTTAGGCATCACCCCGCCTCACCTTTCCCGTTAAGCAGCCATAGTGTGTTTTCTAAATGTGTGACTCTGTTCTGTTTTGGAATTCAGTTCAGGTGTAGCGATGTTGACATTCCCTCTATAAGTGATATCTTAGGATAAGTGTCCTTTTCTGTGTGACTTACTTCACTTAGACTCATCGTCCCTAAATCCACTCATCATGCTGCTACTAGCCTTATGACACTGATTTCATGGCTGAGTGATATTCCATTGTGCATAAGTACCACAACTTCTTTATCCATTTTTCTCTTTCCGGGGATATTTCAGGTGTACCGAAGTGGAGGTTCTTGGAAACAGAGCAGCCCTAAACTTTGGGGTGCCTGTGTCGTGTTGATTTTTAGGTTTCCCGATTTCTACGCCCATGAGTGGAAGTGCCCTATGCTCTCTCAGCTGTGTCTATTCCATGTTTCAGGACGCAGCGTACACTTCTCCAGAGTGGCTGTTGCCAATTTCCATCCCGCCGATCAGCATAGCAAGGCTCCCGTGTCTCCATGGCCTGTCCTGCATTTCTGGTTTTTACACTGTTTTCAGCATGGCCCTTTTGACCGCTGGCAAGCGAGACTTCTTTGTAGCGCCGATTTGCCTTTCCGGTTTGCTTGGTTGGCCAAAATGGGCGTATGCGTTTTTTCCTGAATATATTCAGGAAAAAACGCATACGCCCTTTCTGGCCAAGGGCATCATTGTCAACGCTTTGCCGCTTTTCATGTGCTTTCAAGGCGAGTCGAATCTACTTCCTGAAATCTGTTTCCTGCAATTCTGCCTTGCTTTCAAATCCTCTTCGTTGCCTTCCCTCAATATATTTGTGGACGAGAGTCATCATTTCTAACTCTGCAGGTTTGTGAATTGCAGTGCCCCTGAGCTCCATTTGTCAACTCGCTTTTTGGGAGCTGGCCGCAAAAGCGCAGGATTGCTTCAGGCCCTACTCTGGTTCCGGGGGGCAGGCTGAGCCTGTGGTTCATTCTTCTTCCTGATGGGAAAATAGAGTGACCTGTGCCTGTCCCAACACCTAGAGCTAGTCTCTCATTGGTTCCCCCT
Source organism: Eubalaena glacialis (assembly GCF_028564815.1). Lineage (NCBI taxonomy): Eukaryota > Metazoa > Chordata > Mammalia > Artiodactyla > Balaenidae > Eubalaena > Eubalaena glacialis. The sequence goes on along the minus strand of NC_083723.1, from coordinate 28,426,838 downwards.
CTTCCCGTTCATCCTCAGGACAAATTGTGACCTGTACGAAACAGGAGGTCAACGGTGCTGATTCTCCAAGTAGGGAGATTGTTAGTGAAGCGGCTGGAATGGCGAACCCGAGCACAAGGAGAGGAGAAATGAGGTGCGTTTTAGAAACCTTTCCAATCACACGGTGTACCATCTTATGGGTTTCCCAGGCATGTTTTCGATGTAGGAAGATGCCCTTGAACCTGGAGATTTCGGACCCATGGCATGGGTACCACGCAGTATTACTTTAAAGGGTCTGCGTTTGCTCACCCAACCTCACCAATCCTCTCAGCCCCAAGAGTGTCCAGCCTTATGTCTCATCCAGCTGTGGGTCTAGATATGGTCAATCCAGGTTGCATCAGAGCCCCTGAACGGATTTTGTAAGAATTTCTCTCTCTTTCACTGTCTTTGTTTTATGCGGTATTTTATTAAGTAATCTATTTTTATAATTGGGTTTAGCTGCTTTTCCCTGCTGTGTTTATGCCGCTTTACACCCTCTTGATTCACTTCCAGAGAGATATCAATACATAGGTTTAAAGACTCTTACTAGTCAGATATTTTCTTGGGCGGTGAATAGGGGGTGTTGAGTCCAGTTCACTGAGCAGGGAGTAGGTCTTGTCTATTACATATTTGGCTTGTGGAACGGTATGTGAGCTAATTTCAAACCCTTGTTTTAGGCATCACCCCGCCTCACCTTTCCCGTTAAGCAGCCATAGTGTGTTTTCTAAATGTGTGACTCTGTTCTGTTTTGGAATTCAGTTCAGGTGTAGCGATGTTGACATTCCCTCTATAAGTGATATCTTAGGATAAGTGTCCTTTTCTGTGTGACTTACTTCACTTAGACTCATCGTCCCTAAATCCACTCATCATGCTGCTACTAGCCTTATGACACTGATTTCATGGCTGAGTGATATTCCATTGTGCATAAGTACCACAACTTCTTTATCCATTTTTCTCTTTCCTGGGATATTTCAGGTGTACCGAAGTGGAGGTTCTTGGAAACAGAGCAGCCCTAAACTTTGGGGTGCCTGTGTCGTGTTGATTTTTAGGTTTCCCGATTTCTACGCCCATGAGTGGAAGTGCCCTATGCTCTCTCAGCTGTGTCTATTCCATGTTTCAGGACGCAGCGTACACTTCTCCAGAGTGGCTGTTGCCAATTTCCATCCCGCCGATCAGCATAGCAAGGCTCCCGTGTCTCCATGGCCTGTCCTGCATTTCTGGTTTTTACACTGTTTTCAGCATGGCCCTTTTGACCGCTGGCAAGCGAGACTTCTTTGTAGCGCCGATTTGCCTTTCCGGCTTGCTTGGTTGGCCAAAATGGGCGTATGCGTTTTTTCCTGAATATATTCAGGAAAAAACGCATACGCCCTTTCTGGCCAAGGGCATCATTGTCAACGCTTTGCCGCTTTTCATGTGCTTTCAAGGCGAGTCGAATCTACCTCCTGAAATCTGTTTCCTGCAATTCTGCCTTGCTTTCAAATCCTCTTCGTTGCCTTCCCTCAATATATTTGTGGACGAGAGTCATCATTTAGAACTCTGCAGGTTTGTGAATTGCAGTGCCCCTGAGCTCCATTTGTCAACTCGCTTTTTGGGAGCTGGCCGCAAAAGCGCAGGATTGCTTCAGGCCCTACTCTGGTTCCGGGGGGCAGGCTGAGCCTGTGGTTCATTCTTCTTCCTGATGGGAAAATAGAGTGACCTGTGCCTGTCCCAACACCTAGAGCTAGTCTCTCATTGGTTCCCCCTCTTCCCGTTCATCCTCAGGACAAATTGTGACCTGTACGAAACAGGAGGTCAACGGTGCTGATTCTCCAAGTAGGGAGATTGTTAGTGAAGCGGCTGGAATGGCGAACCCGAGCACAAGGAGAGGAGAAATTAGGTGCGTTTTAGAAACCTTTCCAATCACACGGTGTACAATCTTATGGGTTTCCCAGGCATGTTTTCGATGTAGGAAGATGCCCTTGAACCTGGAGATTTCGGACCCATGGCATGGGTACCACGCAGTATTACTTTAAAGGGTCTGCGTTTGCTCACCCAACCTCACCAATCCTCTCAGCCCCAAGAGTGTCCAGCCTTATGTCTCATCCAGCTGTGGGTCTAGATATGGTCAATCCAGGTTGCATCAGAGCCCCTGAACGGATTTTGTAAGAATTTCTCTCTCTTTCACTGTCTTTGTTTTATGCGGTATTTTATTAAGTAATCTATTTTTATAATTGGGTTTAGCTGCTTTTCCCTGCTGTGTTTATGCCGCTTTACACCCTCTTGATTCACTTCCAGAGAGATATCAATACATAGGTTTAAAGACTCTTACTAGTCAGATATATTCTTGGGCGGTGAATAGGGGGTGTTGAGTCCAGTTCACTGAGCAGGGAGTAGGTCTTGTCTATTACATATTTGGCTTGTGGAACGGTATGTGAGCTAATTTCAAACCCTTGTTTTAGGCATCACCCCGCCTCACCTTTCCCGTTAAGCAGCCATAGTGTGTTTTCTAAATGTGTGACTCTGTTCTGTTTTGGAATTCAGTTCAGGTGTAGCGATGTTGACATTCCCTCTATAAGTGATATCTTAGGATAAGTGTCCTTTTCTGTGTGACTTACTTCACTTAGACTCATCGTCCCTAAATCCACTCATCATGCTGCTACTAGCCTTATGACACTGATTTCATGGCTGAGTGATATTCCATTGTGCATAAGTACCACAACTTCTTTATCCATTTTTCTCTTTCCTGGGATATTTCAGGTGTACCGAAGTGGAGGTTCTTGGAAACAGAGCAGCCCTAAAGTTTGGGGTGCCTGTGTCGTGTTGATTTTTAGGTTTCCCGATTTCTACGCCCATGAGTGGAAGTGCCCTATGCTCTCTCAGCTGTGTCTATTCCATGTTTCAGGACGCAGCGTACACTTCTCCAGAGTGGCTGTTGCCAATTTCCATCCCGCCGATCAGCATAGCACGGCTCCCGTGTCTCCATGGCCTGTCCTGCATTTCTGGTTTTTACACTGTTTTCAGCATGGCCCTTTTGACCGCTGGCAAGCGAGACTTCTTTGTAGCGCCGATTTGCCTTTCGGGCTTGCTTGGTTGGCCAAAAAGGGCGTATGCGTTTTTTCCTGAATGTATTCAGGAAAAAACGCATACGCCCTTTTTGGCCAAGGGCATCATTGTCAACGCTTTGCCGCTTTTCATGTGCTTTCAAGGCGAGTCGAATCTACCTCCTGAAATCTGTTTCCTGCAATTCTGCCTTGCTTTCAAATCCTCTTCGTTGCCTTCCTTCAATATATTTGTGGACGAGAGTCATCATTTCGAACTCTGCAGGTTTGTGAATTGCAGTGCCCCTGAGCTCCATTTGTCAACTCGCTTTTTTGGGAGCTGGCCGCAAAAGCGCAGGATTGCCTCAGGCCCTATTCTGGTTCCGGGGGGCAGGCTGAGCCTGTGGTTCATTCTTCTTCCTGATGGGAAAATAGAGTGACCTGTGCCTGTCCCAACACCTAGAGCTAGTCTCTCATTCCCGTTCATCCTCAGGACAAATTGCGACCTGTACGAAACAGGAGGTCAACGGTGTTGATTCTCCAAGTAGGGAGATTGTTAGTGAAGCGGCTGGAATGGCGAACCCGAGCACAAGGAGAGGAGAAATGAGGTGCGTTTTAGAAACCTTTCCCGATCACACGGTGTACCATCTTCTGGGTTTCCCAGGCATGTTTTCGATGTAGGAAGATGCCCTTGAACCTGGAGATTTGGGACCCATGGCATGGGTACCACGCAGTATTACTTTAAAGGGTCTGCGTTTGCTCACCCAACCTCACCAATCCTCTCAGCCCCAAGAGTGTCCAGCCTTATGTCTCATCCAGCTGTGGGTCTAGATATGGTCAATCCAGGTTGCATCAGAGCCCCTGAACGGATTTTGTAAGAATTTCTCTCTCTTACACTGTCTTTGTTTTATGGGGTCTTTTTTTAAGTAATCTATTTTTATAATGGGGTTTAGCTGCTTTTCCCTGCTGTGTTTATGCCGCTTTACACCCTCTTGATTCACTTCCAGAGAGATATCAGTACATATCAATACATATCAATACATCAATACATAGGTTTTAAGACTCTTCCTAGTCAGATATATTCTTGGGCGATGAATAGGGGGTGTTGAGTCCAGTTCACTGAGCAGGGAGTAGGTCTTGTCTATTACATATTTGGCTTGTGGAACGGCATCTGAGCTAATTTCAAACCCTTGTTTTATGCATCACCCCGACTCACCTTTCCCGTTAAGCAGCCATAGTGTGTTTTCTAAATGTGTGACTCTGTTCTGTTTTGGAATTCAGTTCAGGTGTAGCGATGTTGACATTCCCTCTATAAGTGATATCTTAAGATAAGTGTCCATTTCTGTGTGACTTACTTCACTTAGAGTCATCGTCCCTAAATCCACTCATCATGCTGCTACTAGCCTTATGACACTGATTTCATGGCTGAGTGATATTCCATTGTGCATAAGTACCACAACTTCTTTATCCATTTTTCTCTTTCCGGGGATATTTAAGGTGTACCGAAGTGGAGGTTCTTGGAAACAGAGCAGCACTAAACTTTGGGGTGCCTGTGTCGTGCTGATTTTTAGGTTTCCCGATTTCTACGCCCATGAGTGGAAGTGCCCTATGCTCTCTCAGCTGTGTCTATTCCATGTTTCAGGACGCAGCGTACACTTCTCCAGAGTGGCTGTTGGCAATTTCCATCCCGCCCATCAGCGTAGCAAGGCTCCCGTGTCTCCATGGCCTGTCCTGCATTTCTGGTTTTTACACTTTTTTCAGCATGGCCCTTTTGACCGCTGGCAAGCGAGACTTCTTTGTAGCGCCGATTTGCCTTTCCGGTTTGCTTGGTTGGCCAAAATGGGCGTATGCGTTTTTTCCTGAATATATTCAGGAAAAAACGCATACGCCCTTTCTGGCCAAGGGCATCATTGTCAACGCTTTGCCGCTTTTCATGTGCTTTCAAGGCGAGTCGAATCTACCTCCTGAAATCTGTTTCCTGCAATTCTGCCTTGCTTTCAAATCCTCTTCGTTGCCTTCCCTCAATATATTTGTGGACGAGAGTCATCATTTCTAACTCTACAGGTTTGTGAATTGCAGTGCCCCTGAGCTCCATTTGTCAACTCGCTTTTTTGGGAGCTGGCCGCAAAAGCGCAGGATTGCTTCAGGCCGTATTCTGGTTCCGGGGGGCAGGCTGAGCCTGTGGTTCATTCTTCTTCCTGATGGGAAAATAGAGTGACCTGTGCCTGTCCCAACACCTAGAGCTAGTCTCTCATTGGTTCTCCCTCTTCCCGTTCATCCTCAGGACAAATTGTGACCTGTACGAAACAGGAGATCAACGGTGCTGATTCTCCAAGTAGGGAGATTGTTAGTGAAGCGGCTGGAATGGCGAACCCGAGCACAAGGAGAGGAGAAATGAGGTGCGTTTTAGAAACCTTTCCCGATCACACGGTGTACCATCTTCTGGGTTTCCCAGGCATGTTTTCGATGTAGGAAGATGCCCTTGAACCTGGAGATTTGGGACCCATGGCATGGGTACCACGCAGTATTACTTTAAAGGGTGTGCGTTTGCTCACCCAACCTCACCAATCCTCTCAGCCCCAAGAGTGTCCAGCCTTATGTCTCCTCCAGCTGTGGGTCTAGATATGGTCAATCCAGGTTGCATCAGAGCCCCTGAACGGATTTTGTATGAATTTCTCTCTCTTTCACTGTCTTTGTTTTATGCGGTATTTTTTTAAGTAATCTATTTTTATAATGGGGTTTAGCTGCTTTTCCCTGCTGTGTTTATGCCGCTTTACACCCTCTTGATTCACTTCCAGAGAGATATCAATACGTAGGTTTAAAGACTCTTACTAGTCAGATATATTCTTGGGCGGTGAATACGGGGTGTTGAGTCCAGTTCACTGAGCAGGGAGTAGGTCTTGTCTATTACATATTTGGCTTGTGGAACGGTATGTGAGCTAATTTCAAACCCTTGTTTCATGCATCGCCCCACCTCACCTTTCCCGTTAAGCAGCCATAGTGTGTTTTCTACATGTGTGACTCTGTTCTGTTTTTGAATTCAGTTCAGGTGTAGCGATGTTGACATTCCCTCTATAAGTGATATCTTAGGATAAGTGTCCTTTTCTGTGTGACTTACTTCACTTAGAGTCATCGTCCCTAAATCCACTCATCATGCTGCTACTAGCCTTATGACACTGATTTCATGGCTGAGTGATATTCCGTTGTGCATAAGTACCACAACTTCTTTATCCATTTTTCTCTTTCCTGGGATATTTAAGGTGTACCGAAGTGGAGGTTCTTGGAAACAGAGCAGCCCTAAATTTTGGGGTGCCTGTGTCGTGTTGATTTTTAGGTTTCCCGATTTCTACGCGCATGAGTGGAAGTGCCCTATGCTCTCTCAGCTGTGTCTATTCCATGTTTCAGGACGCAGCGTACACTTCTCCAGAGTGGCTGTTGGCAATTTCCATCCCGCCGATCAGCGTAGCAAGGCTCCCGTGTCTCCATGGCCTGTCCTGCATTTCTGGTTTTTACACTGTTTTCAGCATGGCCCTTTTGACCTCTGGCAAGCGAGACTTCTATGTAGCGCCGATTTGCCTTTCCGGCTTGCTTGGTTGGCCAAAAAGGGCGTATGCGTTTTTTCCTGAATATATTCAGGAAAAAACGCATACGCCCTTTTTGGCCAAGGGCATCATTGTCAACGCTTTGCCGCTTTTCATGTGCTTTCAAGGCGAGTCGAATCTACCTCCTGAAATCTGTTTCCTGCAATTCTGCCTTGCTTGCAAATCCTCTTCGTTGCCTTCCCTCAATATATTTGTGGGCGAGAGTCATCATTTCTAACTCTGCAGGTTTGTGAATTGCAGTGCCCCTGAGCTCCATTTGTCAACTCGCTTTTTTGGGAGCTGGCCGCAAAAACGCAGGATTGCTTCAGGCCCTATTCTGGTTCCGGGGGGCAGGCTGAGCCTGTGGTTCATTCTTCTTCCTGATGGGAAAATAGAGTGACCTGTGCCTGTCCCAACACCTAGAGCTAGTCTCTCATTGGTTCCCCCTCTTCCCGTTCATCCTCAAGACAAATTGTGACCTGTACGAAACAGGAGGTCAACGGTGCTGATTCTCCAAGTAGGGAGATTGTTAGTGAAGCGGCTGGAATGGCGAACCCGAGCACAAGGAGAGGAGAAATGAGGTGCGTTTTAGAAACCTTTCCCGATCACACGGTGTACCATCTTATGGGTTTCCCAGGCATGTTTTCGATGTAGGAAGATGCCCTTGAACCTGGAGATTTGGGACCCATGGCATGGGTACCACGCAGTATTACTTTAAAGGGTCTGCGTTTGCTCACCCAACCTCACCAATCCTCTCAGCCCCAAGAGTTCCAGCCTTATGTCTCATCCAGCTGTGGGTCTAGATATGGTCAATCCAGGTTGCATCAGAGCCCCTGAACGGATTTTGTAAGAATTTCTCTCTCTTTCACTCTCTTTGTTTTATGGGGTTTTTTTTTATGTAATCTATTTTTATAATGGGGTTTAGCTGCTTTTCCCTGCTGTGTTTATGCCGCTTTACACCCTCTTGATTCACTTCCAGAGAGATATCAATACATAGGTTTTAAGACTCTTCCTAGTCAGATATATTCTTGGGCGGTGAATAGGGGGTGTTGAGTCCAGTTCACTGAGCAGGGAGTAGGTCTTGTCTATTACATATTTGGCTTGTGGAACGGTATGTGAGCTAATTTCAAACCCTTGTTTTATGCATCACCCCGCCTCACCTTTCCCGTTAAGCAGCCATAGTGTGTTTTCTACATGTGTGACTCTGTTCTGTTTTGGAATTCAGTTCAGGTGTAGCGATGTTGACATTCCCTCTATAAGTGATATCTTAGGATAAGTGTCCTTTTCTGTGTGACTTACTTCACTTAGAGTCATCGTCCCTAAATCCACTCATCATGCTGCTACTAGCCTTATGACACTGATTTCATGGCTGAGTGATATTCCATTGTGCATAAGTACCACAACTTCTTTATCCATTTTTCTCTTTCCTGGGATATTTAAGGTGTACCGAAGTGGAGGTTTTTGGAAACAGAGCAGCCCTAAACTTTGGGGTGCCTGTGTCGTGTTGATTTTTAGGTTTCCCGATTTCTACGCCCATGAGTGGAAGTGCCCTATGCTCTCTCAGCTGTGTCTATTACATGTTTCAGGACGCAGCGTACACTTCTCCAGAGTGGCTGTTGGCAATTTCCATCCCGCCCATCAGCGTAGCAAGGCTCCCGTGTCTCCATGGCCTGTCCTGCATTTCTGGTTTTTACACTTTTTTCAGCATGGCCCTTTTGACCGCTGGCAAGCGAGACTTCTTTGTAGCGCCGATTTGCCTTTCCGGCTTGCTTGGTTGGCCAAAAAGGGCGTATGGGTTTTTTCCTGAATATATTCCGGAAAAAACGCATACGCCCTTTTTGGCCAAGGGCATCATTGTCAACGCTTTGCCGCTTTTCATGTGCTTTCAAGGCGAGTCGAATCTACCTCCTGAAATCTGTTTCCTGCAATTCTGCCTTGCTTTCAAATCCTCTTCGTTGCCTTCCCTCAATATATTTGTGGACGAGAGTCATCATTTAGAACTCTGCAGGTTTGTGAATTGCAGTGCCCCTGAGCTCCATTTGTCAACTCGCTTTTTTGGGAGCTGGCCGCAAAAGCGCAGGATTGCTTCAGGCCCTATTCTGGTTCCGGGGGGCAGGCTGAGCCTGTGGTTCATTCTTCTTCCTGATGGGAAAATAGAGTGACCTGTGCCTGTCCCAACACCTAGAGCTAGTCTCTCATTGGTTCCCCCTCTTCCCGTTCATCCTCAGGACAAATTGCGACCTGTACGAAACAGGAGGTCGACGGTGCTGATTCTCCAAGTAGGGAGATTGTTAGTGAAGCGGCTGGAATGGCGAACCGGAGCACAAGGAGAGGAGAAATGAGGTGCGTTTCAGAAACCTTTCCCGATCACACGGTGTACCATCTTCTGGGTTTCCCCGGCATGTTTTCGATATAGGAAGATGCCCTTGAACCTGGAGATTTGGGACCCATGGCATGGGTACCAGGCAGTATTACTTTAAAGGGTCTGCGTTTGCTCACCCAACCTCACCAATCCTCTCAGCCCCAAGAGTGTCCAGCCTTATGTCTCATCCAGCTGTGGGTCTAGATATGGTCAATCCAGGTTGCATCAGAGCCCCTGAACGGATTTTGTAAGAATGTCTCTCTCTTTCACTGTCTTTGTTTTATGGGGTTTTTTTTAAAGTAATCTATTTTTATAATGGGGTTTAGCTGCTTTTCCCTGCTGTGTTTATGCCGCTTTACACCCTCTTGATTCACTTCCAGAGAGATATCAATACGTAGGTTTAAAGACTCTTACTAGTCAGATATATTCTTGGGCGGTGAATAGGGGATGTTGAGTCCAGTTCACTGAGTAGGGAGTATGTCTTGTCTATTACATATTTGGCTTGTGGCACGGGATCTGAGCTAATTTCAAACCCTTGTTTTATGCATCGCCCCGCCTCACCTTTCCCGTTAAGCAGCCATAGCGTGTTTTCTACATGTGTGACTCTGTTCTGTTTTGGAATTCAGTTCAGGTGTAGCGATGTTGACATTCCCTCTATAAGTGATATCTTAGGATAAGTGTCCTTTTCTGTGTGACTTACTTCACTTAGAGTCATCGTCCCTAAATCCACTCATCATGCTGCTACTAGCCTTATGACACTGACTTCATGGCTGAGTGATATTCCATTGTGCATAAGTACCACAACTTCTTTATCCATTTTTTTCTTTCCTGGGATAGTTAAGGTGTGCCGAAGTGGAGGTTCTTGGAAACAGAGCAGCCCTAAACTTTGGGGTGCCTGTGTCGTGTTGATTTTTAGATTTCCCGATTTCTACGCCCATGAGTGGAAGTGCCCTATGCTCTCTCAGCTGTGTCTATTCCATGTTTCAGGACGCAGCGTACACTTCTCCAGAGTGGCTGTTGGCAATTTCCATCCCGCCCATCAGCGTAGCAAGGCTCCCGTGTCTCCATGGCCTGTCCTGCATTTCTGGTTTTTACACTTTTTTCAGCATGGCCCTTTTGACCGCTGGCAAGCGAGACTTCTTTGTAGCGGCGATTTACCTTTCCGGCTTGCTTGGTTGGCCCAAAAGGGCGTATGCGTTTTTTCCTGAATATATTCCGGAAAAAACGCATACGCCCTTTTTGGCCAAGGGCATCATTGTCAACGCTTTGCCGCTTTTCATGTGCTTTCAAGGCGAGTCGAATCTACCTCCTGAAGTCTGTTTCCTGCAATTCTGCCTTGCTTTCAAATCCTCTTCGTTGCCTTCCCTCAATATATTTGTGGACGAGAGTCATCATTTCTAACTCTGCAGGTTTGTGAATTGCAGTGCCCCTGAGCTCCATTTGTCAACTCGCTTTTTTGGGAGCAGGCCGCAAAAGCGCAGGATTGCTTCAGGCCCTATTCTGGTTCCGGGGGGCAGGCTGAGCCTGTGGTTCATTCTTCTTCCTGATGGGAAAATAGAGTGACCTGTGCCTGTCCCAACACCTAGAGCTAGTCTCTCATTGGTTCCCCCTCTTCCCGTTCATCCTCAGGACAAATTGCGACCTGTACGAAACAGGAGGTCAACGGTGCTGATTCTCCAAGTAGGGAGATTGTTAGTGAAGCGGCTGGAATGGCGAACCCGAGCACAAGGAGAGGAGAAATGAGGTGCGTTTTAGAAACCTTTCCCGATCACACGGTGTACCATCTTCTGGGTTTCCCAGGCATGTTTTCGATGTAGGAAGATGCCCTTGAACCTGGAGATTTGGGACCCATGGCATGGGTGCCACGCAGTATTACTTTAAAGGGTCTGCGTTTGCTCACCCAACCTCACCAATCCTCTCAGCCCCAAGAGTGTCCAGCCTTATGTCTCATCCAGCTGTGGGTCTAGATATGGTCAATCCAGGTTGCATCAGAGCCCCTGAACGGATTTTGTAAGAATGTCTCTCTCTTTCACTGTCTTTGTTTTATGGGGTTTTTTTTTAAAGTAATCTATTTTTATAATGGGGTTTAGCTGCTTTTCCCTGCTGTGTTTATGCCGCTTTACACCCTCTTGATTCACTTCCAGAGAGATATCAATACGTAGGTTTAAAGACTCTTACTAGTCAGATATATTCTTGGGCGGTGAATAGGGGGTGTTGAGTCCAGTTCACTGAGTAGGGAGTAGGTCTTGTCTATTACATATTTGGCTTGTGGAACGGCATCTGAGCTAATTTCAAACCCTTGTTTTATGCATCACCCCGCCTCACCTTTCCCGTTAAGCAGCCATAGTGTGTTTTCTAAATGTGTGACTCTGTTCTGTTTTGGAATTCAGTTCAGGTGTATCGATGTTGACATTCCCTCTATAAGTGATATCTTAAGATAAGTGTCCATTTCTGTGTGACTTACTTCACTTAGAGTCATCGTCCCTAAATCCACTCATCATGCTGCTACTAGCCTTATGACACTGATTTCATGGCTGAGTGATATTCCATTGTGCATAAGTACCACAACTTCTTTATCCATTTTTCTCTTTCCGGGGATATTTCAGGTGTACCGAAGTGGAGGTTCTTGGAAACAGAGCAGCACTAAACTTTGGGGTGCCTGTGTCGTGTTGATATTTTAGGTTTCCCGATTTCTACGCCCATGAGTGGAAGTGCCCTATGCTCTCTCAGCTGTGTCTATTCCATGTTTCAGGACGCAGCGTACACTTCTCCAGAGTGGCTGTTGGCAATTTCCATCCCGCCCATCAGCGTAGCAAGGCTCCCGTGTCTCCATGGCCTGTCCTGCATTTCTGGTTTTTACACTTTTTTCAGCATGGCCCTTTTGACCGCTGGCAAGCGAGACTTCTTTGTAGCGCCGATTTGCCTTTCCGGCTTGCTTGGTTGGCCAAAAAGGGCGTATGCGTTTTTTCCTGAATGTATTCAGGAAAAAACGCATACGCCCTTTTTGGCCAAGGGCATCATTGTCAACGCTTTGCCGCTTTTCATGTGCTTTCAACGCGAGACGAATCTACCTCCTGAAATCTGTTTCCTGCAATTCTGCCTTGCTTTCAAATCCTCTTCGTTGCCTTCCCTCAATATATTTGTGGACGAGAGTCATCATTTAGAACTCTGCAGGTTTGTGAATTGCAGTGCCCCTGAGCTCCATTTGTCAACTCGCTTTTTTGGGAGCTGGCCGCAAAAGCGCAGGATTGCTTCAGGCCCTATTCTGGTTCCGGGGGGCAGGCTGAGCCTGTGGTTCATTCTTCTTCCTGATGGGAAAATAGAGTGACCTGTGCCTGTCCCAACACCTAGAGCTAGTCTCTCATTGGTTCCCCCTCTTCCCGTTCATCCTCAGGACAAATTGCGACCTGTACGAAACAGGAGGTCAACGGTGCTGATTCTCCAAGTAGGGAGATTGTTAGTGAAGCGGCTGGAATGGCGAACCCGAGCACAAGGAGAGGAGAAATGAGGTGCGTTTTAGAAACCTTTCCCGATCACACGGTGTACCATCTTCTGGGTTTCCCAGGCATGTTTTCGATGTAGGAAGATGCCCTTGAACCTGGAGATTTCGGACCCATGGCATGGGTACCACGCAGTATTACTTTAAAGGGTCTGCGTTTGCTCACCCAACCTCACCAATCCTCTCAGCCCCAAGAGTGTCCAGCCTTATGTCTCATCCAGCTGTGGGTCTAGATATGGTCAATCCAGGTTGCATCAGAGCCCCTGAACGGATTTTGTAAGAATTTCTCTCTCTTTCACTGTCTTTGTTTTATGCGGTATTTTTTTAAGTAATCTATTTTTATAATTGGGTTTAGCTGCTTTTCCCTGCTGTGTTTATGCCGCTTTACACCCTCTTGATTCACTTCCAGAGAGATATCAGTACATATCAATACATATCAATACATCAATACATAGGTTTTAAGACTCTTCCTAGTCAGATATATTCTTGGGCGGTGAATAGGGGGTGTTGAGTCCAGTTCACTGAGCAGGGAGTAGGTCTTGTCTATTACATATTTGGCTTGTGGAACGGCATCTGAGCTAATTTCAAACCCTTGTTTTATGCATCACCCCGCCTCACCTTTCCCGTTAAGCAGCCATAGTGTGTTTTCTAAATGTGTGACTCTGTTCTGTTTTGGAATTCAGTTCAGGTGTATCGATGTTGACATTCCCTCTATAAGTGATATCTTAAGATAAGTGTCCATTTCTGTGTGACTTACTTCACTTAGAGTCATCGTCCCTAAATCCACTCATCATGCTGCTACTAGCCTTATGACACTGATTTCATGGCTGAGTGATATTCCATTGTGCATAAGTACCACAACTTCTTTATCCATTTTTCTCTTTCCGGGGATATTTCAGGTGTACCGAAGTGGAGGTTCTTGGAAACAGAGCAGCACTAAACTTTGGGGTGCCTGTGTCGTGTTGATTTTTTAGGTTTCCCGATTTCTACGCCCATGAGTGGAAGTGCCCTATGCTCTCTCAGCTGTGTCTATTCCATGTTTCAGGACGCAGCGTACACTTCTCCAGAGTGGCTGTTGGCAATTTCCATCCCGCCCATCAGCGTAGCAAGGCTCCCGTGTCTCCATGGCCTGTCCTGCATTTCTGGTTTTTACACTTTTTTCAGCATGGCCCTTTTGACCGCTGGCAAGCGAGACTTCTTTGTAGCGCCGATTTGCCTTTCCGGTTTGCTTGGTTGGCCAAAATGGACGTATGCGTTTTTTCCTGAATATATTCAGGAAAAAACGCATACGCCCTTTCTGGCCAAGGGCATCATTGTCAACGCTTTGCCGCTTTTCATGTGCTTTCAACGCGAGACGAATCTATCTCCTGAAATCTGTTTCCTGCAATTCTGCCTTGCTTTCAAATCCTCTTCGTTGCCTTCCCTCAATATATTTGTGGACGAGAGTCATCATTTCTAACTCTGCAGGTTTGTGAATTGCAGTGCCCCTGAGCTCCATTTGTCAACTCGCTTTTTTGGGAGCTGGCCGCAAAAGCGCAGGATTGCTTCAGGCCCTATTCTGGTTCCGGGGGGCAGGCTGAGCCTGTGGTTCATTCTTCTTCCTAATGGGAAAATAGAGTGACCTGTGCCTGTCCCAACACCTAGAGCTAGTCTCTCATTGGTTCCCCCTCTTCCCGTTCATCCTCAGGACAAATTGTGACCTGTACGAAACAGGAGGTCAACGGTGCTGATTCTCCAAGTAGGGAGATTGTTAGTGAAGCGGCTGGAATGGCGAACCCGAGCACAAGGAGAGGAGAAATGAGGTGCGTTTTAGAAACCTTTCCCGATCACACGGTGTACCATCTTATGGGTTTCCCAGGCATGTTTTCGATGTAGGAAGATGCCCTTGAACCTGGAGATTTGGGACCCATGGCATGGGTGCCACGCAGTATTACTTTAAAGGGTCTGCGTTTGCTCACCCAACCTCACCAATCCTCTCAGCCCCAAGAGTGTCCAGCCTTATGTCTCATCCAGCTGTGGGTCTAGATATGGTCAATCCAGGTTGCATCAGAGCCCCTGAACGGATTTTGTAAGAATTTCTCTCTCTTTCACTGTCTTTGTTTTATGCGGTATTTTATTAAGTAATCTATTTTTATAATTGGGTTTAGCTGCTTTTCCCTGCTGTGTTTATGCCGCTTTACACCCTCTTGATTCACTTCCAGAGAGATATCAATACATAGGTTTAAAGACTCTTACTAGTCAGATATATTCTTGGGCGGTGAATAGGGGGTGTTGAGTCCAGTTCACTGAGCAGGGAGTAGGTCTTGTCTATTACATATTTGGCTTGTGGAACGGTATGTGAGCTAATTTCAAACCCTTGTTTTAGGCATCACCCCGCCTCACCTTTCCCGTTAAGCAGCCATAGTGTGTTTTCTAAATGTGTGACTCTGTTCTGTTTTGGAATTCAGTTCAGGTGTAGCGATGTTGACATTCCCTCTATAAGTGATATCTTAGGATAAGTGTCCTTTTCTGTGTGACTTACTTCACTTAGACTCATCGTCCCTAAATCCACTCATCATGCTGCTACTAGCCTTATGACACTGATTTCATGGCTGAGTGATATTCCATTGTGCATAAGTACCACAACTTCTTTATCCATTTTTCTCTTTCCGGGGATATTTCAGGTGTACCGAAGTGGAGGTTCTTGGAAACAGAGCAGCACTAAACTTTGGGGTGCCTGTGTCGTGTTGATTTTTTAGGTTTCCCGATTTCTACGCCCATGAGTGGAAGTGCCCTATGCTCTCTCAGCTGTGTCTATTCCATGTTACAGGACGCAGCGTACACTTCTCCAGAGTGGCTGTTGGCAATTTCCATCCCGCCCATCAGCGTAGCAAGGCTCCCGTGTCTCCATGGCCTGTCCTGCATTTCTGGTTTTTACACTTTTTTCAGCATGGCCCTTTTGACCGCTGGCAAGCGAGACTTCTTTGTAGCGCCGATTTGCCTTTCCGGCTTGCTTGGTTGGCCAAAATGGACGTATGCGTTTTTTCCTGAATATATTCAGGAAAAAACGCATACGCCCTTTCTGGCCAAGGGCATCATTGTCAACGCTTTGCCGCTTTTCATGTGCTTTCAACGCGAGACGAATCTACCTCCTGAAATCTGTTTCCTGCAATTCTGCCTTGCTTTCAAATCCTCTTCGTTGCCTTCCCTCAATATATTTGTGGACGAGAGTCATCATTTCTAACTCTGCAGGTTTGTGAATTGCAGTGCCCCTGAACTCCATTTGTCAACTCGCTTTTTTGGGAGCTGGCCGCAAAAGCGCAGGATTGCTTCAGGCCCTATTCTGGTTCCGGGGGGCAGGCTGAGCCTGTGGTTCATTCTTCTTCCTAATGGGAAAATAGAGTGACCTGTGCCTGTCCCAACACCTAGAGCTAGTCTCTCATTGGTTCCCCCTCTTCCCGTTCATCCTCAGGACAAATTGTGACCTGTACGAAACAGGAGGTCAACGGTGCTGATTCTCCAAGTAGGGAGATTGTTAGTGAAGCGGCTGGAATGGCGAACCCGAGCACAAGGAGAGGAGAAATGAGGTGCGTTTTAGAAACCTTTCCCGATCACACGGTGTACCATCTTCTGGGTTTCCCAGGCATGTTTTCGATGTAGGAAGATGCCCTTGAACCTGGAGATTTGGGACCCATGGCATGGGTACCACGCAGTATTACTTTAAAGGGTCTGCGTTTGCTCACCCAACCTCACCAATCCTCTCAGCCCCAAGAGTGTCCAGCCTTATGTCTCATCCAGCTGTGGGTCTAGATATGGTCAATCCAGGTTGCATCAGAGCCCCTGAACGGATTTTGTAAGAATTTCTCTCTCTTTCACTGTCTTTGTTTTATGCGGTATTTTTTTAAGTAATCTATTTTTATAATTGGGTTTAGCTGCTTTTCCCTGCTGTGTTTATGCCGCTTTACACCCTCTTGATTCACTTCCAGAGAGATATCAATACATAGGTTTAAAGACTCTTACTAGTCAGATATATTCTTGGGCGGTGAATAGGGGGTGTTGAGTCCAGTTCACTGAGCAGGGAGTAGGTCTTGTCTATTACATATTTGGCTTGTGGAACGGTATGTGAGCTAATTTCAAACCCTTGTTTTAGGCATCACCCCGCCTCACCTTTCCCGTTAAGCAGCCATAGTGTGTTTTCTAAATGTGTGACTCTGTTCTGTTTTGGAATTCAGTTCAGGTGTAGCGATGTTGACATTCCCTCTATAAGTGATATCTTAGGATAAGTGTCCTTTTCTGTGTGACTTACTTCACTTAGACTCATCGTCCCTAAATCCACTCATCATGCTGCTACTAGCCTTATGACACTGATTTCATGGCTGAGTGATATTCCATTGTGCATAAGTACCACAACTTCTTTATCCATTTTTCTCTTTCCGGGGATATTTCAGGTGTACCGAAGTGGAGGTTCTTGGAAACAGAGCAGCCCTAAACTTTGGGGTGCCTGTGTCGTGTTGATTTTTAGGTTTCCCGATTTCTACGCCCATGAGTGGAAGTGCCCTATGCTCTCTCAGCTGTGTCTATTCCATGTTTCAGGACGCAGCGTACACTTCTCCAGAGTGGCTGTTGCCAATTTCCATCCCGCCGATCAGCATAGCAAGGCTCCCGTGTCTCCATGGCCTGTCCTGCATTTCTGGTTTTTACACTGTTTTCAGCATGGCCCTTTTGACCTCTGGCAAGCGAGACTTCTTTGTAGCGCCGATTTGCCTTTCCGGCTTGCTTGGTTGGCCAAAAAGGGCGTATGCGTTTTTTCCTGAATGTATTCAGGAAAAAACGCATACGCCCTTTTTGGCCAAGGGCATCATTGTCAACGCTTTGCTGCTTTTCATGTGCTTTCAAGGCGCGTCGAATCTACCTCCTGAAATCTGTTTCCTGCAATTCTGCCTTGCTTTCAAATCCTCTTCGTTGCCTTCCTTCAATATATTTGTGGATGAGAGTCATCATTTCGAACTCTGCAGGTTTGTGAATTGCAGTGCCCCTGAGCTCCATTTGTCAACTCGCTTTTTTGGGAGCTGGCCGCAAAAGCGCAGGATTGCCTCAGGCCCTATTCTGGTTCCGGGGGGCAGGCTGAGCCTGTGGTTCATTCTTCTTCCTGATGGGAAAATAGAGTGACCTGTGCCTGTCCCAACAGCTAGAGCTAGTCTCTCATTGGTTCTCCCGCTTCCCGTTCATCCTCAGGACAAATTGCGACCTGTACGAAACAGGAGGTCAACGGTGCTGATTCTCCAAGTAGGGAGATTGTTAGTGAAGCGGCTGGAATGGCGAACCCGAGCACAAGGAGAGGAGAAATGAGGTGTGTTTTAGAAACCTTTCTCGATCACACGGTGTACCATCTTCTGGGTGTCCCATGCATGTTTTCGATGTAGGAAGATGCCCTTGAACTTGGAGATTTGGGACCCATGGCATGGGTACCACGCAGTACTACTTTAAAGGGTCTGCGTTTGCTCACCCATCCTCACCGATCCTCTCAGCCCCAAGAGTGTCCAGCCTTATGTCTCATCCAGCTGTGGGTGTAGATATGGTCAATCCAGGTTGCATCAGAGCCCCTGAACGGATTTTGTAAGAATTTCTCTCTCTTTCACTGTCTTTTTTTTATGGGTTTCTTTTAAAGTAATCTATTTTTATAATGGGGTTTAGCTGCTTTTCCCTGCTGTGTTTATGCCGCTTTACACCCTCTTGATTCACTTCCAGAGAGATATCAGTACATATCAATACATATCAGTACATCAATACATAGGTTTTAAGACTCTTCCTAGTCAGATATATTCTTGGGCGGTGAATAGGGGGTGTTGAGTCCAGTTCACTGAGCAGGGAGTAGGTCTTGTCTATTACATATTTGGCTTGTGGAACGGCATCTGAGCTAATTTCAAACCCTTGTTTTATGCATCACCCCGCCTCACCTTTCCCATTAAGCAGCCATAGTGTGTTTTCTAAATGTGTGACTCTGTTCTGTTTTGGAATTCAGTTCAGGTGTATCGATGTTGACATTCCCTCTATAAGTGATATCTTAAGATAAGTGTCCATTTCTGTGTGACTTACTTCACTTAGAGTCATCGTCCCTAAATCCACTCATCATGCTGCTACTAGCCTTATGACACTGATTTCATGGCTGAGTGATATTCCATTGTGCATAAGTACCACAACTTCTTTATCCATTTTTCTCTTTCCGGGGATATTTCAGGTGTACCGAAGTGGAGGTTCTTGGAAACAGAGCAGCACTAAACTTTGGGGTGCCTGTGTCGTGTTGATTTTTTAGGTTTCCCGATTTCTACGCCCATGAGTGGAAGTGCCCTATGCTCTCTCAGCTGTGTCTATTCCATGTTTCAGGACGCAGCGTACACTTCTCCAGAGTGGCTGTTGGCAATTTCCATCCCGCCCATCAGCGTAGCAAGGCTCCCGTGTCTCCATGGCCTGTCCTGCATTTCTGGTTTTTACACTTTTTTCAGCATGGCCCTTTTGACCGCTGGCAAGCGAGACTTCTTTGTAGCGCCGATTTGCCTTTCCGGCTTGCTTGGTTGGCCAAAAAGGGCGTATGCGTTTTTTCCTGAATGTATTCAGGAAAAAACGCATACGCCCTTTTTGGCCAAGGGCATCATTGTCAACGCTTTGCCGCTTTTCATGTGCTTTCAAGGCGAGACGAATCTACCTCCTGAAATCTGTTTCCTGCAATTCTGCCTTGCTTTCAAATCCTCTTCGTTGCCTTCCCTCAATATATTTGTGGACGAGAGTCATCATTTAGAACTCTGCAGGTTTGTGAATTGCAGTGCCCCTGAGCTCCATTTGTCAACTCGCTTTTTTGGGAGCTGGCCGCAAAAGCGCAGGATTGCTTCAGGCCCTATTCTGGTTCCGGGGGGCAGGCTGAGCCTGTGGTTCATTCTTCTTCCTAATGGGAAAATAGAGTGACCTGTGCCTGTCCCAACACCTAGAGCTAGTCTCTCATTGGTTCCCCCTCTTCCCGTTCATCCTCAGGACAAATTGTGACCTGTACGAAACAGGAGGTCAACGGTGCTGATTCTCCAAGTAGGGAGATTGTTAGTGAAGCGGCTGGAATGGCGAACCCGAGCACAAGGAGAGGAGAAATGAGGTGCGTTTTAGAAACCTTTCCCGATCACACGGTGTACCATCTTATGGGTTTCCCAGGCATGTTTTCGATGTAGGAAGATGCCCTTGAACCTGGAGATTTGGGACCCATGGCATGGGTACCACGCAGTATTACTTTAAAGGGTCTGCGTTTGCTCACCCAACCTCACCAATCCTCTCAGCACCAAGAGTGTCCAGCCTTATGTCTCATCCAGCTGTGGGTCTAGATATGGTCAATCCAGGTTGCATCAGAGCCCCTGAACGGATTTTGTAAGAATTTCTCTCTCTTTCACTGTCTTTGTTTTATGCGGTATTTTATTAAGTAATCTATTTTTATAATTGGGTTTAGCTGCTTTTCCCTGCTGTGTTTATGCCGCTTTACACCCTCTTGATTCACTTCCAGAGAGATATCAATACATAGGTTTAAAGACTCTTACTAGTCAGATATATTCTTGGGCGGTGAATAGGGGGTGTTGAGTCCAGTTCACTGAGCAGGGAGTAGGTCTTGTCTATTACATATTTGGCTTGTGGAACGGTATGTGAGCTAATTTCAAACCCTTGTTTTAGGCATCACCCCGCCTCACCTTTCCCGTTAAGCAGCCATAGTGTGTTTTCTAAATGTGTGACTCTGTTCTGTTTTGGAATTCAGTTCAGGTGTAGCGATGTTGACATTCCCTCTATAAGTGATATCTTAGGATAAGTGTCCTTTTCTGTGTGACTTACTTCACTTAGACTCATCGTCCCTAAATCCACTCATCATGCTGCTACTAGCCTTATGACACTGATTTCATGGCTGAGTGATATTCCATTGTGCATAAGTACCACAACTTCTTTATCCATTTTTCTCTTTCCGGGGATATTTCAGGTGTACCGAAGTGGAGGTTCTTGGAAACAGAGCAGCCCTAAACTTTGGGGTGCCTGTGTCGTGTTGATTTTTAGGTTTCCCGATTTCTACGCCCATGAGTGGAAGTGCCCTATGCTCTCTCAGCTGTGTCTATTCCATGTTTCAGGACGCAGCGTACACTTCTCCAGAGTGGCTGTTGCCAATTTCCATCCCGCCGATCAGCATAGCAAGGCTCCCGTGTCTCCATGGCCTGTCCTGCATTTCTGGTTTTTACACTGTTTTCAGCATGGCCCTTTTGACCTCTGGCAAGCGAGACTTCTTTGTAGCGCCGATTTGCCTTTCCGGCTTGCTTGGTTGGCCAAAAAGGGCGTATGCGTTTTTTCCTGAATGTATTCAGGAAAAAACGCATACGCCCTTTTTGGCCAAGCGCATCATTGTCAACGCTTTGCCGCTTTTCATGTGCTTTCAAGGCGCGTCGAATCTACCTCCTGAAATCTGTTTCCTGCAATTCTGCCTTGCTTTCAAATCCTCTTCGTTGCCTTCCTTCAATATATTTGTGGACGAGAGTCATCATTTCGAACTCTGCAGGTTTGTGAATTGCAGTGCCCCTGAGCTCCATTTGTCAACTCGCTTTTTTGGGAGCTGGCCGCAAAAGCGCAGGATTGCCTCAGGCCCTATTCTGGTTCCGGGGGGCAGGCTGAGCCTGTGGTTCATTCTTCTTCCTGATGGGAAAATAGAGTGACCTGTGCCTGTCCCAACAGCTAGAGCTAGTCTCTCATTGGTTCTCCCGCTTCCCGTTCATCCTCAGGACAAATTGCGACCTGTACGAAACAGGAGGTCAACGGTGCTGATTCTCCAAGTAGGGAGATTGTTAGTGAAGCGGCTGGAATGGCGAACCCGAGTACAAGGAGAGGAGAAATGAGGTGTGTTTTAGAAACCTTTCTCGATCACACGGTGTACCATCTTCTGGGTGTCCCATGCATGTTTTCGATGTAGGAAGATGCCCTTGAACTTGGAGATTTGGGACCCATGGCATGGGTACCACGCAGTACTACTTTAAAGGGTCTGCGTTTGCTCACCCATCCTCACCGATCCTCTCAGCCCCAAGAGTGTCCAGCCTTATGTCTCATCCAGCTGTGGGTGTAGATATGGTCAATCCAGGTTGCATCAGAGCCCCTGAACGGATTTTGTAAGAATTTCTCTCTCTTTCACTGTCTTTTTTTTATGGGTTTCTTTTAAAGTAATCTATTTTTATAATGGGGTTTAGCTGCTTTTCCCTGCTGTGTTTATGCCGCTTTACACCCTCTTGATTCACTTCCAGAGAGATATCAGTACATATCAATACATATCTGTACATCAATACATAGGTTTTAAGACTCTTCCTAGTCAGATATATTCTTGGGCGGTGAATAGGGGGTGTTGAGTCCAGTTCACTGAGCAGGGAGTAGGTCTTGTCTATTACATATTTGGCTTGTGGAACGGTATGTGAGCTAATTTCAAACCCTTGTTTTAGGCATCACCCCGCCTCACCTTTCCCGTTAAGCAGCCATAGTGTGTTTTCTAAATGTGTGACTCTGTTCTGTTTTGGAATTCAGTTCAGGTGTAGCGATGTTGACATTCCCTCTATAAGTGATATCTTAGGATAAGTGTCCTTTTCTGTGTGACTTACTTCACTTAGACTCATCGTCCCTAAATCCACTCATCATGCTGCTACTAGCCTTATGACACTGATTTCATGGCTGAGTGATATTCCATTGTGCATAAGTACCACAACTTCTTTATCCATTTTTGTCTTTCCTGGGATATTTCAGGTGTACCGAAGTGGAGGTTCTTGGAAACAGAGCAGCCCTAAACTTTGGGGTGCCTGTGTCGTGTTGATTTTTAGGTTTCCCGATTTCTACGCCCATGAGTGGAAGTGCCCTATGCTCTCTCAGCTGTGTCTATTCCATGTTTCAGGACGCAGCGTACACTTCTCCAGAGTGGCTGTTGCCAATTTCCATCCCGCCGATCAGCATAGCAAGGCTCCCGTGTCTCCATGGCCTGTCCTGCATTTCTGGTTTTTACACTGTTTTCAGCATGGCCCTTTTGACCGCTGGCAAGCGAGACTTCTTTGTAGCGCCGATTTGCCTTTCCGGTTTGCTTGGTTGGCCAAAATGGGCGTATGCGTTTTTTCCTGAATATATTCAGGAAAAAACGCATACGCCCTTTCTGGCCAAGGGCATCATTGTCAACGCTTTGCCGCTTTTCATGTGCTTTCAAGGCGAGTCGAATCTACTTCCTGAAATCTGTTTCCTGCAATTCTGCCTTGCTTTCAAATCCTCTTCGTTGCCTTCCCTCAATATATTTGTGGACGAGAGTCATCATTTCTAACTCTGCAGGTTTGTGAATTGCAGTGCCCCTGAGCTCCATTTGTCAACTCGCTTTTTGGGAGCTGGCCGCAAAAGCGCAGGATTGCTTCAGGCCCTACTCTGGTTCCGGGGGGCAGGCTGAGCCTGTGGTTCATTCTTCTTCCTGATGGGAAAATAGAGTGACCTGTGCCTGTCCCAACACCTAGAGCTAGTCTCTCATTGGTTCCCCCTCTTCCCGTTCATCCTCAGGACAAATTGTGACCTGTACGAAACAGGAGGTCAACGGTGCTGATTCTCCAAGTAGGGAGATTGTTAGTGAAGCGGCTGGAATGGCGAACCCGAGCACAAGGAGAGGAGAAATGAGGTGCGTTTTAGAAACCTTTCCAATCACACGGTGTACCATCTTATGGGTTTCCCAGGCATGTTTTCGATGTAGGAAGATGCCCTTGAACCTGGAGATTTCGGACCCATGGCATGGGTACCACGCAGTATTACTTTAAAGGGTCTGCGTTTGCTCACCCAACCTCACCAATCCTCTCAGCCCCAAGAGTGTCCAGCCTTATGTCTCATCCAGCTGTGGGTCTAGATATGGTCAATCCAGGTTGCATCAGAGCCCCTGAACGGATTTTGTAAGAATTTCTCTCTCTTTCACTGTCTTTGTTTTATGCGGTATTTTATTAAGTAATCTATTTTTATAATTGGGTTTAGCTGCTTTTCCCTGCTGTGTTTATGCCGCTTTACACCCTCTTGATTCACTTCCAGAGAGATATCAATACATAGGTTTAAAGACTCTTACTAGTCAGATATTTTCTTGGGCGGTGAATAGGGGGTGTTGAGTCCAGTTCACTGAGCAGGGAGTAGGTCTTGTCTATTACATATTTGGCTTGTGGAACGGTATGTGAGCTAATTTCAAACCCTTGTTTTAGGCATCACCCCGCCTCACCTTTCCCGTTAAGCAGCCATAGTGTGTTTTCTAAATGTGTGACTCTGTTCTGTTTTGGAATTCAGTTCAGGTGTAGCGATGTTGACATTCCCTCTATAAGTGATATCTTAGGATAAGTGTCCTTTTCTGTGTGACTTACTTCACTTAGACTCATCGTCCCTAAATCCACTCATCATGCTGCTACTAGCCTTATGACACTGATTTCATGGCTGAGTGATATTCCATTGTGCATAAGTACCACAACTTCTTTATCCATTTTTCTCTTTCCTGGGATATTTCAGGTGTACCGAAGTGGAGGTTCTTGGAAACAGAGCAGCCCTAAACTTTGGGGTGCCTGTGTCGTGTTGATTTTTAGGTTTCCCGATTTCTACGCCCATGAGTGGAAGTGCCCTATGCTCTCTCAGCTGTGTCTATTCCATGTTTCAGGACGCAGCGTACACTTCTCCAGAGTGGCTGTTGCCAATTTCCATCCCGCCGATCAGCATAGCAAGGCTCCCGTGTCTCCATGGCCTGTCCTGCATTTCTGGTTTTTACACTGTTTTCAGCATGGCCCTTTTGACCGCTGGCAAGCGAGACTTCTTTGTAGCGCCGATTTGCCTTTCCGGCTTGCTTGGTTGGCCAAAATGGGCGTATGCGTTTTTTCCTGAATATATTCAGGAAAAAACGCATACGCCCTTTCTGGCCAAGGGCATCATTGTCAACGCTTTGCCGCTTTTCATGTGCTTTCAAGGCGAGTCGAATCTACCTCCTGAAATCTGTTTCCTGCAATTCTGCCTTGCTTTCAAATCCTCTTCGTTGCCTTCCCTCAATATATTTGTGGACGAGAGTCATCATTTAGAACTCTGCAGGTTTGTGAATTGCAGTGCCCCTGAGCTCCATTTGTCAACTCGCTTTTTGGGAGCTGGCCGCAAAAGCGCAGGATTGCTTCAGGCCCTACTCTGGTTCCGGGGGGCAGGCTGAGCCTGTGGTTCATTCTTCTTCCTGATGGGAAAATAGAGTGACCTGTGCCTGTCCCAACACCTAGAGCTAGTCTCTCATTGGTTCCCCCTCTTCCCGTTCATCCTCAGGACAAATTGTGACCTGTACGAAACAGGAGGTCAACGGTGCTGATTCTCCAAGTAGGGAGATTGTTAGTGAAGCGGCTGGAATGGCGAACCCGAGCACAAGGAGAGGAGAAATAAGGTGCGTTTTAGAAACCTTTCCAATCACACGGTGTACAATCTTATGGGTTTCCCAGGCATGTTTTCGATGTAGGAAGATGCCCTTGAACCTGGAGATTTGGGACCCATGGCATGGGTACCACGCAGTATTACTTTAAAGGGTCTGCGTTTGCTCACCCAACCTCACCAATCCTCTCAGCCCCAAGAGTGTCCAGCCTTATGTCTCATCCAGCTGTGGGTCTAGATATGGTCAATCCAGGTTGCATCAGAGCCCCTGAACGGATTTTGTAAGAATTTCTCTCTCTTTCACTGTCTTTGTTTTATGCGGTATTTTTTTAAGTAATCTATTTTTATAATTGGGTTTAGCTGCTTTTCCCTGCTGTGTTTATGCCGCTTTACACCCTCTTGATTCACTTCCAGAGAGATATCAATACATAGGTTTAAAGACTCTTACTAGTCAGATATATTCTTGGGCGGTGAATAGGGGGTGTTGAGTCCAGTTCACTGAGCAGGGAGTAGGTCTTGTCTATTACATATTTGGCTTGTGGAACGGTATGTGAGCTAATTTCAAACCCTTGTTTTAGGCATCACCCCGCCTCACCTTTCCCGTTAAGCAGCCATAGTGTGTTTTCTAAATGTGTGACTCTGTTCTGTTTTGGAATTCAGTTCAGGTGTAGCGATGTTGACATTCCCTCTATAAGTGATATCTTAGGATAAGTGTCCTTTTCTGTGTGACTTACTTCACTTAGACTCATCGTCCCTAAATCCACTCATCATGCTGCTACTAGCCTTATGACACTGATTTCATGGCTGAGTGATATTCCATTGTGCATAAGTACCACAACTTCTTTATCCATTTTTCTCTTTCCTGGGATATTTCAGGTGTACCGAAGTGGAGGTTCTTGGAAACAGAGCAGCCCTAAAGTTTGGGGTGCCTGTGTCGTGTTGATTTTTAGGTTTCCCGATTTCTACGCCCATGAGTGGAAGTGCCCTATGCTCTCTCAGCTGTGTCTATTCCATGTTTCAGGACGCAGCGTACACTTCTCCAGAGTGGCTGTTGCCAATTTCCATCCCGCCGATCAGCATAGCACGGCTCCCGTGTCTCCATGGCCTGTCCTGCATTTCTGGTTTTTACACTGTTTTCAGCATGGCCCTTTTGACCGCTGGCAAGCGAGACTTCTTTGTAGCGCCGATTTGCCTTTCGGGCTTGCTTGGTTGGCCAAAAAGGGCGTATGCGTTTTTTCCTGAATGTATTCAGGAAAAAACGCATACGCCCTTTTTGGCCAAGGGCATCATTGTCAACGCTTTGCCGCTTTTCATGTGCTTTCAAGGCGAGTCGAATCTACCTCCTGAAATCTGTTTCCTGCAATTCTGCCTTGCTTTCAAATCCTCTTCGTTGCCTTCCTTCAATATATTTGTGGACGAGAGTCATCATTTCGAACTCTGCAGGTTTGTGAATTGCAGTGCCCCTGAGCTCCATTTGTCAACTCGCTTTTTTGGGAGCTGGCCGCAAAAGCGCAGGATTGCCTCAGGCCCTATTCTGGTTCCGGGGGGCAGGCTGAGCCTGTGGTTCATTCTTCTTCCTGATGGGAAAATAGAGTGACCTGTGCCTGTCCCAACACCTAGAGCTAGTCTCTCATTCCCGTTCATCCTCAGGACAAATTGCGACCTGTACGAAACAGGAGGTCAACGGTGTTGATTCTCCAAGTAGGGAGATTGTTAGTGAAGCGGCTGGAATGGCGAACCCGAGCACAAGGAGAGGAGAAATGAGGTGCGTTTTAGAAACCTTTCCCGATCACACGGTGTACCATCTTCTGGGTTTCCCAGGCATGTTTTCGATGTAGGAAGATGCCCTTGAACCTGGAGATTTGGGACCCATGGCATGGGTACCACGCAGTATTACTTTAAAGGGTCTGCGTTTGCTCACCCAACCTCACCAATCCTCTCAGCCCCAAGAGTGTCCAGCCTTATGTCTCATCCAGCTGTGGGTCTAGATATGGTCAATCCAGGTTGCATCAGAGCCCCTGAACGGATTTTGTAAGAATTTCTCTCTCTTACACTGTCTTTGTTTTATGGGGTCTTTTTTTAAGTAATCTATTTTTATAATGGGGTTTAGCTGCTTTTCCCTGCTGTGTTTATGCCGCTTTACACCCTCTTGATTCACTTCCAGAGAGATATCAGTACATATCAATACATATCAATACATCAATACATAGGTTTTAAGACTCTTCCTAGTCAGATATATTCTTGGGCGATGAATAGGGGGTGTTGAGTCCAGTTCACTGAGCAGGGAGTAGGTCTTGTCTATTACATATTTGGCTTGTGGAACGGCATCTGAGCTAATTTCAAACCCTTGTTTTATGCATCACCCCGACTCACCTTTCCCGTTAAGCAGCCATAGTGTGTTTTCTAAATGTGTGACTCTGTTCTGTTTTGGAATTCAGTTCAGGTGTAGCGATGTTGACATTCCCTCTATAAGTGATATCTTAAGATAAGTGTCCATTTCTGTGTGACTTACTTCACTTAGAGT
This sequence comes from Eubalaena glacialis, assembly GCF_028564815.1. Taxonomy (NCBI): domain Eukaryota; kingdom Metazoa; phylum Chordata; class Mammalia; order Artiodactyla; family Balaenidae; genus Eubalaena; species Eubalaena glacialis. Next base: position 28,399,420 of record NC_083723.1, on the reverse strand, counting down.
CATCGTCCCTAAATCCACTCATCATGCTGCTACTAGCCTTATGACACTGATTTCATGGCTGAGTGATATTCCATTGTGCATAAGTACCACAACTTCTTTATCCATTTTTCTCTTTCCGGGGATATTTAAGGTGTACCGAAGTGGAGGTTCTTGGAAACAGAGCAGCACTAAACTTTGGGGTGCCTGTGTCGTGCTGATTTTTAGGTTTCCCGATTTCTACGCCCATGAGTGGAAGTGCCCTATGCTCTCTCAGCTGTGTCTATTCCATGTTTCAGGACGCAGCGTACACTTCTCCAGAGTGGCTGTTGGCAATTTCCATCCCGCCCATCAGCGTAGCAAGGCTCCCGTGTCTCCATGGCCTGTCCTGCATTTCTGGTTTTTACACTTTTTTCAGCATGGCCCTTTTGACCGCTGGCAAGCGAGACTTCTTTGTAGCGCCGATTTGCCTTTCCGGTTTGCTTGGTTGGCCAAAATGGGCGTATGCGTTTTTTCCTGAATATATTCAGGAAAAAACGCATACGCCCTTTCTGGCCAAGGGCATCATTGTCAACGCTTTGCCGCTTTTCATGTGCTTTCAAGGCGAGTCGAATCTACCTCCTGAAATCTGTTTCCTGCAATTCTGCCTTGCTTTCAAATCCTCTTCGTTGCCTTCCCTCAATATATTTGTGGACGAGAGTCATCATTTCTAACTCTACAGGTTTGTGAATTGCAGTGCCCCTGAGCTCCATTTGTCAACTCGCTTTTTTGGGAGCTGGCCGCAAAAGCGCAGGATTGCTTCAGGCCGTATTCTGGTTCCGGGGGGCAGGCTGAGCCTGTGGTTCATTCTTCTTCCTGATGGGAAAATAGAGTGACCTGTGCCTGTCCCAACACCTAGAGCTAGTCTCTCATTGGTTCTCCCTCTTCCCGTTCATCCTCAGGACAAATTGTGACCTGTACGAAACAGGAGATCAACGGTGCTGATTCTCCAAGTAGGGAGATTGTTAGTGAAGCGGCTGGAATGGCGAACCCGAGCACAAGGAGAGGAGAAATGAGGTGCGTTTTAGAAACCTTTCCCGATCACACGGTGTACCATCTTCTGGGTTTCCCAGGCATGTTTTCGATGTAGGAAGATGCCCTTGAACCTGGAGATTTGGGACCCATGGCATGGGTACCACGCAGTATTACTTTAAAGGGTGTGCGTTTGCTCACCCAACCTCACCAATCCTCTCAGCCCCAAGAGTGTCCAGCCTTATGTCTCCTCCAGCTGTGGGTCTAGATATGGTCAATCCAGGTTGCATCAGAGCCCCTGAACGGATTTTGTATGAATTTCTCTCTCTTTCACTGTCTTTGTTTTATGCGGTATTTTTTTAAGTAATCTATTTTTATAATGGGGTTTAGCTGCTTTTCCCTGCTGTGTTTATGCCGCTTTACACCCTCTTGATTCACTTCCAGAGAGATATCAATACGTAGGTTTAAAGACTCTTACTAGTCAGATATATTCTTTGGCGGTGAATACGGGGTGTTGAGTCCAGTTCACTGAGCAGGGAGTAGGTCTTGTCTATTACATATTTGGCTTGTGGAACGGTATGTGAGCTAATTTCAAACCCTTGTTTCATGCATCGCCCCACCTCACCTTTCCCGTTAAGCAGCCATAGTGTGTTTTCTACATGTGTGACTCTGTTCTGTTTTTGAATTCAGTTCAGGTGTAGCGATGTTGACATTCCCTCTATAAGTGATATCTTAGGATAAGTGTCCTTTTCTGTGTGACTTACTTCACTTAGAGTCATCGTCCCTAAATCCACTCATCATGCTGCTACTAGCCTTATGACACTGATTTCATGGCTGAGTGATATTCCGTTGTGCATAAGTACCACAACTTCTTTATCCATTTTTCTCTTTCCTGGGATATTTAAGGTGTACCGAAGTGGAGGTTCTTGGAAACAGAGCAGCCCTAAATTTTGGGGTGCCTGTGTCGTGTTGATTTTTAGGTTTCCCGATTTCTACGCGCATGAGTGGAAGTGCCCTATGCTCTCTCAGCTGTGTCTATTCCATGTTTCAGGACGCAGCGTACACTTCTCCAGAGTGGCTGTTGGCAATTTCCATCCCGCCGATCAGCGTAGCAAGGCTCCCGTGTCTCCATGGTCTGTCCTGCATTTCTGGTTTTTACACTGTTTTCAGCATGGCCCTTTTGACCTCTGGCAAGCGAGACTTCTATGTAGCGCCGATTTGCCTTTCCGGCTTGCTTGGTTGGCCAAAAAGGGCGTATGCGTTTTTTCCTGAATATATTCAGGAAAAAACGCATACGCCCTTTTTGGCCAAGGGCATCATTGTCAACGCTTTGCCGCTTTTCATGTGCTTTCAAGGCGAGTCGAATCTACCTCCTGAAATCTGTTTCCTGCAATTCTGCCTTGCTTGCAAATCCTCTTCGTTGCCTTCCCTCAATATATTTGTGGACGAGAGTCATCATTTCTAACTCTGCAGGTTTGTGAATTGCAGTGCCCCTGAGCTCCATTTGTCAACTCGCTTTTTTGGGAGCTGGCCGCAAAAACGCAGGATTGCTTCAGGCCCTATTCTGGTTCCGGGGGGCAGGCTGAGCCTGTGGTTCATTCTTCTTCCTGATGGGAAAATAGAGTGACCTGTGCCTGTCCCAACACCTAGAGCTAGTCTCTCATTGGTTCCCCCTCTTCCCGTTCATCCTCAAGACAAATTGTGACCTGTACGAAACAGGAGGTCAACGGTGCTGATTCTCCAAGTAGGGAGATTGTTAGTGAAGCGGCTGGAATGGCGAACCCGAGCACAAGGAGAGGAGAAATGAGGTGCGTTTTAGAAACCTTTCCCGATCACACGGTGTACCATCTTATGGGTTTCCCAGGCATGTTTTCGATGTAGGAAGATGCCCTTGAACCTGGAGATTTGGGACCCATGGCATGGGTACCACGCAGTATTACTTTAAAGGGTCTGCGTTTGCTCACCCAACCTCACCAATCCTCTCAGCCCCAAGAGTTCCAGCCTTATGTCTCATCCAGCTGTGGGTCTAGATATGGTCAATCCAGGTTGCATCAGAGCCCCTGAACGGATTTTGTAAGAATTTCTCTCTCTTTCACTCTCTTTGTTTTATGGGGTTTTTTTTTATGTAATCTATTTTTATAATGGGGTTTAGCTGCTTTTCCCTGCTGTGTTTATGCCGCTTTACACCCTCTTGATTCACTTCCAGAGAGATATCAATACATAGGTTTTAAGACTCTTCCTAGTCAGATATATTCTTGGGCGGTGAATAGGGGGTGTTGAGTCCAGTTCACTGAGCAGGGAGTAGGTCTTGTCTATTACATATTTGGCTTGTGGAACGGTATGTGAGCTAATTTCAAACCCTTGTTTTATGCATCACCCCGCCTCACCTTTCCCGTTAAGCAGCCATAGTGTGTTTTCTACATGTGTGACTCTGTTCTGTTTTGGAATTCAGTTCAGGTGTAGCGATGTTGACATTCCCTCTATAAGTGATATCTTAGGATAAGTGTCCTTTTCTGTGTGACTTACTTCACTTAGAGTCATCGTCCCTAAATCCACTCATCATGCTGCTACTAGCCTTATGACACTGATTTCATGGCTGAGTGATATTCCATTGTGCATAAGTACCACAACTTCTTTATCCATTTTTCTCTTTCCTGGGATATTTAAGGTGTACCGAAGTGGAGGTTTTTGGAAACAGAGCAGCCCTAAACTTTGGGGTGCCTGTGTCGTGTTGATTTTTAGGTTTCCCGATTTCTACGCCCATGAGTGGAAGTGCCCTATGCTCTCTCAGCTGTGTCTATTACATGTTTCAGGACGCAGCGTACACTTCTCCAGAGTGGCTGTTGGCAATTTCCATCCCGCCCATCAGCGTAGCAAGGCTCCCGTGTCTCCATGGCCTGTCCTGCATTTCTGGTTTTTACACTTTTTTCAGCATGGCCCTTTTGACCGCTGGCAAGCGAGACTTCTTTGTAGCGCCGATTTGCCTTTCCGGCTTGCTTGGTTGGCCAAAAAGGGCGTATGCGTTTTTTCCTGAATATATTCCGGAAAAAACGCATACGCCCTTTTTGGCCAAGGGCATCATTGTCAACGCTTTGCCGCTTTTCATGTGCTTTCAAGGCGAGTCGAATCTACCTCCTGAAATCTGTTTCCTGCAATTCTGCCTTGCTTTCAAATCCTCTTCGTTGCCTTCCCTCAATATATTTGTGGACGAGAGTCATCATTTAGAACTCTGCAGGTTTGTGAATTGCAGTGCCCCTGAGCTCCATTTGTCAACTCGCTTTTTTGGGAGCTGGCCGCAAAAGCGCAGGATTGCTTCAGGCCCTATTCTGGTTCCGGGGGGCAGGCTGAGCCTGTGGTTCATTCTTCTTCCTGATGGGAAAATAGAGTGACCTGTGCCTGTCCCAACACCTAGAGCTAGTCTCTCATTGGTTCCCCCTCTTCCCGTTCATCCTCAGGACAAATTGCGACCTGTACGAAACAGGAGGTCGACGGTGCTGATTCTCCAAGTAGGGAGATTGTTAGTGAAGCGGCTGGAATGGCGAACCGGAGCACAAGGAGAGGAGAAATGAGGTGCGTTTCAGAAACCTTTCCCGATCACACGGTGTACCATCTTCTGGGTTTCCCCGGCATGTTTTCGATATAGGAAGATGCCCTTGAACCTGGAGATTTGGGACCCATGGCATGGGTACCAGGCAGTATTACTTTAAAGGGTCTGCGTTTGCTCACCCAACCTCACCAATCCTCTCAGCCCCAAGAGTGTCCAGCCTTATGTCTCATCCAGCTGTGGGTCTAGATATGGTCAATCCAGGTTGCATCAGAGCCCCTGAACGGATTTTGTAAGAATGTCTCTCTCTTTCACTGTCTTTGTTTTATGGGGTTTTTTTTAAAGTAATCTATTTTTATAATGGGGTTTAGCTGCTTTTCCCTGCTGTGTTTATGCCGCTTTACACCCTCTTGATTCACTTCCAGAGAGATATCAATACGTAGGTTTAAAGACTCTTACTAGTCAGATATATTCTTGGGCGGTGAATAGGGGATGTTGAGTCCAGTTCACTGAGTAGGGAGTATGTCTTGTCTATTACATATTTGGCTTGTGGCACGGGATCTGAGCTAATTTCAAACCCTTGTTTTATGCATCGCCCCGCCTCACCTTTCCCGTTAAGCAGCCATAGCGTGTTTTCTACATGTGTGACTCTGTTCTGTTTTGGAATTCAGTTCAGGTGTAGCGATGTTGACATTCCCTCTATAAGTGATATCTTAGGATAAGTGTCCTTTTCTGTGTGACTTACTTCACTTAGAGTCATCGTCCCTAAATCCACTCATCATGCTGCTACTAGCCTTATGACACTGATTTCATGGCTGAGTGATATTCCATTGTGCATAAGTACCACAACTTCTTTATCCATTTTTCTCTTTCCTGGGATATTTCAGGTGTACCGAAGTGGAGGTTCTTGGAAACAGAGCAGCACTAAACTTTGGGGTGCCTGTGTCGTGTTGATTTTTTAGGTTTCCCGATTTCTACGCCCATGAGTGGAAGTGCCCTATGCTCTCTCAGCTGTGTCTATTCCATGTTTCAGGACGCAGCGTACACTTCTCCAGAGTGGCTGTTGGCAATTTCCATCCCGCCCATCAGCGTAGCAAGGCTCCCGTGTCTCCATGGCCTGTCCTGCATTTCTGGTTTTTACACTTTTTTCAGCATGGCCCTTTTGACCGCTGGCAAGCGAGACTTCTTTGTAGCGCCGATTTGCCTTTCCGGCTTGCTTGGTTGGCCAAAAAGGGCGTATGCGTTTTTTCCTGAATGTATTCAGGAAAAAACGCATACGCCCTTTTTGGCCAAGGGCATCATTGTCAACGCTTTGCCGCTTTTCATGTGCTTTCAAGGCGAGACGAATCTACCTCCTGAAATCTGTTTCCTGCAATTCTGCCTTGCTTTCAAATCCTCTTCGTTGCCTTCCCTCAATATATTTGTGGACGAGAGTCATCATTTAGAACTCTGCAGGTTTGTGAATTGCAGTGCCCCTGAGCTCCATTTGTCAACTCGCTTTTTTGGGAGCTGGCCGCAAAAGCGCAGGATTGCTTCAGGCCCTATTCTGGTTCCGGGGGGCAGGCTGAGCCTGTGGTTCATTCTTCTTCCTAATGGGAAAATAGAGTGACCTGTGCCTGTCCCAACACCTAGAGCTAGTCTCTCATTGGTTCCCCCTCTTCCCGTTCATCCTCAGGACAAATTGTGACCTGTACGAAACAGGAGGTCAACGGTGCTGATTCTCCAAGTAGGGAGATTGTTAGTGAAGCGGCTGGAATGGCGAACCCGAGCACAAGGAGAGGAGAAATGAGGTGCGTTTTAGAAACCTTTCCCGATCACACGGTGTACCATCTTATGGGTTTCCCAGGCATGTTTTCGATGTAGGAAGATGCCCTTGAACCTGGAGATTTGGGACCCATGGCATGGGTACCACGCAGTATTACTTTAAAGGGTCTGCGTTTGCTCACCCAACCTCACCAATCCTCTCAGCACCAAGAGTGTCCAGCCTTATGTCTCATCCAGCTGTGGGTCTAGATATGGTCAATCCAGGTTGCATCAGAGCCCCTGAACGGATTTTGTAAGAATTTCTCTCTCTTTCACTGTCTTTGTTTTATGCGGTATTTTATTAAGTAATCTATTTTTATAATTGGGTTTAGCTGCTTTTCCCTGCTGTGTTTATGCCGCTTTACACCCTCTTGATTCACTTCCAGAGAGATATCAATACATAGGTTTAAAGACTCTTACTAGTCAGATATATTCTTGGGCGGTGAATAGGGGGTGTTGAGTCCAGTTCACTGAGCAGGGAGTAGGTCTTGTCTATTACATATTTGGCTTGTGGAACGGTATGTGAGCTAATTTCAAACCCTTGTTTTAGGCATCACCCCGCCTCACCTTTCCCGTTAAGCAGCCATAGTGTGTTTTCTAAATGTGTGACTCTGTTCTGTTTTGGAATTCAGTTCAGGTGTAGCGATGTTGACATTCCCTCTATAAGTGATATCTTAGGATAAGTGTCCTTTTCTGTGTGACTTACTTCACTTAGACTCATCGTCCCTAAATCCACTCATCATGCTGCTACTAGCCTTATGACACTGATTTCATGGCTGAGTGATATTCCATTGTGCATAAGTACCACAACTTCTTTATCCATTTTTCTCTTTCCGGGGATATTTCAGGTGTACCGAAGTGGAGGTTCTTGGAAACAGAGCAGCCCTAAACTTTGGGGTGCCTGTGTCGTGTTGATTTTTAGGTTTCCCGATTTCTACGCCCATGAGTGGAAGTGCCCTATGCTCTCTCAGCTGTGTCTATTCCATGTTTCAGGACGCAGCGTACACTTCTCCAGAGTGGCTGTTGCCAATTTCCATCCCGCCGATCAGCATAGCAAGGCTCCCGTGTCTCCATGGCCTGTCCTGCATTTCTGGTTTTTACACTGTTTTCAGCATGGCCCTTTTGACCGCTGGCAAGCGAGACTTCTTTGTAGCGCCGATTTGCCTTTCCGGTTTGCTTGGTTGGCCAAAATGGGCGTATGCGTTTTTTCCTGAATATATTCAGGAAAAAACGCATACGCCCTTTCTGGCCAAGGGCATCTTTGTCAACGCTTTGCCGCTTTTCATGTGCTTTCAAGGCGAGTCGAATCTACTTCCTGAAATCTGTTTCCTGCAATTCTGCCTTGCTTTCAAATCCTCTTCGTTGCCTTCCCTCAATATATTTGTGGACGAGAGTCATCATTTCTAACTCTGCAGGTTTGTGAATTGCAGTGCCCCTGAGCTCCATTTGTCAACTCGCTTTTTGGGAGCTGGCCGCAAAAGCGCAGGATTGCTTCAGGCCCTACTCTGGTTCCGGGGGGCAGGCTGAGCCTGTGGTTCATTCTTCTTCCTGATGGGAAAATAGAGTGACCTGTGCCTGTCCCAACACCTAGAGCTAGTCTCTCATTGGTTCCCCCTCTTCCCGTTCATCCTCAGGACAAATTGTGACCTGTACGAAACAGGAGGTCAACGGTGCTGATTCTCCAAGTAGGGAGATTGTTAGTGAAGCGGCTGGAATGGCGAACCCGAGCACAAGGAGAGGAGAAATGAGGTGCGTTTTAGAAACCTTTCCAATCACACGGTGTACCATCTTATGGGTTTCCCAGGCATGTTTTCGATGTAGGAAGATGCCCTTGAACCTGGAGATTTCGGACCCATGGCATGGGTACCACGCAGTATTACTTTAAAGGGTCTGCGTTTGCTCACCCAACCTCACCAATCCTCTCAGCCCCAAGAGTGTCCAGCCTTATGTCTCATCCAGCTGTGGGTCTAGATATGGTCAATCCAGGTTGCATCAGAGCCCCTGAACGGATTTTGTAAGAATTTCTCTCTCTTTCACTGTCTTTGTTTTATGCGGTATTTTATTAAGTAATCTATTTTTATAATTGGGTTTAGCTGCTTTTCCCTGCTGTGTTTATGCCGCTTTACACCCTCTTGATTCACTTCCAGAGAGATATCAATACATAGGTTTAAAGACTCTTACTAGTCAGATATTTTCTTGGGCGGTGAATAGGGGGTGTTGAGTCCAGTTCACTGAGCAGGGAGTAGGTCTTGTCTATTACATATTTGGCTTGTGGAACGGTATGTGAGCTAATTTCAAACCCTTGTTTTAGGCATCACCCCGCCTCACCTTTCCCGTTAAGCAGCCATAGTGTGTTTTCTAAATGTGTGACTCTGTTCTGTTTTGGAATTCAGTTCAGGTGTAGCGATGTTGACATTCCCTCTATAAGTGATATCTTAGGATAAGTGTCCTTTTCTGTGTGACTTACTTCACTTAGACTCATCGTCCCTAAATCCACTCATCATGCTGCTACTAGCCTTATGACACTGATTTCATGGCTGAGTGATATTCCATTGTGCATAAGTACCACAACTTCTTTATCCATTTTTCTCTTTCCTGGGATATTTCAGGTGTACCGAAGTGGAGGTTCTTGGAAACAGAGCAGCCCTAAACTTTGGGGTGCCTGTGTCGTGTTGATTTTTAGGTTTCCCGATTTCTACGCCCATGAGTGGAAGTGCCCTATGCTCTCTCAGCTGTGTCTATTCCATGTTTCAGGACGCAGCGTACACTTCTCCAGAGTGGCTGTTGCCAATTTCCATCCCGCCGATCAGCATAGCAAGGCTCCCGTGTCTCCATGGCCTGTCCTGCATTTCTGGTTTTTACACTGTTTTCAGCATGGCCCTTTTGACCGCTGGCAAGCGAGACTTCTTTGTAGCGCCGATTTGCCTTTCCGGCTTGCTTGGTTGGCCAAAATGGGCGTATGCGTTTTTTCCTGAATATATTCAGGAAAAAACGCATACGCCCTTTCTGGCCAAGGGCATCATTGTCAACGCTTTGCCGCTTTTCATGTGCTTTCAAGGCGAGTCGAATCTACCTCCTGAAATCTGTTTCCTGCAATTCTGCCTTGCTTTCAAATCCTCTTCGTTGCCTTCCCTCAATATATTTGTGGACGAGAGTCATCATTTAGAACTCTGCAGGTTTGTGAATTGCAGTGCCCCTGAGCTCCATTTGTCAACTCGCTTTTTGGGAGCTGGCCGCAAAAGCGCAGGATTGCTTCAGGCCCTACTCTGGTTCCGGGGGGCAGGCTGAGCCTGTGGTTCATTCTTCTTCCTGATGGGAAAATAGAGTGACCTGTGCCTGTCCCAACACCTAGAGCTAGTCTCTCATTGGTTCCCCCTCTTCCCGTTCATCCTCAGGACAAATTGTGACCTGTACGAAACAGGAGGTCAACGGTGCTGATTCTCCAAGTAGGGAGATTGTTAGTGAAGCGGCTGGAATGGCGAACCCGAGCACAAGGAGAGGAGAAATTAGGTGCGTTTTAGAAACCTTTCCAATCACACGGTGTACAATCTTATGGGTTTCCCAGGCATGTTTTCGATGTAGGAAGATGCCCTTGAACCTGGAGATTTGGGACCCATGGCATGGGTACCACGCAGTATTACTTTAAAGGGTCTGCGTTTGCTCACCCAACCTCACCAATCCTCTCAGCCCCAAGAGTGTCCAGCCTTATGTCTCATCCAGCTGTGGGTCTAGATATGGTCAATCCAGGTTGCATCAGAGCCCCTGAACGGATTTTGTAAGAATTTCTCTCTCTTTCACTGTCTTTGTTTTATGCGGTATTTTTTTAAGTAATCTATTTTTATAATTGGGTTTAGCTGCTTTTCCCTGCTGTGTTTATGCCGCTTTACACCCTCTTGATTCACTTCCAGAGAGATATCAATACATAGGTTTAAAGACTCTTACTAGTCAGATATATTCTTGGGCGGTGAATAGGGGGTGTTGAGTCCAGTTCACTGAGCAGGGAGTAGGTCTTGTCTATTACATATTTGGCTTGTGGAACGGTATGTGAGCTAATTTCAAACCCTTGTTTTAGGCATCACCCCGCCTCACCTTTCCCGTTAAGCAGCCATAGTGTGTTTTCTAAATGTGTGACTCTGTTCTGTTTTGGAATTCAGTTCAGGTGTAGCGATGTTGACATTCCCTCTATAAGTGATATCTTAGGATAAGTGTCCTTTTCTGTGTGACTTACTTCACTTAGACTCATCGTCCCTAAATCCACTCATCATGCTGCTACTAGCCTTATGACACTGATTTCATGGCTGAGTGATATTCCATTGTGCATAAGTACCACAACTTCTTTATCCATTTTTCTCTTTCCTGGGATATTTCAGGTGTACCGAAGTGGAGGTTCTTGGAAACAGAGCAGCCCTAAAGTTTGGGGTGCCTGTGTCGTGTTGATTTTTAGGTTTCCCGATTTCTACGCCCATGAGTGGAAGTGCCCTATGCTCTCTCAGCTGTGTCTATTCCATGTTTCAGGACGCAGCGTACACTTCTCCAGAGTGGCTGTTGCCAATTTCCATCCCGCCGATCAGCATAGCACGGCTCCCGTGTCTCCATGGCCTGTCCTGCATTTCTGGTTTTTACACTGTTTTCAGCATGGCCCTTTTGACCGCTGGCAAGCGAGACTTCTTTGTAGCGCCGATTTGCCTTTCGGGCTTGCTTGGTTGGCCAAAAAGGGCGTATGCGTTTTTTCCTGAATGTATTCAGGAAAAAACGCATACGCCCTTTTTGGCCAAGGGCATCATTGTCAACGCTTTGCCGCTTTTCATGTGCTTTCAAGGCGAGTCGAATCTACCTCCTGAAATCTGTTTCCTGCAATTCTGCCTTGCTTTCAAATCCTCTTCGTTGCCTTCCTTCAATATATTTGTGGACGAGAGTCATCATTTCGAACTCTGCAGGTTTGTGAATTGCAGTGCCCCTGAGCTCCATTTGTCAACTCGCTTTTTTGGGAGCTGGCCGCAAAAGCGCAGGATTGCCTCAGGCCCTATTCTGGTTCCGGGGGGCAGGCTGAGCCTGTGGTTCATTCTTCTTCCTGATGGGAAAATAGAGTGACCTGTGCCTGTCCCAACACCTAGAGCTAGTCTCTCATTCCCGTTCATCCTCAGGACAAATTGCGACCTGTACGAAACAGGAGGTCAACGGTGTTGATTCTCCAAGTAGGGAGATTGTTAGTGAAGCGGCTGGAATGGCGAACCCGAGCACAAGGAGAGGAGAAATGAGGTGCGTTTTAGAAACCTTTCCCGATCACACGGTGTACCATCTTCTGGGTTTCCCAGGCATGTTTTCGATGTAGGAAGATGCCCTTGAACCTGGAGATTTGGGACCCATGGCATGGGTACCACGCAGTATTACTTTAAAGGGTCTGCGTTTGCTCACCCAACCTCACCAATCCTCTCAGCCCCAAGAGTGTCCAGCCTTATGTCTCATCCAGCTGTGGGTCTAGATATGGTCAATCCAGGTTGCATCAGAGCCCCTGAACGGATTTTGTAAGAATTTCTCTCTCTTACACTGTCTTTGTTTTATGGGGTCTTTTTTTAAGTAATCTATTTTTATAATGGGGTTTAGCTGCTTTTCCCTGCTGTGTTTATGCCGCTTTACACCCTCTTGATTCACTTCCAGAGAGATATCAGTACATATCAATACATATCAATACATCAATACATAGGTTTTAAGACTCTTCCTAGTCAGATATATTCTTGGGCGATGAATAGGGGGTGTTGAGTCCAGTTCACTGAGCAGGGAGTAGGTCTTGTCTATTACATATTTGGCTTGTGGAACGGCATCTGAGCTAATTTCAAACCCTTGTTTTATGCATCACCCCGACTCACCTTTCCCGTTAAGCAGCCATAGTGTGTTTTCTAAATGTGTGACTCTGTTCTGTTTTGGAATTCAGTTCAGGTGTAGCGATGTTGACATTCCCTCTATAAGTGATATCTTAAGATAAGTGTCCATTTCTGTGTGACTTACTTCACTTAGAGTCATCGTCCCTAAATCCACTCATCATGCTGCTACTAGCCTTATGACACTGATTTCATGGCTGAGTGATATTCCATTGTGCATAAGTACCACAACTTCTTTATCCATTTTTCTCTTTCCGGGGATATTTAAGGTGTACCGAAGTGGAGGTTCTTGGAAACAGAGCAGCACTAAACTTTGGGGTGCCTGTGTCGTGCTGATTTTTAGGTTTCCCGATTTCTACGCCCATGAGTGGAAGTGCCCTATGCTCTCTCAGCTGTGTCTATTCCATGTTTCAGGACGCAGCGTACACTTCTCCAGAGTGGCTGTTGGCAATTTCCATCCCGCCCATCAGCGTAGCAAGGCTCCCGTGTCTCCATGGCCTGTCCTGCATTTCTGGTTTTTACACTTTTTTCAGCATGGCCCTTTTGACCGCTGGCAAGCGAGACTTCTTTGTAGCGCCGATTTGCCTTTCCGGTTTGCTTGGTTGGCCAAAATGGGCGTATGCGTTTTTTCCTGAATATATTCAGGAAAAAACGCATACGCCCTTTCTGGCCAAGGGCATCATTGTCAACGCTTTGCCGCTTTTCATGTGCTTTCAAGGCGAGTCGAATCTACCTCCTGAAATCTGTTTCCTGCAATTCTGCCTTGCTTTCAAATCCTCTTCGTTGCCTTCCCTCAATATATTTGTGGACGAGAGTCATCATTTCTAACTCTACAGGTTTGTGAATTGCAGTGCCCCTGAGCTCCATTTGTCAACTCGCTTTTTTGGGAGCTGGCCGCAAAAGCGCAGGATTGCTTCAGGCCGTATTCTGGTTCCGGGGGGCAGGCTGAGCCTGTGGTTCATTCTTCTTCCTGATGGGAAAATAGAGTGACCTGTGCCTGTCCCAACACCTAGAGCTAGTCTCTCATTGGTTCTCCCTCTTCCCGTTCATCCTCAGGACAAATTGTGACCTGTACGAAACAGGAGATCAACGGTGCTGATTCTCCAAGTAGGGAGATTGTTAGTGAAGCGGCTGGAATGGCGAACCCGAGCACAAGGAGAGGAGAAATGAGGTGCGTTTTAGAAACCTTTCCCGATCACACGGTGTACCATCTTCTGGGTTTCCCAGGCATGTTTTCGATGTAGGAAGATGCCCTTGAACCTGGAGATTTGGGACCCATGGCATGGGTACCACGCAGTATTACTTTAAAGGGTGTGCGTTTGCTCACCCAACCTCACCAATCCTCTCAGCCCCAAGAGTGTCCAGCCTTATGTCTCCTCCAGCTGTGGGTCTAGATATGGTCAATCCAGGTTGCATCAGAGCCCCTGAACGGATTTTGTATGAATTTCTCTCTCTTTCACTGTCTTTGTTTTATGCGGTATTTTTTTAAGTAATCTATTTTTATAATGGGGTTTAGCTGCTTTTCCCTGCTGTGTTTATGCCGCTTTACACCCTCTTGATTCACTTCCAGAGAGATATCAATACGTAGGTTTAAAGACTCTTACTAGTCAGATATATTCTTTGGCGGTGAATACGGGGTGTTGAGTCCAGTTCACTGAGCAGGGAGTAGGTCTTGTCTATTACATATTTGGCTTGTGGAACGGTATGTGAGCTAATTTCAAACCCTTGTTTCATGCATCGCCCCACCTCACCTTTCCCGTTAAGCAGCCATAGTGTGTTTTCTACATGTGTGACTCTGTTCTGTTTTTGAATTCAGTTCAGGTGTAGCGATGTTGACATTCCCTCTATAAGTGATATCTTAGGATAAGTGTCCTTTTCTGTGTGACTTACTTCACTTAGAGTCATCGTCCCTAAATCCACTCATCATGCTGCTACTAGCCTTATGACACTGATTTCATGGCTGAGTGATATTCCGTTGTGCATAAGTACCACAACTTCTTTATCCATTTTTCTCTTTCCTGGGATATTTAAGGTGTACCGAAGTGGAGGTTCTTGGAAACAGAGCAGCCCTAAATTTTGGGGTGCCTGTGTCGTGTTGATTTTTAGGTTTCCCGATTTCTACGCGCATGAGTGGAAGTGCCCTATGCTCTCTCAGCTGTGTCTATTCCATGTTTCAGGACGCAGCGTACACTTCTCCAGAGTGGCTGTTGGCAATTTCCATCCCGCCGATCAGCGTAGCAAGGCTCCCGTGTCTCCATGGTCTGTCCTGCATTTCTGGTTTTTACACTGTTTTCAGCATGGCCCTTTTGACCTCTGGCAAGCGAGACTTCTATGTAGCGCCGATTTGCCTTTCCGGCTTGCTTGGTTGGCCAAAAAGGGCGTATGCGTTTTTTCCTGAATATATTCAGGAAAAAACGCATACGCCCTTTTTGGCCAAGGGCATCATTGTCAACGCTTTGCCGCTTTTCATGTGCTTTCAAGGCGAGTCGAATCTACCTCCTGAAATCTGTTTCCTGCAATTCTGCCTTGCTTGCAAATCCTCTTCGTTGCCTTCCCTCAATATATTTGTGGACGAGAGTCATCATTTCTAACTCTGCAGGTTTGTGAATTGCAGTGCCCCTGAGCTCCATTTGTCAACTCGCTTTTTTGGGAGCTGGCCGCAAAAACGCAGGATTGCTTCAGGCCCTATTCTGGTTCCGGGGGGCAGGCTGAGCCTGTGGTTCATTCTTCTTCCTGATGGGAAAATAGAGTGACCTGTGCCTGTCCCAACACCTAGAGCTAGTCTCTCATTGGTTCCCCCTCTTCCCGTTCATCCTCAAGACAAATTGTGACCTGTACGAAACAGGAGGTCAACGGTGCTGATTCTCCAAGTAGGGAGATTGTTAGTGAAGCGGCTGGAATGGCGAACCCGAGCACAAGGAGAGGAGAAATGAGGTGCGTTTTAGAAACCTTTCCCGATCACACGGTGTACCATCTTATGGGTTTCCCAGGCATGTTTTCGATGTAGGAAGATGCCCTTGAACCTGGAGATTTGGGACCCATGGCATGGGTACCACGCAGTATTACTTTAAAGGGTCTGCGTTTGCTCACCCAACCTCACCAATCCTCTCAGCCCCAAGAGTTCCAGCCTTATGTCTCATCCAGCTGTGGGTCTAGATATGGTCAATCCAGGTTGCATCAGAGCCCCTGAACGGATTTTGTAAGAATTTCTCTCTCTTTCACTCTCTTTGTTTTATGGGGTTTTTTTTTATGTAATCTATTTTTATAATGGGGTTTAGCTGCTTTTCCCTGCTGTGTTTATGCCGCTTTACACCCTCTTGATTCACTTCCAGAGAGATATCAATACATAGGTTTTAAGACTCTTCCTAGTCAGATATATTCTTGGGCGGTGAATAGGGGGTGTTGAGTCCAGTTCACTGAGCAGGGAGTAGGTCTTGTCTATTACATATTTGGCTTGTGGAACGGTATGTGAGCTAATTTCAAACCCTTGTTTTATGCATCACCCCGCCTCACCTTTCCCGTTAAGCAGCCATAGTGTGTTTTCTACATGTGTGACTCTGTTCTGTTTTGGAATTCAGTTCAGGTGTAGCGATGTTGACATTCCCTCTATAAGTGATATCTTAGGATAAGTGTCCTTTTCTGTGTGACTTACTTCACTTAGAGTCATCGTCCCTAAATCCACTCATCATGCTGCTACTAGCCTTATGACACTGATTTCATGGCTGAGTGATATTCCATTGTGCATAAGTACCACAACTTCTTTATCCATTTTTCTCTTTCCTGGGATATTTAAGGTGTACCGAAGTGGAGGTTTTTGGAAACAGAGCAGCCCTAAACTTTGGGGTGCCTGTGTCGTGTTGATTTTTAGGTTTCCCGATTTCTACGCCCATGAGTGGAAGTGCCCTATGCTCTCTCAGCTGTGTCTATTACATGTTTCAGGACGCAGCGTACACTTCTCCAGAGTGGCTGTTGGCAATTTCCATCCCGCCCATCAGCGTAGCAAGGCTCCCGTGTCTCCATGGCCTGTCCTGCATTTCTGGTTTTTACACTTTTTTCAGCATGGCCCTTTTGACCGCTGGCAAGCGAGACTTCTTTGTAGCGCCGATTTGCCTTTCCGGCTTGCTTGGTTGGCCAAAAAGGGCGTATGCGTTTTTTCCTGAATATATTCCGGAAAAAACGCATACGCCCTTTTTGGCCAAGGGCATCATTGTCAACGCTTTGCCGCTTTTCATGTGCTTTCAAGGCGAGTCGAATCTACCTCCTGAAATCTGTTTCCTGCAATTCTGCCTTGCTTTCAAATCCTCTTCGTTGCCTTCCCTCAATATATTTGTGGACGAGAGTCATCATTTAGAACTCTGCAGGTTTGTGAATTGCAGTGCCCCTGAGCTCCATTTGTCAACTCGCTTTTTTGGGAGCTGGCCGCAAAAGCGCAGGATTGCTTCAGGCCCTATTCTGGTTCCGGGGGGCAGGCTGAGCCTGTGGTTCATTCTTCTTCCTGATGGGAAAATAGAGTGACCTGTGCCTGTCCCAACACCTAGAGCTAGTCTCTCATTGGTTCCCCCTCTTCCCGTTCATCCTCAGGACAAATTGCGACCTGTACGAAACAGGAGGTCGACGGTGCTGATTCTCCAAGTAGGGAGATTGTTAGTGAAGCGGCTGGAATGGCGAACCGGAGCACAAGGAGAGGAGAAATGAGGTGCGTTTCAGAAACCTTTCCCGATCACACGGTGTACCATCTTCTGGGTTTCCCCGGCATGTTTTCGATATAGGAAGATGCCCTTGAACCTGGAGATTTGGGACCCATGGCATGGGTACCAGGCAGTATTACTTTAAAGGGTCTGCGTTTGCTCACCCAACCTCACCAATCCTCTCAGCCCCAAGAGTGTCCAGCCTTATGTCTCATCCAGCTGTGGGTCTAGATATGGTCAATCCAGGTTGCATCAGAGCCCCTGAACGGATTTTGTAAGAATGTCTCTCTCTTTCACTGTCTTTGTTTTATGGGGTTTTTTTTAAAGTAATCTATTTTTATAATGGGGTTTAGCTGCTTTTCCCTGCTGTGTTTATGCCGCTTTACACCCTCTTGATTCACTTCCAGAGAGATATCAATACGTAGGTTTAAAGACTCTTACTAGTCAGATATATTCTTGGGCGGTGAATAGGGGATGTTGAGTCCAGTTCACTGAGTAGGGAGTATGTCTTGTCTATTACATATTTGGCTTGTGGCACGGGATCTGAGCTAATTTCAAACCCTTGTTTTATGCATCGCCCCGCCTCACCTTTCCCGTTAAGCAGCCATAGCGTGTTTTCTACATGTGTGACTCTGTTCTGTTTTGGAATTCAGTTCAGGTGTAGCGATGTTGACATTCCCTCTATAAGTGATATCTTAGGATAAGTGTCCTTTTCTGTGTGACTTACTTCACTTAGAGTCATCGTCCCTAAATCCACTCATCATGCTGCTACTAGCCTTATGACACTGACTTCATGGCTGAGTGATATTCCATTGTGCATAAGTACCACAACTTCTTTATCCATTTTTTTCTTTCCTGGGATAGTTAAGGTGTGCCGAAGTGGAGGTTCTTGGAAACAGAGCAGCCCTAAACTTTGGGGTGCCTGTGTCGTGTTGATTTTTAGATTTCCCGATTTCTACGCCCATGAGTGGAAGTGCCCTATGCTCTCTCAGCTGTGTCTATTCCATGTTTCAGGACGCAGCGTACACTTCTCCAGAGTGGCTGTTGGCAATTTCCATCCCGCCCATCAGCGTAGCAAGGCTCCCGTGTCTCCATGGCCTGTCCTGCATTTCTGGTTTTTACACTTTTTTCAGCATGGCCCTTTTGACCGCTGGCAAGCGAGACTTCTTTGTAGCGGCGATTTACCTTTCCGGCTTGCTTGGTTGGCCCAAAAGGGCGTATGCGTTTTTTCCTGAATATATTCCGGAAAAAACGCATACGCCCTTTTTGGCCAAGGGCATCATTGTCAACGCTTTGCCGCTTTTCATGTGCTTTCAAGGCGAGTCGAATCTACCTCCTGAAGTCTGTTTCCTGCAATTCTGCCTTGCTTTCAAATCCTCTTCGTTGCCTTCCCTCAATATATTTGTGGACGAGAGTCATCATTTCTAACTCTGCAGGTTTGTGAATTGCAGTGCCCCTGAGCTCCATTTGTCAACTCGCTTTTTTGGGAGCAGGCCGCAAAAGCGCAGGATTGCTTCAGGCCCTATTCTGGTTCCGGGGGGCAGGCTGAGCCTGTGGTTCATTCTTCTTCCTGATGGGAAAATAGAGTGACCTGTGCCTGTCCCAACACCTAGAGCTAGTCTCTCATTGGTTCCCCCTCTTCCCGTTCATCCTCAGGACAAATTGCGACCTGTACGAAACAGGAGGTCAACGGTGCTGATTCTCCAAGTAGGGAGATTGTTAGTGAAGCGGCTGGAATGGCGAACCCGAGCACAAGGAGAGGAGAAATGAGGTGCGTTTTAGAAACCTTTCCCGATCACACGGTGTACCATCTTCTGGGTTTCCCAGGCATGTTTTCGATGTAGGAAGATGCCCTTGAACCTGGAGATTTGGGACCCATGGCATGGGTGCCACGCAGTATTACTTTAAAGGGTCTGCGTTTGCTCACCCAACCTCACCAATCCTCTCAGCCCCAAGAGTGTCCAGCCTTATGTCTCATCCAGCTGTGGGTCTAGATATGGTCAATCCAGGTTGCATCAGAGCCCCTGAACGGATTTTGTAAGAATGTCTCTCTCTTTCACTGTCTTTGTTTTATGGGGTTTTTTTTTAAAGTAATCTATTTTTATAATGGGGTTTAGCTGCTTTTCCCTGCTGTGTTTATGCCGCTTTACACCCTCTTGATTCACTTCCAGAGAGATATCAATACGTAGGTTTAAAGACTCTTACTAGTCAGATATATTCTTGGGCGGTGAATAGGGGGTGTTGAGTCCAGTTCACTGAGTAGGGAGTAGGTCTTGTCTATTACATATTTGGCTTGTGGAACGGGATCTGAGCTAATTTCAAACCCTTGTTTTATGCATCGCCCCGCCTCACCTTTCCCGTTAAGCAGCCATAGCGTGTTTTCTACATGTGTGACTCTGTTCTGTTTTGGAATTCAGTTCAGGTGTAGCGATGTCGACATTCCCTCTATAAGTGATATCTTAGGATAAGTGTCCTTTTCTGTGTGACTTACTTCACTTAGAGTCATCGTCCCTAAATCCACTCATCATGCTGCTACTAGCCTTATGACACTGACTTCATGGCTGAGTGATATTCCATTGTGCATAAGTACCACAACTTCTTTATCCATTTTTCTCTTTCCGGGGATATTTCAGGTGTACCGAAGTGGAGGTTCTTGGAAACAGAGCAGCACTAAACTTTGGGGTGCCTGTGTCGTGTTGATTTTTTAGGTTTCCCGATTTCTACGCCCATGAGTGGAAGTGCCCTATGCTCTCTCAGCTGTGTCTATTCCATGTTTCAGGACGCAGCGTACACTTCTCCAGAGTGGCTGTTGGCAATTTCCATCCCGCCCATCAGCGTAGCAAGGCTCCCGTGTCTCCATGGCCTGTCCTGCATTTCTGGTTTTTACACTTTTTTCAGCATGGCCCTTT
The DNA here is from genome assembly GCF_028564815.1 of Eubalaena glacialis. Lineage (NCBI taxonomy): Eukaryota > Metazoa > Chordata > Mammalia > Artiodactyla > Balaenidae > Eubalaena > Eubalaena glacialis. The sequence goes on along the minus strand of NC_083723.1, from coordinate 28,379,610 downwards.
TGACCGCTGGCAAGCGAGACTTCTTTGTAGCGCCGATTTGCCTTTCCGGTTTGCTTGGTTGGCCAAAATGGACGTATGCGTTTTTTCCTGAATATATTCAGGAAAAAACGCATACGCCCTTTCTGGCCAAGGGCATCATTGTCAACGCTTTGCCGCTTTTCATGTGCTTTCAACGCGAGACGAATCTATCTCCTGAAATCTGTTTCCTGCAATTCTGCCTTGCTTTCACATCCTCTTCGTTGCCTTCCCTCAATATATTTGTGGACGAGAGTCATCATTTCTAACTCTGCAGGTTTGTGAATTGCAGTGCCCCTGAGCTCCATTTGTCAACTCGCTTTTTTGGGAGCTGGCCGCAAAAGCGCAGGATTGCTTCAGGCCCTATTCTGGTTCCGGGGGGCAGGCTGAGCCTGTGGTTCATTCTTCTTCCTAATGGGAAAATAGAGTGACCTGTGCCTGTCCCAACACCTAGAGCTAGTCTCTCATTGGTTCCCCCTCTTCCCGTTCATCCTCAGGACAAATTGTGACCTGTACGAAACAGGAGGTCAACGGTGCTGATTCTCCAAGTAGGGAGATTGTTAGTGAAGCGGCTGGAATGGCGAACCCGAGCACAAGGAGAGGAGAAATGAGGTGCGTTTTAGAAACCTTTCCCGATCACACGGTGTACCATCTTCTGGGTTTCCCAGGCATGTTTTCGATGTAGGAAGATGCCCTTGAACCTGGAGATTTGGGACCCATGGCATGGGTACCACGCAGTATTACTTTAAAGGGTCTGCGTTTGCTCACCCAACCTCACCAATCCTCTCAGCCCCAAGAGTGTCCAGCCTTATGTCTCATCCAGCTGTGGGTCTAGATATGGTCAATCCAGGTTGCATCAGAGCCCCTGAACGGATTTTGTAAGAATTTCTCTCTCTTTCACTGTCTTTGTTTTATGCGGTATTTTATTAAGTAATCTATTTTTATAATTGGGTTTAGCTGCTTTTCCCTGCTGTGTTTATGCCGCTTTACACCCTCTTGATTCACTTCCAGAGAGATATCAATACATAGGTTTAAAGACTCTTACTAGTCAGATATATTCTTGGGCGGTGAATAGGGGGTGTTGAGTCCAGTTCACTGAGCAGGGAGTAGGTCTTGTCTATTACATATTTGGCTTGTGGAACGGTATGTGAGCTAATTTCAAACCCTTGTTTTAGGCATCACCCCGCCTCACCTTTCCCGTTAAGCAGCCATAGTGTGTTTTCTAAATGTGTGACTCTGTTCTGTTTTGGAATTCAGTTCAGGTGTAGCGATGTTGACATTCCCTCTATAAGTGATATCTTAGGATAAGTGTCCTTTTCTGTGTGACTTACTTCACTTAGACTCATCGTCCCTAAATCCACTCATCATGCTGCTACTAGCCTTATGACACTGATTTCATGGCTGAGTGATATTCCATTGTGCATAAGTACCACAACTTCTTTATCCATTTTTCTCTTTCCGGGGATATTTCAGGTGTACCGAAGTGGAGGTTCTTGGAAACAGAGCAGCACTAAACTTTGGGGTGCCTGTGTCGTGTTGATTTTTTAGGTTTCCCGATTTCTACGCCCATGAGTGGAAGTGCCCTATGCTCTCTCAGCTGTGTCTATTCCATGTTACAGGACGCAGCGTACACTTCTCCAGAGTGGCTGTTGGCAATTTCCATCCCGCCCATCAGCGTAGCAAGGCTCCCGTGTCTCCATGGCCTGTCCTGCATTTCTGGTTTTTACACTTTTTTCAGCATGGCCCTTTTGACCGCTGGCAAGCGAGACTTCTTTGTAGCGCCGATTTGCCTTTCCGGCTTGCTTGGTTGGCCAAAATGGACGTATGCGTTTTTTCCTGAATATATTCAGGAAAAAACGCATACGCCCTTTCTGGCCAAGGGCATCATTGTCAACGCTTTGCCGCTTTTCATGTGCTTTCAACGCGAGACGAATCTACCTCCTGAAATCTGTTTCCTGCAATTCTGCCTTGCTTTCAAATCCTCTTCGTTGCCTTCCCTCAATATATTTGTGGACGAGAGTCATCATTTCTAACTCTGCAGGTTTGTGAATTGCAGTGCCCCTGAGCTCCATTTGTCAACTCGCTTTTTTGGGAGCTGGCCGCAAAAGCGCAGGATTGCTTCAGGCCCTATTCTGGTTCCGGGGGGCAGGCTGAGCCTGTGGTTCATTCTTCTTCCTAATGGGAAAATAGAGTGACCTGTGCCTGTCCCAACAGCTAGAGCTAGTCTCTCATTGGTTCTCCCGCTTCCCGTTCATCCTCAGGACAAATTGCGACCTGTACGAAACAGGAGGTCAACGGTGCTGATTCTCCAAGTAGGGAGATTGTTAGTGAAGCGGCTGGAATGGCGAACCCGAGTACAAGGAGAGGAGAAATGAGGTGTGTTTTAGAAACCTTTCTCGATCACACAGTGTACCATCTTCTGGGTGTCCCATGCATGTTTTCGATGTAGGAAGATGCCCTTGAACTTGGAGATTTGGGACCCATGGCATGGGTACCACGCAGTACTACTTTAAAGGGTCTGCGTTTGCTCACCCATCCTCACCGATCCTCTCAGCCCCAAGAGTGTCCAGCCTTATGTCTCATCCAGCTGTGGGTGTAGATATGGTCAATCCAGGTTGCATCAGAGCCCCTGAACGGATTTTGTAAGAATTTCTCTCTCTTTCACTGTCTTTTTTTTATGGGTTTCTTTTAAAGTAATCTATTTTTATAATGGGGTTTAGCTGCTTTTCCCTGCTGTGTTTATGCCGCTTTACACCCTCTTGATTCACTTCCAGAGAGATATCAGTACATATCAATACATATCAGTACATCAATACATAGGTTTTAAGACTCTTCCTAGTCAGATATATTCTTGGGCGGTGAATAGGGGGTGTTGAGTCCAGTTCACTGAGCAGGGAGTAGGTCTTGGCTATTACATATTTGGCTTGTGGAACGGCATCTGAGCTAATTTCAAACCCTTGTTTTATGCATCACCCCGCCTCACCTTTCCCATTAAGCAGCCATAGTGTGTTTTCTAAATGTGTGACTCTGTTCTGTTTTGGAATTCAGTTCAGGTGTATCGATGTTGACATTCCCTCTATAAGTGATATCTTAAGATAAGTGTCCATTTCTGTGTGACTTACTTCACTTAGAGTCATCGTCCCTAAATCCACTCATCATGCTGCTACTAGCCTTATGACACTGATTTCATGGCTGAGTGATATTCCATTGTGCATAAGTACCACAACTTCTTTATCCATTTTTCTCTTTCCGGGGATATTTCAGGTGTACCGAAGTGGAGGTTCTTGGAAACAGAGCAGCACTAAACTTTGGGGTGCCTGTGTCGTGTTGATTTTTTAGGTTTCCCGATTTCTACGCCCATGAGTGGAAGTGCCCTATGCTCTCTCAGCTGTGTCTATTCCATGTTTCAGGACGCAGCGTACACTTCTCCAGAGTGGCTGTTGGCAATTTCCATCCCGCCCATCAGCGTAGCAAGGCTCCCGTGTCTCCATGGCCTGTCCTGCATTTCTGGTTTTTACACTTTTTTCAGCATGGCCCTTTTGACCGCTGGCAAGCGAGACTTCTTTGTAGCGCGGATTTGCCTTTCCGGCTTGCTTGGTTGGCCAAAAAGGGCGTATGCGTTTTTTCCTGAATGTATTCAGGAAAAAACGCATACGCCCTTTTTGGCCAAGGGCATCATTGTCAACGCTTTGCCGCTTTTCATGTGCTTTCAAGGCGAGACGAATCTACCTCCTGAAATCTGTTTCCTGCAATTCTGCCTTGCTTTCAAATCCTCTTCGTTGCCTTCCCTCAATATATTTGTGGACGAGAGTCATCATTTAGAACTCTGCAGGTTTGTGAATTGCAGTGCCCCTGAGCTCCATTTGTCAACTCGCTTTTTTGGGAGCTGGCCGCAAAAGCGCAGGATTGCTTCAGGCCCTATTCTGGTTCCGGGGGGCAGGCTGAGCCTGTGGTTCATTCTTCTTCCTAATGGGAAAATAGAGTGACCTGTGCCTGTCCCAACACCTAGAGCTAGTCTCTCATTGGTTCCCCCTCTTCCCGTTCATCCTCAGGACAAATTGTGACCTGTACGAAACAGGAGGTCAACGGTGCTGATTCTCCAAGTAGGGAGATTGTTAGTGAAGCGGCTGGAATGGCGAACCCGAGCACAAGGAGAGGAGAAATGAGGTGCGTTTTAGAAACCTTTCCCGATCACACGGTGTACCATCTTCTGGGTTTCCCAGGCATGTTTTCGATGTAGGAAGATGCCCTTGAACCTGGAGATTTGGGACCCATGGCATGGGTACCACGCAGTATTACTTTAAAGGGTCTGCGTTTGCTCACCCAACCTCACCAATCCTCTCAGCCCCAAGAGTGTCCAGCCTTATGTCTCATCCAGCTGTGGGTCTAGATATGGTCAATCCAGGTTGCATCAGAGCCCCTGAACGGATTTTGTAAGAATTTCTCTCTCTTTCACTGTCTTTGTTTTATGCGGTATTTTATTAAGTAATCTATTTTTATAATTGGGTTTAGCTGCTTTTCCCTGCTGTGTTTATGCCGCTTTACACCCTCTTGATTCACTTCCAGAGAGATATCAATACATAGGTTTAAAGACTCTTACTAGTCAGATATATTCTTGGGCGGTGAATAGGGGGTGTTGAGTCCAGTTCACTGAGCAGGGAGTAGGTCTTGTCTATTACATATTTGGCTTGTGGAACGGTATGTGAGCTAATTTCAAACCCTTGTTTTAGGCATCACCCCGCCTCACCTTTCCCGTTAAGCAGCCATAGTGTGTTTTCTAAATGTGTGACTCTGTTCTGTTTTGGAATTCAGTTCAGGTGTAGCGATGTTGACATTCCCTCTATAAGTGATATCTTAGGATAAGTGTCCTTTTCTGTGTGACTTACTTCACTTAGACTCATCGTCCCTAAATCCACTCATCATGCTGCTACTAGCCTTATGACACTGATTTCATGGCTGAGTGATATTCCATTGTGCATAAGTACCACAACTTCTTTATCCATTTTTCTCTTTCCGGGGATATTTCAGGTGTACCGAAGTGGAGGTTCTTGGAAACAGAGCAGCCCTAAACTTTGGGGTGCCTGTGTCGTGTTGATTTTTAGGTTTCCCGATTTCTACGCCCATGAGTGGAAGTGCCCTATGCTCTCTCAGCTGTGTCTATTCCATGTTTCAGGACGCAGCGTACACTTCTCCAGAGTGGCTGTTGCCAATTTCCATCCCGCCGATCAGCATAGCAAGGCTCCCGTGTCTCCATGGCCTGTCCTGCATTTCTGGTTTTTACACTGTTTTCAGCATGGCCCTTTTGACCTCTGGCAAGCGAGACTTCTTTGTAGCGCCGATTTGCCTTTCCGGCTTGCTTGGTTGGCCAAAAAGGGCGTATGCGTTTTTTCCTGAATGTATTCAGGAAAAAACGCATACGCCCTTTTTGGCCAAGGGCATCATTGTCAACGCTTTGCCGCTTTTCATGTGCTTTCAAGGCGCGTCGAATCTACCTCCTGAAATCTGTTTCCTGCAATTCTGCCTTGCTTTCAAATCCTCTTCGTTGCCTTCCTTCAATATATTTGTGGACGAGAGTCATCATTTCGAACTCTGCAGGTTTGTGAATTGCAGTGCCCCTGAGCTCCATTTGTCAACTCGCTTTTTTGGGAGCTGGCCGCAAAAGCGCAGGATTGCCTCAGGCCCTATTCTGGTTCCGGGGGGCAGGCTGAGCCTGTGGTTCATTCTTCTTCCTGATGGGAAAATAGAGTGACCTGTGCCTGTCCCAACACCTAGAGCTAGTCTCTCATTGGTTCTCCCGCTTCCCGTTCATCCTCAGGACAAATTGCGACCTGTACGAAACAGGAGGTCAACGGTGCTGATTCTCCAAGTAGGGAGATTGTTAGTGAAGCGGCTGGAATGGCGAACCCGAGTACAAGGAGAGGAGAAATGAGGTGTGTTTTAGAAACCTTTCTCGATCACACGGTGTACCATCTTCTGGGTGTCCCATGCATGTTTTCGATGTAGGAAGATGCCCTTGAACTTGGAGATTTGGGACCCATGGCATGGGTACCACGCAGTACTACTTTAAAGGGTCTGCGTTTGCTCACCCATCCTCACCGATCCTCTCAGCCCCAAGAGTGTCCAGCCTTATGTCTCATCCAGCTGTGGGTGTAGATATGGTCAATCCAGGTTGCATCAGAGCCCCTGAACGGATTTTGTAAGAATTTCTCTCTCTTTCACTGTCTTTTTTTTATGGGTTTCTTTTAAAGTAATCTATTTTTATAATGGGGTTTAGCTGCTTTTCCCTGCTGTGTTTATGCCGCTTTACACCCTCTTGATTCACTTCCAGAGAGATATCAGTACATATCAATACATATCTGTACATCAATACATAGGTTTTAAGACTCTTCCTAGTCAGATATATTCTTGGGCGGTGAATAGGGGGTGTTGAGTCCAGTTCACTGAGCAGGGAGTAGGTCTTGTCTATTACATATTTGGCTTGTGGAACGGTATGTGAGCTAATTTCAAACCCTTGTTTTAGGCATCACCCCGCCTCACCTTTCCCGTTAAGCAGCCATAGTGTGTTTTCTAAATGTGTGACTCTGTTCTGTTTTGGAATTCAGTTCAGGTGTAGCGATGTTGACATTCCCTCTATAAGTGATATCTTAGGATAAGTGTCCTTTTCTGTGTGACTTACTTCACTTAGACTCATCGTCCCTAAATCCACTCATCATGCTGCTACTAGCCTTATGACACTGATTTCATGGCTGAGTGATATTCCATTGTGCATAAGTACCACAACTTCTTTATCCATTTTTGTCTTTCCTGGGATATTTCAGGTGTACCGAAGTGGAGGTTCTTGGAAACAGAGCAGCCCTAAACTTTGGGGTGCCTGTGTCGTGTTGATTTTTAGGTTTCCCGATTTCTACGCCCATGAGTGGAAGTGCCCTATGCTCTCTCAGCTGTGTCTATTCCATGTTTCAGGACGCAGCGTACACTTCTCCAGAGTGGCTGTTGCCAATTTCCATCCCGCCGATCAGCATAGCAAGGCTCCCGTGTCTCCATGGCCTGTCCTGCATTTCTGGTTTTTACACTGTTTTCAGCATGGCCCTTTTGACCGCTGGCAAGCGAGACTTCTTTGTAGCGCCGATTTGCCTTTCCGGTTTGCTTGGTTGGCCAAAATGGGCGTATGCGTTTTTTCCTGAATATATTCAGGAAAAAACGCATACGCCCTTTCTGGCCAAGGGCATCATTGTCAACGCTTTGCCGCTTTTCATGTGCTTTCAAGGCGAGTCGAATCTACTTCCTGAAATCTGTTTCCTGCAATTCTGCCTTGCTTTCAAATCCTCTTCGTTGCCTTCCCTCAATATATTTGTGGACGAGAGTCATCATTTCTAACTCTGCAGGTTTGTGAATTGCAGTGCCCCTGAGCTCCATTTGTCAACTCGCTTTTTGGGAGCTGGCCGCAAAAGCGCAGGATTGCTTCAGGCCCTACTCTGGTTCCGGGGGGCAGGCTGAGCCTGTGGTTCATTCTTCTTCCTGATGGGAAAATAGAGTGACCTGTGCCTGTCCCAACACCTAGAGCTAGTCTCTCATTGGTTCCCCCTCTTCCCGTTCATCCTCAGGACAAATTGTGACCTGTACGAAACAGGAGGTCAACGGTGCTGATTCTCCAAGTAGGGAGATTGTTAGTGAAGCGGCTGGAATGGCGAACCCGAGCACAAGGAGAGGAGAAATGAGGTGCGTTTTAGAAACCTTTCCAATCACACGGTGTACCATCTTATGGGTTTCCCAGGCATGTTTTCGATGTAGGAAGATGCCCTTGAACCTGGAGATTTCGGACCCATGGCATGGGTACCACGCAGTATTACTTTAAAGGGTCTGCGTTTGCTCACCCAACCTCACCAATCCTCTCAGCCCCAAGAGTGTCCAGCCTTATGTCTCATCCAGCTGTGGGTCTAGATATGGTCAATCCAGGTTGCATCAGAGCCCCTGAACGGATTTTGTAAGAATTTCTCTCTCTTTCACTGTCTTTGTTTTATGCGGTATTTTATTAAGTAATCTATTTTTATAATTGGGTTTAGCTGCTTTTCCCTGCTGTGTTTATGCCGCTTTACACCCTCTTGATTCACTTCCAGAGAGATATCAATACATAGGTTTAAAGACTCTTACTAGTCAGATATTTTCTTGGGCGGTGAATAGGGGGTGTTGAGTCCAGTTCACTGAGCAGGGAGTAGGTCTTGTCTATTACATATTTGGCTTGTGGAACGGTATGTGAGCTAATTTCAAACCCTTGTTTTAGGCATCACCCCGCCTCACCTTTCCCGTTAAGCAGCCATAGTGTGTTTTCTAAATGTGTGACTCTGTTCTGTTTTGGAATTCAGTTCAGGTGTAGCGATGTTGACATTCCCTCTATAAGTGATATCTTAGGATAAGTGTCCTTTTCTGTGTGACTTACTTCACTTAGACTCATCGTCCCTAAATCCACTCATCATGCTGCTACTAGCCTTATGACACTGATTTCATGGCTGAGTGATATTCCATTGTGCATAAGTACCACAACTTCTTTATCCATTTTTCTCTTTCCTGGGATATTTCAGGTGTACCGAAGTGGAGGTTCTTGGAAACAGAGCAGCCCTAAACTTTGGGGTGCCTGTGTCGTGTTGATTTTTAGGTTTCCCGATTTCTACGCCCATGAGTGGAAGTGCCCTATGCTCTCTCAGCTGTGTCTATTCCATGTTTCAGGACGCAGCGTACACTTCTCCAGAGTGGCTGTTGCCAATTTCCATCCCGCCGATCAGCATAGCAAGGCTCCCGTGTCTCCATGGCCTGTCCTGCATTTCTGGTTTTTACACTGTTTTCAGCATGGCCCTTTTGACCGCTGGCAAGCGAGACTTCTTTGTAGCGCCGATTTGCCTTTCCGGCTTGCTTGGTTGGCCAAAATGGGCGTATGCGTTTTTTCCTGAATATATTCAGGAAAAAACGCATACGCCCTTTCTGGCCAAGGGCATCATTGTCAACGCTTTGCCGCTTTTCATGTGCTTTCAAGGCGAGTCGAATCTACCTCCTGAAATCTGTTTCCTGCAATTCTGCCTTGCTTTCAAATCCTCTTCGTTGCCTTCCCTCAATATATTTGTGGACGAGAGTCATCATTTCTAACTCTGCAGGTTTGTGAATTGCAGTGCCCCTGAGCTCCATTTGTCAACTCGCTTTTTGGGAGCTGGCCGCAAAAGCGCAGGATTGCTTCAGGCCCTACTCTGGTTCCGGGGGGCAGGCTGAGCCTGTGGTTCATTCTTCTTCCTGATGGGAAAATAGAGTGACCTGTGCCTGTCCCAACACCTAGAGCTAGTCTCTCATTGGTTCCCCCTCTTCCCGTTCATCCTCAGGACAAATTGTGACCTGTACGAAACAGGAGGTCAACGGTGCTGATTCTCCAAGTAGGGAGATTGTTAGTGAAGCGGCTGGAATGGCGAACCCGAGCACAAGGAGAGGAGAAATTAGGTGCGTTTTAGAAACCTTTCCAATCACACGGTGTACAATCTTATGGGTTTCCCAGGCATGTTTTCGATGTAGGAAGATGCCCTTGAACCTGGAGATTTCGGACCCATGGCATGGGTACCACGCAGTATTACTTTAAAGGGTCTGCGTTTGCTCACCCAACCTCACCAATCCTCTCAGCCCCAAGAGTGTCCAGCCTTATGTCTCATCCAGCTGTGGGTCTAGATATGGTCAATCCAGGTTGCATCAGAGCCCCTGAACGGATTTTGTAAGAATTTCTCTCTCTTTCACTGTCTTTGTTTTATGCGGTATTTTATTAAGTAATCTATTTTTATAATTGGGTTTAGCTGCTTTTCCCTGCTGTGTTTATGCCGCTTTACACCCTCTTGATTCACTTCCAGAGAGATATCAATACATAGGTTTAAAGACTCTTACTAGTCAGATATATTCTTGGGCGGTGAATAGGGGGTGTTGAGTCCAGTTCACTGAGCAGGGAGTAGGTCTTGTCTATTACATATTTGGCTTGTGGAACGGTATGTGAGCTAATTTCAAACCCTTGTTTTAGGCATCACCCCGCCTCACCTTTCCCGTTAAGCAGCCATAGTGTGTTTTCTAAATGTGTGACTCTGTTCTGTTTTGGAATTCAGTTCAGGTGTAGCGATGTTGACATTCCCTCTATAAGTGATATCTTAGGATAAGTGTCCTTTTCTGTGTGACTTACTTCACTTAGACTCATCGTCCCTAAATCCACTCATCATGCTGCTACTAGCCTTATGACACTGATTTCATGGCTGAGTGATATTCCATTGTGCATAAGTACCACAACTTCTTTATCCATTTTTCTCTTTCCTGGGATATTTCAGGTGTACCGAAGTGGAGGTTCTTGGAAACAGAGCAGCCCTAAAGTTTGGGGTGCCTGTGTCGTGTTGATTTTTAGGTTTCCCGATTTCTACGCCCATGAGTGGAAGTGCCCTATGCTCTCTCAGCTGTGTCTATTCCATGTTTCAGGACGCAGCGTACACTTCTCCAGAGTGGCTGTTGCCAATTTCCATCCCGCCGATCAGCATAGCACGGCTCCCGTGTCTCCATGGCCTGTCCTGCATTTCTGGTTTTTACACTGTTTTCAGCATGGCCCTTTTGACCGCTGGCAAGCGAGACTTCTTTGTAGCGCCGATTTGCCTTTCGGGCTTGCTTGGTTGGCCAAAAAGGGCGTATGCGTTTTTTCCTGAATGTATTCAGGAAAAAACGCATACGCCCTTTTTGGCCAAGGGCATCATTGTCAACGCTTTGCCGCTTTTCATGTGCTTTCAAGGCGAGTCGAATCTACCTCCTGAAATCTGTTTCCTGCAATTCTGCCTTGCTTTCAAATCCTCTTCGTTGCCTTCCTTCAATATATTTGTGGACGAGAGTCATCATTTCGAACTCTGCAGGTTTGTGAATTGCAGTGCCCCTGAGCTCCATTTGTCAACTCGCTTTTTTGGGAGCTGGCCGCAAAAGCGCAGGATTGCCTCAGGCCCTATTCTGGTTCCGGGGGGCAGGCTGAGCCTGTGGTTCATTCTTCTTCCTGATGGGAAAATAGAGTGACCTGTGCCTGTCCCAACACCTAGAGCTAGTCTCTCATTGGTTCCCCCTCTTCCCGTTCATCCTCAGGACAAATTGTGACCTGTACGAAACAGGAGGTCAACGGTGCTGATTCTCCAAGTAGGGAGATTGTTAGTGAAGCGGCTGGAATGGCGAACCCGAGCACAAGGAGAGGAGAAATTAGGTGCGTTTTAGAAACCTTTCCAATCACACGGTGTACAATCTTATGGGTTTCCCAGGCATGTTTTCGATGTAGGAAGATGCCCTTGAACCTGGAGATTTCGGACCCATGGCATGGGTACCACGCAGTATTACTTTAAAGGGTCTGCGTTTGCTCACCCAACCTCACCAATCCTCTCAGCCCCAAGAGTGTCCAGCCTTATGTCTCATCCAGCTGTGGGTCTAGATATGGTCAATCCAGGTTGCATCAGAGCCCCTGAACGGATTTTGTAAGAATTTCTCTCTCTTTCACTGTCTTTGTTTTATGCGGTATTTTATTAAGTAATCTATTTTTATAATTGGGTTTAGCTGCTTTTCCCTGCTGTGTTTATGCCGCTTTACACCCTCTTGATTCACTTCCAGAGAGATATCAATACATAGGTTTAAAGACTCTTACTAGTCAGATATATTCTTGGGCGGTGAATAGGGGGTGTTGAGTCCAGTTCACTGAGCAGGGAGTAGGTCTTGTCTATTACATATTTGGCTTGTGGAACGGTATGTGAGCTAATTTCAAACCCTTGTTTTAGGCATCACCCCGCCTCACCTTTCCCGTTAAGCAGCCATAGTGTGTTTTCTAAATGTGTGACTCTGTTCTGTTTTGGAATTCAGTTCAGGTGTAGCGATGTTGACATTCCCTCTATAAGTGATATCTTAGGATAAGTGTCCTTTTCTGTGTGACTTACTTCACTTAGACTCATCGTCCCTAAATCCACTCATCATGCTGCTACTAGCCTTATGACACTGATTTCATGGCTGAGTGATATTCCATTGTGCATAAGTACCACAACTTCTTTATCCATTTTTCTCTTTCCTGGGATATTTCAGGTGTACCGAAGTGGAGGTTCTTGGAAACAGAGCAGCCCTAAAGTTTGGGGTGCCTGTGTCGTGTTGATTTTTAGGTTTCCCGATTTCTAGGCCCATGAGTGGAAGTGCCCTATGCTCTCTCAGCTGTGTCTATTCCATGTTTCAGGACGCAGCGTACACTTCTCCAGAGTGGCTGTTGCCAATTTCCATCCCGCCGATCAGCATAGCACGGCTCCCGTGTCTCCATGGCCTGTCCTGCATTTCTGGTTTTTACACTGTTTTCAGCATGGCCCTTTTGACCGCTGGCAAGCGAGACTTCTTTGTAGCGCCGATTTGCCTTTCGGGCTTGCTTGGTTGGCCAAAAAGGGCGTATGCGTTTTTTCCTGAATGTATTCAGGAAAAAACGCATACGCCCTTTTTGGCGAAGGGCATCATTGTCAACGCTTTGCCGCTTTTCATGTGCTTTCAAGGCGAGTCGAATCTACCTCCTGAAATCTGTTTCCTGCAATTCTGCCTTGCTTTCAAATCCTCTTCGTTGCCTTCCTTCAATATATTTGTGGACGAGAGTCATCATTTCGAACTCTGCAGGTTTGTGAATTGCAGTGCCCCTGAGCTCCATTTGTCAACTCGCTTTTTTGGGAGCTGGCCGCAAAAGCGCAGGATTGCCTCAGGCCCTATTCTGGTTCCGGGGGGCAGGCTGAGCCTGTGGTTCATTCTTCTTCCTGATGGGAAAATAGAGTGACCTGTGCCTGTCCCAACAGCTAGAGCTAGTCTCTCATTGGTTCTCCCGCTTCCCGTTCATCCTCAGGACAAATTGCGACCTGTACGAAACAGGAGGTCAACGGTGCTGATTCTCCAAGTAGGGAGATTGTTAGTGAAGCGGCTGGAATGGCGAACCCGAGTACAAGGAGAGGAGAAATGAGGTGTGTTTTAGAAACCTTTCTCGATCACACGGTGTACCATCTTCTGGGTGTCCCATGCATGTTTTCGATGTAGGAAGATGCCCTTGAACTTGGAGATTTGGGACCCATGGCATGGGTACCACGCAGTACTACTTTAAAGGGTCTGCGTTTGCTCACCCATCCTCACCGATCCTCTCAGCCCCAAGAGTGTCCAGCCTTATGTCTCATCCAGCTGTGGGTCTAGATATGGTCAATCCAGGTTGCATCAGAGCCCCTGAACGGATTTTGTAAGAATTTCTCTCTCTTTCACTGTCTTTTTTTTATGGGTTTCTTTTAAAGTAATCTATTTTTATAATGGGGTTTAGCTGCTTTTCCCTGCTGTGTTTATGCCGCTTTACACCCTCTTGATTCACTTCCAGAGAGATATCAGTACATATCAATACATATCAGTACATCAATACATAGGTTTTAAGACTCTTCCTAGTCAGATATATTCTTGGGCGGTGAATAGGGGGTGTTGAGTCCAGTTCACTGAGCAGGGAGTAGGTCTTGTCTATTACATATTTGGCTTGTGGAACGGCATCTGAGCTAATTTCAAACCCTTGTTTTATGCATCACCCCGCCTCACCTTTCCCATTAAGCAGCCATAGTGTGTTTTCTAAATGTGTGACTCTGTTCTGTTTTGGAATTCAGTTCAGGTGTATCGATGTTGACATTCCCTCTATAAGTGATATCTTAAGATAAGTGTCCATTTCTGTGTGACTTACTTCACTTAGAGTCATCGTCCCTAAATCCACTCATCATGCTGCTACTAGCCTTATGACACTGATTTCATGGCTGAGTGATATTCCATTGTGCATAAGTACCACAACTTCTTTATCCATTTTTCTCTTTCCGGGGATATTTCAGGTGTACCGAAGTGGAGGTTCTTGGAAACAGAGCAGCACTAAACTTTGGGGTGCCTGTGTCGTGTTGATTTTTTAGGTTTCCCGATTTCTACGCCCATGAGTGGAAGTGCCCTATGCTCTCTCAGCTGTGTCTATTCCATGTTTCAGGACGCAGCGTACACTTCTCCAGAGTGGCTGTTGGCAATTTCCATCCCGCCCATCAGCGTAGCAAGGCTCCCGTGTCTCCATGGCCTGTCCTGCATTTCTGGTTTTTACACTTTTTTCAGCATGGCCCTTTTGACCGCTGGCAAGCGAGACTTCTTTGTAGCGCGGATTTGCCTTTCCGGCTTGCTTGGTTGGCCAAAAAGGGCGTATGCGTTTTTTCCTGAATGTATTCAGGAAAAAACGCATACGCCCTTTTTGGCCAAGGGCATCATTGTCAACGCTTTGCCGCTTTTCATGTGCTTTCAAGGCGAGACGAATCTACCTCCTGAAATCTGTTTCCTGCAATTCTGCCTTGCTTTCAAATCCTCTTCGTTGCCTTCCCTCAATATATTTGTGGACGAGAGTCATCATTTAGAACTCTGCAGGTTTGTGAATTGCAGTGCCCCTGAGCTCCATTTGTCAACTCGCTTTTTTGGGAGCTGGCCGCAAAAGCGCAGGATTGCTTCAGGCCCTATTCTGGTTCCGGGGGGCAGGCTGAGCCTGTGGTTCATTCTTCTTCCTAATGGGAAAATAGAGTGACCTGTGCCTGTCCCAACACCTAGAGCTAGTCTCTCATTGGTTCCCCCTCTTCCCGTTCATCCTCAGGACAAATTGTGACCTGTACGAAACAGGAGGTCAACGGTGCTGATTCTCCAAGTAGGGAGATTGTTAGTGAAGCGGCTGGAATGGCGAACCCGAGCACAAGGAGAGGAGAAATGAGGTGCGTTTTAGAAACCTTTCCCGATCACACGGTGTACCATCTTATGGGTTTCCCAGGCATGTTTTCGATGTAGGAAGATGCCCTTGAACCTGGAGATTTGGGACCCATGGCATGGGTACCACGCAGTATTACTTTAAAGGGTCTGCGTTTGCTCACCCAACCTCACCAATCCTCTCAGCACCAAGAGTGTCCAGCCTTATGTCTCATCCAGCTGTGGGTCTAGATATGGTCAATCCAGGTTGCATCAGAGCCCCTGAACGGATTTTGTAAGAATTTCTCTCTCTTTCACTGTCTTTGTTTTATGCGGTATTTTATTAAGTAATCTATTTTTATAATTGGGTTTAGCTGCTTTTCCCTGCTGTGTTTATGCCGCTTTACACCCTCTTGATTCACTTCCAGAGAGATATCAATACATAGGTTTAAAGACTCTTACTAGTCAGATATTTTCTTGGGCGGTGAATAGGGGGTGTTGAGTCCAGTTCACTGAGCAGGGAGTAGGTCTTGTCTATTACATATTTGGCTTGTGGAACGGTATGTGAGCTAATTTCAAACCCTTGTTTTAGGCATCACCCCGCCTCACCTTTCCCGTTAAGCAGCCATAGTGTGTTTTCTAAATGTGTGACTCTGTTCTGTTTTGGAATTCAGTTCAGGTGTAGCGATGTTGACATTCCCTCTATAAGTGATATCTTAGGATAAGTGTCCTTTTCTGTGTGACTTACTTCACTTAGACTCATCGTCCCTAAATCCACTCATCATGCTGCTACTAGCCTTATGACACTGATTTCATGGCTGAGTGATATTCCATTGTGCATAAGTACCACAACTTCTTTATCCATTTTTCTCTTTCCGGGGATATTTCAGGTGTACCGAAGTGGAGGTTCTTGGAAACAGAGCAGCCCTAAACTTTGGGGTGCCTGTGTCGTGTTGATTTTTAGGTTTCCCGATTTCTACGCCCATGAGTGGAAGTGCCCTATGCTCTCTCAGCTGTGTCTATTCCATGTTTCAGGACGCAGCGTACACTTCTCCAGAGTGGCTGTTGCCAATTTCCATCCCGCCGATCAGCATAGCAAGGCTCCCGTGTCTCCATGGCCTGTCCTGCATTTCTGGTTTTTACACTGTTTTCAGCATGGCCCTTTTGACCTCTGGCAAGCGAGACTTCTTTGTAGCGCCGATTTGCCTTTCCGGCTTGCTTGGTTGGCCAAAAAGGGCGTATGCGTTTTTTCCTGAATGTATTCAGGAAAAAACGCATACGCCCTTTTTGGCCAAGGGCATCATTGTCAACGCTTTGCCGCTTTTCATGTGCTTTCAAGGCGCGTCGAATCTACCTCCTGAAATCTGTTTCCTGCAATTCTGCCTTGCTTTCAAATCCTCTTCGTTGCCTTCCTTCAATATATTTGTGGACGAGAGTCATCATTTCGAACTCTGCAGGTTTGTGAATTGCAGTGCCCCTGAGCTCCATTTGTCAACTCGCTTTTTTGGGAGCTGGCCGCAAAAGCGCAGGATTGCCTCAGGCCCTATTCTGGTTCCGGGGGGCAGGCTGAGCCTGTGGTTCATTCTTCTTCCTGATGGGAAAATAGAGTGACCTGTGCCTGTCCCAACAGCTAGAGCTAGTCTCTCATTGGTTCTCCCGCTTCCCGTTCATCCTCAGGACAAATTGCGACCTGTACGAAACAGGAGGTCAACGGTGCTGATTCTCCAAGTAGGGAGATTGTTAGTGAAGCGGCTGGAATGGCGAACCCGAGTACAAGGAGAGGAGAAATGAGGTGTGTTTTAGAAACCTTTCTCGATCACACGGTGTACCATCTTCTGGGTGTCCCATGCATGTTTTCGATGTAGGAAGATGCCCTTGAACTTGGAGATTTGGGACCCATGGCATGGGTACCACGCAGTACTACTTTAAAGGGTCTGCGTTTGCTCACCCATCCTCACCGATCCTCTCAGCCCCAAGAGTGTCCAGCCTTATGTCTCATCCAGCTGTGGGTGTAGATATGTCAATCCAGGTTGCATCAGAGCCCCTGAACGGATTTTGTAAGAATTTCTCTCTCTTTCACTGTCTTTTTTTTATGGGTTTCTTTTAAAGTAATCTATTTTTATAATGGGGTTTAGCTGCTTTTCCCTGCTGTGTTTATGCCGCTTTACACCCTCTTGATTCACTTCCAGAGAGATATCAGTACATATCAATACATATCTGTACATCAATACATAGGTTTTAAGACTCTTCCTAGTCAGATATATTCTTGGGCGGTGAATAGGGGGTGTTGAGTCCAGTTCACTGAGCAGGGAGTAGGTCTTGTCTATTACATATTTGGCTTGTGGAACGGTATGTGAGCTAATTTCAAACCCTTGTTTTAGGCATCACCCCGCCTCACCTTTCCCGTTAAGCAGCCATAGTGTGTTTTCTAAATGTGTGACTCTGTTCTGTTTTGGAATTCAGTTCAGGTGTAGCGATGTTGACATTCCCTCTATAAGTGATATCTTAGGATAAGTGTCCTTTTCTGTGTGACTTACTTCACTTAGACTCATCGTCCCTAAATCCACTCATCATGCTGCTACTAGCCTTATGACACTGATTTCATGGCTGAGTGATATTCCATTGTGCATAAGTACCACAACTTCTTTATCCATTTTTGTCTTTCCTGGGATATTTCAGGTGTACCGAAGTGGAGGTTCTTGGAAACAGAGCAGCCCTAAACTTTGGGGTGCCTGTGTCGTGTTGATTTTTAGGTTTCCCGATTTCTACGCCCATGAGTGGAAGTGCCCTATGCTCTCTCAGCTGTGTCTATTCCATGTTTCAGGACGCAGCGTACACTTCTCCAGAGTGGCTGTTGCCAATTTCCATCCCGCCGATCAGCATAGCAAGGCTCCCGTGTCTCCATGGCCTGTCCTGCATTTCTGGTTTTTACACTGTTTTCAGCATGGCCCTTTTGACCGCTGGCAAGCGAGACTTCTTTGTAGCGCCGATTTGCCTTTCCGGTTTGCTTGGTTGGCCAAAATGGGCGTATGCGTTTTTTCCTGAATATATTCAGGAAAAAACGCATACGCCCTTTCTGGCCAAGGGCATCATTGTCAACGCTTTGCCGCTTTTCATGTGCTTTCAAGGCGAGTCGAATCTACTTCCTGAAATCTGTTTCCTGCAATTCTGCCTTGCTTTCAAATCCTCTTCGTTGCCTTCCCTCAATATATTTGTGGACGAGAGTCATCATTTCTAACTCTGCAGGTTTGTGAATTGCAGTGCCCCTGAGCTCCATTTGTCAACTCGCTTTTTGGGAGCTGGCCGCAAAAGCGCAGGATTGCTTCAGGCCCTACTCTGGTTCCGGGGGGCAGGCTGAGCCTGTGGTTCATTCTTCTTCCTGATGGGAAAATAGAGTGACCTGTGCCTGTCCCAACACCTAGAGCTAGTCTCTCATTGGTTCCCCCTCTTCCCGTTCATCCTCAGGACAAATTGTGACCTGTACGAAACAGGAGGTCAACGGTGCTGATTCTCCAAGTAGGGAGATTGTTAGTGAAGCGGCTGGAATGGCGAACCCGAGCACAAGGAGAGGAGAAATGAGGTGCGTTTTAGAAACCTTTCCAATCACACGGTGTACCATCTTATGGGTTTCCCAGGCATGTTTTCGATGTAGGAAGATGCCCTTGAACCTGGAGATTTCGGACCCATGGCATGGGTACCACGCAGTATTACTTTAAAGGGTCTGCGTTTGCTCACCCAACCTCACCAATCCTCTCAGCCCCAAGAGTGTCCAGCCTTATGTCTCATCCAGCTGTGGGTCTAGATATGGTCAATCCAGGTTGCATCAGAGCCCCTGAACGGATTTTGTAAGAATTTCTCTCTCTTTCACTGTCTTTGTTTTATGCGGTATTTTATTAAGTAATCTATTTTTATAATTGGGTTTAGCTGCTTTTCCCTGCTGTGTTTATGCCGCTTTACACCCTCTTGATTCACTTCCAGAGAGATATCAATACATAGGTTTAAAGACTCTTACTAGTCAGATATTTTCTTGGGCGGTGAATAGGGGGTGTTGAGTCCAGTTCACTGAGCAGGGAGTAGGTCTTGTCTATTACATATTTGGCTTGTGGAACGGTATGTGAGCTAATTTCAAACCCTTGTTTTAGGCATCACCCCGCCTCACCTTTCCCGTTAAGCAGCCATAGTGTGTTTTCTAAATGTGTGACTCTGTTCTGTTTTGGAATTCAGTTCAGGTGTAGCGATGTTGACATTCCCTCTATAAGTGATATCTTAGGATAAGTGTCCTTTTCTGTGTGACTTACTTCACTTAGACTCATCGTCCCTAAATCCACTCATCATGCTGCTACTAGCCTTATGACACTGATTTCATGGCTGAGTGATATTCCATTGTGCATAAGTACCACAACTTCTTTATCCATTTTTCTCTTTCCTGGGATATTTCAGGTGTACCGAAGTGGAGGTTCTTGGAAACAGAGCAGCCCTAAACTTTGGGGTGCCTGTGTCGTGTTGATTTTTAGGTTTCCCGATTTCTACGCCCATGAGTGGAAGTGCCCTATGCTCTCTCAGCTGTGTCTATTCCATGTTTCAGGACGCAGCGTACACTTCTCCAGAGTGGCTGTTGCCAATTTCCATCCCGCCGATCAGCATAGCAAGGCTCCCGTGTCTCCATGGCCTGTCCTGCATTTCTGGTTTTTACACTGTTTTCAGCATGGCCCTTTTGACCGCTGGCAAGCGAGACTTCTTTGTAGCGCCGATTTGCCTTTCCGGCTTGCTTGGTTGGCCAAAATGGGCGTATGCGTTTTTTCCTGAATATATTCAGGAAAAAACGCATACGCCCTTTCTGGCCAAGGGCATCATTGTCAACGCTTTGCCGCTTTTCATGTGCTTTCAAGGCGAGTCGAATCTACCTCCTGAAATCTGTTTCCTGCAATTCTGCCTTGCTTTCAAATCCTCTTCGTTGCCTTCCCTCAATATATTTGTGGACGAGAGTCATCATTTCTAACTCTGCAGGTTTGTGAATTGCAGTGCCCCTGAGCTCCATTTGTCAACTCGCTTTTTGGGAGCTGGCCGCAAAAGCGCAGGATTGCTTCAGGCCCTACTCTGGTTCCGGGGGGCAGGCTGAGCCTGTGGTTCATTCTTCTTCCTGATGGGAAAATAGAGTGACCTGTGCCTGTCCCAACACCTAGAGCTAGTCTCTCATTGGTTCCCCCTCTTCCCGTTCATCCTCAGGACAAATTGTGACCTGTACGAAACAGGAGGTCAACGGTGCTGATTCTCCAAGTAGGGAGATTGTTAGTGAAGCGGCTGGAATGGCGAACCCGAGCACAAGGAGAGGAGAAATTAGGTGCGTTTTAGAAACCTTTCCAATCACACGGTGTACAATCTTATGGGTTTCCCAGGCATGTTTTCGATGTAGGAAGATGCCCTTGAACCTGGAGATTTCGGACCCATGGCATGGGTACCACGCAGTATTACTTTAAAGGGTCTGCGTTTGCTCACCCAACCTCACCAATCCTCTCAGCCCCAAGAGTGTCCAGCCTTATGTCTCATCCAGCTGTGGGTCTAGATATGGTCAATCCAGGTTGCATCAGAGCCCCTGAACGGATTTTGTAAGAATTTCTCTCTCTTTCACTGTCTTTGTTTTATGCGGTATTTTATTAAGTAATCTATTTTTATAATTGGGTTTAGCTGCTTTTCCCTGCTGTGTTTATGCCGCTTTACACCCTCTTGATTCACTTCCAGAGAGATATCAATACATAGGTTTAAAGACTCTTACTAGTCAGATATATTCTTGGGCGGTGAATAGGGGGTGTTGAGTCCAGTTCACTGAGCAGGGAGTAGGTCTTGTCTATTACATATTTGGCTTGTGGAACGGTATGTGAGCTAATTTCAAACCCTTGTTTTAGGCATCACCCCGCCTCACCTTTCCCGTTAAGCAGCCATAGTGTGCTTTCTAAATGTGTGACTCTGTTCTGTTTTGGAATTCAGTTCAGGTGTAGCGATGTTGACATTCCCTCTATAAGTGATATCTTAGGATAAGTGTCCTTTTCTGTGTGACTTACTTCACTTAGACTCATCGTCCCTAAATCCACTCATCATGCTGCTACTAGCCTTATGACACTGATTTCATGGCTGAGTGATATTCCATTGTGCATAAGTACCACAACTTCTTTATCCATTTTTCTCTTTCCTGGGATATTTCAGGTGTACCGAAGTGGAGGTTCTTGGAAACAGAGCAGCCCTAAAGTTTGGGGTGCCTGTGTCGTGTTGATTTTTAGGTTTCCCGATTTCTAGGCCCATGAGTGGAAGTGCCCTATGCTCTCTCAGCTGTGTCTATTCCATGTTTCAGGACGCAGCGTACACTTCTCCAGAGTGGCTGTTGCCAATTTCCATCCCGCCGATCAGCATAGCACGGCTCCCGTGTCTCCATGGCCTGTCCTGCATTTCTGGTTTTTACACTGTTTTCAGCATGGCCCTTTTGACCGCTGGCAAGCGAGACTTCTTTGTAGCGCCGATTTGCCTTTCGGGCTTGCTTGGTTGGCCAAAAAGGGCGTATGCGTTTTTTCCTGAATGTATTCAGGAAAAAACGCATACGCCCTTTTTGGCCAAGGGCATCATTGTCAACGCTTTGCCGCTTTTCATGTGCTTTCAAGGCGAGTCGAATCTACCTCCTGAAATCTGTTTCCTGCAATTCTGCCTTGCTTTCAAATCCTCTTCGTTGCCTTCCTTCAATATATTTGTGGACGAGAGTCATCATTTCGAACTCTGCAGGTTTGTGAATTGCAGTGCCCCTGAGCTCCATTTGTCAACTCGCTTTTTTGGGAGCTGGCCGCAAAAGCGCAGGATTGCCTCAGGCCCTATTCTGGTTCCGGGGGGCAGGCTGAGCCTGTGGTTCATTCTTCTTCCTGATGGGAAAATAGAGTGACCTGTGCCTGTCCCAACACCTAGAGCTAGTCTCTCATTCCCGTTCATCCTCAGGACAAATTGCGACCTGTACGAAACAGGAGGTCAACGGTGTTGATTCTCCAAGTAGGGAGATTGTTAGTGAAGCGGCTGGAATGGCGAACCCGAGCACAAGGAGAGGAGAAATGAGGTGCGTTTTAGAAACCTTTCCCGATCACACGGTGTACCATCTTCTGGGTTTCCCAGGCATGTTTTCGATGTAGGAAGATGCCCTTGAACCTGGAGATTTGGGACCCATGGCATGGGTACCACGCAGTATTACTTTAAAGGGTCTGCGTTTGCTCACCCAACCTCACCAATCCTCTCAGCCCCAAGAGTGTCCAGCCTTATGTCTCATCCAGCTGTGGGTCTAGATATGGTCAATCCAGGTTGCATCAGAGCCCCTGAACGGATTTTGTAAGAATTTCTCTCTCTTACACTGTCTTTGTTTTATGGGGTCTTTTTTTAAGTAATCTATTTTTATAATGGGGTTTAGCTGCTTTTCCCTGCTGTGTTTATGCCGCTTTACACCCTCTTGATTCACTTCCAGAGAGATATCAGTACATATCAATACATATCAATACATCAATACATAGGTTTTAAGACTCTTCCTAGTCAGATATATTCTTGGGCGATGAATAGGGGGTGTTGAGTCCAGTTCACTGAGCAGGGAGTAGGTCTTGTCTATTACATATTTGGCTTGTGGAACGGCATCTGAGCTAATTTCAAACCCTTGTTTTATGCATCACCCCGACTCACCTTTCCCGTTAAGCAGCCATAGTGTGTTTTCTAAATGTGTGACTCTGTTCTGTTTTGGAATTCAGTTCAGGTGTAGCGATGTTGACATTCCCTCTATAAGTGATATCTTAAGATAAGTGTCCATTTCTGTGTGACTTACTTCACTTAGAGTCATCGTCCCTAAATCCACTCATCATGCTGCTACTAGCCTTATGACACTGATTTCATGGCTGAGTGATATTCCATTGTGCATAAGTACCACAACTTCTTTATCCATTTTTCTCTTTCCGGGGATATTTAAGGTGTACCGAAGTGGAGGTTCTTGGAAACAGAGCAGCACTAAACTTTGGGGTGCCTGTGTCGTGCTGATTTTTAGGTTTCCCGATTTCTACGCCCATGAGTGGAAGTGCCCTATGCTCTCTCAGCTGTGTCTATTCCATGTTTCAGGACGCAGCGTACACTTCTCCAGAGTGGCTGTTGGCAATTTCCATCCCGCCCATCAGCGTAGCAAGGCTCCCGTGTCTCCATGGCCTGTCCTGCATTTCTGGTTTTTACACTTTTTTCAGCATGGCCCTTTTGACCGCTGGCAAGCGAGACTTCTTTGTAGCGCCGATTTGCCTTTCCGGTTTGCTTGGTTGGCCAAAATGGGCGTATGCGTTTTTTCCTGAATATATTCAGGAAAAAACGCATACGCCCTTTCTGGCCAAGGGCATCATTGTCAACGCTTTGCCGCTTTTCATGTGCTTTCAAGGCGAGTCGAATCTACCTCCTGAAATCTGTTTCCTGCAATTCTGCCTTGCTTTCAAATCCTCTTCGTTGCCTTCCCTCAATATATTTGTGGACGAGAGTCATCATTTCTAACTCTACAGGTTTGTGAATTGCAGTGCCCCTGAGCTCCATTTGTCAACTCGCTTTTTTGGGAGCTGGCCGCAAAAGCGCAGGATTGCTTCAGGCCGTATTCTGGTTCCGGGGGGCAGGCTGAGCCTGTGGTTCATTCTTCTTCCTGATGGGAAAATAGAGTGACCTGTGCCTGTCCCAACACCTAGAGCTAGTCTCTCATTGGTTCTCCCTCTTCCCGTTCATCCTCAGGACAAATTGTGACCTGTACGAAACAGGAGATCAACGGTGCTGATTCTCCAAGTAGGGAGATTGTTAGTGAAGCGGCTGGAATGGCGAACCCGAGCACAAGGAGAGGAGAAATGAGGTGCGTTTTAGAAACCTTTCCCGATCACACGGTGTACCATCTTCTGGGTTTCCCAGGCATGTTTTCGATGTAGGAAGATGCCCTTGAACCTGGAGATTTGGGACCCATGGCATGGGTACCACGCAGTATTACTTTAAAGGGTGTGCGTTTGCTCACCCAACCTCACCAATCCTCTCAGCCCCAAGAGTGTCCAGCCTTATGTCTCCTCCAGCTGTGGGTCTAGATATGGTCAATCCAGGTTGCATCAGAGCCCCTGAACGGATTTTGTATGAATTTCTCTCTCTTTCACTGTCTTTGTTTTATGCGGTATTTTTTTAAGTAATCTATTTTTATAATGGGGTTTAGCTGCTTTTCCCTGCTGTGTTTATGCCGCTTTACACCCTCTTGATTCACTTCCAGAGAGATATCAATACGTAGGTTTAAAGACTCTTACTAGTCAGATATATTCTTGGGCGGTGAATACGGGGTGTTGAGTCCAGTTCACTGAGCAGGGAGTAGGTCTTGTCTATTACATATTTGGCTTGTGGAACGGTATGTGAGCTAATTTCAAACCCTTGTTTCATGCATCGCCCCACCTCACCTTTCCCGTTAAGCAGCCATAGTGTGTTTTCTACATGTGTGACTCTGTTCTGTTTTTGAATTCAGTTCAGGTGTAGCGATGTTGACATTCCCTCTATAAGTGATATCTTAGGATAAGTGTCCTTTTCTGTGTGACTTACTTCACTTAGAGTCATCGTCCCTAAATCCACTCATCATGCTGCTACTAGCCTTATGACACTGATTTCATGGCTGAGTGATATTCCGTTGTGCATAAGTACCACAACTTCTTTATCCATTTTTCTCTTTCCTGGGATATTTAAGGTGTACCGAAGTGGAGGTTCTTGGAAACAGAGCAGCCCTAAATTTTGGGGTGCCTGTGTCGTGTTGATTTTTAGGTTTCCCGATTTCTACGCGCATGAGTGGAAGTGCCCTATGCTCTCTCAGCTGTGTCTATTCCATGTTTCAGGACGCAGCGTACACTTCTCCAGAGTGGCTGTTGGCAATTTCCATCCCGCCGATCAGCGTAGCAAGGCTCCCGTGTCTCCATGGCCTGTCCTGCATTTCTGGTTTTTACACTGTTTTCAGCATGGCCCTTTTGACCTCTGGCAAGCGAGACTTCTATGTAGCGCCGATTTGCCTTTCCGGCTTGCTTGGTTGGCCAAAAATGGGCGTATGCGTTTTTTCCTGAATATATTCAGGAAAAAACGCATACGCCCTTTTTGGCCAAGGGCATCATTGTCAACGCTTTGCCGCTTTTCATGTGCTTTCAAGGCGAGTCGAATCTACCTCCTGAAATCTGTTTCCTGCAATTCTGCCTTGCTTGCAAATCCTCTTCGTTGCCTTCCCTCAATATATTTGTGGACGAGAGTCATCATTTCTAACTCTGCAGGTTTGTGAATTGCAGTGCCCCTGAGCTCCATTTGTCAACTCGCTTTTTTGGGAGCTGGCCGCAAAAACGCAGGATTGCTTCAGGCCCTATTCTGGTTCCGGGGGGCAGGCTGAGCCTGTGGTTCATTCTTCTTCCTGATGGGAAAATAGAGTGACCTGTGCCTGTCCCAACACCTAGAGCTAGTCTCTCATTGGTTCCCCCTCTTCCCGTTCATCCTCAAGACAAATTGTGACCTGTACGAAACAGGAGGTCAACGGTGCTGATTCTCCAAGTAGGGAGATTGTTAGTGAAGCGGCTGGAATGGCGAACCCGAGCACAAGGAGAGGAGAAATGAGGTGCGTTTTAGAAACCTTTCCCGATCACACGGTGTACCATCTTATGGGTTTCCCAGGCATGTTTTCGATGTAGGAAGATGCCCTTGAACCTGGAGATTTGGGACCCATGGCATGGGTACCACGCAGTATTACTTTAAAGGGTCTGCGTTTGCTCACCCAACCTCACCAATCCTCTCAGCCCCAAGAGTTCCAGCCTTATGTCTCATCCAGCTGTGGGTCTAGATATGGTCAATCCAGGTTGCATCAGAGCCCCTGAACGGATTTTGTAAGAATTTCTCTCTCTTTCACTCTCTTTGTTTTATGGGGTTTTTTTTTATGTAATCTATTTTTATAATGGGGTTTAGCTGCTTTTCCCTGCTGTGTTTATGCCGCTTTACACCCTCTTGATTCACTTCCAGAGAGATATCAATACATAGGTTTTAAGACTCTTCCTAGTCAGATATATTCTTGGGCGGTGAATAGGGGGTGTTGAGTCCAGTTCACTGAGCAGGGAGTAGGTCTTGTCTATTACATATTTGGCTTGTGGAACGGTATGTGAGCTAATTTCAAACCCTTGTTTTATGCATCACCCCGCCTCACCTTTCCCGTTAAGCAGCCATAGTGTGTTTTCTACATGTGTGACTCTGTTCTGTTTTGGAATTCAGTTCAGGTGTAGCGATGTTGACATTCCCTCTATAAGTGATATCTTAGGATAAGTGTCCTTTTCTGTGTGACTTACTTCACTTAGAGTCATCGTCCCTAAATCCACTCATCATGCTGCTACTAGCCTTATGACACTGATTTCATGGCTGAGTGATATTCCATTGTGCATAAGTACCACAACTTCTTTATCCATTTTTCTCTTTCCTGGGATATTTAAGGTGTACCGAAGTGGAGGTTTTTGGAAACAGAGCAGCCCTAAACTTTGGGGTGCCTGTGTCGTGTTGATTTTTAGGTTTCCCGATTTCTACGCCCATGAGTGGAAGTGCCCTATGCTCTCTCAGCTGTGTCTATTACATGTTTCAGGACGCAGCGTACACTTCTCCAGAGTGGCTGTTGGCAATTTCCATCCCGCCCATCAGCGTAGCAAGGCTCCCGTGTCTCCATGGCCTGTCCTGCATTTCTGGTTTTTACACTTTTTTCAGCATGGCCCTTTTGACCGCTGGCAAGCGAGACTTCTTTGTAGCGCCGATTTGCCTTTCCGGCTTGCTTGGTTGGCCAAAAAGGGCGTATGGGTTTTTTCCTGAATATATTCCGGAAAAAACGCATACGCCCTTTTTGGCCAAGGGCATCATTGTCAACGCTTTGCCGCTTTTCATGTGCTTTCAAGGCGAGTCGAATCTACCTCCTGAAATCTGTTTCCTGCAATTCTGCCTTGCTTTCAAATCCTCTTCGTTGCCTTCCCTCAATATATTTGTGGACGAGAGTCATCATTTAGAACTCTGCAGGTTTGTGAATTGCAGTGCCCCTGAGCTCCATTTGTCAACTCGCTTTTTTGGGAGCTGGCCGCAAAAGCGCAGGATTGCTTCAGGCCCTATTCTGGTTCCGGGGGGCAGGCTGAGCCTGTGGTTCATTCTTCTTCCTGATGGGAAAATAGAGTGACCTGTGCCTGTCCCAACACCTAGAGCTAGTCTCTCATTGGTTCCCCCTCTTCCCGTTCATCCTCAGGACAAATTGCGACCTGTACGAAACAGGAGGTCGACGGTGCTGATTCTCCAAGTAGGGAGATTGTTAGTGAAGCGGCTGGAATGGCGAACCGGAGCACAAGGAGAGGAGAAATGAGGTGCGTTTCAGAAACCTTTCCCGATCACACGGTGTACCATCTTCTGGGTTTCCCCGGCATGTTTTCGATATAGGAAGATGCCCTTGAACCTGGAGATTTGGGACCCATGGCATGGGTACCAGGCAGTATTACTTTAAAGGGTCTGCGTTTGCTCACCCAACCTCACCAATCCTCTCAGCCCCAAGAGTGTCCAGCCTTATGTCTCATCCAGCTGTGGGTCTAGATATGGTCAATCCAGGTTGCATCAGAGCCCCTGAACGGATTTTGTAAGAATGTCTCTCTCTTTCACTGTCTTTGTTTTATGGGGTTTTTTTTAAAGTAATCTATTTTTATAATGGGGTTTAGCTGCTTTTCCCTGCTGTGTTTATGCCGCTTTACACCCTCTTGATTCACTTCCAGAGAGATATCAATACGTAGGTTTAAAGACTCTTACTAGTCAGATATATTCTTGGGCGGTGAATAGGGGATGTTGAGTCCAGTTCACTGAGTAGGGAGTATGTCTTGTCTATTACATATTTGGCTTGTGGCACGGGATCTGAGCTAATTTCAAACCCTTGTTTTATGCATCGCCCCGCCTCACCTTTCCCGTTAAGCAGCCATAGCGTGTTTTCTACATGTGTGACTCTGTTCTGTTTTGGAATTCAGTTCAGGTGTAGCGATGTTGACATTCCCTCTATAAGTGATATCTTAGGATAAGTGTCCTTTTCTGTGTGACTTACTTCACTTAGAGTCATCGTCCCTAAATCCACTCATCATGCTGCTACTAGCCTTATGACACTGACTTCATGGCTGAGTGATATTCCATTGTGCATAAGTACCACAACTTCTTTATCCATTTTTTTCTTTCCTGGGATAGTTAAGGTGTGCCGAAGTGGAGGTTCTTGGAAACAGAGCAGCCCTAAATTTGGGGTGCCTGTGTCGTGTTGATTTTTAGATTTCCCGATTTCTACGCCCATGAGTGGAAGTGCCCTATGCTCTCTCAGCTGTGTCTATTCCATGTTTCAGGACGCAGCGTACACTTCTCCAGAGTGGCTGTTGGCAATTTCCATCCCGCCCATCAGCGTAGCAAGGCTCCCGTGTCTCCATGGCCTGTCCTGCATTTCTGGTTTTTACACTTTTTTCAGCATGGCCCTTTTGACCGCTGGCAAGCGAGACTTCTTTGTAGCGGCGATTTACCTTTCCGGCTTGCTTGGTTGGCCCAAAAGGGCGTATGCGTTTTTTCCTGAATATATTCCGGAAAAAACGCATACGCCCTTTTTGGCCAAGGGCATCATTGTCAACGCTTTGCCGCTTTTCATGTGCTTTCAAGGCGAGTCGAATCTACCTCCTGAAGTCTGTTTCCTGCAATTCTGCCTTGCTTTCAAATCCTCTTCGTTGCCTTCCCTCAATATATTTGTGGACGAGAGTCATCATTTCTAACTCTGCAGGTTTGTGAATTGCAGTGCCCCTGAGCTCCATTTGTCAACTCGCTTTTTTGGGAGCAGGCCGCAAAAGCGCAGGATTGCTTCAGGCCCTATTCTGGTTCCGGGGGGCAGGCTGAGCCTGTGGTTCATTCTTCTTCCTGATGGGAAAATAGAGTGACCTGTGCCTGTCCCAACACCTAGAGCTAGTCTCTCATTGGTTCCCCCTCTTCCCGTTCATCCTCAGGACAAATTGCGACCTGTACGAAACAGGAGGTCAACGGTGCTGATTCTCCAAGTAGGGAGATTGTTAGTGAAGCGGCTGGAATGGCGAACCCGAGCACAAGGAGAGGAGAAATGAGGTGCGTTTTAGAAACCTTTCCCGATCACACGGTGTACCATCTTCTGGGTTTCCCAGGCATGTTTTCGATGTAGGAAGATGCCCTTGAACCTGGAGATTTGGGACCCATGGCATGGGTGCCACGCAGTATTACTTTAAAGGGTCTGCGTTTGCTCACCCAACCTCACCAATCCTCTCAGCCCCAAGAGTGTCCAGCCTTATGTCTCATCCAGCTGTGGGTCTAGATATGGTCAATCCAGGTTGCATCAGAGCCCCTGAACGGATTTTGTAAGAATGTCTCTCTCTTTCACTGTCTTTGTTTTATGGGGTTTTTTTTTAAAGTAATCTATTTTTATAATGGGGTTTAGCTGCTTTTCCCTGCTGTGTTTATGCCGCTTTACACCCTCTTGATTCACTTCCAGAGAGATATCAATACGTAGGTTTAAAGACTCTTACTAGTCAGATATATTCTTGGGCGGTGAATAGGGGGTGTTGAGTCCAGTTCACTGAGTAGGGAGTAGGTCTTGTCTATTACATATTTGGCTTGTGGAACGGGATCTGAGCTAATTTCAAACCCTTGTTTTATGCATCGCCCCGCCTCACCTTTCCCGTTAAGCAGCCATAGCGTGTTTTCTACATGTGTGACTCTGTTCTGTTTTGGAATTCAGTTCAGGTGTAGCGATGTCGACATTCCCTCTATAAGTGATATCTTAGGATAAGTGTCCTTTTCTGTGTGACTTACTTCACTTAGAGTCATCGTCCCTAAATCCACTCATCATGCTGCTACTAGCCTTATGACACTGACTTCATGGCTGAGTGATATTCCATTGTGCATAAGTACCACAACTTCTTTATCCATTTTGCTCTTTCCTGGGATATTTAAGGTGTACCGAAGTGGAGGTTCTTGGAAACAGAGCAGCCCTAAACTTTGGGGTGCCTGTGTCGTGTTGATTTTTAGGTTTCCCGATTTCTACGCCCATGAGTGGAAGTGCCCTATGCTCTCTCAGCTGTGTCTATTCCATGTTTCAGGACGCAGCGTACACTTCTCCAGAGTGGCTGTTGGCAATTTCCATCCCGCCCATCAGCGTAGCAAGGCTCCCGTGTCTCCATGGCCTGTCCTGCATTTCTGGTTTTTACACTTTTTTCAGCATGGCCCTTTTGACCGCTGGCAAGCGAGACTTCTTTGTAGCGGCGATTTACCTTTCCGGCTTGCTTGGTTGGCCCAAAAGGGCGTATGCGTTTTTTCCTGAATATATTCCGGAAAAAACGCATACGCCCTTTTTGGCCAAGGGCATCATTGTCAACGCTTTGCCGCTTTTCATGTGCTTTCAAGGCGAGTCGAATCTACCTCCTGAAATCTGTTTCCTGCAATTCTGCCTTGCTTTCAAATCCTCTTCGTTGCCTTCCCTAAATATATTTGTGGACGAGAGTCATCATTTCTAACTCTGCAGGTTTGTGAATTGCAGTGCCCCTGAGCTCCATTTGTCAACTCGCTTTTTTGGGAGCAGGCTGCAAAAGCGCAGGATTGCTTCAGGCCCTATTCTGGTTCCGGGGGGCAGGCTGAGCCTGTGGTTCATTCTTCTTCCTGATGGGAAAATAGAGTGACCTGTGCCTGTCCCAACACCTAGAGCTAGTCTCTCATTGGTTGCCCCTCTTCCCGTTCATCCTCAGGACAAATTGCGACCTGTACGAAACAGGAGGTCAACGGTGCTGATTCTCCAAGTAGGGAGATTGTTAGTGAAGCGGCTGGAATGGCGAACCCGAGCACAAGGAGAGGAGAAATGAGGTGCGTTTTAGAAACCTTTCCCGATCACACGGTGTACCATCTTCTGGGTTTCCCCGGCATGTTTTCGATGTAGGAAGATGCCCTTGAACCTGGAGATTTGGGACCCATGGCATGGGTACCACGCAGTATTACTTTAAAGGGTCTGCGTTTGCTCACCCAACCTCACCAATCCTCTCAGCCCCAAGAGTGTCCAGCCTTATGTCTCATCCAGCTGTGGGTCTAGATATGGTCAATCCAGGTTGCATCAGAGCCCCTGAACGGATTTTGTAAGAATGTCTCTCTCTTTCACTGTCTTTGTTTTATGGGGTTTTTTTTTTAAAGTAATCTATTTTTATAATGGGGTTTAGCTGCTTTTCCCTGCTGTGTTTATGCCACTTTACACCCTCTTGATTCACTTCCAGAGAGATATCAATACGTAGGTTTAAAGACTCTTACTAGTCAGATATATTCTTGGGCGGTGAATAGGGGGTGTTGAGTCCAGTTCACTGAGTAGGGAGTAGGTCTTGTCTATTACATATTTGGCTTGTGGAACGGGATCTGAGCTAATTTCAAACCCTTGTTTTATGCATCGCCCCACCTCACCTTTCCCGTTAAGCAGCCATAGTGTGTTTTCTACATGTGTGACTCTGTTCTGTTTTGGAATTCAGTTCAGGTGTAGCGATGTTGACATTCCCTCTATAAGTGATATCTTAGGATAAGTGTCCTTTTCTGTGTGACTTACTTCACTTAGACTCATCGTCCCTAAATCCACTCATCATGCTGCTACTAGCCTTATGACACTGATTTCATGGCTGAGTGATATTCCATTGTGCATAAGTACCACAACTTCTTTATCCATTTTTCTCTTTCCTGGGATATTTCAGGTGTACCGAAGTGGAGGTTCTTGGAAACAGAGCAGCCCTAAAGTTTGGGGTGCCTGTGTCGTGTTGATTTTTAGGTTTCCCGATTTCTACGCCCATGAGTGGAAGTGCCCTATGCTCTCTCAGCTGTGTCTATTCCATGTTTCAGGACGCAGCGTACACTTCTCCAGAGTGGCTGTTGCCAATTTCCATCCCGCCGATCAGCATAGCACGGCTCCCGTGTCTCCATGGCCTGTCCTGCATTTCTGGTTTTTACACTGTTTTCAGCATGGCCCTTTTGACCGCTGGCAAGCGAGACTTCTTTGTAGCGCCGATTTGCCTTTCCGGCTTGCTTGGTTGGCCAAAAAGGGCGTATGCGTTTTTTCCTGAATGTATTCAGGAAAAAACGCATACGCCCTTTTTGGCCAAGGGCATCATTGTCAACGCTTTGCCGCTTTTCATGTGCTTTCAAGGCGAGTCGAATCTACCTCCTGAAATCTGTTTCCTGCAATTCTGCCTTGCTTTCAAATCCTCTTCGTTGCCTTCCTTCAATATATTTGTGGACGAGAGTCATCATTTCGAACTCTGCAGGTTTGTGAATTGCAGTGCCCCTGAGCTCCATTTGTCAACTCGCTTTTTTGGGAGCTGGCCGCAAAAGCGCAGGATTGCCTCAGGC
Source organism: Eubalaena glacialis (assembly GCF_028564815.1). Classification (NCBI taxonomy): domain Eukaryota; kingdom Metazoa; phylum Chordata; class Mammalia; order Artiodactyla; family Balaenidae; genus Eubalaena; species Eubalaena glacialis. The sequence continues at coordinate 28,347,381 of NC_083723.1, read as the reverse complement.
CCTATTCTGGTTCCGGGCGGCAGGCTGAACCTGTGGTTCATTCTTCTTCCTGATGGGAAAATAGAGTGACCTGTGCCTGTCCCAACACCTAGAGCTAGTCTCTCATTCCCGTTCATCCTCAGGACAAATTGCGACCTGTACGAAACAGGAGGTCAACGGTGTTGATTCTCCAAGTAGGGAGATTGTTAGTGAAGCGGCTGGAATGGCGAACCCGAGCACAAGGAGAGGAGAAATGAGGTGCGTTTTAGAAACCTTTCCCGATCACACGGTGTACCATCTTCTGGGTTTCCCAGGCATGTTTTCGATGTAGGAAGATGCCCTTGAACCTGGAGATTTGGGACCCATGGCATGGGTACCACGCAGTATTACTTTAAAGGGTCTGCGTTTGCTCACCCAACCTCACCAATCCTCTCAGCCCCAAGAGTGTCCAGCCTTATGTCTCATCCAGCTGTGGGTCTAGATATGGTCAATCCAGGTTGCATCAGAGCCCCTGAACGGATTTTGTAAGAATTTCTCTCTCTTACACTGTCTTTGTTTTATGGGGTCTTTTTTTAAGTAATCTATTTTTATAATGGGGTTTAGCTGCTTTTCCCTGCTGTGTTTATGCCGCTTTACACCCTCTTGATTCACTTCCAGAGAGATATCAGTACATATCAATACATATCAATACATCAATACATAGGTTTTAAGACTCTTCCTAGTCAGATATATTCTTGGGCGATGAATAGGGGGTGTTGAGTCCAGTTCACTGAGCAGGGAGTAGGTCTTGTCTATTACATATTTGGCTTGTGGAACGGCATCTGAGCTAATTTCAAACCCTTGTTTTATGCATCACCCCGACTCACCTTTCCCGTTAAGCAGCCATAGTGTGTTTTCTAAATGTGTGACTCTGTTCTGTTTTGGAATTCAGTTCAGGTGTAGCGATGTTGACATTCCCTCTATAAGTGATATCTTAAGATAAGTGTCCATTTCTGTGTGACTTACTTCACTTAGAGTCATCGTCCCTAAATCCACTCATCATGCTGCTACTAGCCTTATGACACTGATTTCATGGCTGAGTGATATTCCATTGTGCATAAGTACCACAACTTCTTTATCCATTTTTCTCTTTCCGGGGATATTTAAGGTGTACCGAAGTGGAGGTTCTTGGAAACAGAGCAGCACTAAACTTTGGGGTGCCTGTGTCGTGCTGATTTTTAGGTTTCCCGATTTCTACGCCCATGAGTGGAAGTGCCCTATGCTCTCTCAGCTGTGTCTATTCCATGTTTCAGGACGCAGCGTACACTTCTCCAGAGTGGCTGTTGGCAATTTCCATCCCGCCCATCAGCGTAGCAAGGCTCCCGTGTCTCCATGGCCTGTCCTGCATTTCTGGTTTTTACACTTTTTTCAGCATGGCCCTTTTGACCGCTGGCAAGCGAGACTTCTTTGTAGCGCCGATTTGCCTTTCCGGTTTGCTTGGTTGGCCAAAATGGGCGTATGCGTTTTTTCCTGAATATATTCAGGAAAAAATGCATACGCCCTTTCGGGCCAAGGGCATCATTGTCAACGCTTTGCCGCTTTTCATGTGCTTTCAAGGCGAGTCGAATCTACCTCCTGAAATCTGTTTCCTGCAATTCTGCCTTGCTTTCAAATCCTCTTCGTTGCCTTCCCTCAATATATTTGTGGACGAGAGTCATCATTTCTAACTCTACAGGTTTGTGAATTGCAGTGCCCCTGAGCTCCATTTGTCAACTCGCTTTTTTGGGAGCTGGCCGCAAAAGCGCAGGATTGCTTCAGGCCGTATTCTGGTTCCGGGGGGCAGGCTGAGCCTGTGGTTCATTCTTCTTCCTGATGGGAAAATAGAGTGACCTGTGCCTGTCCCAACACCTAGAGCTAGTCTCTCATTGGTTCTCCCTCTTCCCGTTCATCCTCAGGACAAATTGTGACCTGTACGAAACAGGAGATCAACGGTGCTGATTCTCCAAGTAGGGAGATTGTTAGTGAAGCGGCTGGAATGGCGAACCCGAGCACAAGGAGAGGAGAAATGAGGTGCGTTTTAGAAACCTTTCCCGATCACACGGTGTACCATCTTCTGGGTTTCCCAGGCATGTTTTCGATGTAGGAAGATGCCCTTGAACCTGGAGATTTGGGACCCATGGCATGGGTACCACGCAGTATTACTTTAAAGGGTGTGCGTTTGCTCACCCAACCTCACCAATCCTCTCAGCCCCAAGAGTGTCCAGCCTTATGTCTCCTCCAGCTGTGGGTCTAGATATGGTCAATCCAGGTTGCATCAGAGCCCCTGAACGGATTTTGTATGAATTTCTCTCTCTTTCACTGTCTTTGTTTTATGCGGTATTTTTTTAAGTAATCTATTTTTATAATGGGGTTTAGCTGCTTTTCCCTGCTGTGTTTATGCCGCTTTACACCCTCTTGATTCACTTCCAGAGAGATATCAATACGTAGGTTTAAAGACTCTTACTAGTCAGATATATTCTTGGGCGGTGAATACGGGGTGTTGAGTCCAGTTCACTGAGCAGGGAGTAGGTCTTGTCTATTACATATTTGGCTTGTGGAACGGTATGTGAGCTAATTTCAAACCCTTGTTTCATGCATCGCCCCACCTCACCTTTCCCGTTAAGCAGCCATAGTGTGTTTTCTACATGTGTGACTCTGTTCTGTTTTTGAATTCAGTTCAGGTGTAGCGATGTTGACATTCCCTCTATAAGTGATATCTTAGGATAAGTGTCCTTTTCTGTGTGACTTACTTCACTTAGAGTCATCGTCCCTAAATCCACTCATCATGCTGCTACTAGCCTTATGACACTGATTTCATGGCTGAGTGATATTCCGTTGTGCATAAGTACCACAACTTCTTTATCCATTTTTCTCTTTCCTGGGATATTTAAGGTGTACCGAAGTGGAGGTTCTTGGAAACAGAGCAGCCCTAAATTTTGGGGTGCCTGTGTCGTGTTGATTTTTAGGTTTCCCGATTTCTACGCGCATGAGTGGAAGTGCCCTATGCTCTCTCAGCTGTGTCTATTCCATGTTTCAGGACGCAGCGTACACTTCTCCAGAGTGGCTGTTGGCAATTTCCATCCCGCCGATCAGCGTAGCAAGGCTCCCGTGTCTCCATGGCCTGTCCTGCATTTCTGGTCTTTACACTGTTTTCAGCATGGCCCTTTTGACCTCTGGCAAGCGAGACTTCTATGTAGCGCCGATTTGCCTTTCCGGCTTGCTTGGTTGGCCAAAAAGGGCGTATGCGTTTTTTCCTGAATATATTCAGGAAAAAACGCATACGCCCTTTTTGGCCAAGGGCATCATTGTCAACGCTTTGCCGCTTTTCATGTGCTTTCAAGGCGAGTCGAATCTACCTCCTGAAATCTGTTTCCTGCAATTCTGCCTTGCTTGCAAATCCTCTTCGTTGCCTTCCCTCAATATATTTGTGGACGAGAGTCATCATTTCTAACTCTGCAGGTTTGTGAATTGCAGTGCCCCTGAGCTCCATTTGTCAACTCGCTTTTTTGGGAGCTGGCCGCAAAAACGCAGGATTGCTTCAGGCCCTATTCTGGTTCCGGGGGGCAGGCTGAGCCTGTGGTTCATTCTTCTTCCTGATGGGAAAATAGAGTGACCTGTGCCTGTCCCAACACCTAGAGCTAGTCTCTCATTGGTTCCCCCTCTTCCCGTTCATCCTCAAGACAAATTGTGACCTGTACGAAACAGGAGGTCAACGGTGCTGATTCTCCAAGTAGGGAGATTGTTAGTGAAGCGGCTGGAATGGCGAACCCGAGCACAAGGAGAGGAGAAATGAGGTGCGTTTTAGAAACCTTTCCCGATCACACGGTGTACCATCTTATGGGTTTCCCAGGCATGTTTTCGATGTAGGAAGATGCCCTTGAACCTGGAGATTTGGGACCCATGGCATGGGTACCACGCAGTATTACTTTAAAGGGTCTGCGTTTGCTCACCCAACCTCACCAATCCTCTCAGCCCCAAGAGTTCCAGCCTTATGTCTCATCCAGCTGTGGGTCTAGATATGGTCAATCCAGGTTGCATCAGAGCCCCTGAACGGATTTTGTAAGAATTTCTCTCTCTTTCACTCTCTTTGTTTTATGGGGTTTTTTTTTATGTAATCTATTTTTATAATGGGGTTTAGCTGCTTTTCCCTGCTGTGTTTATGCCGCTTTACACCCTCTTGATTCACTTCCAGAGAGATATCAATACATAGGTTTTAAGACTCTTCCTAGTCAGATATATTCTTGGGCGGTGAATAGGGGGTGTTGAGTCCAGTTCACTGAGCAGGGAGTAGGTCTTGTCTATTACATATTTGGCTTGTGGAACGGTATGTGAGCTAATTTCAAACCCTTGTTTTAGGCATCACCCCGCCTCACCTTTCCCGTTAAGCAGCCATAGTGTGTTTTCTACATGTGTGACTCTGTTCTGTTTTGGAATTCAGTTCAGGTGTAGCGATGTTGACATTCCCTCTATAAGTGATATCTTAGGATAAGTGTCCTTTTCTGTGTGACTTACTTCACTTAGAGTCATCGTCCCTAAATCCACTCATCATGCTGCTACTAGCCTTATGACACTGATTTCATGGCTGAGTGATATTCCATTGTGCATAAGTACCACAACTTCTTTATCCATTTTTCTCTTTCCTGGGATATTTAAGGTGTACCGAAGTGGAGGTTTTTGGAAACAGAGCAGCCCTAAACTTTGGGGTGCCTGTGTCGTGTTGATTTTTAGGTTTCCCGATTTCTACGCCCATGAGTGGAAGTGCCCTATGCTCTCTCAGCTGTGTCTATTACATGTTTCAGGACGCAGCGTACACTTCTCCAGAGTGGCTGTTGGCAATTTCCATCCCGCCCATCAGCGTAGCAAGGCTCCCGTGTCTCCATGGCCTGTCCTGCATTTCTGGTTTTTACACTTTTTTCAGCATGGCCCTTTTGACCGCTGGCAAGCGAGACTTCTTTGTAGCGCCGATTTGCCTTTCCGGCTTGCTTGGTTGGCCAAAAAGGGCGTATGGGTTTTTTCCTGAATATATTCCGGAAAAAACGCATACGCCCTTTTTGGCCAAGGGCATCATTGTCAACGCTTTGCCGCTTTTCATGTGCTTTCAAGGCGAGTCGAATCTACCTCCTGAAATCTGTTTCCTGCAATTCTGCCTTGCTTTCAAATCCTCTTCGTTGCCTTCCCTCAATATATTTGTGGACGAGAGTCATCATTTAGAACTCTGCAGGTTTGTGAATTGCAGTGCCCCTGAGCTCCATTTGTCAACTCGCTTTTTTGGGAGCTGGCCGCAAAAGCGCAGGATTGCTTCAGGCCCTATTCTGGTTCCGGGGGGCAGGCTGAGCCTGTGGTTCATTCTTCTTCCTGATGGGAAAATAGAGTGACCTGTGCCTGTCCCAACACCTAGAGCTAGTCTCTCATTGGTTCCCCCTCTTCCCGTTCATCCTCAGGACAAATTGCGACCTGTACGAAACAGGAGGTCAACGGTGCTGATTCTCCAAGTAGGGAGATTGTTAGTGAAGCGGCTGGAATGGCGAACCGGAGCACAAGGAGAGGAGAAATGAGGTGCGTTTTAGAAACCTTTCCCGATCACACGGTGTACCATCTTATGGGTTTCCCAGGCATGTTTTCGATGTAGGAAGATGCCCTTGAACCTGGAGATTTGGGACCCATGGCATGGGTACCACGCAGTATTACTTTAAAGGGTCTGCGTTTGCTCACCCAACCTCACCAATCCTCTCAGCCCCAAGAGTTCCAGCCTTATGTCTCATCCAGCTGTGGGTCTAGATATGGTCAATCCAGGTTGCATCAGAGCCCCTGAACGGATTTTGTAAGAATTTCTCTCTCTTTCACTCTCTTTGTTTTATGGGGTTTTTTTTTATGTAATCTATTTTTATAATGGGGTTTAGCTGCTTTTCCCTGCTGTGTTTATGCCGCTTTACACCCTCTTGATTCACTTCCAGAGAGATATCAATACATAGGTTTTAAGACTCTTCCTAGTCAGATATATTCTTGGGCGGTGAATAGGGGGTGTTGAGTCCAGTTCACTGAGCAGGGAGTAGGTCTTGTCTATTACATATTTGGCTTGTGGAACGGTATGTGAGCTAATTTCAAACCCTTGTTTTAGGCATCACCCCGCCTCACCTTTCCCGTTAAGCAGCCATAGTGTGTTTTCTACATGTGTGACTCTGTTCTGTTTTGGAATTCAGTTCAGGTGTAGCGATGTTGACATTCCCTCTATAAGTGATATCTTAGGATAAGTGTCCTTTTCTGTGTGACTTACTTCACTTAGAGTCATCGTCCCTAAATCCACTCATCATGCTGCTACTAGCCTTATGACACTGATTTCATGGCTGAGTGATATTCCATTGTGCATAAGTACCACAACTTCTTTATCCATTTTTCTCTTTCCTGGGATATTTAAGGTGTACCGAAGTGGAGGTTTTTGGAAACAGAGCAGCCCTAAACTTTGGGGTGCCTGTGTCGTGTTGATTTTTAGGTTTCCCGATTTCTACGCCCATGAGTGGAAGTGCCCTATGCTCTCTCAGCTGTGTCTATTACATGTTTCAGGACGCAGCGTACACTTCTCCAGAGTGGCTGTTGGCAATTTCCATCCCGCCCATCAGCGTAGCAAGGCTCCCGTGTCTCCATGGCCTGTCCTGCATTTCTGGTTTTTACACTTTTTTCAGCATGGCCCTTTTGACCGCTGGCAAGCGAGACTTCTTTGTAGCGCCGATTTGCCTTTCCGGCTTGCTTGGTTGGCCAAAAAGGGCGTATGGGTTTTTTCCTGAATATATTCCGGAAAAAACGCATACGCCCTTTTTGGCCAAGGGCATCATTGTCAACGCTTTGCCGCTTTTCATGTGCTTTCAAGGCGAGTCGAATCTACCTCCTGAAATCTGTTTCCTGCAATTCTGCCTTGCTTTCAAATCCTCTTCGTTGCCTTCCCTCAATATATTTGTGGACGAGAGTCATCATTTAGAACTCTGCAGGTTTGTGAATTGCAGTGCCCCTGAGCTCCATTTGTCAACTCGCTTTTTTGGGAGCTGGCCGCAAAAGCGCAGGATTGCTTCAGGCCCTATTCTGGTTCCGGGGGGCAGGCTGAGCCTGTGGTTCATTCTTCTTCCTGATGGGAAAATAGAGTGACCTGTGCCTGTCCCAACACCTAGAGCTAGTCTCTCATTGGTTCCCCCTCTTCCCGTTCATCCTCAGGACAAATTGCGACCTGTACGAAACAGGAGGTCAACGGTGCTGATTCTCCAAGTAGGGAGATTGTTAGTGAAGCGGCTGGAATGGCGAACCGGAGCACAAGGAGAGGAGAAATGAGGTGCGTTTCAGAAACCTTTCCCGATCACACGGTGTACCATCTTCTGGGTTTCCCCGGCATGTTTTCGATATAGGAAGATGCCCTTGAACCTGGAGATTTGGGACCCATGGCATGGGTACCAGGCAGTATTACTTTAAAGGGTCTGCGTTTGCTCACCCAACCTCACCAATCCTCTCAGCCCCAAGAGTGTCCAGCCTCATGTCTCATCCAGCTGTGGGTCTAGATATGGTCAATCCAGGTTGCATCAGAGCCCCTGAACGGATTTTGTAAGAATGTCTCTCTCTTTCACTGTCTTTGTTTTATGGGGTTTTTTTTAAAGTAATCTATTTTTATAATGGGGTTTAGCTGCTTTTCCCTGCTGTGTTTATGCCGCTTTACACCCTCTTGATTCACTTCCAGAGAGATATCAATACGTAGGTTTAAAGACTCTTCCTAGTCAGATATATTCTTGGGCGGTGAATAGGGGATGTTGAGTCCAGTTCACTGAGTAGGGAGTATGTCTTGTCTATTACATATTTGGCTTGTGGCACGGGATCTGAGCTAATTTCAAACCCTTGTTTTATGCATCGCCCCGCCTCACCTTTCCCGTTAAGCAGCCATAGCGTGTTTTCTACATGTGTGACTCTGTTCTGTTTTGGAATTCAGTTCAGGTGTAGCGATGTTGACATTCCCTCTATAAGTGATATCTTAGGATAAGTGTCCTTTTCTGTGTGACTTACTTCACTTAGAGTCATCGTCCCTAAATCCACTCATCATGCTGCTACTAGCCTTATGACACTGACTTCATGGCTGAGTGATATTCCATTGTGCATAAGTACCACAACTTCTTTATCCATTTTTTTCTTTCCTGGGATAGTTAAGGTGTGCCGAAGTGGAGGTTCTTGGAAACAGAGCAGCCCTAAACTTTGGGGTGCCTGTGTCGTGTTGATTTTTAGATTTCCCGATTTCTACGCCCATGAGTGGAAGTGCCCTATGCTCTCTCAGCTGTGTCTATTCCATGTTTCAGGACGCAGCGTACACTTCTCCAGAGTGGCTGTTGGCAATTTCCATCCCGCCCATCAGCGTAGCAAGGCTCCCGTGTCTCCATGGCCTGTCCTGCATTTCTGGTTTTTACACTTTTTTCAGCATGGCCCTTTTGACCGCTGGCAAGCGAGACTTCTTTGTAGCGGCGATTTACCTTTCCGGCTTGCTTGGTTGGCCCAAAAGGGCGTATGCGTTTTTTCCTGAATATATTCCGGAAAAAACGCATACGCCCTTTTTGGCCAAGGGCATCATTGTCAACGCTTTGCCGCTTTTCATGTGCTTTCAAGGCGAGTCGAATCTACCTCCTGAAGTCTGTTTCCTGCAATTCTGCCTTGCTTTCAAATCCTCTTCGTTGCCTTCCCTCAATATATTTGTGGACGAGAGTCATCATTTCTAACTCTGCAGGTTTGTGAATTGCAGTGCCCCTGAGCTCCATTTGTCAACTCGCTTTTTTGGGAGCAGGCCGCAAAAGCGCAGGATTGCTTCAGGCCCTATTCTGGTTCCGGGGGGCAGGCTGAGCTTGTGGTTCATTCTTCTTCCTGATGGGAAAATAGAGTGACCTGTGCCTGTCCCAACACCTAGAGCTAGTCTCTCATTGGTTCCCCCTCTTCCCGTTCATCCTCAGGACAAATTGCGACCTGTACGAAACAGGAGGTCAACGGTGCTGATTCTCCAAGTAGGGAGATTGTTAGTGAAGCGGCTGGAATGGCGAACCCGAGCACAAGGAGAGGAGAAATGAGGTGCGTTTTAGAAACCTTTCCCGATCACACGGTGTACCATCTTCTGGGTTTCCCAGGCATGTTTTCGATGTAGGAAGATGCCCTTGAACCTGGAGATTTGGGACCCATGGCATGGGTGCCACGCAGTATTACTTTAAAGGGTCTGCGTTTGCTCACCCAACCTCACCAATCCTCTCAGCCCCAAGAGTGTCCAGCCTTATGTCTCATCCAGCTGTGGGTCTAGATATGGTCAATCCAGGTTGCATCAGAGCCCCTGAACGGATTTTGTAAGAATGTCTCTCTCTTTCACTGTCTTTGTTTTATGGGGTTTTTTTTTAAAGTAATCTATTTTTATAATGGGGTTTAGCTGCTTTTCCCTGCTGTGTTTATGCCGCTTTACACCCTCTTGATTCACTTCCAGAGAGATATCAATACGTAGGTTTAAAGACTCTTACTAGTCAGATATATTCTTGGGCGGTGAATAGGGGGTGTTGAGTCCAGTTCACTGAGTAGGGAGTAGGTCTTGTCTATTACATATTTGGCTTGTGGAACGGGATCTGAGCTAATTTCAAACCCTTGTTTTATGCATCGCCCCGCCTCACCTTTCCCGTTAAGCAGCCATAGCGTGTTTTCTACATGTGTGACTCTGTTCTGTTTTGGAATTCAGTTCAGGTGTAGCGATGTCGACATTCCCTCTATAAGTGATATCTTAGGATAAGTGTCCTTTTCTGTGTGACTTACTTCACTTAGAGTCATCGTCCCTAAATCCACTCATCATGCTGCTACTAGCCTTATGACACTGACTTCATGGCTGAGTGATATTCCATTGTGCATAAGTACCACAACTTCTTTATCCATTTTGCTCTTTCCTGGGATATTTAAGGTGTACCGAAGTGGAGGTTCTTGGAAACAGAGCAGCCCTAAACTTTGGGGTGCCTGTGTCGTGTTGATTTTTAGGTTTCCCGATTTCTACGCCCATGAGTGGAAGTGCCCTATGCTCTCTCAGCTGTGTCTATTCCATGTTTCAGGACGCAGCGTACACTTCTCCAGAGTGGCTGTTGGCAATTTCCATCCCGCCCATCAGCGTAGCAAGGCTCCCGTGTCTCCATGGCCTGTCCTGCATTTCTGGTTTTTACACTTTTTTCAGCATGGCCCTTTTGACCGCTGGCAAGCGAGACTTCTTTGTAGCGGCGATTTACCTTTCCGGCTTGCTTGGTTGGCCCAAAAGGGCGTATGCGTTTTTTCCTGAATATATTCCGGAAAAAACGCATACGCCCTTTTTGGCCAAGGGCATCATTGTCAACGCTTTGCCGCTTTTCATGTGCTTTCAAGGCGAGTCGAATCTACCTCCTGAAATCTGTTTCCTGCAATTCTGCCTTGCTTTCAAATCCTCTTCGTTGCCTTCCCTCAATATATTTGTGGACGAGAGTCATCATTTCTAACTCTGCAGGTTTGTGAATTGCAGTGCCCCTGAGCTCCATTTGTCAACTCGCTTTTTTGGGAGCAGGCTGCAAAAGCGCAGGATTGCTTCAGGCCCTATTCTGGTTCCGGGGGGCAGGCTGAGCCTGTGGTTCATTCTTCTTCCTGATGGGAAAATAGAGTGACCTGTGCCTGTCCCAACACCTAGAGCTAGTCTCTCATTGGTTCCCCCTCTTCCCGTTCATCCTCAGGACAAATTGCGACCTGTACGAAACAGGAGGTCAACGGTGCTGATTCTCCAAGTAGGGAGATTGTTAGTGAAGCGGCTGGAATGGCGAACCCGAGCACAAGGAGAGGAGAAATGAGGTGCGTTTTAGAAACCTTTCCCGATCACACGGTGTACCATCTTCTGGGTTTCCCCGGCATGTTTTCGATGTAGGAAGATGCCCTTGAACCTGGAGATTTGGGACCCATGGCATGGGTACCACGCAGTATTACTTTAAAGGGTCTGCGTTTGCTCACCCAACCTCACCAATCCTCTCAGCCCCAAGAGTGTCCAGCCTTATGTCTCATCCAGCTGTGGGTCTAGATATGGTCAATCCAGGTTGCATCAGAGCCCCTGAACGGATTTTGTAAGAATGTCTCTCTCTTTCACTGTCTTTGTTTTATGGGGTTTTTTTTTTAAAGTAATCTATTTTTATAATGGGGTTTAGCTGCTTTTCCCTGCTGTGTTTATGCCACTTTACACCCTCTTGATTCACTTCCAGAGAGATATCAATACGTAGGTTTAAAGACTCTTACTAGTCAGATATATTCTTGGGCGGTGAATACGGGGTGTTGAGTCCAGTTCACTGAGTAGGGAGTAGGTCTTGTCTATTACATATTTGGCTTGTGGAACGGGATCTGAGCTAATTTCAAACCCTTGTTTTATGCATCGCCCCACCTCACCTTTCCCGTTAAGCAGCCATAGTGTGTTTTCTACATGTGTGACTCTGTTCTGTTTTGGAATTCAGTTCAGGTGTACCGATGTTGACATTCCCTCTATAAGTGATATCTTAGGATAAGTGTCCTTTTCTGTGTGACTTACTTCACTTAGAGTCATCGTCCCTAAATCCACTCATCATGCTGCTACTAGCCTTATGACACTGACTTCATGGCTGAGTGATATTCCATTGTGCATAAGTACCACAACTTCTTTATCCATTTTTCTCTTTCCTGGGATATTTCAGGTGTACCGAAGTGGAGGTTCTTGGAAACAGAGCAGCCCTAAACTTTGGGGTGCCTGTGTCGTGTTGATTTTTAGGTTTCCCGATTTCTACGCCCATGAGTGGAAGTGCCCTATGCTCTCTCAGCTGTGTCTATTCCATGTTTCAGGACGCAGCGTACACTTCTCCAGAGTGGCTGTTGGCAATTTCCATCCCGCCCATCAGCGTAGCAAGGCTCCCGTGTCTCCATGGCCTGTCCTGCATTTCTGGTTTTTACACTTTTTTCAGCATGGCCCTTTTGACCGCTGGCAAGCGAGACTTCTTTGTAGCGCCGATTTGCCTTTCCGGCTTGCTTGGTTGGCCAAAAAGGGCGTATGCGTTTTTTCCTGAATATATTCAGGAAAAAACGCATACGCCCTTTTTGGCCAAGGGCATCATTGTCAACGCTTTGCCGCTTTTCATGTGCTTTCAAGGCGAGTCGAATCTACCTCCTGAAATCTGTTTCCTGCAATTCTGCCTTGCTTTCAAATCCTCTTCGTTGCCTTCCCTCAATATATTTGTGGACGAGAGTCATCATTTCTAACTCTGCAGGTTTGTGAATTGCAGTGCCCCTGAGCTCCATTTGTCAACTCGCTTTTTTGGGAGCAGGCCGCAAAAGCGCAGGATTGCTTCTGGCCCTATTCTGGTTCCGGGGGGCAGGCTGAGCCTGTGGTTCATTCTTCTTCCTGATGGGAAAATAGAGTGACCTGTGCCTGTCCCAACACCTAGAGCTAGTCTCTCATTGGTTCCCCCTCTTCCCGTTCATCCTCAGGACAAATTGCGACCTGTACGAAACAGGAGGTCAACGGTGCTGATTCTCCAAGTAGGGAGATTGTTAGTGAAGCGGCTGGAATGGCGAACCCGAGCACAAGGAGAGGAGAAATGAGGTGCGTTTTAGAAACCTTTCCCGATCACACGGTGTACCATCTTCTGGGTTTCCCAGGCATGTTTTCGATGTAGGAAGATGCCCTTGAACCTGGAGATTTGGGGCCCATGGCATGGGTGCCACGCAGTATTACTTTAAAGGGTCTGCGTTTGCTCACCCAACCTCACCAATCCTCTCAGCCCCAAGAGTGTCCAGCCTTATGTCTCATCCAGCTGTGGGTCTAGATATGGTCAATCCAGGTTGCATCAGAGCCCCTGAACGGATTTTGTAAGAATGTCTCTCTCTTTCACTGTCTTTGTTTTATGGGGTTTTTTTTTAAAGTAATCTATTTTTATAATGGGGTTTAGCTGCTTTTCCCTGCTGTGTTTATGCCGCTTTACACCCTCTTGATTCACTTCCAGAGAGATATCAATACGTAGGTTTAAAGACTCTTACTAGTCAGATATATTCTTGGGCGGTGAATAGGGGGTGTTGAGTCCAGTTCACTGAGTAGGGAGTAGGTCTTGTCTATTACATATTTGGCTTGTGGAACGGGATCTGAGCTAATTTCAAACCCTTGTTTTATGCATCGCCCCACCTCACCTTTCCCGTTAAGCAGCCATAGTGTGTTTTCTACATGTGTGACTCTGTTCTGTTTTGGAATTCAGTTCAGGTGTAGCGATGTTGACATTCCCTCTATAAGTGATATTTTAGGATAAGTGTCCTTTTCTGTGTGACTTACTTCACTTAGAGTCATCGTCCCTAAATCCACTCATCATGCTGCTACTAGCCTTATGACACTGACTTCATGGCTGAGTGATATTCCATTGTGCATAAGTACCACAACTTCTTTATCCATTTTGCTCTTTCCTGGGATATTTAAGGTGTACCGAAGTGGAGGTTCTTGGAAACAGAGCAGCCCTAAACTTTGGGGTGCCTGTGTCGTGTTGATTTTTAGGTTTCCCGATTTCTACGCCCATGAGTGGAAGTGCCCTATGCTCTCTCAGCTGTGTCTATTCCATGTTTCAGGACGCAGCGTACACTTCTCCAGAGTGGCTGTTGCCAATTTCCATCCCGCCCATCAGCGTAGCAAGGCTCCCGTGTCTCCATGGCCTGTCCTGCATTTCTGGTTTTTACACTTTTTTCAGCATGGCCCTTTTGACCGCTGGCAAGCGAGATCTTTGTAGCGCCGATTTGCCTTTCCGGCTTGCTTGGTTGGCCAAAAAGGGCGTATGCGTTTTTTCCTGAATATATTCAGGAAAAAACGCATACGCCCTTTTTGGCCAAGGGCATCATTGTCAACGCTTTGCCGCTTTTCATGTGCTTTCAAGGCGAGTCGAATCTACCTCCTGAAATCTGTTTCCTGCAATTCTGCCTTGCTTTCAAATCCTCTTCGTTGCCTTCCCTCAATATATTTGTGGACGAGAGTCATCATTTCGAACTCTGCAGGTTTGTGAATTGCAGTGCCCCTGAGCTCCATTTGTCAACTCGCTTTTTTGGGAGCTGGCCGCAAAAGCGCAGGATTCCTTCAGGCCCTATTCTGGTTCCGGGGGGCAGGCTGAGCCTGTGGTTCATTCTTCTTCCTGATGGGAAAATAGAGTGACCTGTGCCTGTCCCAACACCTAGAGCTAGTCTCTCATTCCCGTTCATCCTCAGGACAAATTGCGACCTGTACGAAACAGGAGGTCAACGGTGTTGATTCTCCAAGTAGGGAGATTGTTAGTGAAGCGGCTGGAATGGCGAACCCGAGCACAAGGAGAGGAGAAATGAGGTGCGTTTTAGAAACCTTTCCCGATCACACGGTGTACCATCTTCTGGGTTTCCCAGGCATGTTTTCGATGTAGGAAGATGCCCTTGAACCTGGAGATTTGGGACCCATGGCATGGGTACCACGCAGTATTACTTTAAAGGGTCTGCGTTTGCTCACCCAACCTCACCAATCCTCTCAGCCCCAAGAGTGTCCAGCCTTATGTCTCATCCAGCTGTGGGTCTAGATATGGTCAATCCAGGTTGCATCAGAGCCCCTGAACGGATTTTGTAAGAATTTCTCTCTCTTACACTGTCTTTGTTTTATGGGGTCTTTTTTTAAGTAATCTATTTTTATAATGGGGTTTAGCTGCTTTTCCCTGCTGTGTTTATGCCGCTTTACACCCTCTTGATTCACTTCCAGAGAGATATCAGTACATATCAATACATATCAATACATCAATACATAGGTTTTAAGACTCTTCCTAGTCAGATATATTCTTGGGCGATGAATAGGGGGTGTTGAGTCCAGTTCACTGAGCAGGGAGTAGGTCTTGTCTATTACATATTTGGCTTGTGGAACGGCATCTGAGCTAATTTCAAACCCTTGTTTTATGCATCACCCCGACTCACCTTTCCCGTTAAGCAGCCATAGTGTGTTTTCTAAATGTGTGACTCTGTTCTGTTTTGGAATTCAGTTCAGGTGTAGCGATGTTGACATTCCCTCTATAAGTGATATCTTAAGATAAGTGTCCATTTCTGTGTGACTTACTTCACTTAGAGTCATCGTCCCTAAATCCACTCATCATGCTGCTACTAGCCTTATGACACTGATTTCATGGCTGAGTGATATTCCATTGTGCATAAGTACCACAACTTCTTTATCCATTTTTCTCTTTCCGGGGATATTTAAGGTGTACCGAAGTGGAGGTTCTTGGAAACAGAGCAGCACTAAACTTTGGGGTGCCTGTGTCGTGCTGATTTTTAGGTTTCCCGATTTCTACGCCCATGAGTGGAAGTGCCCTATGCTCTCTCAGCTGTGTCTATTCCATGTTTCAGGACGCAGCGTACACTTCTCCAGAGTGGCTGTTGGCAATTTCCATCCCGCCCATCAGCGTAGCAAGGCTCCCGTGTCTCCATGGCCTGTCCTGCATTTCTGGTTTTTACACTTTTTTCAGCATGGCCCTTTTGACCGCTGGCAAGCGAGACTTCTTTGTAGCGCCGATTTGCCTTTCCGGTTTGCTTGGTTGGCCAAAATGGGCGTATGCGTTTTTTCCTGAATATATTCAGGAAAAAACGCATACGCCCTTTCGGGCCAAGGGCATCATTGTCAACGCTTTGCCGCTTTTCATGTGCTTTCAAGGCGAGTCGAATCTACCTCCTGAAATCTGTTTCCTGCAATTCTGCCTTGCTTTCAAATCCTCTTCGTTGCCTTCCCTCAATATATTTGTGGACGAGAGTCATCATTTCTAACTCTACAGGTTTGTGAATTGCAGTGCCCCTGAGCTCCATTTGTCAACTCGCTTTTTTGGGAGCTGGCCGCAAAAGCGCAGGATTGCTTCAGGCCGTATTCTGGTTCCGGGGGGCAGGCTGAGCCTGTGGTTCATTCTTCTTCCTGATGGGAAAATAGAGTGACCTGTGCCTGTCCCAACACCTAGAGCTAGTCTCTCATTGGTTCTCCCTCTTCCCGTTCATCCTCAGGACAAATTGTGACCTGTACGAAACAGGAGATCAACGGTGCTGATTCTCCAAGTAGGGAGATTGTTAGTGAAGCGGCTGGAATGGCGAACCCGAGCACAAGGAGAGGAGAAATGAGGTGCGTTTTAGAAACCTTTCCCGATCACACGGTGTACCATCTTCTGGGTTTCCCAGGCATGTTTTCGATGTAGGAAGATGCCCTTGAACCTGGAGATTTGGGACCCATGGCATGGGTACCACGCAGTATTACTTTAAAGGGTGTGCGTTTGCTCACCCAACCTCACCAATCCTCTCAGCCCCAAGAGTGTCCAGCCTTATGTCTCCTCCAGCTGTGGGTCTAGATATGGTCAATCCAGGTTGCATCAGAGCCCCTGAACGGATTTTGTATGAATTTCTCTCTCTTTCACTGTCTTTGTTTTATGCGGTATTTTTTTAAGTAATCTATTTTTATAATGGGGTTTAGCTGCTTTTCCCTGCTGTGTTTATGCCGCTTTACACCCTCTTGATTCACTTCCAGAGAGATATCAATACGTAGGTTTAAAGACTCTTACTAGTCAGATATATTCTTGGGCGGTGAATACGGGGTGTTGAGTCCAGTTCACTGAGCAGGGAGTAGGTCTTGTCTATTACATATTTGGCTTGTGGAACGGTATGTGAGCTAATTTCAAACCCTTGTTTCATGCATCGCCCCACCTCACCTTTCCCGTTAAGCAGCCATAGTGTGTTTTCTACATGTGTGACTCTGTTCTGTTTTTGAATTCAGTTCAGGTGTAGCGATGTTGACATTCCCTCTATAAGTGATATCTTAGGATAAGTGTCCTTTTCTGTGTGACTTACTTCACTTAGAGTCATCGTCCCTAAATCCACTCATCATGCTGCTACTAGCCTTATGACACTGATTTCATGGCTGAGTGATATTCCGTTGTGCATAAGTACCACAACTTCTTTATCCATTTTTCTCTTTCCTGGGATATTTAAGGTGTACCGAAGTGGAGGTTCTTGGAAACAGAGCAGCCCTAAATTTTGGGGTGCCTGTGTCGTGTTGATTTTTAGGTTTCCCGATTTCTACGCGCATGAGTGGAAGTGCCCTATGCTCTCTCAGCTGTGTCTATTCCATGTTTCAGGACGCAGCGTACACTTCTCCAGAGTGGCTGTTGGCAATTTCCATCCCGCCGATCAGCGTAGCAAGGCTCCCGTGTCTCCATGGCCTGTCCTGCATTTCTGGTTTTTACACTGTTTTCAGCATGGCCCTTTTGACCTCTGGCAAGCGAGACTTCTATGTAGCGCCGATTTGCCTTTCCGGCTTGCTTGGTTGGCCAAAAAGGGCGTATGCGTTTTTTCCTGAATATATTCAGGAAAAAACGCATACGCCCTTTTTGGCCAAGGGCATCATTGTCAACGCTTTGCCGCTTTTCATGTGCTTTCAAGGCGAGTCGAATCTACCTCCTGAAATCTGTTTCCTGCAATTCTGCCTTGCTTGCAAATCCTCTTCGTTGCCTTCCCTCAATATATTTGTGGACGAGAGTCATCATTTCTAACTCTGCAGGTTTGTGAATTGCAGTGCCCCTGAGCTCCATTTGTCAACTCGCTTTTTTGGGAGCTGGCCGCAAAAACGCAGGATTGCTTCAGGCCCTATTCTGGTTCCGGGGGGCAGGCTGAGCCTGTGGTTCATTCTTCTTCCTGATGGGAAAATAGAGTGACCTGTGCCTGTCCCAACACCTAGAGCTAGTCTCTCATTGGTTCCCCCTCTTCCCGTTCATCCTCAAGACAAATTGTGACCTGTACGAAACAGGAGGTCAACGGTGCTGATTCTCCAAGTAGGGAGATTGTTAGTGAAGCGGCTGGAATGGCGAACCCGAGCACAAGGAGAGGAGAAATGAGGTGCGTTTTAGAAACCTTTCCCGATCACACGGTGTACCATCTTATGGGTTTCCCAGGCATGTTTTCGATGTAGGAAGATGCCCTTGAACCTGGAGATTTGGGACCCATGGCATGGGTACCACGCAGTATTACTTTAAAGGGTCTGCGTTTGCTCACCCAACCTCACCAATCCTCTCAGCCCCAAGAGTTCCAGCCTTATGTCTCATCCAGCTGTGGGTCTAGATATGGTCAATCCAGGTTGCATCAGAGCCCCTGAACGGATTTTGTAAGAATTTCTCTCTCTTTCACTCTCTTTGTTTTATGGGGTTTTTTTTTTATGTAATCTATTTTTATAATGGGGTTTAGCTGCTTTTCCCTGCTGTGTTTATGCCGCTTTACACCCTCTTGATTCACTTCCAGAGAGATATCAATACATAGGTTTTAAGACTCTTCCTAGTCAGATATATTCTTGGGCGGTGAATAGGGGGTGTTGAGTCCAGTTCACTGAGCAGGGAGTAGGTCTTGTCTATTACATATTTGGCTTGTGGAACGGTATGTGAGCTAATTTCAAACCCTTGTTTTATGCATCACCCCGCCTCACCTTTCCCGTTAAGCAGCCATAGTGTGTTTTCTACATGTGTGACTCTGTTCTGTTTTGGAATTCAGTTCAGGTGTAGCGATGTTGACATTCCCTCTATAAGTGATATCTTAGGATAAGTGTCCTTTTCTGTGTGACTTACTTCACTTAGAGTCATCGTCCCTAAATCCACTCATCATGCTGCTACTAGCCTTATGACACTGATTTCATGGCTGAGTGATATTCCATTGTGCATAAGTACCACAACTTCTTTATCCATTTTTCTCTTTCCTGGGATATTTAAGGTGTACCGAAGTGGAGGTTTTTGGAAACAGAGCAGCCCTAAACTTTGGGGTGCCTGTGTCGTGTTGATTTTTAGGTTTCCCGATTTCTACGCCCATGAGTGGAAGTGCCCTATGCTCTCTCAGCTGTGTCTATTACATGTTTCAGGACGCAGCGTACACTTCTCCAGAGTGGCTGTTGGCAATTTCCATCCCGCCCATCAGCGTAGCAAGGCTCCCGTGTCTCCATGGCCTGTCCTGCATTTCTGGTTTTTACACTTTTTTCAGCATGGCCCTTTTGACCGCTGGCAAGCGAGACTTCTTTGTAGCGCCGATTTGCCTTTCCGGCTTGCTTGGTTGGCCAAAAAGGGCGTATGGGTTTTTTCCTGAATATATTCCGGAAAAAACGCATACGCCCTTTTTGGCCAAGGGCATCATTGTCAACGCTTTGCCGCTTTTCATGTGCTTTCAAGGCGAGTCGAATCTACCTCCTGAAATCTGTTTCCTGCAATTCTGCCTTGCTTTCAAATCCTCTTCGTTGCCTTCCCTCAATATATTTGTGGACGAGAGTCATCATTTCTAACTCTGCAGGTTTGTGAATTGCAGTGCCCCTGAGCTCCATTTGTCAACTCGCTTTTTTGGGAGCTGGCCGCAAAAGCGCAGGATTGCTTCAGGCCCTATTCTGGTTCCGGGGGGCAGGCTGAGCCTGTGGTTCATTCTTCTTCCTGATGGGAAAATAGAGTGACCTGTGCCTGTCCCAACACCTAGAGCTAGTCTCTCATTGGTTCCCCCTCTTCCCGTTCATCCTCAGGACAAATTGCGACCTGTACGAAACAGGAGGTCAACGGTGCTGATTCTCCAAGTAGGGAGATTGTTAGTGAAGCGGCTGGAATGGCGAACCGGAGCACAAGGAGAGGAGAAATGAGGTGCGTTTCAGAAACCTTTCCCGATCACACGGTGTACCATCTTCTGGGTTTCCCCGGCATGTTTTCGATATAGGAAGATGCCCTTGAACCTGGAGATTTGGGACCCATGGCATGGGTACCACGCAGTATTACTTTAAAGGGTCTGCGTTTGCTCACCCAACCTCACCAATCCTCTCAGCCCCAAGAGTGTCCAGCCTTATGTCTCATCCAGCTGTGGGTCTAGATATGGTCAATCCAGGTTGCATCAGAGCCCCTGAACGGATTTTGTAAGAATGTCTCTCTCTTTCACTGTCTTTGTTTTATGGGGTTTTTTTTAAAGTAATCTATTTTTATAATGGGGTTTAGCTGCTTTTCCCTGCTGTGTTTATGCCGCTTTACACCCTCTTGATTCACTTCCAGAGAGATATCAATACGTAGGTTTAAAGACTCTTACTAGTCAGATATATTCTTGGGCGGTGAATAGGGGATGTTGAGTCCAGTTCACTGAGTAGGGAGTATGTCTTGTCTATTACATATTTGGCTTGTGGCACGGGATCTGAGCTAATTTCAAACCCTTGTTTTATGCATCGCCCCGCCTCACCTTTCCCGTTAAGCAGCCATAGCGTGTTTTCTACATGTGTGACTCTGTTCTGTTTTGGAATTCAGTTCAGGTGTAGCGATGTTGACATTCCCTCTATAAGTGATATCTTAGGATAAGTGTCCTTTTCTGTGTGACTTACTTCACTTAGAGTCATCGTCCCTAAATCCACTCATCATGCTGCTACTAGCCTTATGACACTGACTTCATGGCTGAGTGATATTCCATTGTGCATAAGTACCACAACTTCTTTATCCATTTTTTTCTTTCCTGGGATAGTTAAGGTGTGCCGAAGTGGAGGTTCTTGGAAACAGAGCAGCCCTAAACTTTGGGGTGCCTGTGTCGTGTTGATTTTTAGATTTCCCGATTTCTACGCCCATGAGTGGAAGTGCCCTATGCTCTCTCAGCTGTGTCTATTCCATGTTTCAGGACGCAGCGTACACTTCTCCAGAGTGGCTGTTGGCAATTTCCATCCCGCCCATCAGCGTAGCAAGGCTCCCGTGTCTCCATGGCCTGTCCTGCATTTCTGGTTTTTACACTTTTTTCAGCATGGCCCTTTTGACCGCTGGCAAGCGAGACTTCTTTGTAGCGGCGATTTACCTTTCCGGCTTGCTTGGTTGGCCCAAAAGGGCGTATGCGTTTTTTCCTGAATATATTCCGGAAAAAACGCATACGCCCTTTTTGGCCAAGGGCATCATTGTCAACGCTTTGCCGCTTTTCATGTGCTTTCAAGGCGAGTCGAATCTACCTCCTGAAATCTGTTTCCTGCAATTCTGCCTTGCTTTCAAATCCTCTTCGTTGCCTTCCCTCAATATATTTGTGGACGAGAGTCATCATTTCTAACTCTGCAGGTTTGTGAATTGCAGTGCCCCTGAGCTCCATTTGTCAACTCGCTTTTTTGGGAGCAGGCTGCAAAAGCGCAGGATTGCTTCAGGCCCTATTCTGGTTCCGGGGGGCAGGCTGAGCCTGTGGTTCATTCTTCTTCCTGATGGGAAAATAGAGTGACCTGTGCCTGTCCCAACACCTAGAGCTAGTCTCTCATTGGTTCCCCCTCTTCCCGTTCATCCTCAGGACAAATTGCGACCTGTACGAAACAGGAGGTCAACGGTGCTGATTCTCCAAGTAGGGAGATTGTTAGTGAAGCGGCTGGAATGGCGAACCCGAGCACAAGGAGAGGAGAAATGAGGTGCGTTTTAGAAACCTTTCCCGATCACACGGTGTACCATCTTCTGGGTTTCCCCGGCATGTTTTCGATGTAGGAAGATGCCCTTGAACCTGGAGATTTGGGACCCATGGCATGGGTACCACGCAGTATTACTTTAAAGGGTCTGCGTTTGCTCACCCAACCTCACCAATCCTCTCAGCCCCAAGAGTGTCCAGCCTTATGTCTCATCCAGCTGTGGGTCTAGATATGGTCAATCCAGGTTGCATCAGAGCCCCTGAACGGATTTTGTAAGAATGTCTCTCTCTTTCACTGTCTTTGTTTTATGGGGTTTTTTTTTTAAAGTAATCTATTTTTATAATGGGGTTTAGCTGCTTTTCCCTGCTGTGTTTATGCCACTTTACACCCTCTTGATTCACTTCCAGAGAGATATCAATACGTAGGTTTAAAGACTCTTACTAGTCAGATATATTCTTGGGCGGTGAATAGGGGGTGTTGAGTCCAGTTCACTGAGTAGGGAGTAGGTCTTGTCTATTACATATTTGGCTTGTGGAACGGGATCTGAGCTAATTTCAAACCCTTGTTTTATGCATCGCCCCACCTCACCTTTCCCGTTAAGCAGCCATAGTGTGTTTTCTACATGTGTGACTCTGTTCTGTTTTGGAATTCAGTTCAGGTGTACCGATGTTGACATTCCCTCTATAAGTGATATCTTAGGATAAGTGTCCTTTTCTGTGTGACTTACTTCACTTAGAGTCATCGTCCCTAAATCCACTCATCATGCTGCTACTAGCCTTATGACACTGACTTCATGGCTGAGTGATATTCCATTGTGCATAAGTACCACAACTTCTTTATCCATTTTTCTCTTTCCTGGGATATTTCAGGTGTACCGAAGTGGAGGTTCTTGGAAACAGAGCAGCCCTAAACTTTGGGGTGCCTGTGTCGTGTTGATTTTTAGGTTTCCCGATTTCTACGCCCATGAGTGGAAGTGCCCTATGCTCTCTCAGCTGTGTCTATTCCATGTTTCAGGACGCAGCGTACACTTCTCCAGAGTGGCTGTTGGCAATTTCCATCCCGCCCATCAGCGTAGCAAGGCTCCCGTGTCTCCATGGCCTGTCCTGCATTTCTGGTTTTTACACTTTTTTCAGCATGGCCCTTTTGACCGCTGGCAAGCGAGACTTCTTTGTAGCGCCGATTTGCCTTTCCGGCTTGCTTGGTTGGCCAAAAAGGGCGTATGCGTTTTTTCCTGAATATATTCAGGAAAAAACGCATACGCCCTTTTTGGCCAAGGGCATCATTGTCAACGCTTTGCCGCTTTTCATGTGCTTTCAAGGCGAGTCGAATCTACCTCCTGAAATCTGTTTCCTGCAATTCTGCCTTGCTTTCAAATCCTCTTCGTTGCCTTCCCTCAATATATTTGTGGACGAGAGTCATCATTTCTAACTCTGCAGGTTTGTGAATTGCAGTGCCCCTGAGCTCCATTTGTCAACTCGCTTTTTTGGGAGCAGGCCGCAAAAGCGCAGGATTGCTTCTGGCCCTATTCTGGTTCCGGGGGGCAGGCTGAGCCTGTGGTTCATTCTTCTTCCTGATGGGAAAATAGAGTGACCTGTGCCTGTCCCAACACCTAGAGCTAGTCTCTCATTGGTTCCCCCTCTTCCCGTTCATCCTCAGGACAAATTGCCACCTGTACGAAACAGGAGGTCAACGGTGCTGATTCTCCAAGTAGGGAGATTGTTAGTGAAGCGGCTGGAATGGCGAACCCGAGCACAAGGAGAGGAGAAATGAGGTGCGTTTTAGAAACCTTTCCCGATCACACGGTGTACCATCTTCTGGGTTTCCCAGGCATGTTTTCGATGTAGGAAGATGCCCTTGAACCTGGAGATTTGGGGCCCATGGCATGGGTGCCACGCAGTATTACTTTAAAGGGTCTGCGTTTGCTCACCCAACCTCACCAATCCTCTCAGCCCCAAGAGTGTCCAGCCTTATGTCTCATCCAGCTGTGGGTCTAGATATGGTCAATCCAGGTTGCATCAGAGCCCCTGAACGGATTTTGTAAGAATGTCTCTCTCTTTCACTGTCTTTGTTTTATGGGGTTTTTTTTTAAAGTAATCTATTTTTATAATGGGGTTTAGCTGCTTTTCCCTGCTGTGTTTATGCCGCTTTACACCCTCTTGATTCACTTCCAGAGAGATATCAATACGTAGGTTTAAAGACTCTTACTAGTCAGATATATTCTTGGGCGGTGAATAGGGGGTGTTGAGTCCAGTTCACTGAGTAGGGAGTAGGTCTTGTCTATTACATATTTGGCTTGTGGAACGGGATCTGAGCTAATTTCAAACCCTTGTTTTATGCATCGCCCCACCTCACCTTTCCCGTTAAGCAGCCATAGTGTGTTTTCTACATGTGTGACTCTGTTCTGTTTTGGAATTCAGTTCAGGTGTAGCGATGTTGACATTCCCTCTATAAGTGATATTTTAGGATAAGTGTCCTTTTCTGTGTGACTTACTTCACTTAGAGTCATCGTCCCTAAATCCACTCATCATGCTGCTACTAGCCTTATGACACTGACTTCATGGCTGAGTGATATTCCATTGTGCATAAGTACCACAACTTCTTTATCCATTTTGCTCTTTCCTGGGATATTTAAGGTGTACCGAAGTGGAGGTTCTTGGAAACAGAGCAGCCCTAAACTTTGGGGTGCCTGTGTCGTGTTGATTTTTAGGTTTCCCGATTTCTACGCCCATGAGTGGAAGTGCCCTATGCTCTCTCAGCTGTGTCTATTCCATGTTTCAGGACGCAGCGTACACTTCTCCAGAGTGGCTGTTGCCAATTTCCATCCCGCCCATCAGCGTAGCAAGGCTCCCGTGTCTCCATGGCCTGTCCTGCATTTCTGGTTTTTACACTTTTTTCAGCATGGCCCTTTTGACCGCTGGCAAGCGAGATCTTTGTAGCGCCGATTTGCCTTTCCGGCTTGCTTGGTTGGCCAAAAAGGGCGTATGCGTTTTTTCCTGAATATATTCAGGAAAAAACGCATACGCCCTTTTTGGCCAAGGGCATCATTGTCAACGCTTTGCCGCTTTTCATGTGCTTTCAAGGCGAGTCGAATCTACCTCCTGAAATCTGTTTCCTGCAATTCTGCCTTGCTTTCAAATCCTCTTCGTTGCCTTCCCTCAATATATTTGTGGACGAGAGTCATCATTTCGAACTCTGCAGGTTTGTGAATTGCAGTGGCCCTGAGCTCCATTTGTCAACTCGCTTTTTTGGGAGCTGGCCGCAAAAGCGCAGGATTCCTTCAGGCCCTATTCTGGTTCCGGGGGGCAGGCTGAGCCTGTGGTTCATTCTTCTTCCTGATGGGAAAATAGAGTGACCTGTGCCTGTCCCAACACCTAGAGCTAGTCTCTCATTGGTTCCCCCTCTTCCCGTTCATCCTCAGGACAAATTGCGACCTGTACGAAACAGGAGGTCAACGGTGCTGATTCTCCAAGTAGGGAGATTGTTAGTGAAGCGGCTGGAATGGCGAACCCGAGCACAAGGAGAGGAGAAATGAGGTGCGTTTTAGAAACCTTTCCCGATCACACGGTGTACCATCTTCTGGGATTCCCAGGCATGTTTTCGATGTAGGAAGATGCCCTTGAACCTGGAGATTTGGGACCCATGGCATGGGTGCCACGCAGTATTACTTTAAAGGGTCTGCGTTTGCTCACCCAACCTCACCAATCCTCTCAGCCCCAAGAGTGTCCAGCCTTATGTCTCATCCAGCTGTGGGTCTAGATATGGTCAATCCAGGTTGCATCAGAGCCCCTGAACGGATTTTGTAAGAATGTCTCTCTCTTTCACTGTCTTTGTTTTATGGGGTTTTTTTTTTAAAGTAATCTATTTTTATAATGGGGTTTAGCTGCTTTTCCCTGCTGTGTTTATGCCGCTTTACACCCTCTTGATTCACTTCCAGAGAGATATCAATACGTAGGTTTAAAGACTCTTCCTAGTCAGATATATTCTTGGGCGGTGAATAGGGGGTGTTGAGTCCAGTTCACTGAGTAGGGAGTAGGTCTTGTCTATTACATATTTGGCTTGTGGAACGGGATCTGAGCTAATTTCAAACCCTTGTTTTATGCATCGCCCCACCTCACCTTTCCCGTTAAGCAGCCATAGTGTGTTTTCTACATGTGTGACTCTGTTCTGTTTTGGAATTCAGTTCAGGTGTAGCGATGTTGACATTCCCTCTATAAGTGATATCTTAGGATAAGTGTCCTTTTCTGTGTGACTTACTTCACTTAGAGTCATCGTCCCTAAATCCACTCATCATGCTGCTACTAGCCTTATGACACTGACTTCATGGCTGAGTGATATTCCATTGTGCATAAGTACAACAACTTCTTTATCCATTTTTCTCTTTCCTGGGATATTTCAGGTGTACCGAAGTGGAGGTTCTTGGAAACAGAGCAGCCCTAAACTTCGGGGTGCCTGTGTCGTGTTGATTTTTAGGTTTCCCGATTTCTACGCCCATGAGTGGAAGTGCCCTATGCTCTCTCAGCTGTGTCTATTCCATGTTTCAGGACGCAGCGTACACTTCTCCAGAGTGGCTGTTGGCAATTTCCATCCCGCCCATCAGCGTAGCAAGGCTCCCGTGTCTCCATGGCCTGTCCTGCATTTCTGGTTTTTACACTTTTTTCAGCATGGCCCTTTTGACCGCTGGCAAGCGAGACTTCTTTGTAGCGCCGATTTGCCTTTCCGGCTTGCTTTGTTGGCCAAAAAGGGCGTATGCGTTTTTTCCTGAATATATTCCGGAAAAAACGCATACGCCCTTTTTGGCCAAGGGCATCATTGTCAACGCTTTGCCGCTTTTCATGTGCTTTCAAGGCGAGTCGAATCTACCTCCTGAAATCTGTTTCCTGCAATTCTGCCTTGCTTTCGAATCCTCTTCGTTGCCTTCCCTCAAAATATTTGTGGACGAGAGTCATCATTTATAACTCTGCAGGTTTGTGAATTGCAGTGCCCCTGAGCTCCATTTGTCAACACGCTTTTTTGGGAGCTGGCCGCAAAAGCGCAGGATTGCTTCAGGCCCTATTCTGGTTCCAGGGGGCAGGCTGAGCCTGTGGTTCATTCTTCTTCCTGATGGGAAAATAGAGTGACCTGTGCCTGTCCCAACACCTAGAGCTAGTCTCTCATTGGTTCCCCCTCTTCCCGTTCATCCTCAGGACAAATTGCGACCTGTACGAAACAGGAGGTCAACGGTGCTGATTCTCCAAGTAGGGAGATTGTTAGTGAAGCGGCTGGAATGGCGAACCCGAGCACAAGGAGAGGAGAAATGAGGTGCGTTTTAGAAACCTTTCCCGATCACACGGTGTACCATCTTCTGGGTTTCCCAGGCATGTTTTCGATGTAGGAAGATGCCCTTGAACCTGGAGATTTGGGACCCATGGCATGGGTGCCACGCAGTATTACTTTAAAGGGTCTGCATTTGCTCACCCAACCTCACCAATCCTCTCAGCCCCAAGAGTGTCCAGCCTTATGTCTCATCCAGCTGTGGGTCTAGATATGGTCAATCCAGGTTGCATCAGAGCCCCTGAACGGATTTTGTAAGAATGTCTCTCTCTTTCACTGTCTTTGTTTTATGGGGTTTTTTTTTTAAGTAATCTATTTTTATAATGGGGTTTAGCTGCTTTTCCCTGCTGTGTTTATGCCGCTTTACACCCTCTTGATTCACTTCCAGAGAGATACCAATACGTAGGTTTGAAGACTCTTACTAGTCAGATATATTCTTGGGCGGTGAATAGGGGGTGTTGAGTCCAGTTCACTGAGTAGGGAGTAGGTCTTGTCTATTACATATTTGGCTTGTGGAACGGTATGTGAGCTAATTTCAAACCCTTGTTTTATGCATCGCCCCACCTCACCTTTCCCGTTAAGCAACCATAGTGTGTTTTCTACATGTGTGACTCTGTTCTGTTTTGGAATTCAGTTCAGGTGTAGCGATGTTGACATTCCCTCTATAAGTGATATCTTAGGATAAGTGTCCTTTTCTGTGTGACTTACTTCACTTAGAGTCATCGTCCCTAAATCCACTCATCATGCTGCTACTAGCCTTATGACACTGATTTCATGGCTGAGTGATATTCCATTGTGCATAAGTACCACAACTTCTTTATCCATTTTGCTCTTTCCTGGGATATTTAAGGTGTACCGAAGTGGAGGTTCTTGGAAACAGAGCAGCCCTAAACTTCGGGGTGCCTGTGTCGTGTTGATTTTTAGGTTTCCCGATTTCTACGCCCATGAGTGGAAGTGCCCTATGCTCTCTCAGCTGTGTCTATTCCATGTTTCAGGACGCAGCGTACACTTCTCCAGAGTGGCTGTTGGCAATTTCCATCCCGCCCATCAGCGTAGCAAGGCTCCCGTGTCTCCATGGCCTGTCCTGCATTTCTGGTTTTTACACTTTTTTCAGCATGGCCCTTTTGACCGCTGGCAAGCGAGACTTCTTTGTAGCGCCGATTTGCCTTTCCGGCTTGCTTGGTTGGCCAAAAAGGGCGTATGCGTTTTTTCCTGAATATATTCAGGAAAAAACGCATACGCCCTTTTTGGCCAAGGGCATCATTGTCAACGCTTTGCCGCTTTTCATGTGCTTTCAAGGCGAGTCGAATCTACCTCCTGAAATCTGTTTCCTGCAATTCTGCCTTGCTTTCAAATCCTCTTCGTTGCCTTCCCTCAATATATTTGTGGACGAGAGTCATCATTTCTAACTCTGCAGGTTTGTGAATTGCAGTGCCCCTGAGCTCCATTTTTCAACTCGCTTTTTTAGGAGCTGGCCGCAAAAGCACAGGATTGCTTCAGGCCCTATTCTGGTTCTGGGGGGCAGGCTGAGCCTGTGGTTCATTCTTCTTCCTGATGGGAAAATAGAGTGACCTGTGCCTGTCCCAACACCTAGAGCTAGTCTCTCATTGGTTCCCCCTCTTCCCGTTCATCCTCAGGACAAATTGCGACCTGTACGAAACAGGAGGTCAACGGTGCTGATTCTCCAAGTAGGGAGATTGTTAGTGAAGCGGCTGGAATGGCGAACCCGAGCACAAGGAGAGGAGAAATGAGGTGCGTTTTAGAAACCATTCCAGATCACACGGTGTACCATCTTCTGGGTTTCCCAGGCATGTTTTCGATGTAGGAAGATGCCCTTGAACCTCGAGATTTGGGACCCATGGCATGGGTACCAGGCAGTATTACTTTAAAGGGTCTGCGTTTGCTCACCCAACCTCACCAATCCTCTCAGCCCCAAGAGTGTCCAGCCTTATGTCTCATCCAGCTGTGGTTCTAGATATGGTCAATCCAGGTTGCATCAGAGCCCCTGAACGGATTTTGTAAGAATGTCTCTCTCTTTCACTGTCTTTGTTTTATGGGGTTTTTTTTTAAGTAATCTATTTTTATAATGGGGTTTAGCTGCTTTTCCCTGCTGTGTTTATGCCGCTTTACACCCTCTTGATTCACTTCCAGAGAGATATCAATACGTAGGTTTTAAGACTCTTCCTAGTCAGATATATTCTTGGGCGGTGAATAGGGGGTGTTGAGTCCAGTTCACTGAGTAGGGAGTAGGTCTTGTCTATTACATATTTGGCTTGTGGAACGGTATGTGAGCTAATTTCAAACCCTTGTTTTATGCATCGCCCCACCTCACTTTTCCCGTTAAGCAGCCATAGTGTGTTTTGTACATGTGTGACTCTGTTCTGTTTTGGAATTCAGTTCAGGTGTAGCGATGTTGACATTCCCTCTATAAGTGATATCTTAGGATAAGTGTCCTTTTCTGTGTGACTTACTTCACTTAGAGTCATCGTCCCTAAATCCACTCATCATGCTGCTACTAGCCTTATGACACTGACTTCATGGCTGAGTGATATTCCATTGTGCATAAGTACCACAACTTCTTTATCCATTTTGCTCTTTCCTGGGATATTTAAGGTGTACCGAAGTGGAGGTTCTTGGAAACAGAGCAGCCCTAAACTTTGGGGTGCCTGTGTCGTGTTGATTTTTAGGTTTCCCGATTTCTACGCCCATGAGTGGAAGTGCCCTATGCTCTCTCAGCTGTGTCTATTCCATGTTTCAGGACGCAGCGTACACTTCTCCAGAGTGGCTATTGCCAATTTCCATCCCGCCCATCAGCGTAGCAAGGCTCCCGTGTCTCCATGGCCTGTCCTGCATTTCTGGTTTTTACACTTTTTTCAGCACGGCCCTTTTGACCGCTGGCAAGCGAGACTTCTTTGTAGCGCCGATTTGCCTTTCCGGCTTGCTTGGTTGGCCAAAAAGGGCGTATGCGTTTTTTCCTGAATATATTCCGGAAAAAACGCATACGCCCTTTTTGGCCAAGGGCATCATTGTCAACGCTTTGCCGCTTTTCATGTGCTTTCAAGGCGAGTCGAATCTACCTCCTGAAATCTGTTTCCTGCAATTCTGCCTTGCTTTCGAATCCTCTTCGTTGCCTTCCCTCAAAATATTTGTGGACGAGAGTCATCATTTATAACTCTGCAGGTTTGTGAATTGCAGTGCCCCTGAGCTCCATTTGTCAACACGCTTTTTTGGGAGCTGGCCGCAAAAGCGCAGGATTGCTTCAGGCCCTATTCTGGTTCCAGGGGGCAGGCTGAGCCTGTGGTTCATTCTTCTTCCTGATGGGAAAATAGAGTGACCTGTGCCTGTCCCAACACCTAGAGCTAGTCTCTCATTGGTTCCCCCTCTTCCCGTTCATCCTCAGGACAAATTGCGACCTGTACGAAACAGGAGGTCAACGGTGCTGATTCTCCAAGTAGGGAGATTGTTAGTGAAGCGGCTGGAATGGCGAACCCGAGCACAAGGAGAGGAGAAATGAGGTGCGTTTTAGAAACCTTTCCCGATCACACGGTGTACCATCTTCTGGGTTTCCCAGGCATGTTTTCGATGTAGGAAGATGCCCTTGAACCTGGAGATTTGGGACCCATGGCATGGGTGCCACGCAGTATTACTTTAAAGGGTCTGCGTTTGCTCACCCAACCTCACCAATCCTCTCAGCCCCAAGAGTGTCCAGCCTTATGTCTCATCCAGCTGTGGGTCTAGATATGGTCAATCCAGGTTGCATCAGAGCCCCTGAACGGATTTTGTAAGAATGTCTCTCTCTTTCACTGTCTTTGTTTTATGGGGTTTTTTTTTAAGTAATCTATTTTTATAATGGGGTTTAGCTGCTTTTCCCTGCTGTGTTTATGCCGCTTTACACCCTCTTGATTCACTTCCAGAGAGATACCAATACGTAGGTTTGAAGACTCTTACTAGTCAGATATATTCTTGGGCGGTGAATAGGGGGTGTTGAGTCCAGTTCACTGAGTAGGGAGTAGGTCTTGTCTATTACATATTTGGCTTGTGGAACGGTATGTGAGCTAATTTCAAACCCTTGTTTTATGCATCGCCCCACCTCACCTTTCCCGTTAAGCAGCCATAGTGTGTTTTCTACATGTGTGACTCTGTTCTGTTTTGGAATTCAGTTCAGGTGTAGCGATGTTGACATTCCCTCTATAAGTGATATCTTAGGATAAGTGTCCTTTTCTGTGTGACTTACTTCACTTAGAGTCATCGTCCCTAAATCCACTCATCATGCTGCTACTAGCCTTATGACACTGATTTCATGGCTGAGTGATATTCCATTGTGCATAAGTACCACAACTTCTTTATCCATTTTGCTCTTTCCTGGGATATTTAAGGTGTACCGAAGTGGAGGTTCTTGGAAACAGAGCAGCCCTAAACTTCGGGGTGCCTGTGTCGTGTTGATTTTTAGGTTTCCCGATTTCTACGCCCATGAGTGGAAGTGCCCTATGCTCTCTGAGCTGTGTCTATTCCATGTTTCAGGACGCAGCGTACACTTCTCCAGAGTGGCTGTTGGCAATTTCCATCCCGCCCATCAGCGTAGCAAGGCTCCCGTGTCTCCATGGCCTGTCCTGCATTTCTGGTTTTTACACTTTTTTCAGCATGGCCCTTTTGACCGCTGGCAAGCGAGACTTCTTTGTAGCGCCGATTTGCCTTTCCGGCTTGCTTGGTTGGCCAAAAAGGGCGTATGCGTTTTTTCCTGAATATATTCAGGAAAAAACGCATACGCCCTTTTTGGCCAAGGGCATCATTGTCAACGCTTTGCCGCTTTTCATGTGCTTTCAAGGCGAGTCGAATCTACCTCCTGAAATCTGTTTCCTGCAATTCTGCCTTGCTTTCAAATCCTCTTCGTTGCCTTCCCTCAATATATTTGTGGACGAGAGTCATCATTTCTAACTCTGCAGGTTTGTGAATTGCAGTGCCCCTGAGCTCCATTTTTCAACTCGCTTTTTTAGGAGCTGGCCGCAAAAGCACAGGATTGCTTCAGGCCCTATTCTGGTTCTGGGGGGCAGGCTGAGCCTGTGGTTCATTCTTCTTCCTGATGGGAAAATAGAGTGACCTGTGCCTGTCCCAACACCTAGAGCTAGTCTCTCATTGGTTCCCCCTCTTCCCGTTCATCCTCAGGACAAATTGCGACCTGTACGAAACAGGAGGTCAACGGTGCTGATTCTCCAAGTAGGGAGATTGTTAGTGAAGCGGCTGGAATGGCGAACCCGAGCACAAGGAGAGGAGAAATGAGGTGCGTTTTAGAAACCATTCCAGATCACACGGTGTACCATCTTCTGGGTTTCCCAGGCATGTTTTCGATGTAGGAAGATGCCCTTGAACCTCGAGATTTGGGACCCATGGCATGGGTACCAGTCAGTATTACTTTAAAGGGTCTGCGTTTGCTCACCCAACCTCACCAATCCTCTCAGCCCCAAGAGTGTCCAGCCTTATGTCTCATCCAGCTGTGGTTCTAGATATGGTCAATCCAGGTTGCATCAGAGCCCCTGAACGGATTTTGTAAGAATGTCTCTCTCTTTCACTGTCTTTGTTTTATGGGTTTTTTTTTTAAGTAATCTATTTTTCAAATGGGGTTTAGCTGCTTTTCCCTGCTGTGTTTATGCCGCTTTACACCCTCTTGATTCACTTCCAGAGAGATATCAATACGTAGGTTTTAAGACTCTTCCTAGTCAGATATATTCTTGGGCGGTGAATAGGGGGTGTTGAGTCCAGTTCACTGAGTAGGGAGTAGGTCTTGTCTATTACATATTTGGCGTGTGGAACGGTATGTGAGCTAATTTCAAACCCTTGTTTTATGCATCGCCCCACCTCACCTTTCCCGTTAAGCAGCCATAGTGTGTTTTGTACATGTGTGACTCTGTTCTGTTTTGGAATTCAGTTCAGGTGTAGCGATGTTGACATTCCCTCTATAAGTGATATCTTAGGATAAGTGTCCTTTTCTGTGTGACTTACTTCACTTAGAGTCATCGTCCCTAAATCCACTCATCATGCTGCTACTAGCCTTATGACACTGACTTCATGGCTGAGTGATATTCCATTGTGCATAAGTACCACAACTTCTTTATCCATTTTGCTCTTTCCTGGGATATTTAAGGTGTACCGAAGTGGAGGTTCTTGGAAACAGAGCAGCCCTAAACTTTGGGGTGCCTGTGTCGTGTTGATTTTTAGGTTTCCCGATTTCTACGCCCATGAGTGGAAGTGCCCTATGCTCTCTCAGCTGTGTCTATTCCATGTTTCAGGACGCAGCGTACACTTCTCCAGAGTGGCTATTGCCAATTTCCATCCCGCCCATCAGCGTAGCAAGGCTCCCGTGTCTCCATGGACTGTCCTGCATTTCTGGTTTTTACACTTTTTTCAGCACGGCCGTTTTGACCGCTGGCAAGCGAGACTTCTTTGTAGCGCCGATTTGCCTTTCCGGCTTGCTTGGTTGGCCAAATAGGGCGTATGCGTTTTTTCCTGAATATATTCCGGAAAAAACGCATACGCCCTTTTTGGCCAAGGGCCTCATTGTCAACGCTTTGCCGCTTTTCATGTGCTTTCAAGGCGAGTCGAATCTACCTCCTGAAATCTGTTTCCTGCAATTCTGCCTTGCTTTCAAATCCTCTTCGTTGCCTTCCCTCAATATATTTGTGGACGAGAGTCATCATTTCGAACTCTGCAGGTTTGTGAATTGCAGTGCCCCTGAGCTCCATTTGTCAACTCGCTTTTTTGGGAGCTGGCCGCAAAAGCGCAGGATTGCTTCAGGCCCTATTCTGGTTCCGGGGGGCAGGCTGAGCCTGTGGTTCATTCTTCTTCCTGATGGGAAAATAGAGTGACCTGTGCCTGTCCCAACACCTAGAGCTAGTCTCTCATTGGTTCCCCCTCTTCCCGTTCATCCTCAGGACAAATTGCGACCTGTACGAAACAGGAGGTCAACGGTGCTGATTCTCCAAGTAGGGAGATTGTTAGTGAAGCGGCTGGAATGGCGAACCCGAGCACAAGGAGAGGAGAAATGAGGTGCGTTTTAGAAACCTTTCCCGATCACACGGTGTACCATCTTCTGGGTTTCCCAGGCATGTTTTCGATGTAGGAAGATGCCCTTGAACCTGGAGATTTGGGACCCATGGCATGGGTACCACGCAGTATTACTTTAAAGGGTCTGCGTTTGCTCACCCAACCTCACCAATCCTCTCAGCCCCAAGAGTGTCCAGCCTTATGTCTCATCCAGCTGTGGGTCTAGATATGGTCAATCCAGGTTGCATCAGAGCCCCTGAACGGATTTTGTAAGAATGTCTCTCTCTTTCACTGTCTTTGTTTTATGGGGTTTTTTTTTAAAGTAATCTATTTTTATAATGGGGTTTAGCTGCTTTTCCCTGCTGTGTTTATGCCGCTTTACACCCTCTTGATTCACTTCCAGAGAGATATCAATACGTAGGTTTAAAGACTCTTCCTAGTCAGATATATTCTTGGGCGGTGAATAGGGGGTGTTGAGTCCAGTTCACTTAGTAGGGAGTAGGTCTTGTCTATTACATATTTGGCGTGTGGAACGGTATCTGAGCTAATTTCAAACCCTTGTTTTATGCATCGCCCCACCTCACCTTTCCCGTTAAGCAGCCATAGTGTGTTTTCTATATGTGTGACTCTGTTCTGTTTTGGAATTCAGTTCAGGTGTAGCGATGTTGACATTCCCTCTATAAGTGATATCTTAGGATAAGTGTCCTTTTCTGTGTGACTTACTTCACTTAGAGTCATCGTCCCTAAATCCACTCATCATGCTGCTACTAGCCTTACGACACTGATTTCATGGCTGAGTGATATTCCATTGTGCATAAGTACCACAACTTCTTTATCCATTTTTTTCTTTCCTGGCATATTTAAGGTGTACCGAAGTGGAGGTTCTTGGAAACAGAGCAGCCCTAAACTTTGGGGTGCCTGTGTCGTGTTGATTTTTAGGTTTCCCGATTTCTACGCCCATGAGTGGAAGTGCCCTATGCTCTCTCAGCTATGTCTATTCCATGTTTCAGGACGCAGCGTACACTTCTCCAGAGTGGCTGTTGGCAATTTCCATCCCGCCCATCAGCGTAGCAAGGCTCCCGTGTCTCCATGGACTGTCCTGCATTTCTGGTTTTTACACTTTTTTCAGCACGGCCCTTTTGACCGCTGGCAAGCGAGACTTCTTTGTAGCGCCGATTTGCCTTTCCGGCTTGCTTGGTTGGCCAAAAAGGGCGTATGCGTTTTTTCCTGAATATATTCAGGAAAAAACGCATACGCCCTTTTTGGCCAAGGGCATCATTGTCAACGCTTTGCCGCTTTTCATGTGCTTTCAAGGCGAGTCGAATCTACCTCCTGAAATCTGTTTCCTGCAATTCTGCCTTGCTTTCAAATCCTCTTCGTTGCCTTCCCTCAATATATTTGTGGACGAGAGTCATCATTTCGAACTCTGCAGGTTTGTGAATTGCAGTGCCCCTGAGCTCCATTTGTCAACTCGCTTTTTTGGGAGCTGGCCGCAAAAGCGCAGGATTGCTTCAGGCCCTATTCTGGTTCTGGGGGGCAGGCTGAGCCTGTGGTTCATTCTTCTTCCTGATGGGAAAATAGAGTGACCTGTGCCTGTCCCAACACCTAGAGCTAGTCTCTCATTGGTTCCCCCTCTTCCCGTTCATCCTCAGGACAAATTGCGACCTGTACGAAACAGGAGGTCAACGGTGCTGATTCTCCAAGTAGGGAGATTGTTAGTGAAGCGGCTGGAATGGCGAACCCGAGCACAAGGAGAGGAGAAATGAGGTGCGTTTTAGAAACCATTCCAGATCACACGGTGTACCATCTTCTGGGTTTCCCAGGCATGTTTTCGATGTAGGAAGATGCCCTTGAACCTCGAGATTTGGGACCCATGGCATGGGTACCAGGCAGTATTACTTTAAAGGGTCTGCGTTTGCTCACCCAACCTCACCAATCCTCTCAGCCCCAAGAGTGTCCAGCCTTATGTCTCATCCAGCTGTGGGTCTAGATATGGTCAATCCAGGTTGCATCAGAGCCCCTGAACGGATTTTGTAAGAATGTCTCTCTCTTTCACTGTCTTTGTTTTATGGGGTTTTTTTTTAAGTAATCTATTTTTATAATGGGGTTTAGCTGCTTTTCCCTGCTGTGTTTATGCCGCTTTACACCCTCTTGATTCACTTCCAGAGAGATATCAATACGTAGGTTTTAAGACTCTTCCTAGTCAGATATATTCTTGGGCGGTGAATAGGGGGTGTTGAGTCCAGTTCACTGAGTAGGGAGTAGGTCTTGTCTATTACATATTTGGCTTGTGGAACGGTATGTGAGCTAATTTCAAACCCTTGTTTTATGCATCGCCCCACCTCACCTTTCCCGTTAAGCAGCCATAGTGTGTTTTGTACATGTGTGACTCTGTTCTGTTTTGGAATTCAGTTCAGGTGTAGCGATGTTGACATTCCCTCTATAAGTGATATCTTAGGATAAGTGTCCTTTTCTGTGTGACTTACTTCACTTAGAGTCATCGTCCCTAAATCCACTCATCATGCTGCTACTAGCCTTATGACACTGACTTCATGGCTGAGTGATATTCCATTGTGCATAAGTACCACAACTTCTTTATCCATTTTGCTCTTTCCTGGGATATTTAAGGTGTACCGAAGTGGAGGTTCTTGGAAACAGAGCAGCCCTAAACTTTGGGGTGCCTGTGTCGTGTTGATTTTTAGGTTTCCCGATTTCTACGCCCATGAGTGGAAGTGCCCTATGCTCTCTCAGCTGTGTCTATTCCATGTTTCAGGACGCAGCGTACACTTCTCCAGAGTGGCTATTGCCAATTTCCATCCCGCCCATCAGCGTAGCAAGGCTCCCGTGTCTCCATGGCCTGTCCTGCATTTCTGGTTTTTACACTTTTTTCAGCACGGCCCTTTTGACCGCTGGCAAGCGAGACTTCTTTGTAGCGCCGATTTGCCTTTCCGGCTTGCTTGGTTGGCCAAAAAGGGCGTATGCGTTTTTTCCTGAATATATTCCGGAAAAAACGCATACGCCCTTTTTGGCCAAGGGCATCATTGTCAACGCTTTGCCGCTTTTCATGTGCTTTCAAGGCGAGTCGAATCTACCTCCTGAAATCTGTTTCCTGCAATTCTGCCTTGCTTTCGAATCCTCTTCGTTGCCTTCCCTCAAAATATTTGTGGACGAGAGTCATCATTTATAACTCTGCAGGTTTGTGAATTGCAGTGCCCCTGAGCTCCATTTGTCAACACGCTTTTTTGGGAGCTGGCCGCAAAAGCGCAGGATTGCTTCAGGCCCTATTCTGGTTCCAGGGGGCAGGCTGAGCCTGTGGTTCATTCTTCTTCCTGATGGGAAAATAGAGTGACCTGTGCCTGTCCCAACACCTAGAGCTAGTCTCTCATTGGTTCCCCCTCTTCCCGTTCATCCTCAGGACAAATTGCGACCTGTACGAAACAGGAGGTCAACGGTGCTGATTCTCCAAGTAGGGAGATTGTTAGTGAAGCGGCTGGAATGGCGAACCCGAGCACAAGGAGAGGAGAAATGAGGTGCGTTTTAGAAACCTTTCCCGATCACACGGTGTACCATCTTCTGGGTTTCCCAGGCATGTTTTCGATGTAGGAAGATGCCCTTGAACCTGGAGATTTGGGACCCATGGCATGGGTGCCACGCAGTATTACTTTAAAGGGTCTGCGTTTGCTCACCCAACCTCACCAATCCTCTCAGCCCCAAGAGTGTCCAGCCTTATGTCTCATCCAGCTGTGGGTCTAGATATGGTCAATCCAGGTTGCATCAGAGCCCCTGAACGGATTTTGTAAGAATGTCTCTCTCTTTCACTGTCTTTGTTTTATGGGGTTTTTTTTTAAGTAATCTATTTTTATAATGGGGTTTAGCTGCTTTTCCCTGCTGTGTTTATGCCG
This sequence comes from Eubalaena glacialis, assembly GCF_028564815.1. Taxonomy (NCBI): domain Eukaryota; kingdom Metazoa; phylum Chordata; class Mammalia; order Artiodactyla; family Balaenidae; genus Eubalaena; species Eubalaena glacialis. The sequence continues at coordinate 28,309,701 of NC_083723.1, read as the reverse complement.
CTTTACACCCTCTTGATTCACTTCCAGAGAGATACCAATACGTAGGTTTGAAGACTCTTACTAGTCAGATATATTCTTGGGCGGTGAATAGGGGGTGTTGAGTCCAGTTCACTGAGTAGGGAGTAGGTCTTGTCTATTACATATTTGGCTTGTGGAACGGTATGTGAGCTAATTTCAAACCCTTGTTTTATGCATCGCCCCACCTCACCTTTCCCGTTAAGCAGCCATAGTTTGTTTTCTACATGTGTGACTCTGTTCTGTTTTGGAATTCAGTTCAGGTGTAGCGATGTTGACATTCCCTCTATAAGTGATATCTTAGGATAAGTGTCCTTTTCTGTGTGACTTACTTCACTTAGAGTCATCATCCCTAAATCCACTCATCATGCTGCTACTAGCCTTATGACACTGATTTCATGGCTGAGTGATATTCCATTGTGCATAAGTACCACAACTTCTTTATCCATTTTGCTCTTTCCTGGGATATTTAAGGTGTACCGAAGTGGAGGTTCTTGGAAACAGAGCAGCCCTAAACTTCGGGGTGCCTGTGTCGTGTTGATTTTTAGGTTTCCCGATTTCTACGCCCATGAGTGGAAGTGCCCTATGCTCTCTCAGCTGTGTCTATTCCATGTTTCAGGACGCAGCGTACACTTCTCCAGAGTGGCTGTTGGCAATTTCCATCCCGCCCATCAGCGTAGCAAGGCTCCCGTGTCTCCATGGCCTGTCCTGCATTTCTGGTTTTTACACTTTTTTCAGCATGGCCCTTTTGACCGCTGGCAAGCGAGACTTCTTTGTAGCGCCGATTTGCCTTTCCGGCTTGCTTGGTTGGCCAAAAAGGGCGTATGCGTTTTTTCCTGAATATATTCAGGAAAAAACGCATACGCCCTTTTTGGCCAAGGGCATCATTGTCAACGCTTTGCCGCTTTTCATGTGCTTTCAAGGCGAGTCGAATCTACCTCCTGAAATCTGTTTCCTGCAATTCTGCCTTGCTTTCAAATCCTCTTCGTTGCCTTCCCTCAATATATTTGTGGACGAGAGTCATCATTTCTAACTCTGCAGGTTTGTGAATTGCAGTGCCCCTGAGCTCCATTTTTCAACTCGCTTTTTTAGGAGCTGGCCGCAAAAGCACAGGATTGCTTCAGGCCCTATTCTGGTTCTGGGGGGCAGGCTGAGCCTGTGGTTCATTCTTCTTCCTGATGGGAAAATAGAGTGACCTGTGCCTGTCCCAACACCTAGAGCTAGTCTCTCATTGGTTCCCCCTCTTCCCGTTCATCCTCAGGACAAATTGCGACCTGTACGAAACAGGAGGTCAACGGTGCTGATTCTCCAAGTAGGGAGATTGTTAGTGAAGCGGCTGGAATGGCGAACCCGAGCACAAGGAGAGGAGAAATGAGGTGCGTTTTAGAAACCATTCCAGATCACACGGTGTACCATCTTCTGGGTTTCCCAGGCATGTTTTCGATGTAGGAAGATGCCCTTGAACCTCGAGATTTGGGACCCATGGCATGGGTACCAGTCAGTATTACTTTAAAGGGTCTGCGTTTGCTCACCCAACCTCACCAATCCTCTCAGCCCCAAGAGTGTCCAGCCTTATGTCTCATCCAGCTGTGGTTCTAGATATGGTCAATCCAGGTTGCATCAGAGCCCCTGAACGGATTTTGTAAGAATGTCTCTCTCTTTCACTGTCTTTGTTTTATGGGTTTTTTTTTTAAGTAATCTATTTTTCAAATGGGGTTTAGCTGCTTCTCCCTGCTGTGTTTATGCCGCTTTACACCCTCTTGATTCACTTCCAGAGAGATATCAATACGTAGGTTTTAAGACTCTTCCTAGTCAGATATATTCTTGGGCGGTGAATAGGGGGTGTTGAGTCCAGTTCACTGAGTAGGGAGTAGGTCTTGTCTATTACATATTTGGCTTGTGGAACGGTATGTGAGCTAATTTCAAACCCTTGTTTTATGCATCGCCCCACCTCACCTTTCCCGTTAAGCAGCCATAGTGTGTTTTGTACATGTGTGACTCTGTTCTGTTTTGGAATTCAGTTCAGGTGTAGCGATGTTGACATTCCCTCTATAAGTGATATCTTAGGATAAGTGTCCTTTTCTGTGTGACTTACTTCACTTAGAGTCATCGTCCCTAAATCCACTCATCATGCTGCTACTAGCCTTATGACACTGACTTCATGGCTGAGTGATATTCCATTGTGCATAAGTACCACAACTTCTTTATCCATTTTGCTCTTTCCTGGGATATTTAAGGTGTACCGAAGTGGAGGTTCTTGGAAACAGAGCAGCCCTAAACTTTGGGGTGCCTGTGTCGTGTTGATTTTTAGGTTTCCCGATTTCTACGCCCATGAGTGGAAGTGCCCTATGCTCTCTCAGCTGTGTCTATTCCATGTTTCAGGACGCAGCGTACACTTCTCCAGAGTGGCTATTGCCAATTTCCATCCCGCCCATCAGCGTAGCAAGGCTCCCGTGTCTCCATGGACTGTCCTGCATTTCTGGTTTTTACACTTTTTTCAGCACGGCCGTTTTGACCGCTGGCAAGCGAGACTTCTTTGTAGCGCCGATTTGCCTTTCCGGCTTGCTTGGTTGGCCAAAAAGGGCGTATGCGTTTTTTCCTGAATATATTCCGGAAAAAACGCATACGCCCTTTTTGGCCAAGGGCCTCATTGTCAACGCTTTGCCGCTTTTCATGTGCTTTCAAGGCGAGTCGAATCTACCTCCTGAAATCTGTTTCCTGCAATTCTGCCTTGCTTTCAAATCCTCTTCGTTGCCTTCCCTCAATATATTTGTGGACGAGAGTCATCATTTCGAACTCTGCAGGTTTGTGAATTGCAGTGCCCCTGAGCTCCATTTGTCAACTCGCTTTTTTGGGAGCTGGCCGCAAAAGCGCAGGATTGCTTCAGGCCCTATTCTGGTTCCGGGGGGCAGGCTGAGCCTGTGGTTCATTCTTCTTCCTGATGGGAAAATAGAGTGACCTGTGCCTGTCCCAACACCTAGAGCTAGTCTCTCATTGGTTCCCCCTCTTCCCGTTCATCCTCAGGACAAATTGCGACCTGTACGAAACAGGAGGTCAACGGTGCTGATTCTCCAAGTAGGGAGATTGTTAGTGAAGCGGCTGGAATGGCGAACCCGAGCACAAGGAGAGGAGAAATGAGGTGCGTTTTAGAAACCTTTCCCGATCACACGGTGTACCATCTTCTGGGTTTCCCAGGCATGTTTTCGATGTAGGAAGATGCCCTTGAACCTGGAGATTTGGGACCCATGGCATGGGTACCAGGCAGTATTACTTTAAAGGGTCTGCGTTTGCTCACCCAACCTCACCAATCCTCTCAGCCCCAAGAGTGTCCAGCCTTATGTTTCATCCAGCTGTGGTTCTAGATATGGTCAATCCAGGTTGCATCAGAGCCCCTGAACGGATTTTGTAAGAATGTCTCTCTCTTTCACTGTCTTTGTTTTATGGGGTTTTTTTTTAAGTAATCTATTTTTATAATGGGGTTTAGCTGCTTTTCCCTGCTGTGTTTATGCCGCTTTACACCCTCTTGATTCACTTCCAGAGAGATACCAATACGTAGGTTTTAAGACTCTTCCTAGTCAGATATATTCTTGGGCGGTGAATAGGGGGTGTTGAGTCCAGTTCACTGAGTAGGGAGTAGGTCTTGTCTATTACATATTTGGCTTGTGGAACGGTATGTGAGCTAATTTCAAACCCTTGTTTTATGCATCGCCCCACCTCACCTTTCCCGTTAAGCAGCCATATTGTGTTTTCTACATGTGTGACTCTGTTCTGTTTTGGAATTCAGTTCAGGTGTACCGATGTTGACATTCCCTCTATAAGTGATATCTTAGGATAAGTGTCCTTTTCTGTGTGACTTACTTCACTTAGAGTCATCGTCCCTAAATCCACTCATCATGCTGCTACTAGCCTTATGACACTGATTTCATGGCTGAGTGATATTCCATTGTGCATAAGTACGACAACTTCTTTATCCATTTTGCTCTTTCCTGGGATATTTAAGGTGTACCGAAGTGGAGGTTCTTGGAAACAGAGCAGCCCTAAACTTTGGGGTGCCTGTGTCGTGTTGATTTTTAGGTTTCCCGATTTCTACGCCCATGAGTGGAAGTGCCCTATGCTCTCTCAGCTGTGTCTATTCCATGTTTCAGGACGCAGCGTACACTTCTCCAGAGTGGCTGTTGCCAATTTCCATCCCGCCCATCAGCGTAGCAAGGCTCCCGTGTCTCCATGGCCTGTCCTGCATTTCTGGTTTTTACACTTTTTTCAGCATGGCCCTTTTGACCGCTGGCAAGCGAGACTTCTTTGTAGCGCCGATTTGCCTTTCCGGCTTGCTTGGTTGGCCAAAAAGGGCGTATGCGTTTTTTCCTGAATATATTCAGGAAAAAACGCATACGCCCTTTTTGGTCAAGGGCATCATTGTCAACGCTTTGCCGCTTTTCATGTGCTTTCAAGGCGAGTCGAATCTACCTCCTGAAATCTGTTTCCTGCAATTCTGCCTTGCTTTCAAATCCTCTTCGTTGCCTTCCCTCAATATATTTGTGGACGAGAGTCATCATTTCGAACTCTGCAGGTTTGTGAATTGCAGTGCCCCTGAGCTCCATTTGTCAACTCGCTTTTTTGGGAGCTGGCCGCAAAAGCGCAGGATTGCTTCAGGCCCTATTCTGGTTCCGGGGGGCAGGCTGAGCCTGTGGTTCATTCTTCTTCCTGATGGGAAAATAGAGTGACCTGTGCCTGTCCCAACACCTAGAGCTAGTCTCTCATTGGTTCCCCCTCTTCCCGTTCATCCTCAGGACAAATTGCGACCTGTACGAAACAGGAGGTCAACGGTGCTGATTCTCCAAGTAGGGAGATTGTTAGTGAAGCGGCTGGAATGGCGAACCCGAGCACAAGGAGAGGAGAAATGAGGTGCGTTTTAGAAACCTTTCCCGATCACACGGTGTACCATCTTCTGGGTTTCCCAGGCATGTTTTCGATGTAGGAAGATGCCCTTGAACCTGGAGATTTGGGACCCATGGCATGGGTACCACGCAGTATTACTTTAAAGGGTCTGCGTTTGCTCACCCAACCTCACCAATCCTCTCAGCCCCAAGAGTGTCCAGCCTTATGTCTCATCCAGCTGTGGGTCTAGATATGGTCAATCCAGGTTGCATCAGAGCCCCTGAACGGATTTTGTAAGAATGTCTCTCTCTTTCACTGTCTTTGTTTTATGGGGTTTTTTTTTAAAGTAATCTATTTTTATAATGGGGTTTAGCTGCTTTTCCCTGCTGTGTTTATGCCGCTTTACACCCTCTTGATTCACTTCCAGAGAGATATCAATACGTAGGTTTAAAGACTCTTCCTAGTCAGATATATTCTTGGGCGGTGAATAGGGGGTGTTGAGTCCAGTTCACTTAGTAGGGAGTAGGTCTTGTCTATTACATATTTGGCGTGTGGAACGGTATCTGAGCTAATTTCAAACCCTTGTTTTATGCATCGCCCCACCTCACCTTTCCCGTTAAGCAGCCATAGTGTGTTTTCTATATGTGTGACTCTGTTCTGTTTTGGAATTCAGTTCAGGTGTAGCGATGTTGACATTCCCTCTATAAGTGATATCTTAGGATAAGTGTCCTTTTCTGTGTGACTTACTTCACTTAGAGTCATCGTCCCTAAATCCACTCATCATGCTGCTACTAGCCTTACGACACTGATTTCATGGCTGAGTGATATTCCATTGTGCATAAGTACCACAACTTCTTTATCCATTTTTTTCTTTCCTGGCATATTTAAGGTGTACCGAAGTGGAGGTTCTTGGAAACAGAGCAGCCCTAAACTTTGGGGTGCCTGTGTCGTGTTGATTTTTAGGTTTCCCGATTTCTACGCCCATGAGTGGAAGTGCCCTATGCTCTCTCAGCTATGTCTATTCCATGTTTCAGGACGCAGCGTACACTTCTCCAGAGTGGCTGTTGGCAATTTCCATCCCGCCCATCAGCGTAGCAAGGCTCCCGTGTCTCCATGGACTGTCCTGCATTTCTGGTTTTTACACTTTTTTCAGCACGGCCCTTTTGACCGCTGGCAAGCGAGACTTCTTTGTAGCGCCGATTTGCCTTTCCGGCTTGCTTGGTTGGCCAAAAAGGGCGTATGCGTTTTTTCCTGAATATATTCAGGAAAAAACGCATACGCCCTTTTTGGCCAAGGGCATCATTGTCAACGCTTTGCCGCTTTTCATGTGCTTTCAAGGCGAGTCGAATCTACCTCCTGAAATCTGTTTCCTGCAATTCTGCCTTGCTTTCAAATCCTCTTCGTTGCCTTCCCTCAATATATTTGTGGACGAGAGTCATCATTTCGAACTCTGCAGGTTTGTGAATTGCAGTGCCCCTGAGCTCCATTTGTCAACTCGCTTTTTTGGGAGCTGGCCGCAAAAGCGCAGGATTGCTTCAGGCCCTATTCTGGTTCCGGGGGGCAGGCTGAGCCTGTGGTTCATTCTTCTTCCTGATGGGAAAATAGAGTGATCTGTGCCTGTCCCAACACCTAGAGCTAGTCTCTCATTGGTTCCCCCTCTTCCCGTTCATCCTCAGGACAAACTGCGACCTGTACGAAACAGGAGGTCAACGGTGCTGATTCTCCAAGTAGGGAGATTGTTAGTGAAGCGGCTGGAATGGCGAACCCGAGCACAAGGAGAGGAGAAATGAGGTGCGTTTTAGAAACCTTTCCCGATCACACGGTGTAGCATCTTCTGGGTTTCCCAGGCATGTTTTCGATGTAGGAAGATGCCCTTGAACCTGGAGATTTGGGACCCATTGCATGGGTACCAGGCACTATTACTTTAAAGGGTCTGCGTTTGCTCACCCAACCTCACCAATCCTCTCAGCCCCAAGAGTGTCCAGCCTTATGTCTCATCCAGCTGTGGTTCTAGATATGGTCAATCCAGGTTGCATCAGAGCCCCTGAACGGATTTTGTAAGAATGTCTCTCTCTTTCACTGTCTTTGTTTTATGGGTTTTTTTTTTAAGTAATCTATTTTTATAATGGGGTTTAGCTGCTTTTCCCTGCTGTGTTTATGCCGCTTTACACCCTCTTGATTCACTTCCAGAGAGATATCAATACGTAGGTTTTAAGACTCTTCCTAGTCAGATATATTCTTGGGCGGTGAATAGGGGGTGTTGAGTCCAGTTCACTGAGTAGGGAGTAGGTCTTGTCTATTACATATTTGGCTTGTGGAACGGTATGTGAGCTAATTTCAAACCCTTGTTTTATGCATCGCCCCACCTCACCTTTCCCGTTAAGCAGCCATAGTGTGTTTTCTACATGTGTGACTCTGTTCTGTTTTGGAATTCAGTTCAGGTGTAGCGATGTTGACATTCCCTCTATAAGTGATATCTTAGGATAAGTGTCCTTTTCTGTGTGACTTACTTCACTTAGAGTCATCGTCCCTAAATCCACTCATCATGCTGCTACTAGCCTTATGACACTGACTTCATGGCTGAGTGATATTCCATTGTGCATAAGTACCACAACTTCTTTATCCATTTTGCTCTTTCCTGGGATATTTAAGGTGTACCGAAGTGGAGGTTTTTGGAAACAGAGCAGCCCTAAACTTTGGGGTGCCTGTGTCGTGTTGATTTTTAGGTTTCCCGATTTCTACGCCCATGAGTGGAAGTGCCCTATGCTCTCTCAGCTATGTCTATTCCATGTTTCAGGACGCAGCGTACACTTCTCCAGAGTGGCTGTTGGCAATTTCCATCCCGCCCATCAGCGTAGCAAGGCTCCCGTGTCTCCATGGACTGTCCTGCATTTCTGGTTTTTACACTTTTTTCAGCACGGCCCTTTTGACCGCTGGCAAGCGAGACTTCTTTGTAGCGCCGATTTGCCTTTCCGGCTTGCTTGGTTGGCCAAAAAGGGCGTATGCGTTTTTTCCTGAATATATTCAGGAAAAAACGCATACGCCCTTTTTGGCCAAGGGCATCATTGTCAACGCTTTGCCGCTTTTCATGTGCTTTCAAGGCGAGTCGAATCTACCTCCTGAAATCTGTTTCCTGCAATTCTGCCTTGCTTTCAAATCCTCTTCGTTGCCTTCCCTCAATATATTTGTGGACGAGAGTCATCATTTCGAACTCTGCAGGTTTGTGAATTGCAGTGCCCCTGAGCTCCATTTGTCAACTCGCTTTTTTGGGAGCTGGCCACAAAAGCGCAGGATTGCTTCAGGCCCTATTCTGGTTCCGGGGGGCAGGCTGAGCCTGTGGTTCATTCTTCTTCCTGATGGGAAAATAGAGTGACCTGTGCCTGTCCCAACACCTAGAGCTAGTCTCTCATTGGTTCCCCCTCTTCCCGTTCATCCTCAGGACAAATTGCGACCTGTACGAAACAGGAGGTCAACGGTGCTGATTCTCCAAGTAGGGAGATTGTTAGTGAAGCGGCTGGAATGGCGAACCCGAGCACAAGGAGAGGAGAAATGAGGTGCGTTTTAGAAACCTTTCCCGATCACACGGTGTACCATCTTCTGGGTTTCCCAGGCATGTTTTCGATGTAGGAAGATGCCCTTGAACCTGGAGATTTGGGACCCATGGCATGGGTACCACGCAGTATTACTTTAAAGGGTCTGCGTTTGCTCACCCAACCTCACCAATCCTCTCAGCCCCAAGAGTGTCCAGCCTTATGTCTCATCCAGCTGTGGGTCTAGATATGGTCAATCCAGGTTGCATCAGAGCCCCTGAACGGATTTTGTAAGAATGTCTCTCTCTTTCACTGTCTTTGTTTTATGGGGTTTTTTTTTAAAGTAATCTATTTTTATAATGGGGTTTAGCTGCTTTTCCCTGCTGTGTTTATGCCGCTTTACACCCTCTTGATTCACTTCCAGAGAGATATCAATACGTAGGTTTAAAGACTCTTCCTAGTCAGATATATTCTTGGGCGGTGAATAGGGGGTGTTGAGTCCAGTTCACTTAGTAGGGAGTAGGTCTTGTCTATTACATATTTGGCGTGTGGAACGGTATCTGAGCTAATTTCAAACCCTTGTTTTATGCATCGCCCCACCTCACCTTTCCCGTTAAGCAGCCATAGTGTGTTTTCTATATGTGTGACTCTGTTCTGTTTTGGAATTCAGTTCAGGTGTAGCGATGTTGACATTCCCTCTATAAGTGATATCTTAGGATAAGTGTCCTTTTCTGTGTGACTTACTTCACTTAGAGTCATCGTCCCTAAATCCACTCATCATGCTGCTACTAGCCTTACGACACTGATTTCATGGCTGAGTGATATTCCATTGTGCATAAGTACCACAACTTCTTTATCCATTTTTTTCTTTCCTGGCATATTTAAGGTGTACCGAAGTGGAGGTTCTTGGAAACAGAGCAGCCCTAAACTTTGGGGTGCCTGTGTCGTGTTGATTTTTAGGTTTCCCGATTTCCACGCCCATGAGTGGAAGTGCCCTATGCTCTCTCAGCTATGTCTATTCCATGTTTCAGGACGCAGCGTACACTTCTCCAGAGTGGCTGTTGGCAATTTCCATCCCGCCCATCAGCGTAGCAAGGCTCCCGTGTCTCCATGGACTGTCCTGCATTTCTGGTTTTTACACTTTTTTCAGCACGGCCCTTTTGACCGCTGGCAAGCGAGACTTCTTTGTAGCGCCGATTTGCCTTTCCGGCTTGCTTGGTTGGCCAAAAAGGGCGTATGCGTTTTTTCCTGAATATATTCAGGAAAAAACGCATACGCCCTTTTTGGCCAAGGGCATCATTGTCAACGCTTTGCCGCTTTTCATGTGCTTTCAAGGCGAGTCGAATCTACCTCCTGAAATCTGTTTCCTGCAATTCTGCCTTGCTTTCAAATCCTCTTCGTTGCCTTCCCTCAATATATTTGTGGACGAGAGTCATCATTTCGAACTCTGCAGGTTTGTGAATTGCAGTGCCCCTGAGCTCCATTTGTCAACTCGCTTTTTTGGGAGCTGGCCGCAAAAGCGCAGGATTGCTTCAGGCCCTATTCTGGTTCCGGGGGGCAGGCTGAGCCTGTGGTTCATTCTTCTTCCTGATGGGAAAATAGAGTGATCTGTGCCTGTCCCAACACCTAGAGCTAGTCTCTCATTGGTTCCCCCTCTTCCCGTTCATCCTCAGGACAAACTGCGACCTGTACGAAACAGGAGGTCAACGGTGCTGATTCTCCAAGTAGGGAGATTGTTAGTGAAGCGGCTGGAATGGCGAACCCGAGCACAAGGAGAGGAGAAATGAGGTGCGTTTTAGAAACCTTTCCCGATCACACGGTGTACCATCTTCTGGGTTTCCCAGGCATGTTTTCGATGTAGGAAGATGCCCTTGAACCTGGAGATTTGGGACCCATGGCATGGGTACCAGGCACTATTACTTTAAAGGGTCTGCGTTTGCTCACCCAACCTCACCAATCCTCTCAGCCCCAAGAGTGTCCAGCCTTATGTCTCATCCAGCTGTGGTTCTAGATATGGTCAATCCAGGTTGCATCAGAGCCCCTGAACGGATTTTGTAAGAATGTCTCTCTCTTTCACTGTCTTTGTTTTATGGGGTTTTTTTTTAAGTAATCTATTTTTATAATGGGGTTTAGCTGCTTTTCCCTGCTGTGTTTATGCCGCTTTACACCCTCTTGATTCACTTCCAGAGAGATATCAATACGTAGGTTTTAAGACTCTTCCTAGTCAGATATATTCTTGGGCGGTGAATAGGGGGTGTTGAGTCCAGTTCACTGAGTAGGGAGTAGGTCTTGTCTATTACATATTTGGCTTGTGGAACGGTATGTGAGCTAATTTCAAACCCTTGTTTTATGCATCGCCCCACCTCACCTTTCCCGTTAAGCAGCCATAGTGTGTTTTCTACATGTGTGACTCTGTTCTGTTTTGGAATTCAGTTCAGGTGTAGCGATGTTGACATTCCCTCTATAAGTGATATCTTAGGATAAGTGTCCTTTTCTGTGTGACTTACTTCACTTAGAGTCATCGTCCCTAAATCCACTCATCATGCTGCTACTAGCCTTATGACACTGACTTCATGGCTGAGTGATATTCCATTGTGCATAAGTACCACAACTTCTTTATCCATTTTGCTCTTTCCTGGGATATTTAAGGTGTACCGAAGTGGAGGTTTTTGGAAACAGAGCAGCCCTAAACTTTGGGGTGCCTGTGTCGTGTTGATTTTTAGGTTTCCCGATTTCTACGCCCATGAGTGGAAGTGCCCTATGCTCTCTCAGCTATGTCTATTCCATGTTTCAGGACGCAGCGTACACTTCTCCAGAGTGGCTGTTGGCAATTTCCATCCCGCCCATCAGCGTAGCAAGGCTCCCGTGTCTCCATGGACTGTCCTGCATTTCTGGTTTTTACACTTTTTTCAGCACGGCCCTTTTGACCGCTGGCAAGCGAGACTTCTTTGTAGCGCCGATTTGCCTTTCCGGCTTGCTTGGTTGGCCAAAAAGGGCGTATGCGTTTTTTCCTGAATATATTCAGGAAAAAACGCATACGCCCTTTTTGGCCAAGGGCATCATTGTCAACGCTTTGCCGCTTTTCATGTGCTTTCAAGGCGAGTCGAATCTACCTCCTGAAATCTGTTTCCTGCAATTCTGCCTTGCTTTCAAATCCTCTTCGTTGCCTTCCCTCAATATATTTGTGGACGAGAGTCATCATTTCGAACTCTGCAGGTTTGTGAATTGCAGTGCCCCTGAGCTCCATTTGTCAACTCGCTTTTTTGGGAGCTGGCCGCAAAAGCGCAGGATTGCTTCAGGCCCTATTCTGGTTCCGGGGGGCAGGCTGAGCCTGTGGTTCATTCTTCTTCCTGATGGGAAAATAGAGTGATCTGTGCCTGTCCCAACACCTAGAGCTAGTCTCTCATTGGCTCCCCCTCTTCCCATTCATCCTCAGGACAAATTGCGACCTGTACGAAACAGGAGGTCAACGGTGCTGATTCTCCAAGTAGGGAGATTGTTAGTGAAGCGGCTGGAATGGCGAACCCGAGCACAAGGAGAGGAGAAATGAGGTGCGTTTTAGAAACCTTTCCCGATCACACGGTGTACCATCTTCTGGGTTTCCCAGGCATGTTTTCGATGTAGGAAGATGCCCTTGAACCTGGAGATTTGGGACCCATGGCATGGGTGCCACGCAGTATTACTTTAAAGGGTCTGCGTTTGCTCACCCAACCTCACCAATCCTCTCAGCCCCAAGAGTGTCCAGCCTTATGTCTCATCCAGCTGTGGGTCTAGATATGGTCAATCCAGGTTGCATCAGAGCCCCTGAACGGATTTTGTAAGAATGTCTCTCTCTTTCACTGTCTTTGTTTTATGGGTTTTTTTTTTTAAGTAATCTATTTTTATAATGGGGTTTAGCTGCTTTTCCCTGCTGTGTTTATGCCGCTTTACACCCTCTTGATTCACTTCCAGAGAGATACCAATACGTAGGTTTGAAGACTCTTACTAGTCAGATATATTCTTGGGCGGTGAATAGGGGGTGTTGAGTCCAGTTCACTGAGTAGGGAGTAGGTCTTGTCTATTACATATTTGGCTTGTGGAACGGTATGTGAGCTAATTTCAAACCCTTGTTTTATGCATCGCCCCACCTCACCTTTCCCGTTAAGCAGCCATAGTGTGTTTTCTACATGTGTGACTTTGTTCTGTTTTGGAATTCAGTTCAGGTGTAGCGATGTTGACATTCCCTGTATAAGTGATATCTTAGGATAAGTGTCCTTTTCTGTGTGACTTACTTCACTTAGAGTCATCGTCCCTAAATCCACTCATCATGCTGCTACTAGCCTTATGACACTGATTTCATGGCTGAGTGATATTCCATTGTGCATAAGTACCACAACTTCTTTATCCATTTTGCTCTTTCCTGGGATATTTAAGGTGTACCGAAGTGGAGGTTCTTGGAAGCAGAGCAGCCCTAAACTTCGGGGTGCCTGTGTCGTGTTGATTTTTAGGTTTCCCGATTTCTACGCCCATGAGTGGAAGTGCCCTATGCTCTCTCAGCTGTGTCTATTCCATGTTTCAGGACGCAGCGTACACTTCTCCAGAGTGGCTGTTGGCAATTTCCATCCCGCCCATCAGCGTAGCAAGGCTCCCGTGTCTCCATGGCCTGTCCTGCATTTCTGGTTTTTACACTTTTTTCAGCATGGCCCTTTTGACCGCTGGCAAGCGAGACTTCTTTGTAGCGCCGATTTGCCTTTCCGGCTTGCTTGGTTGGCCAAAAAGGGCGTATGCGTTTTTTCCTGAATATATTCAGGAAAAAACGCATACGCCCTTTTTGGCCAAGGGCATCATTGTCAACGCTTTGCCGCTTTTCATGTGCTTTCAAGGCGAGTCGAATCTACCTCCTGAAATCTGTTTCCTGCAATTCTGCCTTGCTTTCAAATCCTCTTCGTTGCCTTCCCTCAATATATTTGTGGACGAGAGTCATCATTTCGAACTCTGCAGGTTTGTGAATTGCAGTGCCCCTGAGCTCCATTTGTCAACTCGCTTTTTTGGGAGCTGGCCGCAAAAGCGCAGGATTGCTTCAGGCCCTATTCTGGTTCCGGGGGGCAGGCTGAGCCTGTGGTTCATTCTTCTTCCTGATGGGAAAATAGAGTGACCTGTGCCTGTCCCAACACCTAGAGCTAGTCTCTCATTGGTTCCCCCTGTTCCCATTCATCCTCAGGACAAATTGCGACCTGTACGAAACAGGAGGTCAACGGTGCTGATTCTCCAAGTAGGGAGATTGTTAGTGAAGCGGCTGGAATGGCGAACCCGAGCACAAGGAGAGGAGAAATGAGGTGCGTTTTAGAAACATTTCCAGACCACACGGTGTACCATCTTCTGGGTTTCCCAGGCATGTTTTCGATGTAGGAAGATGCCCTTGAACCTCGAGATTTGGGACCCATGGCATGGGTACCAGGCAGTATTACTTCAAAGGGTCTGCGTTTGCTCACCCAACCTCACCAATCCTCTCAGCCCCAAGAGTGTCCAGCCTTATGTCTCATCCAGCTGTGGGTCTAGATATGGTCAATCCAGGTTGCATCAGAGCCCCTGAACGGATTTTGTAAGAATGTCTCTCTCTTTCACTGTCTTTGTTTTATGGGGTTTTTTTTTAAAGTAATCTATTTTTATAATGGGGTTTAGCTGCTTTTCCCTGCTGTGTTTATGCCGCTTTACACCCTCTTGATTCACTTCCAGAGAGATATCAATACGTAGGTTTAAAGACTCTTCCTAGTCAGATATATTCTTGGGCGGTGAATAGGGGGTGTTGAGTCCAGTTCACTTAGTAGGGAGTAGGTCTTGTCTATTACATATTTGGCTTGTGGAACGGTATGTGAGCTAATTTCAAACCCTTGTTTTATGCATCGCCCCACCTCACCTTTCCCGTTAAGCAGCCATAGTGTGTTTTCTACATGTGTGACTCTGTTCTGTTTTGGAATTCAGTTCAGGTGTAGCGATGTTGACATTCCCTCTATAAGTGATATCTTAGGATAAGTGTCCTTTTCTGTGTGACTTACTTCACTTAGAGTCATCGTCCCTAAATCCACTCATCATGCTGCTACTAGCCTTATGACACTGATTTCATGGCTGAGTGATATTCCATTGTGCATAAGTACCACAACTTCTTTATCCATTTTGCTCTTTCCTGGGATATTTAAGGTGTACTGAAGTGGAGGTTCTTGGAAACAGAGCAGCCCTAAACTTCGGGGTGCCTGTGTCGTGTTGATTTTTAGGTTTCCCGATTTCTACGCCCATGAGTGGAAGTGCCCTATGCTCTCTCAGCTGTGTCTATTCCATGTTTCAGGACGCAGCGTACACTTCTCCAGAGTGGCTGTTGGCAATTTCCATCCCGCCCATCAGCGTAGCAAGGCTCCCGTGTCTCCATGGCCTGTCCTGCATTTCTGGTTTTTACACTTTTTTCAGCATGGCCCTTTTGACCGCTGGCAAGCGAGACTTCTTTGTAGCGCCGATTTGCCTTTCCGGCTTGCTTGGTTGGCCAAAAAGGGCGTATGCGTTTTTTCCTGAATATATTCAGGAAAAAACGCATACGCCCTTTTTGGCCAAAGGCATCATTGTCAACGCTTTGCCGCTTTTCATGTGCTTTCAAGGCGAGTCGAATCTACCTCCTGAAATCTGTTTCCTGCAATTCTGCCTTGCTTTCACATCCTCTTCGTTGCCTTCCCTCAATATATTTGTGGACGAGAGTCATCATTTCTAACTCTGCAGGTTTGTGAATTGCAGTGCCCCTGAGCTCCATTTGTCAACTCGCTTTTTTGGGAGCTGGCCGCAAAAGCGCAGGATTGCTTCAGGCCCTATTCTGGTTCCGGGGGGCAGGCTGAGCCTGTGGTTCATTCTTCTTCCTGATGGGAAAATAGAGTGACCTGTGCCTGTCCCAACACCTAGAGCTAGTCTCTCATTGGTTCCCCCTCTTCCCATTCATCCTCAGGACAAATGGCGACCTGTACGAAACAGGAGGTCAACGGTGCTGATTCTCCAAGTAGGGAGATTGTTAGTGAAGCGGCTGGAATGGCGAACCCGAGCACAAGGAGAGGAGAAATGAGGTGCGTTTTAGAAACCTTTCCCGATCACACGGTGTACCATCTTCTGGGTTTCCCAGGCATGTTTTCGATGTAGGAAGATGCCCTTGAACCTGGAGATTTGGGACCCATGGCATGGGTGCCACGCAGTATTACTTTAAAGGGTCTGCGTTTGCTCACCCAACCTCACCAATCCTCTCAGCCCCAAGAGTGTCCAGCCTTATGTCTCATCCAGCTGTGGGTCTAGATATGGTCAATCCAGGTTGCATCAGAGCCCCTGAACGGATTTTGTAAGAATGTCTCTCTCTTTCACTGTCTTTGTTTTATGGGGTTTTTTTTTTAAGTAATCTATTTTTATAATGGGGTTTAGCTGCTTTTCCCTGCTGTGTCTATGCCGCTTTACACCCTCTTGATTCACTTCCAGAGAGATATCAATACGTAGGTTTAAAGACTCTTCCTAGTCAGATATATTCTTGGGCGGTGAATAGGGGGTGTTGAGTCCAGTTCACTTAGTAGGGAGTAGGTCTTGTCTATTACATATTTGGCTTGTGGAACGGTATGTGAGCTAATTTCAAACCCTTGTTTTATGCATCGCCCCACCTCACCTTTCCCGTTAAGCAGCCATAGTGTGTTTTCTACATGTGTGACTCTGTTCTGTTTTGGAATTCAGTTCAGGTGTAGCGATGTTGACATTCCCTCTATCAGTGATATCTTAGGATAAGTGTCCTTTTCTGTGTGACTTACTTCACTTAGAGTCATCGTCCCTAAATCCACTCATCATGCTGCTACTAGCCTTATGACACTGATTTCATGGCTGAGTGATATTCCATTGTGCATAAGTACCACAACTTCTTTATCCATTTTGCTCTTTCCTGGGATATTTAAGGTGTACCGAAGTGGAGGTTCTTGGAAACAGAGCAGCCCTAAACTTCGGGGTGCCTGTGTCGTGTTGATTTTTAGGTTTCCCGATTTCTACGCCCATGAGTGGAAGTGCCCTATGCTCTCTCAGCTGTGTCTATTCCATGTTTCAGGACGCAGCGTACACTTCTCCAGAGTGGCTGTTGCCAATTTCCATCCCGCCCATCAGCGTAGCAAGGCTCCCGTGTCTCCATGGCCTGTCCTGCATTTCTGGTTTTTACACTTTTTTCAGCATGGCCCTTTTGACCGCTGGCAAGCGAGACTTCTTTGTAGCGCCGATTTGCCTTTCCGGCTTGCTTGGTTGGCCAAAAAGGGCGTATGCGTTTTTTCCTGAATATATTCAGGAAAAAACGCATACGCCCTTTTTGGCCAAGGGCATCATTGTCAACGCTTTGCCGCTTTTCATGTGCTTTCAAGGCGAGTCGAATCTACCTCCTGAAATCTGTTTCCTGTAATTCTGCCTTGCTTTCAAATCCTCTTCGTTGCCTTCCCTCAATATATTTGTGGACGAGAGTCATCATTTCGAACTCTGCAGGTTTGTGAATTGCAGTGCCCCTGAGCTCCATTTGTCAACTCGCTTTTTTGGGAGCTGGCCGCAAAAGCGCAGGATTGCTTCAGGCCCTATTCTGGTTCCGGGGGGCAGGCTGAGCCTGTGGTTCATTCTTCTTCCTGATGGGAAAATAGAGTGACCTGTGCCTGTCCCAACACCTAGAGCTAGTCTCTCATTGGTTCCCCCTCTTCCCGTTCATCCTCAGGACAAATTGCGACCTGTACGAAACAGGAGGTCAACGGTGCTGATTCTCCAAGTAGGGAGATTGTTAGTGAAGCGGCTGGAATGGCGAACCCGAGCACAAGGAGAGGAGAAATGAGGTGCGTTTTAGAAACCTTTCCCGATCACACGGTGTACCATCTTCTGGGTTTCCCAGGCATGTTTTCGATGTAGGAAGATGCCCTTGAACCTGGAGATTTGGGACCCATGGCATGGGTGCCACGCAGTATTACTTTAAAGGGTCTGCGTTTGCTCACCCAACCTCACCAATCCTCTCAGCCCCAAGAGTGTCCAGCCTTATGTCTCATCCAGCTGTGGGTCTAGATATGGTCAATCCAGGTTGCATCAGAGCCCCTGAACGGATTTTGTAAGAATGTCTCTCTCTTTCACTGTCTTTGTTTTATGGGGTTTTTTTTTTAAGTAATCTATTTTTATAATGGGGTTTAGCTGCTTTTCCCTGCTGTGTTTATGCCGCTTTACACTCTCTTGATTCACTTCCAGAGAGATACCAATACGTAGGTTTGAAGACTCTTCCTAGTCAGATATATTCTTGGGCGGTGAATAGGGGGTGTTGAGTCCAGTTCACTGAGTAGGGAGTAGGTCTTGTCTATTACATATTTGGCTTGTGGAACGGTATGTGAGCTAATTTCAAACCCTTGTTTTATGCATCGCCCCACCTCACCTTTCCCGTTAAGCAGCCATAGTGTGTTTTCTACATGTGTGACTCTGTTCTGTTTTGGAATTCAGTTCAGGTGTAGCGATGTTGACATTCCCTCTATCAGTGATATCTTAGGATAAGTGTCCTTTTCTGTGTGACTTACTTCACTTAGAGTCATCGTCCCTAAATCCACTCATCATGCTGCTACTAGCCTTATGACACTGATTTCATGGCTGAGTGATATTCCATTGTGCATAAGTACCACAACTTCTTTATCCATTTTGCTCTTTCCTGGGATATTTAAGGTGTACCGAAGTGGAGGTTCTTGGAAACAGAGCAGCCCTAAACTTCGGGGTGCCTGTGTCGTGTTGATTTTTAGGTTTCCCGATTTCTACGCCCATGAGTGGAAGTGCCCTATGCTCTCTCAGCTGTGTCTATTCCATGTTTCAGGACGCAGCGTACACTTCTCCAGAGTGGCTGTTGGCAATTTCCATCCCGCCCATCAGCGTAGCAAGGCTCCCGTGTCTCCATGGCCTGTCCTGCATTTCTGGTTTTTACACTTTTTTCAGCATGGCCCTTTTGACCGCTGGCAAGCGAGACTTCTTTGTAGCGCCGATTTGCCTTTCCGGCTTGCTTGGTTGGCCAAAAAGGGCGTATGCGTTTTTTCCTGAATATATTCAGGAAAAAACGCATACGCCCTTTTTGGCCAAAGGCATCATTGTCAACGCTTTGCCGCTTTTCATGTGCTTTCAAGGCGAGTCGAATCTACCTCCTGAAATCTGTTTCCTGCAATTCTGCCTTGCTTTCAAATCCTCTTCGTTGCCTTCCCTCAATATATTTGTGGACGAGAGTCATCATTTCGAACTCTGCAGGTTTGTGAATTGCAGTGCCCCTGAGCTCCATTTGTCAACTCGCTTTTTTGGGAGCTGGCCGCAAAAGCGCAGGATTGCTTCAGGCCCTATTCTGGTTCCGGGGGGCAGGCTGAGCCTGTGGTTCATTCTTCTTCCTGATGGGAAAATAGAGTGACCTGTGCCTGTCCCAACACCTAGAGCTAGTCTCTCATTGGTTCCCCCTCTTCCCGTTCATCCTCAGGACAAATTGCGACCTGTACGAAACAGGAGGTCAACGGTGCTGATTCTCCAAGTAGGGAGATTGTTAGTGAAGCGGCTGGAATGGCGAACCCGAGCACAAGGAGAGGAGAAATGAGGTGCGTTTTAGAAACCTTTCCCGATCACACGGTGTACCATCTTCTGGGTTTCCCAGGCATGTTTTCGATGTAGGAAGATGCCCTTGAACCTGGAGATTTGGGACCCATGGCATGGGTGCCACGCAGTATTACTTTAAAGGGTCTGTGTTTGCTCACCCAACCTCACCAATCCTCTCAGCCCCAAGAGTGTCCAGCCTTATGTCTCATCCAGCTGTGGGTCTAGATATGGTCAATCCAGGTTGCATCAGAGCCCCTGAACGGATTTTGTAAGAATGTCTCTCTCTTTCACTGTCTTTGTTTTATGGGGTTTTTTTTTAAAGTAATCTATTTTTATAATGGGGTTTAGCTGCTTTTCCCTGCTGTGTTTATGCCGCTTTACACCCTCTTGATTCACTTCCAGAGAGATATCAATACGTAGGTTTAAAGACTCTTACTAGTCAGATATATTCTTGGGCGGTGAATACGGGGTGTTGAGTCCAGTTCACTGAGCAGGGAGTAGGTCTTGTCTATTACATATTTGGCTTGTGGAACGGTATGTGAGCTAATTTCAAACCCTTGTTTCATGCATCGCCCCACCTCACCTTTCCCGTTAAGCAGCCATAGTGTGTTTTCTACATGTGTGACTCTGTTCTGTTTTGGAATTCAGTTCAGGTGTAGCGATGTTGACATTCCCTCTATAAGTGATATCTTAGGATAAGTGTCCTTTTCTGTGTGACTTACTTCACTTAGAGTCATCGTCCCTAAATCCACTCATCATGCTGCTACTAGCCTTATGACACTGATTTCATGGCTGAGTGATATTCCGTTGTGCATAAGTACCACAACTTCTTTATCCATTTTTCTCTTTCCTGGGATATTTAAGGTGTACCGAAGTGGAGGTTCTTGGAAACAGAGCAGCCCTAAACTTTGGGGTGCCTGTGTCGTGTTGATTTTTAGGTTTCCCGATTTCTACGCGCATGAGTGGAAGTGCCCTATGCTCTCTCAGCTGTGTCTATTCCATGTTTCAGGACGCAGCGTACACTTCTCCAGAGTGGCTGTTGGCAATTTCCATCCCGCCGATCAGCGTAGCAAGGCTCCCGTGTCTCCATGGCCTGTCCTGCATTTCTGGTTTTTACACTGTTTTCAGCATGGCCCTTTTGACCTCTGGCAAGCGAGACTTCTATGTAGCGCCGATTTGCCTTTCCGGCTTGCTTGGTTGGCCAAAAAGGGCGTATGCGTTTTTTCCTGAATATATTCAGGAAAAAACGCATACGCCCTTTTTGGCCAAGGGCATCATTGTCAACGCTTTGCCGCTTTTCATGTGCTTTCAAGGCGAGTCGAATCTACCTCCTGAAATCTGTTTCCTGCAATTCTGCCTTGCTTGCAAATCCTCTTCGTTGCCTTCCCTCAATATATTTGTGGACGAGAGTCATCATTTCTAACTCTGCAGGTTTGTGAATTGCAGTGCCCCTGAGCTCCATTTGTCAACTCGCTTTTTTGGGAGCTGGCCGCAAAAACGCAGGATTGCTTCAGGCCCTATTCTGGTTCCGGGGGGCAGGCTGAGCCTGTGGTTCATTCTTCTTCCGGATGGGAAAATAGAGTGACCTGTGCCTGTCCCAACACCTAGAGCTAGTCTCTCATTGGTTCCCCCTCTTCCCGTTCATCCTCAAGACAAATTGTGACCTGTACGAAACAGGAGGTCAACGGTGCTGATTCTCCAAGTAGGGAGATTGTTAGTGAAGCGGCTGGAATGGCGAACCCGAGCACAAGGAGAGGAGAAATGAGGTGCGTTTTAGAAACCTTTCCCGATCACACGGTGTACCATCTTCTGGGTTTCCCAGGCATGTTTTCGATGTAGGAAGATGCCCTTGAACCTCGAGATTTGGGACCCATGGCATGGGTACCACGCAGTATTACTTTAAAGGGTCTGCGTTTGCTCACCCAACCTCACCAATCCTCTCAGCCCCAAGAGTTCCAGCCTTATGTCTCATCCAGCTGTGGGTCTAGATATGGTCAATCCAGGTTGCATCAGAGCCCCTGAACGGATTTTGTAAGAATTTCTCTCTCTTTCACTCTCTTTGTTTTATGGGGTTTTTTTTTATGTAATCTATTTTTATAATGGGGTTTAGCTGCATTTCCCTGCTGTGTTTATGCCGCTTTACACCCTCTTGATTCACTTCCAGAGAGATATCAATACATAGGTTTTAAGACTCTTCCTAGTCAGATATATTCTTGGGCGGTGAATAGGGGGTGTTGAGTCCAGTTCACTGAGCAGGGAGTAGGTCTTGTCTATTACATATTTGGCTTGTGGAACGGTATGTGAGCTAATTTCAAACCCTTGTTTTATGCATCACCCCGCCTCACCTTTCCCGTTAAGCAGCCATAGTGTGTTTTCTACACGTGTGACTCTGTTCTGTTTTGGAATTCAGTTCAGGTGTAGCGATGTTGACATTCCCTCTATAAGTGATATCTTAGGATAAGTGTCCTTTTCTGTGTGACTTACTTCACTTAGAGTCATCGTCCCTAAATCCACTCATCATGCTGCTACTAGCCTTATGACACTGATTTCATGGCTGAGTGATATTCCATTGTGCATAAGTACCACAACTTCTTTATCCATTTTTCTCTTTCCTGGGATATTTAAGGTGTACCGAAGTGGAGGTTTTTGGAAACAGAGCAGCCCTAAACTTTGGGGTGCCTGTGTCGTGTTGATTTTTAGGTTTCCCGATTTCTACGCCCATGAGTGGAAGTGCCCTATGCTCTCTCAGCTGTGTCTATTACATGTTTCAGGACGCAGCGTACACTTCTCCAGAGTGGCTGTTGGCAATTTCCGTCCCGCCCATCAGCGTAGCAAGGCTCCCGTGTCTCCATGGCCTGTCCTGCATTTCTGGTTTTTACACTTTTTTCAGCATGGCCCTTTTGACCGCTGGCAAGCGAGACTTCTTTGTAGCGCCGATTTGCCTTTCCGGCTTGCTTGGTTGGCCAAAAAGGGCGTATGGGTTTTTTCCTGAATATATTCCGGAAAAAACGCATACGCCCTTTTTGGCCAAGGGCATCATTGTCAACGCTTTGCCGCTTTTCATGTGCTTTCAAGGCGAGTCGAATCTACCTCCTGAAATCTGTTTCCTGCAATTCTGCCTTGCTTTCAAATCCTCTTCGTTGCCTTCCCTCAATATATTTGTGGACGAGAGTCATCATTTAGAACTCTGCAGGTTTGTGAATTGCAGTGCCCCTGAGCTCCATTTGTCAACTCGCTTTTTTGGGAGCTGGCCGCAAAAGCGCAGGATTGCTTCAGGCCCTATTCTGGTTCCGGGGGGCAGGCTGAGCCTGTGGTTCATTCTTCTTCCTGATGGGAAAATAGAGTGACCTGTGCCTGTCCCAACACCTAGAGCTAGTCTCTCATTGGTTCCCCCTCTTCCCGTTCATCCTCAGGACAAATTGCGACCTGTACGAAACAGGAGGTCAACGGTGCTGATTCTCCAAGTAGGGAGATTGTTAGTGAAGCGGCTGGAATGGCGAACCGGAGCACAAGGAGAGGAGAAATGAGGTGCGTTTCAGAAACCTTTCCCGATCACACGGTGTACCATCTTCTGGGTTTCCCCGGCATGTTTTCGATATAGGAAGATGCCCTTGAACCTGGAGATTTGGGACCCATGGCATGGGTACCAGGCAGTATTACTTTAAAGGGTCTGCGTTTGCTCACCCAACCTCACCAATCCTCTCAGCCCCAAGAGTCTCCAGCCTTATGTCTCATCCAGCTGTGGGTCTAGATATGGTCAATCCAGGTTGCATCAGAGCCCCTGAACGGATTTTGTAAGAATGTCTCTCTCTTTCACTGTCTTTGTTTTATGGGGTTTTTTTTAAAGTAATCTATTTTTATAATGGGGTTTAGCTGCTTTTCCCTGCTGTGTTTATGCCGCTTTACACCCTCTTGATTCACTTCCAGAGAGATATCAATACGTAGGTTTAAAGACTCTTCCTAGTCAGATATATTCTTGGGCGGTGAATAGGGGGTGTTGAGTCCAGTTCACTTAGTAGGGAGTAGGTCTTGTCTATTACATATTTGGCTTGTGGAACGGTATGTGAGCTAATTTCAAACCCTTGTTTTATGCATCGTCCCACCTCACCTTTCCCGTTAAGCAGCCATAGCGTGTTTTCTACATGTGTGACTCTGTTCTGTTTTGGAATTCAGTTCAGGTGTAGCGATGTTGACATTCCCTCTATAAGTGATATCTTAGGATAAGTGTCCTTTTCTGTGTGACTTACTTCACTTAGAGTCATCGTCCCTAAATCCACTCATCATGCTGCTACTAGCCTTATGACACTGATTTCATGGCTGAGTGATATTCCATTGTGCATAAGTACCACAACTTCTTTATCCATTTTGCTCTTTCCTGGGATATTTAAGGTGTACCGAAGTGGAGGTTCTTGGAAACAGAGCAGCCCTAAACTTTGGGGTGCCTGTGTCGTGTTGATTTTTAGGTTTCCCGATTTCTACGCCCATGAGTGGAAGTGCCCTATGCTCTCTCAGCTGTGTCTATTCCATGTTTCAGGACGCAGCGTACACTTCTCCAGAGTGGCTGTTGCCAATTTCCATCCCGCCCATCAGCGTAGCAAGGCTCCCGTGTCTCCATGGCCTGTCCTGCATTTCTGGTTTTTACACTTTTTTCAGCATGGCCCTTTTGACCGCTGGCAAGCGAGACTTCTTTGTAGCGCCGATTTGCCTTTCCGGCTTGCTTGGTTGGCCAAAAAGGGCGTATGCGTTTTTTCCTGAATATATTCAGGAAAAAACGCATACGCCCTTTTTGGCCAAGGGCATCATTGTCAACGCTTTGCCGCTTTTCATGTGCTTTCAAGGCGAGTCGAATCTACCTCCTGAAATCTGTTTCCTGCAATTCTGCCTTGCTTTCAAATCCTCTTCGTTGCCTTCCCTCAATATATTTGTGGACGAGAGTCATCATTTCGAACTCTGCAGGTTTGTGAATTGCAGTGCCCCTGAGCTCCATTTGTCAACTCGCTTTTTTGGGAGCTGGCCGCAAAAGCGCAGGATTGCTTCAGGCCCTATTCTGGTTCCGGGGGGCAGGCTGAGCCTGTGGTTCATTCTTCTTCCTGATGGGAAAATAGAGTGACCTGTGCCTGTCCCAACACCTAGAGCTAGTCTCTCATTGGTTCCCCCTCTTCCCGTTCATCCTCAGGACAAATGGCGACCTGTACGAAACAGGAGGTCAACGGTGCTGATTCTCCAAGTAGGGAGATTGTTAGTGAAGCGGCTGGAATGGCGAACCCGAGCACAAGGAGAGGAGAAATGAGGTGCGTTTTAGAAACCTTTCCCGATCACACGGTGTACCATCTTCTGGGTTTCCCAGGCATGTTTTCGATGTAGGAAGATGCCCTTGAACCTGGAGATTTGGGACCCATGGCATGGGTGCCACGCAGTATTACTTTAAAGGGTCTGCGTTTGCTCACCCAACCTCACCAATCCTCTCAGCCCCAAGAGTGTCCAGCCTTATGTCTCATCCAGCTGTGGGTCTAGATATGGTCAATCCAGGTTGCATCAGAGCCCCTGAACGGATTTTGTAAGAATGTCTCTCTCTTTCACTGTCTTTGTTTTATGGGGTTTTTTTTTTAAGTAATCTATTTTTATAATGGGGTTTAGCTGCTTTTCCCTGCTGTGTTTATGCCGCTTTACACTCTCTTGATTCACTTCCAGAGAGATACCAATACGTAGGTTTGAAGACTCTTCCTAGTCAGATATATTCTTGGGCGGTGAATAGGGGGTGTTGAGTCCAGTTCACTGAGTAGGGAGTAGGTCTTGTCTATTACATATTTGGCTTGTGGAACGGTATGTGAGCTAATTTCAAACCCTTGTTTTATGCATCGCCCCACCTCACCTTTCCCGTTAAGCAGCCATAGTGTGTTTTCTACATGTGTGACTCTGTTCTGTTTTGGAATTCAGTTCAGGTGTAGCGATGTTGACATTCCCTCTATCAGTGATATCTTAGGATAAGTGTCCTTTTCTGTGTGACTTACTTCACTTAGAGTCATCGTCCCTAAATCCACTCATCATGCTGCTACTAGCCTTATGACACTGATTTCATGGCTGAGTGATATTCCATTGTGCATAAGTACCACAACTTCTTTATCCATTTTGCTCTTTCCTGGGATATTTAAGGTGTACCGAAGTGGAGGTTCTTGGAAACAGAGCAGCCCTAAACTTTGGGGTGCCTGTGTCGTGTTGATTTTTAGGTTTCCCGATTTCTACGCCCATGAGTGGAAGTGCCCTATGCTCTCTCAGCTGTGTCTATTCCATGTTTCAGGACGCAGCGTACACTTCTCCAGAGTGGCTGTTGGCAATTTCCATCCCGCCCATCAGCGTAGCAAGGCTCCCGTGTCTCCATGGCCTGTCCTGCATTTCTGGTTTTTACACTTTTTTCAGCATGGCCCTTTTGACCGCTGGCAAGCGAGACTTCTTTGTAGCGCCGATTTGCCTTTCCGGCTTGCTTGGTTGGCCAAAAAGGGCGTATGCGTTTTTTCCTGAATATATTCAGGAAAAAACGCATACGCCCTTTTTGGCCAAAGGCATCATTGTCAACGCTTTGCCGCTTTTCATGTGCTTTCAAGGCGAGTCGAATCTACCTCCTGAAATCTGTTTCCTGCAATTCTGCCTTGCTTTCAAATCCTCTTCGTTGCCTTCCCTCAATATATTTGTGGACGAGAGTCATCATTTCGAACTCTGCAGGTTTGTGAATTGCAGTGCCCCTGAGCTCCATTTGTCAACTCGCTTTTTTGGGAGCTGGCCGCAAAAGCGCAGGATTGCTTCAGGCCCTATTCTGGTTCCGGGGGGCAGGCTGAGCCTGTGGTTCATTCTTCTTCCTGATGGGAAAATAGAGTGACCTGTGCCTGTCCCAACACCTAGAGCTAGTCTCTCATTGGTTCCCCCTCTTCCCGTTCATCCTCAGGACAAATGGCGACCTGTACGAAACAGGAGGTCAACGGTGCTGATTCTCCAAGTAGGGAGATTGTTAGTGAAGCGGCTGGAATGGCGAACCCGAGCACAAGGAGAGGAGAAATGAGGTGCGTTTTAGAAACCTTTCCCGATCACACGGTGTACCATCTTCTGGGTTTCCCAGGCATGTTTTCGATGTAGGAAGATGCCCTTGAACCTGGAGATTTGGGACCCATGGCATGGGTGCCACGCAGTATTACTTTAAAGGGTCTGCGTTTGCTCACCCAACCTCACCAATCCTCTCAGCCCCAAGAGTGTCCAGCCTTATGTCTCATCCAGCTGTGGGTCTAGATATGGTCAATCCAGGTTGCATCAGAGCCCCTGAACGGATTTTGTAAGAATGTCTCTCTCTTTCACTGTCTTTGTTTTATGGGGTTTTTTTTTAAAGTAATCTATTTTTATAATGGGGTTTAGCTGCTTTTCCCTGCTGTGTTTATGCCGCTTTACACCCTCTTGATTCACTTCCAGAGAGATATCAATACGTAGGTTTAAAGACTCTTCCTAGTCAGATATATTCTTGGGCGGTGAATAGGGGGTGTTGAGTCCAGTTCACTTAGTAGGGAGTAGGTCTTGTCTATTACATATTTGGCTTGTGGAACGGTATGTGAGCTAATTTCAAACCCTTGTTTTATGCATCGTCCCACCTCACCTTTCCCGTTAAGCAGCCATAGCGTGTTTTCTACATGTGTGACTCTGTTCTGTTTTGGAATTCAGTTCAGGTGTAGCGATGTTGACATTCCCTCTATAAGTGATATCTTAGGATAAGTGTCCTTTTCTGTGTGACTTACTTCACTTAGAGTCATCGTCCCTAAATCCACTCATCATGCTGCTACTAGCCTTATGACACTGATTTCATGGCTGAGTGATATTCCATTGTGCATAAGTACCACAACTTCTTTATCCATTTTGCTCTTTCCTGGGATATTTAAGGTGTACCGAAGTGGAGGTTCTTGGAAACAGAGCAGCCCTAAACTTTGGGGTGCCTGTGTCGTGTTGATTTTTAGGTTTCCCGATTTCTACGCCCATGAGTGGAAGTGCCCTATGCTCTCTCAGCTGTGTCTATTCCATGTTTCAGGACGCAGCGTACACTTCTCCAGAGTGGCTGTTGGCAATTTCCATCCCGCCCATCAGCGTAGCAAGGCTCCCGTGTCTCCATGGCCTGTCCTGCATTTCTGGTTTTTACACTTTTTTCAGCATGGCCCTTTTGACCGCTGGCAAGCGAGACTTCTTTGTAGCGCCGATTTGCCTTTCCGGCTTGCTTGGTTGGCCAAAAAGGGCGTATGCGTTTTTTCCTGAATATATTCAGGAAAAAACGCATACGCCCTTTTTGGCCAAGGGCATCATTGTCAACGCTTTGCCGCTTTTCATGTGCTTTCAAGGCGAGTCGAATCTACCTCCTGAAATCTGTTTCCTGCAATTCTGCCTTGCTTTCAAATCCTCTTCGTTGCCTTCCCTCAATATATTTGTGGACGAGACTCATCATTTCGAACTCTGCAGGTTTGTGAATTGCAGTGCCCCTGAGCTCCATTTGTCAACTCGCTTTTTTGGGAGCTGGCCGCAAAAGCGCAGGATTGCTTCAGGCCCTATTCTGGTTCCGGGGGGCAGGCTGAGCCTGTGGTTCATTCTTCTTCCTGATGGGAAAATAGAGTGACCTGTGCCTGTCCCAACACCTAGAGCTAGTCTCTCATTGGTTCCCCCTCTTCCCGTTCATCCTCAGGACAAATGGCGACCTGTACGAAACAGGAGGTCAACGGTGCTGATTCTCCAAGTAGGGAGATTGTTAGTGAAGCGGCTGGAATGGCGAACCCGAGCACAAGGAGAGGAGAAATGAGGTGCGTTTTAGAAACCTTTCCCGATCACACGGTGTACCATCTTCTGGGTTTCCCAGGCATGTTTTCGATGTAGGAAGATGCCCTTGAACCTGGAGATTTGGGACCCATGGCATGGGTGCCACGCAGTATTACTTTAAAGGGTCTGCGTTTGCTCACCCAACCTCACCAATCCTCTCAGCCCCAAGAGTTCCAGCCTTATGTCTCATCCAGCTGTGGGTCTAGATATGGTCAATCCAGGTTGCATCAGAGCCCCTGAACGGATTTTGTAAGAATTTCTCTCTCTTTCACTCTCTTTGTTTTATGGGGTTTTTTTTTATGTAATCTATTTTTATAATGGGGTTTAGCTGCTTTTCCCTGCTGTGTTTA
Source organism: Eubalaena glacialis (assembly GCF_028564815.1). NCBI lineage: Eukaryota > Metazoa > Chordata > Mammalia > Artiodactyla > Balaenidae > Eubalaena > Eubalaena glacialis. Next base: position 28,281,491 of record NC_083723.1, on the reverse strand, counting down.
TGCCGCTTTACACCCTCTTGATTCACTTCCAGAGAGATATCAATACATAGGTTTTAAGACTCTTCCTAGTCAGATATATTCTTGGGCGGTGAATAGGGGGTGTTGAGTCCAGTTCACTGAGCAGGGAGTAGGTCTTGTCTATTACATATTTGGCTTGTGGAACGGTATGTGAGCTAATTTCAAACCCTTGTTTTATGCATCACCCCGCCTCACCTTTCCCGTTAAGCAGCCATAGTGTGTTTTCTACATGTGTGACTCTGTTCTGTTTTGGAATTCAGTTCAGGTGTAGCGATGTTGACATTCCCTCTATAAGTGATATCTTAGGATAAGTGTCCTTTTCTGTGTGACTTACTTCACTTAGAGTCATCGTCCCTAAATCCACTCATCATGCTGCTACTAGCCTTATGACACTGATTTCATGGCTGAGTGATATTCCATTGTGCATAAGTACCACAACTTCTTTATCCATTTTTTTCTTTCCTGGGATAGTTAAGGTGTGCCGAAGTGGAGGTTCTTGGAAACAGAGCAGCCCTAAACTTTGGGGTGCCTGTGTCGTGTTGATTTTTAGATTTCCCGATTTCTACGCCCATGAGTGGAAGTGCCCTATGCTCTCTCAGCTGTGTCTATTCCATGTTTCAGGACGCAGCGTACACTTCTCCAGAGTGGCTGTTGGCAATTTCCATCCCGCCCATCAGCGTAGCAAGGCTCCCGTGTCTCCATGGCCTGTCCTGCATTTCTGGTTTTTACACTTTTTTCAGCATGGCCCTTTTGACCGCTGGCAAGCGAGACTTCTTTGTAGCGGCGATTTACCTTTCCGGCTTGCTTGGTTGGCCCAAAAGGGCGTATGCGTTTTTTCCTGAATATATTCAGGAAAAAACGCATACGCCCTTTTTGGCCAAGGGCATCATTGTCAACGCTTTGCCGCTTTTCATGTGCTTTCAAGGCGAGTCGAATCTACCTCCTGAAGTCTGTTTCCTGCAATTCTGCCTTGCTTTCAAATCCTCTTCGTTGCCTTCCCTCAATATATTTGTGGACGAGAGTCATCATTTCTAACTCTGCAGGTTTGTGAATTGCAGTGCCCCTGAGCTCCATTTGTCAACTCGCTTTTTTGGGAGCAGGCCGCAAAAGCGCAGGATTGCTTCAGGCCCTATTCTGGTTCCGGGGGGCAGGCTGAGCCTGTGGTTCATTCTTCTTCCTGATGGGAAAATAGAGTGACCTGTGCCTGTCCCAACACCTAGAGCTAGTCTCTCATTGGTTCCCCCTCTTCCCGTTCATCCTCAGGACAAATTGCGACCTGTACGAAACAGGAGGTCAACGGTGCTGATTCTCCAAGTAGGGAGATTGTTAGTGAAGCGGCTGGAATGGCGAACCCGATCACAAGGAGAGGAGAAATGAGGTGCGTTTTAGAAACCTTTCCCGATCACACGGTGTACCATCTTCTGGGTTTCCCAGGCATGTTTTCGATGTAGGAAGATGCCCTTGAACCTGGAGATTTGGGACCCATGGCATGGGTGCCACGCAGTATTACTTTAAAGGGTCTGCGTTTGCTCACCCAACCTCACCAATCCTCTCAGCCCCAAGAGTGTCCAGCCTTATGTCTCATCCAGCTGTGGGTCTAGATATGGTCAATCCAGGTTGCATCAGAGCCCCTGAACGGATTTTGTAAGAATGTCTCTCTCTTTCACTGTCTTTGTTTTATGGGGTTTTTTTTTTAAGTAATCTATTTTTATAATGGGGTTTAGCTGCTTTTCCCTGCTGTGTTTATGCCGCTTTACACTCTCTTGATTCACTTCCAGAGAGATACCAATACGTAGGTTTGAAGACTCTTCCTAGTCAGATATATTCTTGGGCGGTGAATAGGGGGTGTTGAGTCCAGTTCACTGAGTAGGGAGTAGGTCTTGTCTATTACATATTTGGCTTGTGGAACGGTATGTGAGCTAATTTCAAACCCTTGTTTTATGCATCGCCCCACCTCACCTTTCCCGTTAAGCAGCCATAGTGTGTTTTCTACATGTGTGACTCTGTTCTGTTTTGGAATTCAGTTCAGGTGTAGCGATGTTGACATTCCCTCTATCAGTGATATCTTAGGATAAGTGTCCTTTTCTGTGTGACTTACTTCACTTAGAGTCATCGTCCCTAAATCCACTCATCATGCTGCTACTAGCCTTATGACACTGATTTCATGGCTGAGTGATATTCCATTGTGCATAAGTACCACAACTTCTTTATCCATTTTGCTCTTTCCTGGGATATTTAAGGTGTACCGAAGTGGAGGTTCTTGGAAACAGAGCAGCCCTAAACTTCGGGGTGCCTGTGTCGTGTTGATTTTTAGGTTTCCCGATTTCTACGCCCATGAGTGGAAGTGCCCTATGCTCTCTCAGCTGTGTCTATTCCATGTTTCAGGACGCAGCGTACACTTCTCCAGAGTGGCTGTTGGCAATTTCCATCCCGCCCATCAGCGTAGCAAGGCTCCCGTGTCTCCATGGCCTGTCCTGCATTTCTGGTTTTTACACTTTTTTCAGCATGGCCCTTTTGACCGCTGGCAAGCGAGACTTCTTTGTAGCGCCGATTTGCCTTTCCGGCTTGCTTGGTTGGCCAAAAAGGGCGTATGCGTTTTTTCCTGAATATATTCAGGAAAAAACGCATACGCCCTTTTTGGCCAAAGGCATCATTGTCAACGCTTTGCCGCTTTTCATGTGCTTTCAAGGCGAGTCGAATCTACCTCCTGAAATCTGTTTCCTGCAATTCTGCCTTGCTTTCAAATCCTCTTCGTTGCCTTCCCTCAATATATTTGTGGACGAGAGTCATCATTTCGAACTCTGCAGGTTTGTGAATTGCAGTGCCCCTGAGCTCCATTTGTCAACTCGCTTTTTTGGGAGCTGGCCGCAAAAGCGCAGGATTGCTTCAGGCCCTATTCTGGTTCCGGGGGGCAGGCTGAGCCTGTGGTTCATTCTTCTTCCTGATGGGAAAATAGAGTGACCTGTGCCTGTCCCAACACCTAGAGCTAGTCTCTCATTGGTTCCCCCTCTTCCCGTTCATCCTCAGGACAAATGGCGACCTGTACGAAACAGGAGGTCAACGGTGCTGATTCTCCAAGTAGGGAGATTGTTAGTGAAGCGGCTGGAATGGCGAACCCGAGCACAAGGAGAGGAGAAATGAGGTGCGTTTTAGAAACCTTTCCCGATCACACGGTGTACCATCTTCTGGGTTTCCCAGGCATGTTTTCGATGTAGGAAGATGCCCTTGAACCTGGAGATTTGGGACCCATGGCATGGGTGCCACGCAGTATTACTTTAAAGGGTCTGCGTTTGCTCACCCAACCTCACCAATCCTCTCAGCCCCAAGAGTTCCAGCCTTATGTCTCATCCAGCTGTGGGTCTAGATATGGTCAATCCAGGTTGCATCAGAGCCCCTGAACGGATTTTGTAAGAATTTCTCTCTCTTTCACTCTCTTTGTTTTATGGGGTTTTTTTTTATGTAATCTATTTTTATAATGGGGTTTAGCTGCTTTTCCCTGCTGTGTTTATGCCGCTTTACACCCTCTTGATTCACTTCCAGAGAGATATCAATACATAGGTTTTAAGACTCTTCCTAGTCAGATATATTCTTGGGCGGTGAATAGGGGGTGTTGAGTCCAGTTCACTGAGCAGGGAGTAGGTCTTGTCTATTACATATTTGGCTTGTGGAACGGTATGTGAGCTAATTTCAAACCCTTGTTTTATGCATCACCCCGCCTCACCTTTCCCGTTAAGCAGCCATAGTGTGTTTTCTACATGTGTGACTCTGTTCTGTTTTGGAATTCAGTTCAGGTGTAGCGATGTTGACATTCCCTCTATAAGTGATATCTTAGGATAAGTGTCCTTTTCTGTGTGACTTACTTCACTTAGAGTCATCGTCCCTAAATCCACTCATCATGCTGCTACTAGCCTTATGACACTGATTTCATGGCTGAGTGATATTCCATTGTGCATAAGTACCACAACTTCTTTATCCATTTTTTTCTTTCCTGGGATAGTTAAGGTGTGCCGAAGTGGAGGTTCTTGGAAACAGAGCAGCCCTAAACTTTGGGGTGCCTGTGTCGTGTTGATTTTTAGATTTCCCGATTTCTACGCCCATGAGTGGAAGTGCCCTATGCTCTCTCAGCTGTGTCTATTCCATGTTTCAGGACGCAGCGTACACTTCTCCAGAGTGGCTGTTGGCAATTTCCATCCCGCCCATCAGCGTAGCAAGGCTCCCGTGTCTCCATGGCCTGTCCTGCATTTCTGGTTTTTACACTTTTTTCAGCATGGCCCTTTTGACCGCTGGCAAGCGAGACTTCTTTGTAGCGGCGATTTACCTTTCCGGCTTGCTTGGTTGGCCCAAAAGGGCGTATGCGTTTTTTCCTGAATATATTCAGGAAAAAACGCATACGCCCTTTTTGGCCAAGGGCATCATTGTCAACGCTTTGCCGCTTTTCATGTGCTTTCAAGGCGAGTCGAATCTACCTCCTGAAGTCTGTTTCCTGCAATTCTGCCTTGCTTTCAAATCCTCTTCGTTGCCTTCCCTCAATATATTTGTGGACGAGAGTCATCATTTCTAACTCTGCAGGTTTGTGAATTGCAGTGCCCCTGAGCTCCATTTGTCAACTCGCTTTTTTGGGAGCAGGCCGCAAAAGCGCAGGATTGCTTCAGGCCCTATTCTGGTTCCGGGGGGCAGGCTGAGCCTGTGGTTCATTCTTCTTCCTGATGGGAAAATAGAGTGACCTGTGCCTGTCCCAACACCTAGAGCTAGTCTCTCATTGGTTCCCCCTCTTCCCGTTCATCCTCAGGACAAATTGCGACCTGTACGAAACAGGAGGTCAACGGTGCTGATTCTCCAAGTAGGGAGATTGTTAGTGAAGCGGCTGGAATGGCGAACACGAGCACAAGGAGAGGAGAAATGAGGTGCGTTTTAGAAACCTTTCCCGATCACACGGTGTACCATCTTCTGGGTTTCCCAGGCATGTTTTCGATGTAGGAAGATGCCCTTGAACCTGGAGATTTGGGACCCATGGCATGGGTGCCACGCAGTATTACTTTAAAGGGTCTGCGTTTGCTCACCCAACCTCACCAATCCTCTCAGCCCCAAGAGTGTCCAGCCTTATGTCTCATCCAGCTGTGGGTCTAGATATGGTCAATCCAGGTTGCATCAGAGCCCCTGAACGGATTTTGTAAGAATGTCTCTCTCTTTCACTGTCTTTGTTTTATGGGGTTTTTTTTTAAAGTAATCTATTTTTATAATGGGGTTTAGCTGCTTTTCCCTGCTGTGTTTATGCCGCTTAACACCCTCTTGATTCACTTCCAGAGAGATATCAATACGTAGGTTTAAAGACTCTTACTAGTCAGATATATTCTTGGGCGGTGAATAGGGGGTGTTGAGTCCAGTTCACTGAGTAGGGAGTAGGTCTTGTCTATTACATATTTGGCTTGTGGAACGGGATCTGAGCTAATTTCAAACCCTTGTTTTATGCATCGCCCCGCCTCACCTTTCCCGTTAAGCAGCCATAGCGTGTTTTCTACATGTGTGACTCTGTTCTGTTTTGGAATTCAGTTCAGGTGTAGCGATGTCGACATTCCCTCTATAAGTGATATCTTAGGATAAGTGTCCTTTTCTGTGTGACTTACTTCACTTAGAGTCATCGTCCCTAAATCCACTCATCATGCTGCTACTAGCCTTATGACACTGACTTCATGGCTGAGTGATATTCCATTGTGCATAAGTACCACAACTTCTTTATCCATTTTGCTCTTTCCTGGGATATTTAAGGTGTACCGAAGTGGAGGTTCTTGGAAACAGAGCAGCCCTAAACTTTGGGGTGCCTGTGTCGTGTTGATTTTTAGGTTTCCCGATTTCTACGCCCATGAGTGGAAGTGCCCTATGCTCTCTCAGCTGTGTCTATTCCATGTTTCAGGACGCAGCGTACACTTCTCCAGAGTGGCTGTTGGCAATTTCCATCCCGCCCATCAGCGTAGCAAGGCTCCCGTGTCTCCATGGCCTGTCCTGCATTTCTGGTTTTTACACTTTTTTCAGCATGGCCCTTTTGACCGCTGGCAAGCGAGACTTCTTTGTAGCGGCGATTTACCTTTCCGGCTTGCTTGGTTGGCCCAAAAGGGCGTATGCGTTTTTTCCTGAATATATTCCGGAAAAAACGCATACGCCCTTTTTGGCCAAGGGCATCATTGTCAACGCTTTGCCGCTTTTCATGTGCTTTCAAGGCGAGTCGAATCTACCTCCTGAAATCTGTTTCCTGCAATTCTGCCTTGCTTTCAAATCCTCTTCGTTGCCTTCCCTCAATATATTTGTGGACGAGAGTCATCATTTCTAACTCTGCAGGTTTGTGAATTGCAGTGCCCCTGAGCTCCATTTGTCAACTCGCTTTTTTGGGAGCAGGCCGCAAAAGCGCAGGATTGCTTCTGGCCCTATTCTGGTTACGGGGGGCAGGCTGAGCCTGTGGTTCATTCTTCTTCCTGATGGGAAAATAGAGTGACCTGTGCCTGTCCCAACACCTAGAGCTAGTCTCTCATTGGTTCCCCCTCTTCCCGTTCATCCTCAGGACAAATGGCGACCTGTACGAAACAGGAGGTCAACGGTGCTGATTCTCCAAGTAGGGAGATTGTTAGTGAAGCGGCTGGAATGGCGAACCCGAGCACAAGGAGAGGAGAAATGAGGTGCGTTTTAGAAACCTTTCCCGATCACACGGTGTACCATCTTCTGGGTTTCCCAGGCATGTTTTCGATGTAGGAAGATGCCCTTGAACCTGGAGATTTGGGGCCCATGGCATGGGTGCCACGCAGTATTACTTTAAAGGGTCTGCGTTTGCTCACCCAACCTCACCAATCCTCTCAGCCCCAAGAGTGTCCAGCCTTATGTCTCATCCAGCTGTGGGTCTAGATATGGTCAATCCAGGTTGCATCAGAGCCCCTGAACGGATTTTGTAAGAATGTCTCTCTCTTTCACTGTCTTTGTTTTATGGGGTTTTTTTTTAAAGTAATCTATTTTTATAATGGGGTTTAGCTGCTTTTCCCTGCTGTGTTTATGCCGCTTTACACCCTCTTGATTCACTTCCAGAGAGATATCAATACGTAGGTTTAAAGACTCTTACTAGTCAGATATATTCTTGGGCGGTGAATAGGGGGTGTTGAGTCCAGTTCACTGAGTAGGGAGTAGGTGTTGTCTATTACATATTTGGCTTGTGGAACGGGATCTGAGCTAATTTCAAACCCTTGTTTTATGCATCGCCCCACCTCACCTTTCCCGTTAAGCAGCCATAGTGTGTTTTCTACATGTGTGACTCTGTTCTGTTTTGGAATTCAGTTCAGGTGTAGCGATGTTGACATTCCCTCTATAAGTGATATCTTAGGATAAGTGTCCTTTTCTGTGTGACTTACTTCACTTAGAGTCATCGTCCCTAAATCCACTCATCATGCTGCTACTAGCCTTATGACACTGATTTCATGGCTGAGTGATATTCCATTGTGCATAAGTACCACAACTTCTTTATCCATTTTGCTCTTTCCTGGGATATTTAAGGTGTACCGAAGTGGAGGTTCTTGGAAACAGAGCAGCCCTAAACTTTGGGGTGCCTGTGTCGTGTTGATTTTTAGGTTTCCCGATTTCTACGCCCATGAGTGGAAGTGCCCTATGCTCTCTCAGCTGTGTCTATTCCATGTTTCATGACGCAGCGTACACTTCTGCAGAGTGGCTGTTGCCAATTTCCATCCCGCCCATCAGCGTAGCAAGGCTCCCGTGTCTCCATGGCCTGTCCTGCATTTCTGGTTTTTACACTTTTTTCAGCATGGCCCTTTTGACCGCTGGCAAGCGAGACTTCTTTGTAGCGCCGATTTGCCTTTCCGGCTTGCTTGGTTGGCCAAAAAGGGCGTATGCGTTTTTTCCTGAATATATTCAGGAAAAAACGCATACGCCCTTTTTGGCCAAGGGCATCATTGTTAACGCTTTGCCGCTTTTCATGTGCTTTCAAGGCGAGTCGAATCTACCTCCTGAAATCTGTTTCCTGCAATTCTGCCTTGCTTTCAAATCCTCTTCGTTGCCTTCCCTCAATATATTTGTGGACGAGACTCATCATTTCGAACTCTGCAGGTTTGTGAATTGCAGTGCCCCTGAGCTCCATTTGTCAACTCGCTTTTTTGGGAGCTGGCCGCAAAAGCGCAGGATTGCTTCAGGCCCTATTCTGGTTCCGGGGGGCAGGCTGAGCCTGTGGTTCATTCTTCTTCCTGATGGGAAAATAGAGTGACCTGTGCCTGTCCCAACACCTAGAGCTAGTCTCTCATTGGTTCCCCCTCTTCCCGTTCATCCTCAGGACAAATTGCGACCTGTACGAAACAGGAGGTCAACGGTGCTGATTCTCCAAGTAGGGAGATTGTTAGTGAAGCGGCTGGAATGGCGAACCCGAGCACAAGGAGAGGAGAAATGAGGTGCGTTTTAGAAACCTTTCCCGATCACACGGTGTACCATCTTCTGGGTTTCCCAGGCATGTTTTCGATGTAGGAAGATGCCCTTGAACCTGGAGATTTGGGACCCATGGCATGGGTGCCACGCAGTATTACTTTAAAGGGTCTGCGTTTGCTCACCCAACCTCACCAATCCTCTCAGCCCCAAGAGTGTCCAGCCTTATGTCTCATCCAGCTGTGGGTCTAGATATGGTCAATCCAGGTTGCATCAGAGCCCCTGAACGGATTTTGTAAGAATGTCTCTCTCTTTCACTGTCTTTGTTTTATGGGGTTTTTTTTTTAAGTAATCTATTTTTATAATGCGGTTTAGCTGCTTTTCCCTGCTGTGTTTATGCCGCTTTACACCCTCTTGATTCACTTCCAGAGAGATACCAATACGTAGCTTTGAAGACTCTTACTAGTCAGATATATTCTTGGGCGGTGAATAGGGGGTGTTGAGTCCAGTTCACTGAGTAGGGAGTAGGTCTTGGCTATTACATATTTGGCTTGTGGAACGGTATGTGAGCTAATTTCAAACCCTTGTTTTATGCATCGCCCCACCTCACCTTTCCCGTTAAGCAGCCATAGTGTGTTTTCTACATGTGTGACTCTGTTCTGTTTTGGAATTCAGTTCAGGTGTAGCGATGTTGACATTCCCTCTATAAGTGATATCTTAGGATAAGTGTCCTTTTCTGTGTGACTTACTTCACTTAGAGTCATCGTCCCTAAATCCACTCATCATGCTGCTACTAGCCTTATGACACTGATTTCATGGCTGAGTGATATTCCATTGTGCATAAGTACCACAACTTCTTTATCCATTTTGCTCTTTCCTGGGATATTTAAGGTGTACCGAAGTGGAGGTTCTTGGAAACAGAGCAGCCCTAAACTTTGGGGTGCCTGTGTCGTGTTGATTTTTAGGTTTCCCGATTTCTACGCCCATGAGTGGAAGTGCCCTATGCTCTCTCAGCTGTGTCTATTCCATGTTTCAGGACGCAGCGTACACTTCTCCAGAGTGGCTGTTGCCAATTTCCATCCCGCCCATCAGCGTAGCAAGGCTCCCGTGTCTCCATGGCCTGTCCTGCATTTCTGGTTTTTACACTTTTTTCAGCATGGCCCTTTTGACCGCTGGCAAGCGAGACTTCTTTGTAGCGCCGATTTGCCTTTCCGGCTTGCTTGGTTGGCCAAAAAGGGCGTATGCGTTTTTTCCTGAATATATTCAGGAAAAAACGCATACGCCCTTTTTGGCCAAGGGCATCATTGTCAACGCTTTGCCGCTTTTCATGTGCTTTCAAGGCGAGTCGAATCTACCTCCTGAAATCTGTTTCCTGCAATTCTGCCTTGCTTTCAAATCCTCTTCGTTGCCTTCCCTCAATATATTTGTGGACGAGACTCATCATTTCGAACTCTGCAGGTTTGTGAATTGCAGTGCCCCTGAGCTCCATTTGTCAACTCGCTTTTTTGGGAGCTGGCCGCAAAAGCGCAGGATTGCTTCAGGCCCTATTCTGGTTCCGGGGGGCAGGCTGAGCCTGTGGTTCATTCTTCTTCCTGATGGGAAAATAGAGTGACCTGTGCCTGTCCCAACACCTAGAGCTAGTCTCTCATTGGTTCCCCCTCTTCCCGTTCATCCTCAGGACAAATTGCGACCTGTACGAAACAGGAGGTCAACGGTGCTGATTCTCCAAGTAGGGAGATTGTTAGTGAAGCGGCTGGAATGGCGAACCCGAGCACAAGGAGAGGAGAAATGAGGTGCGTTTTAGAAACCTTTCCCGATCACACGGTGTACCATCTTCTGGGTTTCCCAGGCATGTTTTCGATGTAGGAAGATGCCCTTGAACCTCGAGATTTGGGACCCATGGCATGGGTACCAGGCAGTATTACTTTAAAGGGTCTGCGTTTGCTCACCCAACCTCACCAATCCTCTCAGCCCCAAGAGTGTCCAGCCTTATGTCTCATCCAGCTGTGGGTCTAGATATGGTCAATCCAGGTTGCATCAGAGCCCCTGAACGGATTTTGTAAGAATGTCTCTCTCTTTCACTGTCTTTGTTTTATGGGTTTTTTTTTTAAGTAATCTATTTTTATAATGGGGTTTAGCTGCTTTTCCCTGCTGTGTTTATGCCGCTTTACACCCTCTTGATTCACTTCCAGAGAGATATCAATACGTAGGTTTTAAGACTCTTCCTAGTCAGATATATTCTTGGGCGGTGAATAGGGGGTGTTGAGTCCAGTTCACTGAGTAGGGAGTAGGTCTTGTCTATTACATATTTGGCTTGTGGAACGGTATGTGAGCTAATTTCAAACCCTTGTTTTATGCATCGCCCCACCTCACCTTTCCCGTTAAGCAGCCATAGTGTGTTTTCTACATGTGTGACTCTGTTCTGTTTTGGAATTCAGTTCAGGTGTAGCGATGTTGACATTCCCTCTATAAGTGATATCTTAGGATAAGTGTCGTTTTCTGTGTGACTTACTTCACTTAGAGTCATCGTCCCTAAATCCACTCATCATGCTGCTACTAGCCTTATGACACTGATTTCATGGCTGAGTGATATTCCATTGTGCATAAGTACCACAAATTCTTTATCCATTTTGCTCTTTCCTGGGATATTTAAGGTGTACCGAAGTGGAGGTTCTTGGAAACAGAGCAGCCCTAAACTTTGGGGTGCCTGTGTCGTGTTGATTTTTAGGTTTCCCGATTTCTACGCCCATGAGTGGAAGTGCCCTATGCTCTCTCAGCTGTGTCTATTCCATGTTTCAGGACGCAGCGTACACTTCTCCAGAGTGGCTGTTGGCAATTTCCATCCCGCCCATCAGCGTAGCAAGGCTCCCGTGTCTCCATGGCCTGTCCTGCATTTCTGGTTTTTACACTTTTTTCAGCATGGCCCTTTTGACCGCTGGCAAGCGAGACTTCTTTGTAGCGCCGATTTGCCTTTCCGGCTTGCTTGGTTGGCCAAAAAGGGCGTATGCGTTTTTTCCTGAATATATTCAGGAAAAAACGCATACGCCCTTTTTGGCCAAAGGCATCATTGTCAACGCTTTGCCGCTTTTCATGTGCTTTCAAGGCGAGTCGAATCTACCTCCTGAAATCTGTTTCCTGCAATTCTGCCTTGCTTTCAAATCCTCTTCGTTGCCTTCCCTCAATATATTTGTGGACGAGAGTCATCATTTCGAACTCTGCAGGTTTGTGAATTGCAGTGCCCCTGAGCTCCATTTGTCAACTCGCTTTTTTGGGAGCTGGCCGCAAAAGCGCAGGATTGCTTCAGGCCCTATTCTGGTTCCGGGGGGCAGGCTGAGCCTGTGGTTCATTCTTCTTCCTGATGGGAAAATAGAGTGACCTGTGCCTGTCCCAACACCTAGAGCTAGTCTCTCATTGGTTCCCCCTCTTCCCGTTCATCCTCAGGACAAATGGCGACCTGTACGAAACAGGAGGTCAACGGTGCTGATTCTCCAAGTAGGGAGATTGTTAGTGAAGCGGCTGGAATGGCGAACCCGAGCACAAGGAGAGGAGAAATGAGGTGCGTTTTAGAAACCTTTCCCGATCACACGGTGTACCATCTTCTGGGTTTCCCAGGCATGTTTTCGATGTAGGAAGATGCCCTTGAACCTGGAGATTTGGGACCCATGGCATGGGTGCCACGCAGTATTACTTTAAAGGGTCTGCGTTTGCTCACCCAACCTCACCAATCCTCTCAGCCCCAAGAGTGTCCAGCCTTATGTCTCATCCAGCTGTGGGTCTAGATATGGTCAATCCAGGTTGCATCAGAGCCCCTGAACGGATTTTGTAAGAATGACTCTCTCTTTCACTGTCTTTGTTTTATGGGGTTTTTTTTTTAAGTAATCTATTTTTATAATGGGGTTTAGCTGCTTTTCCCTGCTGTGTTTATGCCGCTTTACACCCTCTTGATTCACTTCCAGAGAGATACCAATACGTAGGTTTGAAGACTCTTCCTAGTCAGATATATTCTTGGGCGGTGAATAGGGGGTGTTGAGTCCAGTTCACTGAGTAGGGAGTAGGTCTTGTCTATTACATATTTGGCTTGTGGAACGGTATGTGAGCTAATTTCAAACCCTTGTTTTATGCATCGCCCCACCTCACCTTTCCCGTTAAGCAGCCATAGTGTGTTTTCTACATGTGTGACTCTGTTCTGTTTTGGAATTCAGTTCAGGTGTAGCGATGTTGACATTCCCTCTATAAGTGATATCTTAGGATAAGTGTCCTTTTCTGTGTGACTTACTTCACTTAGAGTCATCGTCCCTAAATCCACTCATCATGCTGCTACTAGCCTTATGACACTGATTTCATGGCTGAGTGATATTCCATTGTGCATAAGTACCACAACTTCTTTATCCATTTTGCTCTTTCCTGGGATATTTAAGGTGTACCGAAGTGGAGGTTCTTGGAAACAGAGCAGCCCTAAACTTTGGGGTGCCTGTGTCGTGTTGATTTTTAGGTTTCCCGATTTCTACGCCCATGAGTGGAAGTGCCCTATGCTCTCTCAGCTGTGTCTATTCCATGTTTCAGGACGCAGCGTACACTTCTCCAGAGTGGCTGTTGGCAATTTCCATCCCGCCCATCAGCGTAGCAAGGCTCCCGTGTCTCCATGGCCTGTCCTGCATTTCTGGTTTTTACACTTTTTTCAGCATGGCCCTTTTGACCGCTGGCAAGCGAGACTTCTTTGTAGCGCCGATTTGCCTTTCCGGCTTGCTTGGTTGGCCAAAAAGGGCGTATGCGTTTTTTCCTGAATATATTCAGGAAAAAACGCATACGCCCTTTTTGGCCAAGGGCATCATTGTCAACGCTTTGCCGCTTTTCATGTGCTTTCAAGGCGAGTCGAATCTACCTCCTGAAATCTGTTTCCTGCAATTCTGCCTTGCTTTCAAATCCTCTTCGTTGCCTTCCCTCAATATATTTGTGGACGAGACTCATCATTTCGAACTCTGCAGGTTTGTGAATTGCAGTGCCCCTGAGCTCCATTTGTCAACTCGCTTTTTTGGGAGCTGGCCGCAAAAGCGCAGGATTGCTTCAGGCCCTATTCTGGTTCCGGGGGGCAGGCTGAGCCTGTGGTTCATTCTTCTTCCTGATGGAAAAATAGAGTGACCTGTGCCTGTCCCAACACCTAGAGCTAGTCTCTCATTGGTTCCCCCTCTTCCCGTTCATCCTCAGGACAAATTGCGACCTGTACGAAACAGGAGGTCAACGGTGCTGATTCTCCAAGTAGGGAGATTGTTAGTGAAGCGGCTGGAATGGCGAACACGAGCACAAGGAGAGGAGAAATGAGGTGCGTTTTAGAAACCTTTCCCGATCACACGGTGTACCATCTTCTGGGTTTCCCAGGCATGTTTTCGATGTAGGAAGATGCCCTTGAACCTCGAGATTTGGGACCCATGGCATGGGTACCAGGCAGTATTACTTTAAAGGGTCTGCGTTTGCTCACCCAACCTCACCAATCCTCTCAGCCCCAAGAGTGTCCAGCCTTATGTCTCATCCAGCTGTGGTTCTAGATATGGTCAATCCAGGTTGCATCAGAGCCCCTGAACGGATTTTGTAAGAATGTCTCTCTCTTTCACTGTCTTTGTTTTATGGGGTTTTTTTTTAAGTAATCTATTTTTATAATGGGGTTTAGCTGCTTTTCCCTGCTGTGTTTATGCCGCTTTACACCCTCTTGATTCACTTCCAGAGAGATATCAATACGTAGGTTTTAAGACTCTTCCTAGTCAGATATATTCTTGGGCGGTGAATAGGGGGTGTTGAGTCCAGTTCACTGAGTAGGGAGTAGGTCTTGTCTATTACATATTTGGCTTGTGGAACGGTATGTGAGCTAATTTCAAACCCTTGTTTTATGCATCGCCCCACCTCACCTTTCCCGTTAAGCAGCCATAGTGTGTTTTCTACATGTGTGACTCTGTTCTGTTTTGGAATTCAGTTCAGGTGTAGCGATGTTGACATTCCCTCTATAAGTGATATCTTAGGATAAGTGTCCTTTTCTGTGTGACTTACTTCACTTAGACTCATCGTCCCTAAATCCACTCATCATGCTGCTACTAGCCTTATGACACTGATTTCATGGCTGAGTGATATTCCATTGTGCATAAGTACCACAACTTCTTTATCCATTTTGCTCTTTCCTGGGATATTTAAGGTGTACCGAAGTGGAGGTTCTTGGAAACAGAGCAGCCCTAAACTTTGGGGTGCCTGTGTCGTGTTGATTTTTAGGTTTCCCGATTTCTACGCCCATGAGTGGAAGTGCCCTATGCTCTCTCAGCTGTGTCTATTCCATGTTTCAGGACGCAGCGTACACTTCTCCAGAGTGGCTGTTGGCAATTTCCATCCCGCCCATTAGCGTAGCAAGGCTCCCGTGTCTCCATGGCCTGTCCTGCATTTCTGGTTTTTACACTTTTTTCAGCATGGCCCTTTTGACCGCTGGCAAGCGAGACTTCTTTGTAGCGCCGATTTGCCTTTCCGGCTTGCTTGGTTGGCGAAAAAGGGCGTATGCGTTTTTTCCTGAATATATTCAGGAAAAAACGCATACGCCCTTTTTGGCCAAGGGCATCATTGTCAACGCTTTGCCGCTTTTCATGTGCTTTCAAGGCGAGTCGAATCTACCTCCTGAAATCTGTTTCCTGCAATTCTGCCTTGCTTTCAAATCCTCTTCGTTGCCTTCCCTCAATATATTTGTGGACGAGAGTCATCATTTCGAACTCTGCAGGTTTGTGAATTGCAGTGCCCCTGAGCTCCATTTGTCAACTCGCTTTTTTGGGAGCTGGCCGCAAAAGCACAGGATTGCTTCAGGCCCTATTCTGGTTCCGGGGGGCAGGCTGAGCCTGTGGTTCATTCTTCTTCCTGATGGGAAAATAGAGTGACCTGTGCCTGTCCCAACACCTAGAGCTAGTCTCTCATTGGTTCCCCCTCTTCCCGTTCATCCTCAGGACAAATGGCGACCTGTACGAAACAGGAGGTCAACGGTGCTGATTCTCCAAGTAGGGAGATTGTTAGTGAAACGGCTGGAATGGCGAACCCGAGCACAAGGAGAGGAGAAATGAGGTGCGTTTTAGAAACCTTTCCCGATCACACGGTGTACCATCTTATGGGATTCCCAGGCATGTTTTCGATGTAGGAAGATGCCCTTGAACCTGGAGATTTGGGACCCATGGCATGGGTGCCACGCAGTATTATTTTAAAGGGTCTGCGTTTGCTCACCCAACCTCACCAATCCTCTCAGCCCCAAGAGTGTCCAGCCTTATGTCTAATAAAGCTGTGGTTCTAGATATGGTCAATCCAGGTTGCATCAGAGCCCCTGAACGGATTTTGTAAGAATGTCTCTCTCTTTCACTGTCTTTGTTTTATGGGGTTTTTTTTTTAAGTAATCTATTTTTATAATGGGGTTTAGCTGCTTTTCCCTGCTGTGTTTATGCCGCTTTACACCCTCTTGATTCACTTCTAGAGAGATATCAATACGTAGGTTTTAAGACTCTTCCTAGTCAGATATATTCTTGGGCGGTGAATAGGGGGTGTTGAGTCCAGTTCACTGAGTAGGGAGTAGGTCTTGTCTATTACATATTTGGCGTGTGGAACGGTATGTGAGCTAATTTCAAACCCTTGTTTTATGCATCGCCCCACCTTACCTTTCCCGTTAAGCAGCCATAGTGTGTTTTCTACATGTGTGACTCTGTTCTGTTTTGGAATTCAGTTCAGGTGTAGCGAAGTTGACATTCCCTCTATAAGTGATATCTTAGGATAAGTGTCCTTTTCTGTGTGACTTACTTCACTTAGAGTCATCGTCCCTAAATCCACTCATCATGCTGCTACTAGCCTTATGACACTGATTTCATGGCTGAGTGATATTCCATTGTGCATAAGTACCACAACTTCTTTATCCATTTTTTTCTTTCCTGGCATATTTAAGGTGTACCGAAGTGGAGGTTCTTGGAAACAGAGCAGCCCTAAACTTTGGGGTGCCTGTGTCGTGTTGATTTTTAGGTTTCCCGATTTCTACGCCCATGAGTGGAAGTGCCCTATGCTCTCTCAGCTATGTCTATTCCATGTTTCAGGACGCAGCGTACACTTCTCCAGAGTGGCTGTTGGCAATTTCCATCCCGCCCATCAGCGTAGCAAGGCTCCCGTGTCTCCATGGACTGTCCTGCATTTCTGGTTTTTACACTTTTTTCAGCACGGCCCTTTTGACCGCTGGCAAGCGAGACTTCTTTGTAGCGCCGATTTGCCTTTCCGGCTTGCTTGGTTGGCCAAAAAGGGCGTATGCGTTTTTTCCTGAATATATTCAGGAAAAAACGCATACGCCCTTTTTGGCCAAGGACATCATTGTCAACGCTTTGCCGCTTTTCATGTGCTTTCAAGGCGAGTCGAATCTACCTCCTGAAATCTGTTTCCTGCAATTCTGCCTTGCTTTCAAATCCTCTTCGTTGCCTTCCCTCAATATATTTGTGGACGAGAGTCATCATTTCGAACTCTGCAGGTTTGTGAATTGCAGTGCCCCTGAGCTCCATTTGTCAACTCGCTTTTTTGGGAGCTGGCCGCAAAAGCACAGGATTGCTTCAGGCCCTATTCTGGTTCCGGGGGGCAGGCTGAGCCTGTGGTTCATTCTTCTTCCTGATGGGAAAATAGAGTGACCTGTGCCTGTCCCAACACCTAGAGCTAGTCTCTCATTGGTTTCCCCTCTTCCCGTTCATCCTCAGGACAAATTGCGACCTGTACGAAACAGGAGGTCAACGGTGCTGATTCTCCAAGTAGGGAGGTTGTTAGTGAAACGGCAGGAATGGTGAACCCGAGCACAAGGAGAGGAGAAATGAGGTGCGTTTTAGAAACATTTCCAGACCACACGGTGTACCATCTTCTGGGTTTCCCAGGCATGTTTTCAATGTAGGAAGATGCCCTTGAACCTGGAGATTTGGGACCCATGGCATGGGTACCAGGCAGTATTACTTTAAAGGGTCTGCGTTTGCTCACCCAACCTCACCAATCCTCTCAGCCCCAAGAGTGCCCAGCCTTATGTCTCATCCAGCTGTGGTTCTAGATATGGTCAATCCAGGTTGCATCAGAGCCCCTGAACGGATTTTGTAAGAATGTCTCTCTCTTTCACTGTCTTTGTTTTATGGGGTTTTTTTTTAAGTAATCTATTTTTATAATGGGGTTTAGCTGCTTTTCCCTGCTGTGTTTATGCCGCTTTACACCCTCTTGATTCACTTCCAGAGAGATATCAATACGTAGGTTTTAAGACTCTTCCTAGTCAGATATATTCTTGGGCGGTGAATAGGGGGTGTTGAGTCCAGTTCACTGAGTAGGGAGTAGGTCTTGTCTATTACATATTTGGCGTGTGGAACGGTATGTGAGCTAATTTCAAACCCTTGTTTTATGCATCGCCCCACCTCACCTTTCCCGTTAAGCAGCCATAGTGTGTTTTCTACATGTGTGACTCTGTTCTGTTTTGGAATTCAGTTCAGGTGTAGCGATGTTGACATTCCCTCTATAAGTGATATCTTAGGATAAGTGTCGTTTTCTGTGTGACTTACTTCACTTAGAGTCATCGTCCCTAAATCCACTCATCATGCTGCTACTAGCCTTATGACACTGATTTCATGGCTGAGTGATATTCCATTGTGCATAAGTACCACAACTTCTTTATCCATTTTGCTCTTTCCTGGGATATTTAAGGTGTACCGAAGTGGAGGTTCTTGGAAACAGAGCAGCCCTAAACTTTGGGGTGCCTGTGTCGTGTTGATTTTTAGGTTTCCCGATTTCTACGCCCATGAGTGGAAGTGCCCTATGCTCTCTCAGCTGTGTCTATTCCATGTTTCAGGACGCAGCGTACACTTCTCCAGAGTGGCTGTTGCCAATTTCCATCCCGCCCATCAGCGTAGCAAGGCTCCCGTGTCTCCATGGCCTGTCCTGCATTTCTGGTTTTTACACTTTTTTCAGCATGGCCCTTTTGACCGCTGGCAAGCGAGACTTCTTTGTAGCGCCGATTTGCCTTTCCGGCTTGCTTGGTTGGCCAAAAAGGGCGTATGCGTTTTTTCCTGAATATATTCAGGAAAAAACGCATACGCCCTTTTTGGCCAAGGGCATCATTGTCAACGCTTTGCCGCTTTTCATGTGCTTTCAAGGCGAGTCGAATTTACCTCCTGAAATCTGTTTCCTGCAATTCTGCCTTGCTTTCAAATCCTCTTCGTTGCCTTCCCTCAATATATTTGTGGACGAGACTCATCATTTCGAACTCTGCAGGTTTGTGAATTGCAGTGCCCCTGAGCTCCATTTGTCAACTCGCTTTTTTGGGAGCTGGCCGCAAAAGCGCAGGATTGCTTCAGGCCCTATTCTGGTTCCGGGGGGCAGGCTGAGCCTGTGGTTCATTCTTCTTCCTGATGGGAAAATAGAGTGACCTGTGCCTGTCCCAACACCTAGAGCTAGTCTCTCATTGGTTCCCCCTCTTCCCGTTCATCCTCAGGACAAATTGCGACCTGTACGAAACAGGAGGTCAACGGTGCTGATTCTCCAAGTAGGGAGATTGTTAGTGAAGCGGCTGGAATGGCGAACCCGAGCACAAGGAGAGGAGAAATGAGGTGCGTTTTAGAAACCTTTCCCGATCACACGGTGTACCATCTTCTGGGTTTCCCAGGCATGTTTTCGATGTAGGAAGATGCCCTTGAACCTGGAGATTTGGGACCCATGGCATGGGTGCCACGCAGTATTACTTTAAAGGGTCTGCGTTTGCTCACCCAACCTCACCAATCCTCTCAGCCCCAAGAGTGTCCAGCCTTATGTCTCATCCAGCTGTGGGTCTAGATATGGTCAATCCAGGTTGCATCAGAGCCCCTGAACGGATTTTGTAAGAATGACTCTCTCTTTCACTGTCTTTGTTTTATGGGGTTTTTTTTTTAAGTAATCTATTTTTATAATGGGGTTTAGCTGCTTTTCCCTGCTGTGTTTATGCCGCTTTACACCCTCTTGATTCACTTCCAGAGAGATACCAATACGTAGCTTTGAAGACTCTTCCTAGTCAGATATATTCTTGGGCGGTGAATAGGGGGTGTTGAGTCCAGTTCACTGAGTAGGGAGTAGGTCTTGTCTATTACATATTTGGCTTGTGGAACGGTATGTGAGCTAATTTCAAACCCTTGTTTTATGCATCGCCCCACCTCACCTTTCCCGTTAAGCAGCCATAGTGTGTTTTCTACATGTGTGACTCTGTTCTGTTTTGGAATTCAGTTCAGGTGTAGCGATGTTGACATTCCCTCTATAAGTGATATCTTAGGATAAGTGTCCTTTTCTGTGTGACTTACTTCACTTAGAGTCATCGTCCCTAAATCCACTCATCATGCTGCTACTAGCCTTATGACACTGATTTCATGGCTGAGTGATATTCCATTGTGCATAAGTACCACAACTTCTTTATCCATTTTGCTCTTTCCTGGGATATTTAAGGTGTACCGAAGTGGAGGTTCTTGGAAACAGAGCAGCCCTAAACTTTGGGGTGCCTGTGTCGTGTTGATTTTTAGGTTTCCCGATTTCTACGCCCATGAGTGGAAGTGCCCTATGCTCTCTCAGCTGTGTCTATTCCATGTTTCAGGACGCAGCGTACACTTCTCCAGAGTGGCTGTTGGCAATTTCCATCCCGCCCATCAGCGTAGCAAGGCTCCCGTGTCTCCATGGCCTGTCCTGCATTTCTGGTTTTTACACTTTTTTCAGCATGGCCCTTTTGACCGCTGGCAAGCGAGACTTCTTTGTAGCGCCGATTTGCCTTTCCGGCTTGCTTGGTTGGCCAAAAAGGGCGTATGCGTTTTTTCCTGAATATATTCAGGAAAAAACGCATACGCCCTTTTTGGCCAAGGGCATCATTGTCAACGCTTTGCCGCTTTTCATGTGCTTTCAAGGCGAGTCGAATCTACCTCCTGAAATCTGTTTCCTGCAATTCTGCCTTGCTTTCAAATCCTCTTCGTTGCCTTCCCTCAATATATTTGTGGACGAGACTCATCATTTCGAACTCTGCAGGTTTGTGAATTGCAGTGCCCCTGAGCTCCATTTGTCAACTCGCTTTTTTGGGAGCTGGCCGCAAAAGCGCAGGATTGCTTCAGGCCCTATTCTGGTTCCGGGGGGCAGGCTGAGCCTGTGGTTCATTCTTCTTCCTGATGGGAAAATAGAGTGACCTGTGCCTGTCCCAACACCTAGAGCTAGTCTCTCATTGGTTCCCCCTCTTCCCGTTCATCCTCAGGACAAATTGCGACCTGTACGAAACAGGAGGTCAACGGTGCTGATTCTCCAAGTAGGGAGATTGTTAGTGAAGCGGCTGGAATGGCGAACACGAGCACAAGGAGAGGAGAAATGAGGTGCGTTTTAGAAACCTTTCCCGATCACACGGTGTACCATCTTCTGGGTTTCCCAGGCATGTTTTCGATGTAGGAAGATGCCCTTGAACCTCGAGATTTGGGACCCATGGCATGGGTACCAGGCAGTATTACTTTAAAGGGTCTGCGTTTGCTCACCCAACCTCACCAATCCTCTCAGCCCCAAGAGTGTCCAGCCTTATGTCTCATCCAGCTGTGGTTCTAGATATGGTCAATCCAGGTTGCATCAGAGCCCCTGAACGGATTTTGTAAGAATGTCTCTCTCTTTCACTGTCTTTGTTTTATGGGGTTTTTTTTTAAGTAATCTATTTTTATAATGGGGTTTAGCTGCTTTTCCCTGCTGTGTTTATGCCGCTTTACACCCTCTTGATTCACTTCCAGAGAGATATCAATACGTAGGTTTTAAGACTCTTCCTAGTCAGATATATTCTTGGGCGGTGAATAGGGGGTGTTGAGTCCAGTTCACTGAGTAGGGAGTAGGTCTTGTCTATTACATATTTGGCTTGTGGAACGGTATGTGAGCTAATTTCAAACCCTTGTTTTATGCATCGCCCCACCTCACCTTTCCCGTTAAGCAGCCATAGTGTGTTTTCTACATGTGTGACTCTGTTCTGTTTTGGAATTCAGTTCAGGTGTAGCGATGTTGACATTCCCTCTATAAGTGATATCTTAGGATAAGTGTCCTTTTCTGTGTGACTTACTTCACTTAGACTCATCGTCCCTAAATCCACTCATCATGCTGCTACTAGCCTTATGACACTGATTTCATGGCTGAGTGATATTCCATTGTGCATAAGTACCACAACTTCTTTATCCATTTTGCTCTTTCCTGGGATATTTAAGGTGTACCGAAGTGGAGGTTCTTGGAAACAGAGCAGCCCTAAACTTTGGGGTGCCTGTGTCGTGTTGATTTTTAGGTTTCCCGATTTCTACGCCCATGAGTGGAAGTGCCCTATGCTCTCTCAGCTGTATCTATTCCATGTTTCAGGACGCAGCGTACACTTCTCCAGAGTGGCTGTTGGCAATTTCCATCCCGCCCATCAGCGTAGCAAGGCTCCCGTGTCTCCATGGCCTGTCCTGCATTTCTGGTTTTTACACTTTTTTCAGCATGGCCCTTTTGACCGCTGGCAAGCGAGACTTCTTTGTAGCGCCGATTTGCCTTTCCGGCTTGCTTGGTTGGCCAAAAAGGGCGTATGCGTTTTTTCCTGAATATATTCAGGAAAAAACGCATACGCCCTTTTTGGCCAAGGGCATCATTGTCAACGCTTTGCCGCTTTTCATGTGCTTTCAAGGCGAGTCGAATCTACCTCCTGAAATCTGTTTCCTGCAATTCTGCCTTGCTTTCAAATCCTCTTCGTTGCCTTCCCTCAATATATTTGTGGACGAGAGTCATCATTTCGAACTCTGCAGGTTTGTGAATTGCAGTGCCCCTGAGCTCCATTTGTCAACTCGCTTTTTTGGGAGCTGGCCGCAAAAGCACAGGATTGCTTCAGGCCCTATTCTGGTTCCGGGGGGCAGGCTGAGCCTGTGGTTCATTCTTCTTCCTGATGGGAAAATAGAGTGACCTGTGCCTGTCCCAACACCTAGAGCTAGTCTCTCATTGGTTCCCCCTCTTCCCATTCATCCTCAGGACAAATTGCCACCTGTACGAAACAGGAGGTCAACGGTGCTGATTCTCCAAGTAGGGAGATTGTTAGTGAAACGGCTGGAATGGCGAACCCGAGCACAAGGAGAGGAGAAATGAGGTGCGTTTTAGAAACCTTTCCCGATCACACGGTGTACCATCTTCTGGGTTTCCCAGGCATGTTTTCGATGTAGGAAGATGCCCTTGAACCTGGAGATTTGGGACCCATGGCATGGGTGCCACGCAGTATTATTTTAAAGGGTCTGCGTTTGCTCACCCAACCTCACCAATCCTCTCAGCCCCAAGAGTGTCCAGCCTTATGTCTAATAAAGCTCTGGGTCTAGATATGGTCAATCCAGGTTGCATCAGAGCCCCTGAACGGATTTTGTAAGAATGTCTCTCTCTTTCACTGTCTTTGTTTTATGGGGTTTTTTTTTTAAGTAATCTATTTTTATAATGGGGTTTAGCTGCTTTTCCCTGCTGTGTTTATGCCGCTTTACACCCTCTTGATTCACTTCCAGAGAGATATCAATACGTAGGTTTTAAGACTCTTCCTAGTCAGATATATTCTTGGGCGGTGAATAGGGGGTGTTGAGTCCAGTTCACTGAGTAGGGAGTAGGTCTTGTCTATTACATATTTGGCGTGTGGAACGGTATGTGAGCTAATTTCAAACCCTTGTTTTATGCATCGCCCCACCTTACCTTTCCCGTTAAGCAGCCATAGTGTGTTTTCTACATGTGTGACTCTGTTCTGTTTTGGAATTCAGTTCAGGTGTAGCGAAGTTGACATTCCCTCTATAAGTGATATCTTAGGATAAGTGTCCTTTTCTGTGTGACTTACTTCACTTAGAGTCATCGTCCCTAAATCCACTCATCATGCTGCTACTAGCCTTATGACACTGATTTCATGGCTGAGTGATATTCCATTGTGCATAAGTACCACAACTTCTTTATCCATTTTTTTCTTTCCTGGCATATTTAAGGTGTACCGAAGTGGAGGTTCTTGGAAACAGAGCAGCCCTAAACTTTGGGGTGCCTGTGTCGTGTTGATTTTTAGGTTTCCCGATTTCTACGCCCATGAGTGGAAGTGCCCTATGCTCTCTCAGCTATGTCTATTCCATGTTTCAGGACGCAGCGTACACTTCTCCAGAGTGGCTGTTGGCAATTTCCATCCCGCCCATCAGCGTAGCAAGGCTCCCGTGTCTCCATGGACTGTCCTGCATTTCTGGTTTTTACACTTTTTTCAGCACGGCCCTTTTGACCGCTGGCAAGCGAGACTTCTTTGTAGCGCCGATTTGCCTTTCCGGCTTGCTTGGTTGGCCAAAAAGGGCGTATGCGTTTTTTCCTGAATATATTCAGGAAAAAACGCATACGCCCTTTTTGGCCAAGGACATCATTGTCAACGCTTTGCCGCTTTTCATGTGCTTTCAAGGCGAGTCGAATCTACCTCCTGAAATCTGTTTCCTGCAATTCTGCCTTGCTTTCAAATCCTCTTCGTTGCCTTCCCTCAATATATTTGTGGACGAGAGTCATCATTTCGAACTCTGCAGGTTTGTGAATTGCAGTGCCCCTGAGCTCCATTTGTCAACTCGCTTTTTTGGGAGCTGGCCGCAAAAGCGCAGGATTGCTTCAGGCCCTATTCTGGTTCCGGGGGGCAGGCTGAGCCTGTGGTTCATTCTTCTTCCTGATGGGAAAATAGAGTGACCTGTGCCTGTCCCAACACCTAGAGCTAGTCTCTCATTGGTTTCCCCTCTTCCCGTTCATCCTCAGGACAAATTGCGACCTGTACGAAACAGGAGGTCAACGGTGCTGATTCTCCAAGTAGGGAGGTTGTTAGTGAAACGGCAGGAATGGTGAACCCGAGCACAAGGAGAGGAGAAATGAGGTGCGTTTTAGAAACATTTCCAGACCACACGGTGTACCATCTTCTGGGTTTCCCAGGCATGTTTTCAATGTAGGAAGATGCCCTTGAACCTGGAGATTTGGGACCCATGGCATGGGTACCAGGCAGTATTACTTTAAAGGGTCTGCGTTTGCTCACCCAACCTCACCAATCCTCTCAGCCCCAAGAGTGCCCAGCCTTATGTCTCATCCAGCTGTGGTTCTAGATATGGTCAATCCAGGTTGCATCAGAGCCCCTGAACGGATTTTGTAAGAATGTCTCTCTCTTTCACTGTCTTTGTTTTATGGGGTTTTTTTTTAAGTAATCTATTTTTATAATGGGGTTTAGCTGCTTTTCCCTGCTGTGTTTATGCCGCTTTACACCCTCTTGATTCACTTCCAGAGAGATATCAATACGTAGGTTTTAAGACTCTTCCTAGTCAGATATATTCTTGGGCGGTGAATAGGGGGTGTTGAGTCCAGTTCACTGAGTAGGGAGTAGGTCTTGTCTATTACATATTTGGCTTGTGGAACGGTATGTGAGCTAATTTCAAACCCTTGTTTTATGCATCGCCCCACCTCACCTTTCCCGTTAAGCAGCCATAGTGTGTTTTCTACATGTGTGACTCTGTTCTGTTTTGGAATTCAGTTCAGGTGTAGCGATGTTGACATTCCCTCTATAAGTGATATCTTAGGATAAGTGTCCTTTTCTGTGTGACTTACTTCACTTAGACTCATCGTCCCTAAATCCACTCATCATGCTGCTACTAGCCTTATGACACTGATTTCATGGCTGAGTGATATTCCATTGTGCATAAGTACCACAACTTCTTTATCCATTTTGCTCTTTCCTGGGATATTTAAGGTGTACCGAAGTGGAGGTTCTTGGAAACAGAGCAGCCCTAAACTTTGGGGTGCCTGTGTCGTGTTGATTTTTAGGTTTCCCGATTTCTACGCCCATGAGTGGAAGTGCCCTATGCTCTCTCAGCTGTGTCTATTCCATGTTTCAGGACGCAGCGTACACTTCTCCAGAGTGGCTGTTGGCAATTTCCATCCCGCCCATCAGCGTAGCAAGGCTCCCGTGTCTCCATGGC
Source organism: Eubalaena glacialis (assembly GCF_028564815.1). Taxonomy (NCBI): domain Eukaryota; kingdom Metazoa; phylum Chordata; class Mammalia; order Artiodactyla; family Balaenidae; genus Eubalaena; species Eubalaena glacialis. Next base: position 28,256,079 of record NC_083723.1, on the reverse strand, counting down.
CTGTCCTGCATTTCTGGTTTTTACACTTTTTTCAGCATGGCCCTTTTGACCGCTGGCAAGCGAGACTTCTTTGTAGCGCCGATTTGCCTTTCCGGCTTGCTTGGTTGGCCAAAAAGGGCGTATGCGTTTTTTCCTGAATATATTCAGGAAAAAACGCATACGCCCTTTTTGGCCAAGGGCATCATTGTCAACGCTTTGCCGCTTTTCATGTGCTTTCAAGGCGAGTCGAATCTACCTCCTGAAATCTGTTTCCTGCAATTCTGCCTTGCTTTCAAATCCTCTTCGTTGCCTTCCCTCAATATATTTGTGGACGAGAGTCATCATTTCGAACTCTGCAGGTTTGTGAATTGCAGTGCCCCTGAGCTCCATTTGTCAACTCGCTTTTTTGGGAGCTGGCCGCAAAAGCACAGGATTGCTTCAGGCCCTATTCTGGTTCCGGGGGGCAGGCTGAGCCTGTGGTTCATTCTTCTTCCTGATGGGAAAATAGAGTGACCTGTGCCTGTCCCAACACCTAGAGCTAGTCTCTCATTGGTTCCCCCTCTTCCCGTTCATCCTCAGGACAAATTGCCACCTGTACGAAACAGGAGGTCAACGGTGCTGATTCTCCAAGTAGGGAGATTGTTAGTGAAACGGCTGGAATGGCGAACCCGAGCACAAGGAGAGGAGAAATGAGGTGCGTTTTAGAAACCTTTCCCGATCACACGGTGTACCATCTTATGGGTTTCCCAGGCATGTTTTCGATGTAGGAAGATGCCCTTGAACCTGGAGATTTGGGACCCATGGCATGGGTGCCACGCAGTATTATTTTAAAGGGTCTGCGTTTGCTCACCCAACCTCACCAATCCTCTCAGCCCCAAGAGTGTCCAGCCTTATGTCTAATAAAGCTCTGGGTCTAGATATGGTCAATCCAGGTTGCATCAGAGCCCCTGAACGGATTTTGTAAGAATGTCTCTCTCTTTCACTGTCTTTGTTTTATGGGGTTTTTTTTTTAAGTAATCTATTTTTATAATGGGGTTTAGCTGCTTTTCCCTGCTGTGTTTATGCCGCTTTACACCCTCTTGATTCACTTCCAGAGAGATATCAATACGTAGGTTTTAAGACTCTTCCTAGTCAGATATATTCTTGGGCGGTGAATAGGGGGTGTTGAGTCCAGTTCACTGAGTAGGGAGTAGGTCTTGTCTATTACATATTTGGCGTGTGGAACGGTATGTGAGCTAATTTCAAACCCTTGTTTTATGCATCGCCCCACCTTACCTTTCCCGTTAAGCAGCCATAGTGTGTTTTCTACATGTGTGACTCTGTTCTGTTTTGGAATTCAGTTCAGGTGTAGCGAAGTTGACATTCCCTCTATAAGTGATATCTTAGGATAAGTGTCCTTTTCTGTGTGACTTACTTCACTTAGAGTCATCGTCCCTAAATCCACTCATCATGCTGCTACTAGCCTTATGACACTGATTTCATGGCTGAGTGATATTCCATTGTGCATAAGTACCACAACTTCTTTATCCATTTTTTTCTTTCCTGGCATATTTAAGGTGTACCGAAGTGGAGGTTCTTGGAAACAGAGCAGCCCTAAACTTTGGGGTGCCTGTGTCGTGTTGATTTTTAGGTTTCCCGATTTCTACGCCCATGAGTGGAAGTGCCCTATGCTCTCTCAGCTATGTCTATTCCATGTTTCAGGACGCAGCGTACACTTCTCCAGAGTGGCTGTTGGCAATTTCCATCCCGCCCATCAGCGTAGCAAGGCTCCCGTGTCTCCATGGACTGTCCTGCATTTCTGGTTTTTACACTTTTTTCAGCACGGCCCTTTTGACCGCTGGCAAGCGAGACTTCTTTGTAGCGCCGATTTGCCTTTCCGGCTTGCTTGGTTGGCCAAAAAGGGCGTATGCGTTTTTTCCTGAATATATTCAGGAAAAAACGCATACGCCCTTTTTGGCCAAGGACATCATTGTCAACGCTTTGCCGCTTTTCATGTGCTTTCAAGGCGAGTCGAATCTACCTCCTGAAATCTGTTTCCTGCAATTCTGCCTTGCTTTCAAATCCTCTTCGTTGCCTTCCCTCAATATATTTGTGGACGAGAGTCATCATTTCGAACTCTGCAGGTTTGTGAATTGCAGTGCCCCTGAGCTCCATTTGTCAACTCGCTTTTTTGGGAGCTGGCCGCAAAAGCGCAGGATTGCTTCAGGCCCTATTCTGGTTCCGGGGGGCAGGCTGAGCCTGTGGTTCATTCTTCTTCCTGATGGGAAAATAGAGTGACCTGTGCCTGTCCCAACACCTAGAGCTAGTCTCTCATTGGTTTCCCCTCTTCCCGTTCATCCTCAGGACAAATTGCGACCTGTACGAAACAGGAGGTCAACGGTGCTGATTCTCCAAGTAGGGAGGTTGTTAGTGAAACGGCAGGAATGGTGAACCCGAGCACAAGGAGAGGAGAAATGAGGTGCGTTTTAGAAACATTTCCAGACCACACGGTGTACCATCTTCTGGGTTTCCCAGGCATGTTTTCAATGTAGGAAGATGCCCTTGAACCTGGAGATTTGGGACCCATGGCATGGGTACCAGGCAGTATTACTTTAAAGGGTCTGCGTTTGCTCACCCAACCTCACCAATCCTCTCAGCCCCAAGAGTGCCCAGCCTTATGTCTCATCCAGCTGTGGTTCTAGATATGGTCAATCCAGGTTGCATCAGAGCCCCTGAACGGATTTTGTAAGAATGTCTCTCTCTTTCACTGTCTTTGTTTTATGGGGTTTTTTTTTAAGTAATCTATTTTTATAATGGGGTTTAGCTGCTTTTCCCTGCTGTGTTTATGCCGCTTTACACCCTCTTGATTCACTTCCAGAGAGATATCAATACGTAGGTTTTAAGACTCTTCCTAGTCAGATATATTCTTGGGCGGTGAATAGGGGGTGTTGAGTCCAGTTCACTGAGTAGGGAGTAGGTCTTGTCTATTACATATTTGGCGTGTGGAACGGTATGTGAGCTAATTTCAAACCCTTGTTTTATGCATCGCCCCACCTCACCTTTCCCGTTAAGCAGCCATAGTGTGTTTTCTACATGTGTGACTCTGTTCTGTTTTGGAATTCAGTTCAGGTGTAGCGATGTTGACATTCCCTCTATAAGTGATATCTTAGGATAAGTGTCGTTTTCTGTGTGACTTACTTCACTTAGACTCATCGTCCCTAAATCCACTCATCATGCTGCTACTAGCCTTATGACACTGATTTCATGGCTGAGTGATATTCCATTGTGCATAAGTACCACAACTTCTTTATCCATTTTGCTCTTTCCTGGGATATTTAAGGTGTACCGAAGTGGAGGTTCTTGGAAACAGAGCAGCCCTAAACTTTGGGGTGCCTGTGTCGTGTTGATTTTTAGGTTTCCCGATTTCTACGCCCATGAGTGGAAGTGCCCTATGCTCTCTCAGCTGTGTCTATTCCATGTTTCAGGACGCAGCGTACACTTCTCCAGAGTGGCTGTTGCCAATTTCCATCCCGCCCATCAGCGTAGCAAGGCTCCCGTGTCTCCATGGCCTGTCCTGCATTTCTGGTTTTTACACTTTTTTCAGCATGGCCCTTTTGACCGCTGGCAAGCGAGACTTCTTTGTAGCGCCGATTTGCCTTTCCGGCTTGCTTGGTTGGCCAAAAAGGGCGTATGCGTTTTTTCCTGAATATATTCAGGAAAAAACGCATACGCCCTTTTTGGCCAAGGGCATCATTGTCAACGCTTTGCCGCTTTTCATGTGCTTTCAAGGCGAGTCGAATTTACCTCCTGAAATCTGTTTCCTGCAATTCTGCCTTGCTTTCAAATCCTCTTCGTTGCCTTCCCTCAATATATTTGTGGACGAGACTCATCATTTCGAACTCTGCAGGTTTGTGAATTGCAGTGCCCCTGAGCTCCATTTGTCAACTCGCTTTTTTGGGAGCTGGCCGCAAAAGCGCAGGATTGCTTCAGGCCCTATTCTGGTTCCGGGGGGCAGGCTGAGCCTGTGGTTCATTCTTCTTCCTGATGGGAAAATAGAGTGACCTGTGCCTGTCCCAACACCTAGAGCTAGTCTCTCATTGGTTCCCCCTCTTCCCGTTCATCCTCAGGACAAATTGCGACCTGTACGAAACAGGAGGTCAACGGTGCTGATTCTCCAAGTAGGGAGATTGTTAGTGAAGCGGCTGGAATGGCGAACCCGAGCACAAGGAGAGGAGAAATGAGGTGCGTTTTAGAAACCTTTCCCGATCACACGGTGTACCATCTTCTGGGTTTCCCAGGCATGTTTTCGATGTAGGAAGATGCCCTTGAACCTGGAGATTTGGGACCCATGGCATGGGTGCCACGCAGTATTACTTTAAAGGGTCTGCGTTTGCTCACCCAACCTCACCAATCCTCTCAGCCCCAAGAGTGTCCAGCCTTATGTCTCATCCAGCTGTGGGTCTAGATATGGTCAATCCAGGTTGCATCAGAGCCCCTGAACGGATTTTGTAAGAATGACTGTCTCTTTCACTGTCTTTGTTTTATGGGGTTTTTTTTTTAAGTAATCTATTTTTATAATGGGGTTTAGCTGCTTTTCCCTGCTGTGTTTATGCCGCTTTACACCCTCTTGATTCACTTCCAGAGAGATACCAATACGTAGCTTTGAAGACTCTTCCTAGTCAGATATATTCTTGGGCGGTGAATAGGGGGTGTTGAGTCCAGTTCACTGAGTAGGGAGTAGGTCTTGTCTATTACATATTTGGCTTGTGGAACGGTATGTGAGCTAATTTCAAACCCTTGTTTTATGCATCGCCCCACCTCACCTTTCCCGTTAAGCAGCCATAGTGTGTTTTCTACATGTGTGACTCTGTTCTGTTTTGGAATTCAGTTCAGGTGTAGCGATGTTGACATTCCCTCTATAAGTGATATCTTAGGATAAGTGTCCTTTTCTGTGTGACTTACTTCACTTAGAGTCATCGTCCCTAAATCCACTCATCATGCTGCTACTAGCCTTATGACACTGATTTCATGGCTGAGTGATATTCCATTGTGCATAAGTACCACAACTTCTTTATCCATTTTGCTCTTTCCTGGGATATTTAAGGTGTACCGAAGTGGAGGTTCTTGGAAACAGAGCAGCCCTAAACTTTGGGGTGCCTGTGTCGTGTTGATTTTTAGGTTTCCCGATTTCTACGCCCATGAGTGGAAGTGCCCTATGCTCTCTCAGCTGTGTCTATTCCATGTTTCAGGACGCAGCGTACACTTCTCCAGAGTGGCTGTTGGCAATTTCCATCCCGCCCATCAGCGTAGCAAGGCTCCCGTGTCTCCATGGCCTGTCCTGCATTTCTGGTTTTTACACTTTTTTCAGCATGGCCCTTTTGACCGCTGGCAAGCGAGACTTCTTTGTAGCGCCGATTTGCCTTTCCGGCTTGCTTGGTTGGCCAAAAAGGGCGTATGCGTTTTTTCCTGAATATATTCAGGAAAAACCGCATACGCCCTTTTTGGCCAAGGGCATCATTGTCAACGCTTTGCCGCTTTTCATGTGCTTTCAAGGCGAGTCGAATCTACCTCCTGAAATCTGTTTCCTGCAATTCTGCCTTGCTTTCAAATCCTCTTCGTTGCCTTCCCTCAATATATTTGTGGACGAGACTCATCATTTCGAACTCTGCAGGTTTGTGAATTGCAGTGCCCCTGAGCTCCATTTGTCAACTCGCTTTTTTGGGAGCTGGCCGCAAAAGCGCAGGATTGCTTCAGGCCCTATTCTGGTTCCGGGGGGCAGGCTGAGCCTGTGGTTCATTCTTCTTCCTGATGGGAAAATAGAGTGACCTGTGCCTGTCCCAACACCTAGAGCTAGTCTCTCATTGGTTCCCCCTCTTCCCGTTCATCCTCAGGACAAATTGCGACCTGTACGAAACAGGAGGTCAACGGTGCTGATTCTCCAAGTAGGGAGATTGTTAGTGAAGCGGCTGGAATGGCGAACACGAGCACAAGGAGAGGAGAAATGAGGTGCGTTTTAGAAACCTTTCCCGATCACACGGTGTACCATCTTCTGGGTTTCCCAGGCATGTTTTCGATGTAGGAAGATGCCCTTGAACCTCGAGATTTGGGACCCATGGCATGGGTACCAGGCAGTATTACTTTAAAGGGTCTGCGTTTGCTCACCCAACCTCACCAATCCTCTCAGCCCCAAGAGTGTCCAGCCTTATGTCTCATCCAGCTGTGGTTCTAGATATGGTCAATCCAGGTTGCATCAGAGCCCCTGAACGGATTTTGTAAGAATGTCTCTCTCTTTCACTGTCTTTGTTTTATGGGGTTTTTTTTTAAGTAATCTATTTTTATAATGGGGTTTAGCTGCTTTTCCCTGCTGTGTTTATGCCGCTTTACACCCTCTTGATTCACTTCCAGAGAGATATCAATACGTAGGTTTTAAGACTCTTCCTAGTCAGATATATTCTTGGGCGGTGAATAGGGGGTGTTGAGTCCAGTTCACTGAGTAGGGAGTAGGTCTTGTCTATTACATATTTGGCTTGTGGAACGGTATGTGAGCTAATTTCAAACCCTTGTTTTATGCATCGCCCCACCTCACCTTTCCCGTTAAGCAGCCATAGTGTGTTTTCTACATGTGTGACTCTGTTCTGTTTTGGAATTCAGTTCAGGTGTAGCGATGTTGACATTCCCTCTATAAGTGATATCTTAGGATAAGTGTCCTTTTCTGTGTGACTTACTTCACTTAGACTCATCGTCCCTAAATCCACTCATCATGCTGCTACTAGCCTTATGACACTGATTTCATGGCTGAGTGATATTCCATTGTGCATAAGTACCACAACTTCTTTATCCATTTTGCTCTTTCCTGGGATATTTAAGGTGTACCGAAGTGGAGGTTCTTGGAAACAGAGCAGCCCTAAACTTTGGGGTGCCTGTGTCGTGTTGATTTTTAGGTTTCCCGATTTCTACGCCCATGAGTGGAAGTGCCCTATGCTCTCTCAGCTGTGTCTATTCCATGTTTCAGGACGCAGCGTACACTTCTCCAGAGTGGCTGTTGGCAATTTCCATCCCGCCCATCAGCGTAGCAAGGCTCCCGTGTCTCCATGGCCTGTCCTGCATTTCTGGTTTTTACACTTTTTTCAGCATGGCCCTTTTGACCGCTGGCAAGCGAGACTTCTTTGTAGCGCCGATTTGCCTTTCCGGCTTGCTTGGTTGGCCAAAAAGGGCGTATGCGTTTTTTCCTGAATATATTCAGGAAAAAACGCATACGCCCTTTTTGGCCAAGGGCATCATTGTCAACGCTTTGCCGCTTTTCATGTGCTTTCAAGGCGAGTCGAATCTACCTCCTGAAATCTGTTTCCTGCAATTCTGCCTTGCTTTCAAATCCTCTTCGTTGCCTTCCCTCAATATATTTGTGGACGAGAGTCATCATTTCGAACTCTGCAGGTTTGTGAATTGCAGTGCCCCTGAGCTCCATTTGTCAACTCGCTTTTTTGGGAGCTGGCCGCAAAAGCACAGGATTGCTTCAGGCCCTATTCTGGTTCCGGGGGGCAGGCTGAGCCTGTGGTTCATTCTTCTTCCTGATGGGAAAATAGAGTGACCTGTGCCTGTCCCAACACCTAGAGCTAGTCTCTCATTGGTTCCCCCTCTTCCCGTTCATCCTCAGGACAAATTGCCACCTGTACGAAACAGGAGGTCAACGGTGCTGATTCTCCAAGTAGGGAGATTGTTAGTGAAACGGCTGGAATGGCGAACCCGAGCACAAGGAGAGGAGAAATGAGGTGCGTTTTAGAAACCTTTCCCGATCACACGGTGTACCATCTTATGGGTTTCCCAGGCATGTTTTCGATGTAGGAAGATGCCCTTGAACCTGGAGATTTGGGACCCATGGCATGGGTGCCACGCAGTATTATTTTAAAGGGTCTGCGTTTGCTCACCCAACCTCACCAATCCTCTCAGCCCCAAGAGTGTCCAGCCTTATGTCTAATAAAGCTCTGGGTCTAGATATGGTCAATCCAGGTTGCATCAGAGCCCCTGAACGGATTTTGTAAGAATGTCTCTCTCTTTCACTGTCTTTGTTTTATGGGGTTTTTTTTTTAAGTAATCTATTTTTATAATGGGGTTTAGCTGCTTTTCCCTGCTGTGTTTATGCCGCTTTACACCCTCTTGATTCACTTCCAGAGAGATATCAATACGTAGGTTTTAAGACTCTTCCTAGTCAGATATATTCTTGGGCGGTGAATAGGGGGTGTTGAGTCCAGTTCACTGAGTAGGGAGTAGGTCTTGTCTATTACATATTTGGCGTGTGGAACGGTATGTGAGCTAATTTCAAACCCTTGTTTTATGCATCGCCCCACCTCACCTTTCCCGTTAAGCAGCCATAGTGTGTTTTCTACATGTGTGACTCTGTTCTGTTTTGGAATTCAGTTCAGGTGTAGCGAAGTTGACATTCCCTCTATAAGTGATATCTTAGGATAAGTGTCCTTTTCTGTGTGACTTACTTCACTTAGAGTCATCGTCCCTAAATCCACTCATCATGCTGCTACTAGCCTTATGACACTGATTTCATGGCTGAGTGATATTCCATTGTGCATAAGTACCACAACTTCTTTATCCATTTTTTTCTTTCCTGGCATATTTAAGGTGTACCGAAGTGGAGGTTCTTGGAAACAGAGCAGCCCTAAACTTTGGGGTGCCTGTCGTGTTGATTTTTAGGTTTCCCGATTTCTACGCCCATGAGTGGAAGTGCCCTATGCTCTCTCAGCTATGTCTATTCCATGTTTCAGGACGCAGCGTACACTTCTCCAGAGTGGCTGTTGGCAATTTCCATCCCGCCCATCAGCGTAGCAAGGCTCCCGTGTCTCCATGGACTGTCCTGCATTTCTGGTTTTTACACTTTTTTCAGCACGGCCCTTTTGACCGCTGGCAAGCGAGACTTCTTTGTAGCGCCGATTTGCCTTTCCGGCTTGCTTGGTTGGCCAAAAAGGGCGTATGCGTTTTTTCCTGAATATATTCAGGAAAAAACGCATACGCCCTTTTTGGCCAAGGACATCATTGTCAACGCTTTGCCGCTTTTCATGTGCTTTCAAGGCGAGTCGAATCTACCTCCTGAAATCTGTTTCCTGCAATTCTGCCTTGCTTTCAAATCCTCTTCGTTGCCTTCCCTCAATATATTTGTGGACGAGAGTCATCATTTCGAACTCTGCAGGTTTGTGAATTGCAGTGCCCCTGAGCTCCATTTGTCAACTCGCTTTTTTGGGAGCTGGCCGCAAAAGCGCAGGATTGCTTCAGGCCCTATTCTGGTTCCGGGGGGCAGGCTGAGCCTGTGGTTCATTCTTCTTCCTGATGGGAAAATAGAGTGACCTGTGCCTGTCCCAACACCTAGAGCTAGTCTCTCATTGGTTCCCCCTCTTCCCGTTCATCCTCAGGACAAATTGCGACCTGTACGAAACAGGAGGTCAACGGTGCTGATTCTCCAAGTAGGGAGGTTGTTAGTGAAACGGCAGGAATGGTGAACCCGAGCACAAGGAGAGGAGAAATGAGGTGCGTTTTAGAAACATTTCCAGACCACACGGTGTACCATCTTCTGGGTTTCCCAGGCATGTTTTCAATGTAGGAAGATGCCCTTGAACCTGGAGATTTGGGACCCATGGCATGGGTACCACGCAGTATTACTTTAAAGGGTCTGCGTTTGCTCACCCAACCTCACCAATCCTCTCAGCCCCAAGAGTGCCCAGCCTTATGTCTCATCCAGCTGTGGTTCTAGATATGGTCAATCCAGGTTGCATCAGAGCCCCTGAACGGATTTTGTAAGAATGTCTCTCTCTTTCACTGTCTTTGTTTTATGGGGTTTTTTTTTAAGTAATCTATTTTTATAATGGGGTTTAGCTGCTTTTCCCTGCTGTGTTTATGCCGCTTTACACCCTCTTGATTCACTTCCAGAGAGATATCAATACGTAGGTTTTAAGACTCTTCCTAGTCAGATATATTCTTGGGCGGTGAATAGGGGGTGTTGAGTCCAGTTCACTGAGTAGGGAGTAGGTCTTGTCTATTACATATTTGGCGTGTGGAACGGTATGTGAGCTAATTTCAAACCCTTGTTTTATGCATCGCCCCACCTCACCTTTCCCGTTAAGCAGCCATAGTGTGTTTTCTACATGTGTGACTCTGTTCTGTTTTGGAATTCAGTTCAGGTGTAGCGATGTTGACATTCCCTCTATAAGTGATATCTTAGGATAAGTGTCGTTTTCTGTGTGACTTACTTCACTTAGACTCATCGTCCCTAAATCCACTCATCATGCTGCTACTAGCCTTATGACACTGATTTCATGGCTGAGTGATATTCCATTGTGCATAAGTACCACAACTTCTTTATCCATTTTGCTCTTTCCTGGGATATTTAAGGTGTACCGAAGTGGAGGTTCTTGGAAACAGAGCAGCCCTAAACTTTGGGGTGCCTGTGTCGTGTTGATTTTTAGGTTTCCCGATTTCTACGCCCATGAGTGGAAGTGCCCTATGCTCTCTCAGCTGTGTCTATTCCATGTTTCAGGACGCAGCGTACACTTCTCCAGAGTGGCTGTTGGCAATTTCCATCCCGCCCATCAGCGTAGCAAGGCTCCCGTGTCTCCATGGCCTGTCCTGCATTTCTGGTTTTTACACTTTTTTCAGCATGGCCCTTTTGACCGCTGGCAAGCGAGACTTCTTTGTAGCGCCGATTTGCCTTTCCGGCTTGCTTGGTTGGCCAAAAAGGGCGTATGCGTTTTTTCCTGAATATATTCAGGAAAAAACGCATACGCCCTTTTTGGCCAAGGGCATCATTGTCAACGCTTTGCCGCTTTTCATGTGCTTTCAAGGCGAGTCGAATCTACCTCCTGAAATCTGTTTCCTGCAATTCTGCCTTGCTTTCAAATCCTCTTCGTTGCCTTCCCTCAATATATTTGTGGACGAGACTCATCATTTCGAACTCTGCAGGTTTGTGAATTGCAGTGCCCCTGAGCTCCATTTGTCAACTCGCTTTTTTGGGAGCTGGCCGCAAAAGCGCAGGATTGCTTCAGGCCCTATTCTGGTTCCGGGGGGCAGGCTGAGCCTGTGGTTCATTCTTCTTCCTGATGGGAAAATAGAGTGACCTGTGCCTGTCCCAACACCTAGAGCTAGTCTCTCATTGGTTCCCCCTCTTCCCGTTCATCCTCAGGACAAATTGCGACCTGTACGAAACAGGAGGTCAACGGTGCTGATTCTCCAAGTAGGGAGATTGTTAGTGAAGCGGCTGGAATGGCGAACACGAGCACAAGGAGAGGAGAAATGAGGTGCGTTTTAGAAACCTTTCCCGATCACACGGTGTACCATCTTCTGGGTTTCCCAGGCATGTTTTCGATGTAGGAAGATGCCCTTGAACCTCGAGATTTGGGACCCATGGCATGGGTACCAGGCAGTATTACTTTAAAGGGTCTGCGTTTGCTCACCCAACCTCACCAATCCTCTCAGCCCCAAGAGTGTCCAGCCTTATGTCTCATCCAGCTGTGGTTCTAGATATGGTCAATCCAGGTTGCATCAGAGCCCCTGAACGGATTTTGTAAGAATGTCTCTCTCTTTCACTGTCTTTGTTTTATGGGGTTTTTTTTTAAGTAATCTATTTTTATAATGGGGTTTAGCTGCTTTTCCCTGCTGTGTTTATGCCGCTTTACACCCTCTTGATTCACTTCCAGAGAGATATCAATACGTAGGTTTTAAGACTCTTCCTAGTCAGATATATTCTTGGGCGGTGAATAGGGGGTGTTGAGTCCAGTTCACTGAGTAGGGAGTAGGTCTTGTCTATTACATATTTGGCTTGTGGAACGGTATGTGAGCTAATTTCAAACCCTTGTTTTATGCATCGCCCCACCTCACCTTTCCCGTTAAGCAGCCATAGTGTGTTTTCTACATGTGTGACTCTGTTCTGTTTTGGAATTCAGTTCAGGTGTAGCGATGTTGACATTCCCTCTATAAGTGATATCTTAGGATAAGTGTCCTTTTCTGTGTGACTTACTTCACTTAGACTCATCGTCCCTAAATCCACTCATCATGCTGCTACTAGCCTTATGACACTGATTTCATGGCTGAGTGATATTCCATTGTGCATAAGTACCACAACTTCTTTATCCATTTTGCTCTTTCCTGGGATATTTAAGGTGTACCGAAGTGGAGGTTCTTGGAAACAGAGCAGCCCTAAACTTTGGGGTGCCTGTGTCGTGTTGATTTTTAGGTTTCCCGATTTCTACGCCCATGAGTGGAAGTGCCCTATGCTCTCTCAGCTGTGTCTATTCCATGTTTCAGGACGCAGCGTACACTTCTCCAGAGTGGCTGTTGGCAATTTCCATCCCGCCCATCAGCGTAGCAAGGCTCCCGTGTCTCCATGGCCTGTCCTGCATTTCTGGTTTTTACACTTTTTTCAGCATGGCCCTTTTGACCGCTGGCAAGCGAGACTTCTTTGTAGCGCCGATTTGCCTTTCCGGCTTGCTTGGTTGGCCAAAAAGGGCGTATGCGTTTTTTCCTGAATATATTCAGGAAAAAACGCATACGCCCTTTTTGGCCAAGGGCATCATTGTCAACGCTTTGCCGCTTTTCATGTGCTTTCAAGGCGAGTCGAATCTACCTCCTGAAATCTGTTTCCTGCAATTCTGCCTTGCTTTCAAATCCTCTTCGTTGCCTTCCCTCAATATATTTGTGGACGAGAGTCATCATTTCGAACTCTGCAGGTTTGTGAATTGCAGTGCCCCTGAGCTCCATTTGTCAACTCGCTTTTTTGGGAGCTGGCCGCAAAAGCACAGGATTGCTTCAGGCCCTATTCTGGTTCCGGGGGGCAGGCTGAGCCTGTGGTTCATTCTTCTTCCTGATGGGAAAATAGAGTGACCTGTGCCTGTCCCAACACCTAGAGCTAGTCTCTCATTGGTTCCCCCTCTTCCCGTTCATCCTCAGGACAAATTGCCACCTGTACGAAACAGGAGGTCAACGGTGCTGATTCTCCAAGTAGGGAGATTGTTAGTGAAACGGCTGGAATGGCGAACCCGAGCACAAGGAGAGGAGAAATGAGGTGCGTTTTAGAAACCTTTCCCGATCACACGGTGTACCATCTTATGGGTTTCCCAGGCATGTTTTCGATGTAGGAAGATGCCCTTGAACCTGGAGATTTGGGACCCATGGCATGGGTGCCACGCAGTATTATTTTAAAGGGTCTGCGTTTGCTCACCCAACCTCACCAATCCTCTCAGCCCCAAGAGTGTCCAGCCTTATGTCTAATAAAGCTCTGGGTCTAGATATGGTCAATCCAGGTTGCATCAGAGCCCCTGAACGGATTTTGTAAGAATGTCTCTCTCTTTCACTGTCTTTGTTTTATGGGGTTTTTTTTTTAAGTAATCTATTTTTATAATGGGGTTTAGCTGCTTTTCCCTGCTGTGTTTATGCCGCTTTACACCCTCTTGATTCACTTCCAGAGAGATATCAATACGTAGGTTTTAAGACTCTTCCTAGTCAGATATATTCTTGGGCGGTGAATAGGGGGTGTTGAGTCCAGTTCACTGAGTAGGGAGTAGGTCTTGTCTATTACATATTTGGCGTGTGGAACGGTATGTGAGCTAATTTCAAACCCTTGTTTTATGCATCGCCCCACCTCACCTTTCCCGTTAAGCAGCCATAGTGTGTTTTCTACATGTGTGACTCTGTTCTGTTTTGGAATTCAGTTCAGGTGTAGCGAAGTTGACATTCCCTCTATAAGTGATATCTTAGGATAAGTGTCCTTTTCTGTGTGACTTACTTCACTTAGAGTCATCGTCCCTAAATCCACTCATCATGCTGCTACTAGCCTTATGACACTGATTTCATGGCTGAGTGATATTCCATTGTGCATAAGTACCACAACTTCTTTATCCATTTTTTTCTTTCCTGGCATATTTAAGGTGTACCGAAGTGGAGGTTCTTGGAAACAGAGCAGCCCTAAACTTTGGGGTGCCTGTCGTGTTGATTTTTAGGTTTCCCGATTTCTACGCCCATGAGTGGAAGTGCCCTATGCTCTCTCAGCTATGTCTATTCCATGTTTCAGGACGCAGCGTACACTTCTCCAGAGTGGCTGTTGGCAATTTCCATCCCGCCCATCAGCGTAGCAAGGCTCCCGTGTCTCCATGGACTGTCCTGCATTTCTGGTTTTTACACTTTTTTCAGCACGGCCCTTTTGACCGCTGGCAAGCGAGACTTCTTTGTAGCGCCGATTTGCCTTTCGGCTTGCTTGGTTGGCCAAAAAGGGCGTATGCGTTTTTTCCTGAATATATTCAGGAAAAAACGCATACGCCCTTTTTGGCCAAGGACATCATTGTCAACGCTTTGCCGCTTTTCATGTGCTTTCAAGGCGAGTCGAATCTACCTCCTGAAATCTGTTTCCTGCAATTCTGCCTTGCTTTCAAATCCTCTTCGTTGCCTTCCCTCAATATATTTGTGGACGAGAGTCATCATTTCGAACTCTGCAGGTTTGTGAATTGCAGTGCCCCTGAGCTCCATTTGTCAACTCGCTTTTTTGGGAGCTGGCCGCAAAAGCGCAGGATTGCTTCAGGCCCTATTCTGGTTCCGGGGGGCAGGCTGAGCCTGTGGTTCATTCTTCTTCCTGATGGGAAAATAGAGTGACCTGTGCCTGTCCCAACACCTAGAGCTAGTCTCTCATTGGTTTCCCCTCTTCCCGTTCATCCTCAGGACAAATTGCGACCTGTACGAAACAGGAGGTCAACGGTGCTGATTCTCCAAGTAGGGAGGTTGTTAGTGAAACGGCAGGAATGGTGAACCCGAGCACAAGGAGAGGAGAAATGAGGTGCGTTTTAGAAACATTTCCAGACCACACGGTGTACCATCTTCTGGGTTTCCCAGGCATGTTTTCAATGTAGGAAGATGCCCTTGAACCTGGAGATTTGGGACCCATGGCATGGGTACCACGCAGTATTACTTTAAAGGGTCTGCGTTTGCTCACCCAACCTCACCAATCCTCTCAGCCCCAAGAGTGCCCAGCCTTATGTCTCATCCAGCTGTGGTTCTAGATATGGTCAATCCAGGTTGCATCAGAGCCCCTGAACGGATTTTGTAAGAATGTCTCTCTCTTTCACTGTCTTTGTTTTATGGGGTTTTTTTTTAAGTAATCTATTTTTATAATGGGGTTTAGCTGCTTTTCCCTGCTGTGTTTATGCCGCTTTACACCCTCTTGATTCACTTCCAGAGAGATATCAATACGTAGGTTTTAAGACTCTTCCTAGTCAGATATATTCTTGGGCGGTGAATAGGGGGTGTTGAGTCCAGTTCACTGAGTAGGGAGTAGGTCTTGTCTATTACATATTTGGCTTGTGGAACGGTATGTGAGCTAATTTCAAACCCTTGTTTTATGCATCGCCCCACCTCACCTTTCCCGTTAAGCAGCCATAGTGTGTTTTCTACATGTGTGACTCTGTTCTGTTTTGGAATTCAGTTCAGGTGTAGCGATGTTGACATTCCCTCTATAAGTGATATCTTAGGATAAGTGTCCTTTTCTGTGTGACTTACTTCACTTAGACTCATCGTCCCTAAATCCACTCATCATGCTGCTACTAGCCTTATGACACTGATTTCATGGCTGAGTGATATTCCATTGTGCATAAGTACCACAACTTCTTTATCCATTTTGCTCTTTCCTGGGATATTTAAGGTGTACCGAAGTGGAGGTTCTTGGAAACAGAGCAGCCCTAAACTTTGGGGTGCCTGTGTCGTGTTGATTTTTAGGTTTCCCGATTTCTACGCCCATGAGTGGAAGTGCCCTATGCTCTCTCAGCTGTGTCTATTCCATGTTTCAGGACGCAGCGTACACTTCTCCAGAGTGGCTGTTGCCAATTTCCATCCCGCCCATCAGCGTAGCAAGGCTCCCGTGTCTCCATGGCCTGTCCTGCATTTCTGGTTTTTACACTTTTTTCAGCATGGCCCTTTTGACCGCTGGCAAGCGAGACTTCTTTGTAGCGCCGATTTGCCTTTCCGGCTTGCTTGGTTGGCCAAAAAGGGCGTATGCGTTTTTTCCTGAATATATTCAGGAAAAAACGCATACGCCCTTTTTGGCCAAGGGCATCATTGTCAACGCTTTGCCGCTTTTCATGTGCTTTCAAGGCGAGTCGAATCTACCTCCTGAAATCTGTTTCCTGCAATTCTGCCTTGCTTTCAAATCCTCTTCGTTGCCTTCCCTCAATATATTTGTGGACGAGACTCATCATTTCGAACTCTGCAGGTTTGTGAATTGCAGTGCCCCTGAGCTCCATTTGTCAACTCGCTTTTTTGGGAGCTGGCCGCAAAAGCGCAGGATTGCTTCAGGCCCTATTCTGGTTCCGGGGGGCAGGCTGAGCCTGTGGTTCATTCTTCTTCCTGATGGGAAAATAGAGTGACCTGTGCCTGTCCCAACACCTAGAGCTAGTCTCTCATTCGTTCCCCCTCTTCCCGTTCATCCTCAGGACAAATTGCGACCTGTACGAAACAGGAGGTCAACGGTGCTGATTCTCCAAGTAGGGAGATTGTTAGTGAAACGGCTGGAATGGCGAACCCGAGCACAAGGAGAGGAGAAATGAGGTGCGTTTTAGAAACCTTTCCCGATCACACGGTGTACCATCTTCTGGGTTTCCCAGGCATGTTTTCGATGTAGGAAGATGCCCTTGAACCTGGAGATTTGGGACCCATGGCATGGGTGCCACGCAGTATTATTTTAAAGGGTCTGCGTTTGCTCATCCAACCTCACCAATCCTCTCAGCCCCAAGAGTGTCCAGCCTTATGTCTCATAAAGCTCTGGGTCTAGATATGGTCAATCCAGGTTGCATCAGAGCCCCTGAACGGATTTTGTAAGAATGTCTGTCTCTTTCACTGTCTTTGTTTTATGGGGTTTTTTTTTTAAGTAATCTATTTTTATAATGGGGTTTAGCTGCTTTTCCCTGCTGTGTTTATGCCGCTTTACACCCTCTTGATTCACTTCCAGAGAGATATCAATACGTAGGTTTAAAGACTCTTACTAGTCAGATATATTCTTGGGCGGTGAATAAGGGGTGTTGAGTCCAGTTCACTGAGCAGGGAGTAGGTCTTGTCTATTACATATTTGGCGTGTGGAACGGTATCTGAGCTAATTTCAAACCCTTGTTTTATGCATCGCCCCACCTCACCTTTCCCGTTAAGCAGCCATAGTGTGTTTTCTACATGTGTGACTCTGTTCTGTTTTGGAATTCAGTTCAGGTGTAGCGATGTTGACATTCCCTCTATAAGTGATATCTTAGGATAAGTGTCCTTTTCTGTGTGACTTACTTCACTTAGAGTCATCGTCCCTAAATCCACTCATCATGCTGCTACTAGCCTTATGACACTGATTTCATGGCTGAGTGATATTCCATTGTGCATAAGTACCACAACTTCTTTATCCATTTTTTTCTTTCCTGGCATATTTAAGGTGTACCGAAGTGGAGGTTCTTGGAAACAGAGCAGCCCTAAACTTTGGGGTGCCTGTGTCGTGTTGATTTTTAGGTTTCCCGATTTCTACGCCCATGAGTGGAAGTGCCCTATGCTCTCTCAGCTATGTCTATTCCATGTTTCAGGACGCAGCGTACACTTCTCCAGAGTGGCTGTTGGCAATTTCCATCCCGCCCATCAGCGTAGCAAGGCTCCCGTGTCTCCATGGACTGTCCTACATTTCTGGTTTTTACACTTTTTTCAGCACGGCCCTTTTGACCGCTGGCAAGCGAGACTTCTTTGTAGCGCCGATTTGCCTTTCCGGCTTGCTTGGTTGGCCAAAAAGGGCGTATGCGTTTTTTCCTGAATATATTCAGGAAAAAACGCATACGCCCTTTTTGGCCAAGGGCATCATTGTCAACGCTTTGCCGCTTTTCATGTGCTTTCAAGGCGAGTCGAATCTACCTCCTGAAATCTGTTTCCTGCAATTCTGCCTTGCTTTCAAATCCTCTTCGTTGCCTTCCCTCAATATATTTGTGGACGAGAGTCATCATTTCGAACTCTGCAGGTTTGTGAATTGCAGTGCCCCTGAGCTCCATTTGTCAACTCGCTTTTTTGGGAGCTGGCCGCAAAAGCGCAGGATTGCTTCAGGCCCTATTCTGGTTCCGGGGGGCAGGCTGAGCCTGTGGTTCATTCTTCTTCCTGATGGGAAAATAGAGTGACCTGTGCCTGTCCCAACACCTAGAGCTAGTCTCTCATTGGTTCCCCCTCTTCCCGTTCATCCTCAGGACAAATTGCGACCTGTAAGAAACAGGAGGTCAACGGTGCTGATTCTCCAAGTAGGGAGGTTGTTAGTGAAACGGCAGGAATGGTGAACCCGAGCACAAGGAGAGGAGAAATGAGGTGCGTTTTAGAAACCTTTCCAGACCACACGGTGTACCATCTTCTGGGTTTCCCAGGCATGTTTTCGATGTAGGAAGTTGCCCTTGAACATCGAGATTTGGGACCCATGGCATGGGTACCAGGCAGTATTACTTTAAAGGGTCTGCGTTTGCTCACCCAACCTCACCAATCCTCTCAGCCCCAAGAGTGTCCAGCCTTATGTCTCATCCAGCTGTGGTTCTAGATATGGTCAATCCAGGTTGCATCAGAGCCCCTGAACGGATTTTGTAAGAATGTCTCTCTCTTTCACTGTCTTTGTTTTATGGGTTTTTTTTTTAAGTAATCTATTTTTATAATGGGGTTTAGCTGCTTTTCCCTGCTGTGTTTATGCCGCTTTACACCCTCTTGATTCACTTCCAGAGAGATATCAATACGTAGGTTTTAAGACTCTTCCTAGTCAGATATATTCTTGGGCGGTGAATAGGGGATGTTGAGTTCAGTTCACTGAGTAGGGAGTAGGTCTTGTCTATTACATATTTGGCGTGTGGAACGGTATGTGAGCTAATTTCAAACCCTTGTTTTATGCATCGCCCCACCTCACCTTTCCCGTTAAGCAGCCATAGTGTGTTTTCTACATGTGTGACTCTGTTCTGTTTTGGAATTCAGTTCAGGTGTAGCGATGTTGACATTCCCTCTATAAGTGATATCTTAGGATAAGTGTCCTTTTCTGTGTGACTTACTTCACTTAGAGTCATCGTCCCTAAATCCACTCATCATGCTGCTACTAGCCTTATGACACTGATTTCATGGCTGAGTGATATTCCATTGTGCATAAGTACCACAACTTCTTTATCCATTTTGCTCTTTCCTGGGATATTTAAGGTGTACCGAAGTGGAGGTTCTTGGAAACAGAGCAGCCCTAAACTTTGGGGTGCCTGTGTCGTGTTGATTTTTAGGTTTCCCGATTTCTACGCCCATGAGTGGAAGTGCCCTATGCTCTCTCAGCTGTGTCTATTCCATGTTTCAGGACGCAGCGTACACTTCTCCAGAGTGGCTGTTGGCAATTTCCATCCCGCCCATCAGCGTAGCAAGGCTCCCGTGTCTCCATGGCCTGTCCTGCATTTCTGGTTTTTACACTTTTTTCAGCATGGCCCTTTTGACCGCTGGCAAGCGAGACTTCTTTGTAGCGCCGATTTGCCTTTCCGGCTTGCTTGGTTGGCCAAAAAGGGCGTATGCGTTTTTTCCTGAATATATTCAGGAAAAAACGCATACGCCCTTTTTGGCCAAGGGCATCATTGTCAACGCTTTACCGCTTTTCATGTGCTTTCAAGGCGAGTCGAATCTACCTCCTGAAATCTGTTTCCTGCAATTCTGCCTTGCTTTCAAATCCTCTTCGTTTCCTTCCCTCAATATATTTGTGGACGAGAGTCATCATTTCGAACTCTGCAGGTTTGTGAATTGCAGTGCCCCTGAGCTCCATTTGTCAACTCGCTTTTTTGGGAGCTGGCCGCAAAAGCACAGGATTGCTTCAGGCCCTATTCTGGTTCCGGGGGGCAGGCTGAGCCTGTGGTTCATTCTTCTTCCTGATGGGAAAATAGAGTGACCTGTGCCTGTCCCAACACCTAGAGCTAGTCTCTCATTGGTTCCCCCTCTTCCCGTTCATCCTCAGGACAAATTGCCACCTGTACGAAACAGGAGGTCAACGGTGCTGATTCTCCAAGTAGGGAGATTGTTAGTGAAACGGCTGGAATGGCGAACCCGAGCACAAGGAGAGGAGAAATGAGGTGCGTTTTAGAAACCTTTCCCGATCACACGGTGTACCATCTTATGGGTTTCCCAGGCATGTTTTCGATGTAGGAAGATGCCCTTGAACCTGGAGATTTGGGACCCATGGCATGGGTGCCACGCAGTATTATTTTAAAGGGTCTGCGTTTGCTCACCCAACCTCACCAATCCTCTCAGCCCCAAGAGTGTCCAGCCTTATGTCTAATAAAGCTCTGGGTCTAGATATGGTCAATCCAGGTTGCATCAGAGCCCCTGAACGGATTTTGTAAGAATGTCTCTCTCTTTCACTGTCTTTGTTTTATGGGGTTTTTTTTTTAAGTAATCTATTTTTATAATGGGGTTTAGCTGCTTTTCCCTGCTGTGTTTATGCCGCTTTACACCCTCTTGATTCACTTCCAGAGAGATATCAATACGTAGGTTTTAAGACTCTTCCTAGTCAGATATATTCTTGGGCGGTGAATAGGGGGTGTTGAGTCCAGTTCACTGAGTAGGGAGTAGGTCTTGTCTATTACATATTTGGCGTGTGGAACGGTATGTGAGCTAATTTCAAACCCTTGTTTTATGCATCGCCCCACCTCACCTTTCCCGTTAAGCAGCCATAGTGTGTTTTCTACATGTGTGACTCTGTTCTGTTTTGGAATTCAGTTCAGGTGTAGCGAAGTTGACATTCCCTCTATAAGTGATATCTTAGGATAAGTGTCCTTTTCTGTGTGACTTACTTCACTTAGAGTCATCGTCCCTAAATCCACTCATCATGCTGCTACTAGCCTTATGACACTGATTTCATGGCTGAGTGATATTCCATTGTGCATAAGTACCACAACTTCTTTATCCATTTTTTTCTTTCCTGGCATATTTAAGGTGTACCGAAGTGGAGGTTCTTGGAAACAGAGCAGCCCTAAACTTTGGGGTGCCTGTCGTGTTGATTTTTAGGTTTCCCGATTTCTACGCCCATGAGTGGAAGTGCCCTATGCTCTCTCAGCTATGTCTATTCCATGTTTCAGGACGCAGCGTACACTTCTCCAGAGTGGCTGTTGGCAATTTCCATCCCGCCCATCAGCGTAGCAAGGCTCCCGTGTCTCCATGGACTGTCCTGCATTTCTGGTTTTTACACTTTTTTCAGCACGGCCCTTTTGACCGCTGGCAAGCGAGACTTCTTTGTAGCGCCGATTTGCCTTTCCGGCTTGCTTGGTTGGCCAAAAAGGGCGTATGCGTTTTTTCCTGAATATATTCAGGAAAAAACGCATACGCCCTTTTTGGCCAAGGACATCATTGTCAACGCTTTGCCGCTTTTCATGTGCTTTCAAGGCGAGTCGAATCTACCTCCTGAAATCTGTTTCCTGCAATTCTGCCTTGCTTTCAAATCCTCTTCGTTGCCTTCCCTCAATATATTTGTGGACGAGAGTCATCATTTCGAACTCTGCAGGTTTGTGAATTGCAGTGCCCCTGAGCTCCATTTGTCAACTCGCTTTTTTGGGAGCTGGCCGCAAAAGCGCAGGATTGCTTCAGGCCCTATTCTGGTTCCGGGGGGCAGGCTGAGCCTGTGGTTCATTCTTCTTCCTGATGGGAAAATAGAGTGACCTGTGCCTGTCCCAACACCTAGAGCTAGTCTCTCATTGGTTTCCCCTCTTCCCGTTCATCCTCAGGACAAATTGCGACCTGTACGAAACAGGAGGTCAACGGTGCTGATTCTCCAAGTAGGGAGGTTGTTAGTGAAACGGCAGGAATGGTGAACCCGAGCACAAGGAGAGGAGAAATGAGGTGCGTTTTAGAAACATTTCCAGACCACACGGTGTACCATCTTCTGGGTTTCCCAGGCATGTTTTCAATGTAGGAAGATGCCCTTGAACCTGGAGATTTGGGACCCATGGCATGGGTACCACGCAGTATTACTTTAAAGGGTCTGCGTTTGCTCACCCAACCTCACCAATCCTCTCAGCCCCAAGAGTGCCCAGCCTTATGTCTCATCCAGCTGTGGTTCTAGATATGGTCAATCCAGGTTGCATCAGAGCCCCTGAACGGATTTTGTAAGAATGTCTCTCTCTTTCACTGTCTTTGTTTTATGGGGTTTTTTTTTAAGTAATCTATTTTTATAATGGGGTTTAGCTGCTTTTCCCTGCTGTGTTTATGCCGCTTTACACCCTCTTGATTCACTTCCAGAGAGATATCAATACGTAGGTTTTAAGACTCTTCCTAGTCAGATATATTCTTGGGCGGTGAATAGGGGGTGTTGAGTCCAGTTCACTGAGTAGGGAGTAGGTCTTGTCTATTACATATTTGGCTTGTGGAACGGTATGTGAGCTAATTTCAAACCCTTGTTTTATGCATCGCCCCACCTCACCTTTCCCGTTAAGCAGCCATAGTGTGTTTTCTACATGTGTGACTCTGTTCTGTTTTGGAATTCAGTTCAGGTGTAGCGATGTTGACATTCCCTCTATAAGTGATATCTTAGGATAAGTGTCCTTTTCTGTGTGACTTACTTCACTTAGACTCATCGTCCCTAAATCCACTCATCATGCTGCTACTAGCCTTATGACACTGATTTCATGGCTGAGTGATATTCCATTGTGCATAAGTACCACAACTTCTTTATCCATTTTGCTCTTTCCTGGGATATTTAAGGTGTACCGAAGTGGAGGTTCTTGGAAACAGAGCAGCCCTAAACTTTGGGGTGCCTGTGTCGTGTTGATTTTTAGGTTTCCCGATTTCTACGCCCATGAGTGGAAGTGCCCTATGCTCTCTCAGCTGTGTCTATTCCATGTTTCAGGACGCAGCGTACACTTCTCCAGAGTGGCTGTTGCCAATTTCCATCCCGCCCATCAGCGTAGCAAGGCTCCCGTGTCTCCATGGCCTGTCCTGCATTTCTGGTTTTTACACTTTTTTCAGCATGGCCCTTTTGACCGCTGGCAAGCGAGACTTCTTTGTAGCGCCGATTTGCCTTTCCGGCTTGCTTGGTTGGCCAAAAAGGGCGTATGCGTTTTTTCCTGAATATATTCAGGAAAAAACGCATACGCCCTTTTTGGCCAAGGGCATCATTGTCAACGCTTTGCCGCTTTTCATGTGCTTTCAAGGCGAGTCGAATCTACCTCCTGAAATCTGTTTCCTGCAATTCTGCCTTGCTTTCAAATCCTCTTCGTTGCCTTCCCTCAATATATTTGTGGACGAGACTCATCATTTCGAACTCTGCAGGTTTGTGAATTGCAGTGCCCCTGAGCTCCATTTGTCAACTCGCTTTTTTGGGAGCTGGCCGCAAAAGCGCAGGATTGCTTCAGGCCCTATTCTGGTTCCGGGGGGCAGGCTGAGCCTGTGGTTCATTCTTCTTCCTGATGGGAAAATAGAGTGACCTGTGCCTGTCCCAACACCTAGAGCTAGTCTCTCATTCGTTCCCCCTCTTCCCGTTCATCCTCAGGACAAATTGCGACCTGTACGAAACAGGAGGTCAACGGTGCTGATTCTCCAAGTAGGGAGATTGTTAGTGAAACGGCTGGAATGGCGAACCCGAGCACAAGGAGAGGAGAAATGAGGTGCGTTTTAGAAACCTTTCCCGATCACACGGTGTACCATCTTCTGGGTTTCCCAGGCATGTTTTCGATGTAGGAAGATGCCCTTGAACCTGGAGATTTGGGACCCATGGCATGGGTGCCACGCAGTATTATTTTAAAGGGTCTGCGTTTGCTCATCCAACCTCACCAATCCTCTCAGCCCCAAGAGTGTCCAGCCTTATGTCTCATAAAGCTCTGGGTCTAGATATGGTCAATCCAGGTTGCATCAGAGCCCCTGAACGGATTTTGTAAGAATGTCTGTCTCTTTCACTGTCTTTGTTTTATGGGGTTTTTTTTTTAAGTAATCTATTTTTATAATGGGGTTTAGCTGCTTTTCCCTGCTGTGTTTATGCCGCTTTACACCCTCTTGATTCACTTCCAGAGAGATATCAATACGTAGGTTTAAAGACTCTTACTAGTCAGATATATTCTTGGGCGGTGAATAAGGGGTGTTGAGTCCAGTTCACTGAGCAGGGAGTAGGTCTTGTCTATTACATATTTGGCGTGTGGAACGGTATCTGAGCTAATTTCAAACCCTTGTTTTATGCATCGCCCCACCTCACCTTTCCCGTTAAGCAGCCATAGTGTGTTTTCTACATGTGTGACTCTGTTCTGTTTTGGAATTCAGTTCAGGTGTAGCGATGTTGACATTCCCTCTATAAGTGATATCTTAGGATAAGTGTCCTTTTCTGTGTGACTTACTTCACTTAGAGTCATCGTCCCTAAATCCACTCATCATGCTGCTACTAGCCTTATGACACTGATTTCATGGCTGAGTGATATTCCATTGTGCATAAGTACCACAACTTCTTTATCCATTTTTTTCTTTCCTGGCATATTTAAGGTGTACCGAAGTGGAGGTTCTTGGAAACAGAGCAGCCCTAAACTTTGGGGTGCCTGTGTCGTGTTGATTTTTATGTTTCCCGATTTCTACGCCCATGAGTGGAAGTGCCCTATGCTCTCTCAGCTATGTCTATTCCATGTTTCAGGACGCAGCGTACACTTCTCCAGAGTGGCTGTTGGCAATTTCCATCCCGCCCATCAGCGTAGCAAGGCTCCCGTGTCTCCATGGACTGTCCTACATTTCTGGTTTTTACACTTTTTTCAGCACGGCCCTTTTGACCGCTGGCAAGCGAGACTTCTTTGTAGCGCCGATTTGCCTTTCCGGCTTGCTTGGTTGGCCAAAAAGGGCGTATGCGTTTTTTCCTGAATATATTCAGGAAAAAACGCATACGCCCTTTTTGGCCAAGGGCATCATTGTCAACGCTTTGCCGCTTTTCATGTGCTTTCAAGGCGAGTCGAATCTACCTCCTGAAATCTGTTTCCTGCAATTCTGCCTTGCTTTCAAATCCTCTTCGTTGCCTTCCCTCAATATATTTGTGGACGAGAGTCATCATTTCGAACTCTGCAGGTTTGTGAATTGCAGTGCCCCTGAGCTCCATTTGTCAACTCGCTTTTTTGGGAGCTGGCCGCAAAAGCGCAGGATTGCTTCAGGCCCTATTCTGGTTCCGGGGGGCAGGCTGAGCCTGTGGTTCATTCTTCTTCCTGATGGGAAAATAGAGTGACCTGTGCCTGTCCCAACACCTAGAGCTAGTCTCTCATTGGTTCCCCCTCTTCCCGTTCATCCTCAGGACAAATTGCGACCTGTAAGAAACAGGAGGTCAACGGTGCTGATTCTCCAAGTAGGGAGGTTGTTAGTGAAACGGCAGGAATGGTGAACCCGAGCACAAGGAGAGGAGAAATGAGGTGCGTTTTAGAAACCTTTCCAGACCACACGGTGTACCATCTTCTGGGTTTCCCAGGCATGTTTTCGATGTAGGAAGTTGCCCTTGAACATCGAGATTTGGGACCCATGGCATGGGTACCAGGCAGTATTACTTTAAAGGGTCTGCGTTTGCTCACCCAACCTCACCAATCCTCTCAGCCCCAAGAGTGTCCAGCCTTATGTCTCATCCAGCTGTGGTTCTAGATATGGTCAATCCAGGTTGCATCAGAGCCCCTGAACGGATTTTGTAAGAATGTCTCTCTCTTTCACTGTCTTTGTTTTATGGGTTTTTTTTTTAAGTAATCTATTTTTATAATGGGGTTTAGCTGCTTTTCCCTGCTGTGTTTATGCCGCTTTACACCCTCTTGATTCACTTCCAGAGAGATATCAATACGTAGGTTTTAAGACTCTTCCTAGTCAGATATATTCTTGGGCGGTGAATAGGGGATGTTGAGTTCAGTTCACTGAGTAGGGAGTAGGTCTTGTCTATTACATATTTGGCGTGTGGAACGGTATGTGAGCTAATTTCAAACCCTTGTTTTATGCATCGCCCCACCTCACCTTTCCCGTTAAGCAGCCATAGTGTGTTTTCTACATGTGTGACTCTGTTCTGTTTTGGAATTCAGTTCAGGTGTAGCGATGTTGACATTCCCTCTATAAGTGATATCTTAGGATAAGTGTCCTTTTCTGTGTGACTTACTTCACTTAGAGTCATCGTCCCTAAATCCACTCATCATGCTGCTACTAGCCTTATGACACTGATTTCATGGCTGAGTGATATTCCATTGTGCATAAGTACCACAACTTCTTTATCCATTTTGCTCTTTCCTGGGATATTTAAGGTGTACCGAAGTGGAGGTTCTTGGAAACAGAGCAGCCCTAAACTTTGGGGTGCCTGTGTCGTGTTGATTTTTAGGTTTCCCGATTTCTACGCCCATGAGTGGAAGTGCCCTATGCTCTCTCAGCTGTGTCTATTCCATGTTTCAGGACGCAGCGTACACTTCTCCAGAGTGGCTGTTGCCAATTTCCATCCCGCCCATCAGCGTAGCAAGGCTCCCGTGTCTCCATGGCCTGTCCTGCATTTCTGGTTTTTACACTTTTTTCAGCATGGCCCTTTTGACCGCTGGCAAGCGAGACTTCTTTGTAGCGCCGATTTGCCTTTCCGGCTTGCTTGGTTGGCCAAAAAGGGCGTATGCGTTTTTTCCTGAATATATTCAGGAAAAAACGCATACGCCCTTTTTGGCCAAGGGCATCATTGTCAACGCTTTACCGCTTTTCATGTGCTTTCAAGGCGAGTCGAATCGACCTCCTGAAATCTGTTTCCTGCAATTCTGCCTTGCTTTCAAATCCTCTTCGTTTCCTTCCCTCAATATATTTGTGGACGAGAGTCATCATTTCGAACTCTGCAGGTTTGTGAATTGCAGTGCCCCTGAGCTCCATTTGTCAACTCGCTTTTTTGGGAGCTGGCCGCAAAAGCGCAGGATTGCTTCAGGCCCTATTCTGGTTCCGGGGGGCAGGCTGAGCCTGTGGTTCATTCTTCTTCCTGATGGGAAAATAGAGTGACCTGTGCCTGTCCCAACACCTAGAGCTAGTCTCTCATTGGTTCCCCCTCTTCCCGTTCATCCTCAGGACAAATTGCGACCTGTACGAAACAGGAGGTCAACGGTGCTGATTCTCCAAGTAGGGAGATTGTTAGTGAAGCGGCTGGAATGGCGAACCCGAGCACAAGGAGAGGAGAAATGAGGTGCGTTTTAGAAACCTTTCCCGATCACACGGTGTACCATCTTCTGGGTTTCCCAGGCATGTTTTCGATGTAGGAAGATGCCCTTGAACCTGGAGATTTGGGACCCATGGCATGGGTGCCACGCAGTATTATTTTAAAGGGTCTGCGTTTGCTCACCCAACCTCACCAATCCTCTCAGCCCCAAGAGTGTCCAGCCTTATGTCTCATCCAGCTGTGGGTCTAGATATGGTCAATCCAGGTTGCATCAGAGCCCCTGAACGGATTTTGTAAGAATGTCTCTCTCTTTCACTGTCTTTGTTTTATGGGTTTTTTTTTAAGTAATCTATTTTTATAATGGGGTTTAGCTGCTTTTCCCTGCTGTGTTTATGCCGCTTTACACCCTCTTGATTCACTTCCAGAGAGATATCAATACGTAGGTTTTAAGACTCTTCCTAGTCAGATATATTCTTGGGCGGTGAATAGGGGGTGTTGAGTCCAGTTCACTGAGTAGGGAGTAGGTCTTGTCTATTACATATTTGGCGTGTGGAACGGTATGTGAGCTAATTTCAAACCCTTGTTTTATGCATCGCCCCACCTCACCTTTCCCGTTAAGCAGCCATAGTGTGTTTTCTACATGTGTGACTCTGTTCTGTTTTGGAATTCAGTTCAGGTGTAGCGATGTTGACATTCCCTCTATAAGGGATATCTTAGGATAAGTGTCCTTTTCTGTGTGACTTACTTCACTTAGAGTCATCGTCCCTAAATCCACTCATCATGCTGCTACTAGCCTTATGACACTGATTTCATGGCTGAGTGATATTCCATTGTGCATAAGTACCACAACTTCTTTATCCATTTTGCTCTTTCCTGGGATATTTAAGGTGTACCGAAGTGGAGGTTCTTGGAAACAGAGCAGCCCTAAACTTTGGGGTGCCTGTGTCGTGTTGATTTTTAGGTTTCCCGATTTCTACGCCCATGAGTGGAAGTGCCCTATGCTCTCTCAGCTGTGTCTATTCCATGTTTCAGGACGCAGCGTACACTTCTCCAGAGTGGCTGTTGGCAATTTCCATCCCGCCCATCAGCGTAGCAAGGCTCCCGTGTCTCCATGGCCTGTCCTGCATTTCTGGTTTTTACACTTTTTTCAGCATGGCCCTTTTGACCGCTGGCAAGCGAGACTTCTTTGTAGCGCCGATTTGCCTTTCCGGCTTGCTTGGTTGGCCAAAAAGGGCGTATGCGTTTTTTCCTGAATATATTCAGGAAAAAACGCATACGCCCTTTTTGGCCAAGGGCATCATTGTCAACGCTTTGCCGCTTTTCATGAGCTTTCAAGGTGAGTCGAATCTACCTCCTGAAATCTGTTTCCTGCAATTCTGCCTTGCTTTCAAATCCTCTTCGTTTCCTTCCCTCAATATATTTGTGGACGAGAGTCATCATTTAGAACTCTGCAGGTTTGTGAATTGCAGTGCCCCTGAGCTCCATTTGTCAACTCGCTTTTTTGGGAGCTGGCCGCAAAAGCGCAGGATTGCTTCAGGCCCTATTCTGGTTCCGGGGGGCAGGCTGAGCCTGTGGTTCATTCTTCTTCCTGATGGGAAAATAGAGTGACCTGTGCCTGTCCCAACACCTAGAGCTAGTCTCTCATTGGTTCCCCCTCTTCCCGTTCATCCTCAGGACAAATTGCGACCTGTACGAAACAGGAGGTCAACGGTGCTGATTCTCCAAGTAGGGAGATTGTTAGTGAAGCGGCTGGAATGGCGAACCCGAGCACAAGGAGAGGAGAAATGAGGTGCGTTTTAGAAACCTTTCCCGATCACACGGTGTACCATCTTCTGGGTTTCCCAGGCATGTTTTCGATGTAGGAAGATGCCCTTGAACCTGGAGATTTGGGACCCATGGCATGGGTGCCACGCAGTA
Organism: Eubalaena glacialis; assembly: GCF_028564815.1. Lineage (NCBI taxonomy): Eukaryota > Metazoa > Chordata > Mammalia > Artiodactyla > Balaenidae > Eubalaena > Eubalaena glacialis. The sequence continues at coordinate 28,227,071 of NC_083723.1, read as the reverse complement.
TTACTTTAAAGGGTCTGCGTTTGCTCACCCAACCTCACCAATCCTCTCAGCCCCAAGAGTGTCCAGCCTTATGTCTCATCCAGCTGTGGGTCTAGATATGGTCAATCCAGGTTGCATCAGAGCCCCTGAACGGATTTTGTAAGAATGTCTCTCTCTTTCACTGTCTTTGTTTTATGGGGTTTTTTTTTTAAGTAATCTATTTTTATAATGGGGTTTAGCTGCTTTTCCCTGCTGTGTTTATGCCGCTTTACACCCTCTTGATTCACTTCCAGAGAGATACCAATACGTAGGTTTGAAGACTCTTCCTAGTCAGATATATTCTTGGGCGGTGAATAGGGGGTGTTGAGTCCAGTTCACTGAGTAGGGAGTAGGTCTTGTCTATTACATATTTGGCTTGTGGAACGGTATGTGAGCTAATTTCAAACCCTTGTTTTATGCATCGCCCCACTTCACCTTTCCCGTTAAGCAGCCATAGTGTGTTTTCTACATGTGTGACTCTGTTCTGTTTTGGAATTCAGTTCAGGTGTAGCGATGTTGACATTCCCTCTATAAGTGATATCTTAGGATAAGTGTCCTTTTCTGTGTGACTTACTTCACTTAGAGTCATCGTCCCTAAATCCACTCATCATGCTGCTACTAGCCTTATGACACTGATTTCATGGCTGAGTGACATTCCATTTTGCATAAGTACGACAACTTCTTTATCCATTTTGCTCTTTCCTGGGATATTTAAGGTGTACCGAAGTGGAGGTTCTTGGAAACAGAGCAGCCCTAAACTTTGGGGTGCCTGTGTCGTGTTGATTTTTAGGTTTCCCGATTTCTACGCCCATGAGTGGAAGTGCCCTATGCTCTCTCAGCTGTGTCTATTCCATGTTTCAGGACGCAGCGTACACTTCTCCAGAGTGGCTGTTGGCAATTTCCATCCCGCCCATCAGCGTAGCAAGGCTCCCGTGTCTCCATGGCCTGTCCTGCATTTCTGGTTTTTACACTTTTTTCAGCATGGCCCTTTTGACCGCTGGCAAGCGAGACTTCTTTGTAGCGCCGATTTGCCTTTCCGGCTTGCTTGGTTGGCCAAAAAGGGCGTATGCGTGTTTTCCTGAATATATTCAGGAAAACACGCATACGCCCTTTTTGGCCAAGGGCATCATTGTCAACGCTTTGCCGCTTTTCATGTGCTTTCAAGGCGAGTCGAATCTACCTCCTGAAATCTGTTTCCTGCAATTCTGCCTTGCTTTCAAATCCTCTTCGTTGCCTTCCCTCAATATATTTGTGGACGAGAGTCATCATTTCGAACTCTGCAGGTTTGTGAATTGCAGTGCCCCTGAGCTCCATTTGTCAACTCGCTTTTTTGGGAGCTGGCCGCAAAAGCGCAGGATTGCTTCAGGCCCTATTCTGGTTCCGGGGGGCAGGCTGAGCCTGTGGTTCATTCTTCTTCCTGATGGGAAAATAGAGTGACCTGTGCCTGTCCCAACACCTAGAGCTAGTCTCTCATTGGTTCCCCCTCTTCCCGTTCATCCTCAGGACAAATTGCGACCTGTACGAAACAGGAGGTCAACGGTGCTGATTCTCCAAGTAGGGAGATTGTTAGTGAAGCGGCTGGAATGGCGAACCCGAGCACAAGGAGAGGAGAAATGAGGTGCGTTTTAGAAACCTTTCCCGATCACACGGTGTACCATCTTCTGGGTTTCCCAGGCATGTTTTCGATGTAGGAAGATGCCCTTGAACCTGGAGATTTGGGACCCATGGCATGGGTGCCACGCAGTATTACTTTAAAGGGTCTGCGTTTGCTCACCCAACCTCACCAATCCTCTCAGCCCCAAGAGTGTCCAGCCTTATGTCTCATCCAGCTGTGGGTCTAGATATGGTCAATCCAGGTTGCATCAGAGCCCCTGAACGGATTTTGTAAGAATGTCTCTCTCTTTCACTGTCTTTGTTTTATGGGTTTTTTTTTTAAGTAATCTATTTTTATAATGGGGTTTAGCTGCTTTTCCCTGCTGTGTTTATGCCGCTTTACACCCTCTTGATTCACTTCCAGAGAGATATCAATACGTAGGTTTTAAGACTCTTCCTAGTCAGATATATTCTTGGGCGGTGAATAGGGGATGTTGAGTCCAGTTCACTGAGTAGGGAGTAGGTCTTGTCTATTACATATTTGGCGTGTGGAACGGTATGTGAGCTAATTTCAAACCCTTGTTTTATGCATCGCCCCACCTCACCTTTCCCGTTAAGCAGCCATAGTGTGTTTTCTACATGTGTGACTCTGTTCTGTTTTGGAATTCAGTTCAGGTGTAGCGATGTTGACATTCCCTCTATAAGTGATATCTTAGGATAAGTGTCCTTTTCTGTGTGACTTACTTCACTTAGAGTCATCGTCCCTAAATCCACTCATCATGCTGCTACTAGCCTTATGACACTGATTTCATGGCTGAGTGATATTCCATTGTGCATAAGTACCACAACTTCTTTATCCATTTTGCTCTTTCCTGGGATATTTAAGGTGTACCGAAGTGGAGGTTCTTGGAAACAGAGCAGCCCTAAACTTTGGGGTGCCTGTGTCGTGTTGATTTTTAGGTTTCCCGATTTCTACGCCCATGAGTGGAAGTGCCCTATGCTCTCTCAGCTGTGTCTATTCCATGTTTCAGGACGCAGCGTACACTTCTCCAGAGTGGCTGTTGCCAATTTCCATCCCGCCCATCAGCGTAGCAAGGCTCCCGTGTCTCCATGGCCTGTCCTGCATTTCTGGTTTTTACACTTTTTTCAGCATGGCCCTTTTGACCGCTGGCAAGCGAGACTTCTTTGTAGCGCCGATTTGCCTTTCCGGCTTGCTTGGTTGGCCAAAAAGGGCGTATGCGTTTTTTCCTGAATATATTCAGGAAAACACGCATACGCCCTTTTTCGCCAAGGGCATCATTGTCAACGCTTTACCGCTTTTCATGTGCTTTCAAGGCGAGTCGAATCGACCTCCTGAAATCTGTTTCCTGCAATTCTGCCTTGCTTTCAAATCCTCTTCGTTGCCTTCCCTCAATATATTTGTGGACGAGAGTCATCATTTCGAACTCTGCAGGTTTGTGAATTGCAGTGCCCCTGAGCTCCATTTGTCAACTCGCTTTTTTGGGAGCTGGCCGCAAAAGCGCAGGATTGCTTCAGGCCCTATTCTGGTTCCGGGGGGCAGGCTGAGCCTGTGGTTCATTCTTCTTCCTGATGGGAAAATAGAGTGACCTGTGCCTGTCCCAACACCTAGAGCTAGTCTCTCATTGGTTCCCCCTCTTCCCGTTCATCCTCAGGACAAATTGCGACCTGTACGAAACAGGAGGTCAACGGTGCTGATTCTCCAAGTAGGGAGATTGTTAGTGAAGCGGCTGGAATGGCGAACCCGAGCACAAGGAGAGGAGAAATGAGGTGCGTTTTAGAAACCTTTCCCGATCACACGGTGTACCATCTTCTGGGTTTCCCAGGCATGTTTTCGATGTAGGAAGATGCCCTTGAACCTGGAGATTTTGGACCCATGGCATGGGTGCCACGCAGTATTATTTTAAAGGGTCTGCGTTTGCTCACCCAACCTCACCAATCCTCTCAGCCCCAAGAGTGTCCAGCCTTATGTCTCATCCAGCTGTGGGTCTAGATATGGTCAATCCAGGTTGCATCAGAGCCCCTGAACGGATTTTGTAAGAATGTCTCTCTCTTTCACTGTCTTTGTTTTATGGGTTTTTTTTTTAAGTAATCTATTTTTATAATGGGGTTTAGCTGCTTTTCCCTGCTGTGTTTATGCCGCTTTACACCCTCTTGATTCACTTCCAGAGAGATATCAATACGTAGGTTTTAAGACTCTTCCTAGTCAGATATATTCTTGGGCGGTGAATAGGGGGTGTTGAGTCCAGTTCACTGAGTAGGGAGTAGGTCTTGTCTATTACATATTTGGCGTGTGGAACGGTATGTGAGCTAATTTCAAACCCTTGTTTTATGCATCGCCCCACCTCACCTTTCCCGTTAAGCAGCCATAGTGTGTTTTCTACATGTGTGACTCTGTTCTGTTTTGGAATTCAGTTCAGGTGTAGCGATGTTGACATTCCCTCTATAAGGGATATCTTAGGATAAGTGTCCTTTTCTGTGTGACTTACTTCACTTAGAGTCATCGTCCCTAAATCCACTCATCATGCTGCTACTAGCCTTATGACACTGATTTCATGGCTGAGTGATATTCCATTGTGCATAAGTACCACAACTTCTTTATCCATTTTGCTCTTTCCTGGGATATTTAAGGTGTACCGAAGTGGAGGTTCTTGGAAACAGAGCAGCCCTAAACTTTGGGGTGCCTGTGTCGTGTTGATTTTTAGGTTTCCCGATTTCTACGCCCATGAGTGGAAGTGCCCTATGCTCTCTCAGCTGTGTCTATTCCATGTTTCAGGACGCAGCGTACACTTCTCCAGAGTGGCTGTTGGCAATTTCCATCCCGCCCATCAGCGTAGCAAGGCTCCCGTGTCTCCATGGCCTGTCCTGCATTTCTGGTTTTTACACTTTTTTCAGCATGGCCCTTTTGACCGCTGGCAAGCGAGACTTCTTTGTAGCGCCGATTTGCCTTTCCGGCTTGCTTGGTTGGCCAAAAAGGGCGTATGCGTTTTTTCCTGAATATATTCAGGAAAAAACGCATACGCCCTTTTTGGCCAAGGGCATCATTGTCAACGCTTTGCCGCTTTTCATGAGCTTTCAAGGTGAGTCGAATCTACCTCCTGAAATCTGTTTCCTGCAATTCTGCCTTGCTTTCAAATCCTCTTCGTTTCCTTCCCTCAATATATTTGTGGACGAGAGTCATCATTTAGAACTCTGCAGGTTTGTGAATTGCAGTGCCCCTGAGCTCCATTTGTCAACTCGCTTTTTTGGGAGCTGGCCGCAAAAGCGCAGGATTGCTTCAGGCCCTATTCTGGTTCCGGGGGGCAGGCTGAGCCTGTGGTTCATTCTTCTTCCTGATGGGAAAATAGAGTGACCTGTGCCTGTCCCAACACCTAGAGCTAGTCTCTCATTGGTTCCCCCTCTTCCCGTTCATCCTCAGGACAAATTGCGACCTGTACGAAACAGGAGGTCAACGGTGCTGATTCTCCAAGTAGGGAGATTGTTAGTGAAGCGGCTGGAATGGCGAACCCGAGCACAAGGAGAGGAGAAATGAGGTGCGTTTTAGAAACCTTTCCCGATCACACGGTGTACCATCTTCTGGGTTTCCCAGGCATGTTTTCGATGTAGGAAGATGCCCTTGAACCTGGAGATTTGGGACCCATGGCATGGGTGCCACGCAGTATTACTTTAAAGGGTCTGCGTTTGCTCACCCAACCTCACCAATCCTCTCAGCCCCAAGAGTGTCCAGCCTTATGTCTCATCCAGCTGTGGGTCTAGATATGGTCAATCCAGGTTGCATCAGAGCCCCTGAACGGATTTTGTAAGAATGTCTCTCTCTTTCACTGTCTTTGTTTTATGGGGTTTTTTTTTTAAGTAATCTATTTTTATAATGGGGTTTAGCTGCTTTTCCCTGCTGTGTTTATGCCGCTTTACACCCTCTTGATTCACTTCCAGAGAGATACCAATACGTAGGTTTGAAGACTCTTACTAGTCAGATATATTCTTGGGCGGTGAATAGGGGGTGTTGAGTCCAGTTCACTGAGTAGGGAGTAGGTCTTGTCTATTACATATTTGGCTTGTGGAACGGTATGTGAGCTAATTTCAAACCCTTGTTTTATGCATCGCCCCACTTCACCTTTCCCGTTAAGCAGCCATAGTGTGTTTTCTACATGTGTGACTCTGTTCTGTTTTGGAATTCAGTTCAGGTGTAGCGATGTTGACATTCCCTCTATAAGTGATATCTTAGGATAAGTGTCCTTTTCTGTGTGACTTACTTCACTTAGAGTCATCGTCCCTAAATCCACTCATCATGCTGCTACTAGCCTTATGACACTGATTTCATGGCTGAGTGATATTCCATTTTGCATAAGTACGACAACTTCTTTATCCATTTTGCTCTTTCCTGGGATATTTAAGGTGTACCGAAGTGGAGGTTCTTGGAAACAGAGCAGCCCTAAACTTTGGGGTGCCTGTGTCGTGTTGATTTTTAGGTTTCCCGATTTCTACGCCCATGAGTGGAAGTGCCCTATGCTCTCTCAGCTGTGTCTATTCCATGTTTCAGGACGCAGCGTACACTTCTCCAGAGTGGCTGTTGGCAATTTCCATCCCGCCCATCAGCGTAGCAAGGCTCCCGTGTCTCCATGGCCTGTCCTGCATTTCTGGTTTTTACACTTTTTTCAGCATGGCCCTTTTGACCGCTGGCAAGCGAGACTTCTTTGTAGCGCCGATTTGCCTTTCCGGCTTGCTTGGTTGGCCAAAAAGGGCGTATGCGTGTTTTCCTGAATATATTCAGGAAAACACGCATACGCCCTTTTTGGCCAAGGGCATCATTGTCAACGCTTTGCCGCTTTTCATGTGCTTTCAAGGCGAGTCGAATCTACCTCCTGAAATCTGTTTCCTGCAATTCTGCCTTGCTTTCAAATCCTCTTCGTTGCCTTCCCTCAATATATTTGTGGACGAGAGTCATCATTTCGAACTCTGCAGGTTTGTGAATTGCAGTGCCCCTGAGCTCCATTTGTCAACTCGCTTTTTTGGGAGCTGGCCGCAAAAGCGCAGGATTGCTTCAGGCCCTATTCTGGTTCCGGGGGGCAGGCTGAGCCTGTGGTTCATTCTTCTTCCTGATGGGAAAATAGAGTGACCTGTGCCTGTCCCAACACCTAGAGCTAGTCTCTCATTGGTTCCCCCTCTTCCCGTTCATCCTCAGGACAAATTGCGACCTGTACGAAACAGGAGGTCAACGGTGCTGATTCTCCAAGTAGGGAGATTGTTAGTGAAACGGCTGGAATGGCGAACCCGAGCACAAGGAGAGGAGAAATGAGGTGCGTTTTAGAAACATTTCCAGACCACACGGTGTACCATCTTCTGGGTTTCCCAGGCATGTTTTCGATGTAGGAAGAATCCCTTGAACCTCGAGATTTGGGACCCATGGCATGGGTACCAGGCAGTATTACTTTAAAGGGTCTGCGTTTGCTCACCCAACCTCACCAATCCTCTCAGCCCCAAGAGTGTCCAGCCTTATGTCTCATCCAGCTGTGGTTCTAGATATGGTCAATCCAGGTTGCATCAGAGCCCGTGAACGGATTTTGTAAGAATGTCTCTCTCTTTCACTGTCTTTGTTTTATGGGGTTTTTTTTTAAGTAATCTATTTTTATAATGGGGTTTAGCTGCTTTTCCCTGCTGTGTTTATGCCGCTTTACACCCTCTTGATTCACTTCCAGAGAGATATCAATACGTAGGTTTTAAGACTCTTCCTAGTCAGATATATTCTTGGGCGGTGAATAGGGGGTGTTGAGTCCAGTTCACTGAGTAGGGAGTAGGTCTTGTCTATTACATATTTGGCGTTTGGAACGGTATGTGAGCTAATTTCAAACCCTTGTTTTATGCATCGCCCCACCTCACCTTTCCCATTAAGCAGCCATAGTGTGTTTTCTACATGTGTGACTCTGTTCTGTTTTGGAATTCAGTTCAGGTGTAGCGATGTTGACATTCCCTCTATAAGTGATATCTTAGGATAAGTGTCCTTTTCTGTGTGACTTACTTCACTTAGAGTCATCGTCCCTAAATCCACTCATCATGCTGCTACTAGCCTTATGACACTGATTTCATGGCTGAGTGATATTCCATTGTGCATAAGTACGACAACTTCTTTATCCATTTTGCTCTTTCCTGGGATATTTAAGGTGTACCGAAGTGGAGGTTCTTGGAAACAGAGCAGCCCTAAACTTTGGGGTGCCTGTGTCGTGTTGATTTTTAGGTTTCCCGATTTCTACGCCCATGAGTGGAAGTGCCCTATGCTCTCTCAGCTGTGTCTATTCCATGTTTCAGGACGCAGCGTACACTTCTCCAGAGTGGCTGTTGGCAATTTCCATCCCGCCCATCAGCGTAGCAAGGCTCCGGTGTCTCCATGGCCTGTCCTGCATTTCTGGTTTTTACACTTTTTTCAGCATGGCCCTTTTGACCGCTGGCAAGCGAGACTTCTTTGTAGCGCCGATTTGCCTTTCCGGCTTGCTTGGTTGGCCAAAAAGGGCGTATGCGTTTTTTCCTGAATATATTCAGGAAAAAACGCATACGCCCTTTTTGGCCAAGGGCATCATTGTCAACGCTTTGCCGCTTTGCATGTGCTTTCAAGGCGAGTCGAATCTACCTCCTGAAATCTGTTTCCTGCAATTCTGCCTTGCTTTCAAATCCTCTTCGTTGCCTTCCCTCAATATATTTGTGAACGAGAGTCATCATTTCTAACTCTGCAGGTTTGTGAGTTGCAGTGCCCCTGAGCTCCATTTGTCAACTCGCTTTTTTGGGAGCTGGCCGCAAAAGCGCAGGATTGCTTCAGGCCCTATTCTGGTTCCGGGGGGCAGGCTGAGCCTGTGGTTCATTCTTCTTCCTGATGGGAAAATAGAGTGACCTGTGCCTGTCCCAACACCTAGAGCTAGTCTCTCATTGGTTCCCCCTCTTCCCGTTCATCCTCAGGACAAATTGCGACCTGTACGAAACAGGAGGTCAACGGTGCTGATTCTCCAAGTAGGGAGATTGTTAGTGAAGCGGCTGGAATGGCGAACCCGAGCACAAGGAGAGGAGAAATGAGGTGCGTTTTAGAAACCTTTCCCGATCACACGGTGTACCATCTTCTGGGTTTCCCAGGCATGTTTTTGATGTAGGAAGATGCCCTTGAACCTGGAGATTTGGGACCCATGGCATGGGTGCCACGCAGTATTACTTTAAAGGGTCTGCGTTTGCTCACCCAACCTCACCAATCCTCTCAGCCCCAAGAGTGTCCAGCCTTATGTCTCATCCAGCTGTGGGTCTAGATATGGTCAATCCAGGTTGCATCAGAGCCCCTGAACGGATTTTGGAAGAATTTCTCTCTCTTTCACTGTCTTTGTTTTATGGGGTTTTTTTTTTTAAGTAATCTACTCTTCAAATGGGGTTTAGCTGCTTTTCCCTGCTGTGTTTATGCCGCTTTACACCCTCTTGATTCACTTCCAGAGAGATATAAATACGTAGGTTTAAAGACTCTTCCTAGTCAGATATATTCTTGGGCGGTGAATAGGGGGTGTTGAGTCCAGTTCACTGAGTAGGGAGTAGGTCTTGTCTATTACATATTTGGCGTGTGGAACGGTATGTGAGCTAATTTCAAACCCTTGTTTTAGGCTTCGCCCCACCTCACCTTTCCCGTTAAGCAGCCATAGTGTGTTTTCTTCATGTGTGACTCTGTTCTGTTTTGGAATTCAGTTCAGGTGTAGCGATGTTGACATTCCCTCTATCAGTGATATCTTAGGATAAGTGTCCTTTTCTGTGTGACTTACTTCACTTAGAGTCATCGTCCCTAAATCCACTCATCATGCTGCTACTAGCCTTATGACACTGATTTCATGGCTGAGTGATATTCCATTGTGCATAAGTAACACAACTTCTTTATCCATTTTTCTCTTTCCTGGGATATTTAAGGTGTACCGAAGTGGAGGTTCTTGGAAACAGAGCAGCCCTAAACTTTGGGGTGCCTGTGTCGTGTTGATTTTTAGGTTTCCCGATTTCTACGCCCATGAGTGGAAGTGCCCTATGCTCTCTCAGCTGTGTCTATTCCATGTTTCAGGACGCAGCGTACACTTCTCCAGAGTGGCTGTTGGCAATTTCCATCCCGCCCATCAGCGTAGCAAGGCTCCCGTGTCTCCATGGCCTGTCCTGCATTTCTGGTTTTTACACTTTTTTCAGCATGGCCCTTTTGACCGCTGGCAAGCGAGACTTCTTTGTAGCGCCGATTTGCCTTTCCGGCTTGCTTGGTTGGCCAAAAAGGGCGTATGCGTTTTTTCCTGAATATATTCAGGAAAAAACGCATACGCCCTTTTTGGCCAAGGGCATCATTGTCAACGCTTTGCCGCTTTTCATGTGCTTTCAAGGCGAGTCGAATCTACCTCCTGAAATCTGTTTCCTGCAATTCTGCCTTGCTTTCAAATCCTCTTCGTTGCCTTCCCTCAATATATTTGTGGACGAGAGTCATCATTTCGAACTCTGCAGGTTTGTGAATTGCAGTGCCCCTGAGCTCCATTTGTCAACTCGCTTTTTTGGGAGCTGGCCGCAAAAGCGCAGGATTGCTTCAGGCCCTATTCTGGTTCCGGGGGGCAGGCTGAGCCTGTGGTTCATTCTTTTTCCTGATGGGAAAATAGAGTGACCTGTGCCTGTCCCAACACCTAGAGCTAGTCTCTCATTGGTTCCCCCTCTTCCCGTTCATCCTCAGGACAAATTGCGACCTGTACGAAACAGGAGGTCAACGGTGCTGATTCTCCAAGTAGGGAGATTGTTAGTGAAGCGGCTGGAATGGCGAACCCGAGCACAAGGAGAGGAGAAATGAGGTGCGTTTTAGAAACCTTTCCCGATCACACGGTGTACCATATTCTGGGTTTCCCAGGCATGTTTTTGATGTAGGAAGATGCCCTTGAACCTGGAGATTTGGGACCCATGGCATGGGTGCCACGCAGTATTACTTTAAAGGGTCTGCGTTTGCTCACCCAACCTCACCAATCCTCTCAGCCCCAAGAGTGTCCAGCCTTATGTCTCATCCAGCTATGGGTCTAGATATGGTCAATCCAGGTTGCATCAGAGCCCCTGAACGGATTTTGTAAGAATGTCTCTCTCTTTCACTGTCTTTGTTTTATGGGGTTTTCTTTTTTAAGTAATCTATTTTTATAATGGGGTTTAGCTGCTTTTCCCTGCTGTGTTTATGCCGCTTTACACCCTCTTGATTCACTTCCAGAGAGATACCAATACGTAGGTCTGAAGACTCTTACTAGTCAGATATATTCTTGGGCGGTGAATAGGGGGTGTTGAGTCCAGTTCACTGAGTAGGGAGTAGGTCTTGTCTATTACATATTTGGCTTGTGGAACGGTATGTGAGCTAATTTCAAACCCTTGTTTTATGCATCGCCCCACCTCACCTTTCCCGTTAAGCAGCCATAGTGTGTTTTCTACATGTGTGACTCTGTTCTGTTTTGGAATTCAGTTCAGGTGTAGCGATGTTGACATTCCTTCTATAAGTGATATCTTAGGATAAGTGTCCTTTGCTGTGTGTCTTACTTCACTTAGAGTCATCGTCCCTAAATCCACTCATCATGCTGCTACTAGCCTTATGACACTGACTTCATGGCTGAGTGATATTCCATTGTGCATAAGTACCACAACTTCTTTATCCATTTTGCTCTTTCCTGGGATATTTAAGGTGTACCGAAGTGGAGGTTCTTGGAAACAGAGCAGCCCTAAACTTTGGGGTGCCTGTGTCGTGTTGATTTTTAGGTTTCCCGATTTCTACGCCCATGAGTGGAAGTGCCCTATGCTCTCTCAGCTGTGTCTATTCCATGTTTCAGGACGCAGCGTACACTTCTCCAGAGTGGCTGTTGCCAATTTCCATCCCGCCCATCAGCGTAGCAAGGCTCCCGTGTCTCCATGGCCTGTCCTGCATTTCTGGTTTTTACACTTTTTTCAGCATGGCCCTTTTGACCGCTGGCAAGCGAGACTTCTTTGTAGCGCCGATTTGCCTTTCCGGCTTGCTTTGTTGGCCAAAAAGGGCGTATGCGTGTTTTCCTGAATATATTCAGGAAAACACGCATACGCCCTTTTTGGCCAAGGGCATCATTGTCAACGCTTTGCCGCTTTTCATGTGCTTTCAAGGCGAGTCGAATCTACCTCCTGAAATCTGTTTCCTGCAATTCTGCCTTGCTTTCAAATCCTCTTCGTTGCCTTCCCTCAATATATTTGTGGACGAGAGTCATCATTTAGAACTCTGCAGGTTTGTGAATTGCAGTGCCCCTGAGCTCCATTTGTCAACTCGCTTTTGTGGGAGCTGGCCGCAAAAGCGCAGGATTGCTTCAGGCCCTATTCTGGTTCCGGGGGGCAGGCTGAGCCTGTGGTTCATTCTTCTTCCTGATGGGAAAATAGAGTGACCTGTGCCTGTCCCAACACCTAGAGCTAGTCTCTCATTGGTTCCCCCTCTTCCCGTTCATCCTCAGGACAAATTGCGACCTGTACGAAACAGGAGGTCAACGGTGCTGATTCTCCAAGTAGGGAGATTGTTAGTGAAGCGGCTGGAATGGCGAACCCGAGCACAAGGAGAGGAGAAATGAGGTGCGTTTTAGAAACCTTTCCCGATCACACGGTGTACCATCTTCTGGGTTTCCCAGGCATGTTTTCGATGTAGGAAGATGCCCTTGAACCTCGAGATTTGGGACCCGTGGCATGGGTACCAGGCAGTATTACTTTAAAGGGTCTGCGTTTGCTCACCCAACCTCACCAATCCTCTCAGCCCCAAGAGTGTCCAGCCTTATGTCTCATCCAGCTGTGGTTCTAGATATGGTCCATCCAGGTTGCATCAGAGCCCGTGAACGGATTTTGTAAGAATGTCTCTCTCTTTCACTGTCTTTGTTTTATGGGGTTTTTTTTAAGTAATCTATTTTTATAATGGGGTTTAGCTGCTTTTCCCTGCTGTGTTTATGCCGCTTTACACCCTCTTGATTCACTTCCAGAGAGATATCAATACGTAGGTTTTAAGACTCTTCCTAGTCAGATATATTCTTGGGCGGTGAATAGGGGGTGTTGAGTCCAGTTCACTGAGTAGGGAGTAGGTCTTGTCTATTACATATTTGGCGTGTGGAACGGTATGTGAGCTAATTTCAAACCCTTGTTTTATGCATCGCCCCACCTCACCTTTCCCGTTAAGCAGCCATAGTGTGTTTTCTACATGTGTGACTCTGTTCTGTTTTGGAATTCAGTTCAGGTGTAGCGATGTTGACATTCCCTCTATAAGTGATATCTTAGGATAAGTGTCCTTTTCTGTGTGACTTACTTCACTTAGAGTCATCGTCCCTAAATCCACTCATCATGCTGCTACTAGCCTTATGACACTGATTTCATGGCTGAGTGATATTCCATTGTGCATAAGTACCACAACTTCTTTATCCATTTTTCTCTTTCCTGGGATATTTCAGGTGTACCGAAGTGGAAGTTCTTGGAAACAGAGCAGCCCTAAACTTTGGGGTGCCTGTGTCGTGTTGATTTTTAGGTTTCCCGATTTCTACGCCCATGAGTGGAAGTGCCCTATGCTCTCTCAGCTGTGTCTATTCCATGTTTCAGGACGCAGCGTACCCTCCTCCAGAGTGGCTGTTGGCAATTTCCATCCCACCCATCAGCGTAGCAAGGCTCCCGTGTCTCCATGGCCTGTCCTGCATTTCTGGTTTTTACACTTTTTTCAGCATGGCCCTTTTGACCGCTGGCAAGCGAGACTTCTTTGTAGCGCCGATTTGCCTTTCCGGCTTGCTTGGTTGGCCAAAAAGGGCGTATGCGTTTTTTCCTGAATATATTCAGGAAAAAACGCATACGCCCTTTTTGGCCAAGGGCATCATTGTCAACGCTTTGCCGCTTTTCATGTGCTTTCAAGGCGAGTCGAATCTACCTCCTGAAATCTGTTTCCTGCAATTCTGCCTTGCTTTCAAATCCTCTTCGTTGCCTTCCCTCAATATATTTGTGGACGAGAGTCATCATTTCTAACTCTGCAGGTTTGTGAATTGCAGTGCCCCTGAGCTCCATTTGTCAACTCGCTTTTTTGGGAGCTGGCCGCAAAAGCGCAGGATTGCTTCAGGCCCTATTCTGGTTCCGGGCGGCAGGCTGAGCCTGTGGTTCATTCTTCTTCCTGATGGGAAAATAGAGTGACCTGTGCCTGTCCCAACACCTAGAGCTAGTCTCTCATTGGTTCCCCCTCTTCCCGTTCATCCTCAGGACAAATTGCGACCTGTACGAAACAGGAGGTCAACGGTGCTGATTCTCCAAGTCGGGAGATTGTTAGTGAAGCGGCTGGAATGGCGAACCCGAGCACAAGGAGAGGAGAAATGAGGTGCGTTTTAGAAACCTTTCCCGATCACACGGTGTACCATCTTCTGGGTTTCCCAGGCATGTTTTCGATGTAGGAAGATGCCCTTGAACCTGGAGATTTGGGACCCATGGCATGGGTACCACGCAGTATTACTTTAAAGGGTCTGCGTTTGCTCACCCAACCTCACCAATCCTCTCAGCCCCAAGAGTGTCCAGCCTTATGTCTCATCCAGCTGTGGGTCTAGATATGGTCAATCCAGGTTGCATCAGAGCCCCTGAACGGATTTTGTAAGAATGTCTCTCTCTTTCACTGTCTTTGTTTTATGGGTTTTTTTTTTAAGTAATCTATTTTTATAATGGGGTTTAGCTGCTTTTCCCTACTGTGTTTATGCCGCTTTACACCCTCTTGATTCACTTCCAGAGAGATATCAATACATAGGTTTTAAGACTCTTCCTAGTCAGATATATTCTTGGGCGGTGAATAGGGGGTGTTGAGTCCAGTTCACTGAGCAGGGAGTAGGTCTTGTCTATTACATATTTGGCTTGTGGAACTGTATCTGAGCAAATTTCGAACCCTTTTTTTATGCATCACCCCACCTCACCTTTCCCGTGAAGCAGCAATACTGTGTTTTCTAAATGTGTGACTCTGTTCTGTTTGGGAATTCAGTTCAGGTGTAGCGATTTTGACATTCCCTCTAAAAGTGATATCTTAGGATAAGTGTCCTTTTCTGTGTGACTTACTTCACTTAGAGTCATCGTCCCTAAATCAACTCATCATGCCGCTACTAGCCTTATGACACTGATTTCATGGCTGAGTGATATTCCATTGTGCATAAGTACCACAACTTCCTTATCGATTTTTCTCTTTCCTGGGATATATATGGTGTACCGAAGTGGAGGTTCTTGGAAACAGAGCAGCCCTAAACTTTGGGGTGCCTGTGTCTTGTTGATTTTTAGGTTTCCCGATTTCTACGCCCATGAGTGGAAGTGCCCTATGCTCTCTCAGCTTTGTCTATTACACGTTTCAGGACGCAGCGTACACTTCTCCAGAGTGGCTGTTGGCAATTTCCATCCCGCCCATCAGCGTAGCAAGGCTCCCATGTCTCCATGGCCTGTCCTGCATTTCTGGTTTTTACACTTTTTTCAGCATGGCCCTTTTGACCGCTGGCAAGCGAGATTTCTTTGTAGCGCCGATTTGCCTTTCCTGCTTGCTTGGTTGGCCAAAAAGGGCGTATGCGTTTTTTTCTGAATATATTCAGGAAAAAACGCATACGCACTTTTTGGCCAAGGGCATCATTGTCAACGCTTTGCCGCTTTTCATGTGCTTTCAAGGCGAGTCGAATCTACCTCCTGAAATCTGTTTCCTGCAATTCTGCCTTGCTTTCGAATCCTCTTCGTTGCCTTCCCTCAAAATATTTGTGGACGAGAGTCATCATTTATAACTCTGCAGGTTTGTGAATTGCAGTGCCCCTGAGCTCCATTTGTCAACACGCTTTTTTGGGAGCTGGCCGCAAAAGCGCAGGATTGCTTCAGGCCCTATTCTGGTTCCAGGGGGCAGGCTGAGCCTGTGGTTCATTCTTCTTCCTGATGGGAAAATAGAGTGACCTGTGCCTGTCCCAACACCTAGAGCTAGTCTCTCATTGGTTCCCCCTCTTCCCGTTCATCCTGAGGACAAATTGCGACCTGTACGAAACAGGAGGTCAACTGTGCTGATTCTCCAAGTAGGGAGATTGTTAGTGAAGCGGCTGGAATGGCGAACCCGAGCACAAGGAGAGGAGAAATGAGGGGCGTTTTAGAAACCTTTCCCGATCACACGGTGTACCATCTTCTGGGTTTCCCAGGCATGTTTTCGATGTAGGAAGATGCCCTTGAACCTGGAGATTTGGGACCCTTGGCTTGGGTACCACGCAGTATTACATTAAAGGGTCTGCGTTTGCTCACCCAACCTCACCAATCCTCTCAGCCCCAAGAGTGTCCAGCCTTATGTCTCATCCAGCTGTGGGTCTAGATATGGTCAATCCAGGTTGCATCAGAGCCCCTGAACGGATTTTGTAAGAATTTCTCTCTCTTTCACTGTCTTTGTTTTATGGGTTTTTTTTTAAGTAATCTATTTTATAATGGGGTTTAGCTGCTTTTCCCTACTGTGTTTATGCCGCTTTACACCCTCTTGATTCACTTCCAGAGAGATATCAATACATAGGTTTTAAGACTCTTCCTAGTCAGATATATTCTTGGGCGGTGAATAGGGGGTGTTGAGTCCAGTTCACTGAGCAGGGAGTAGGTCTTGTCTATTACATATTTGGCTTGTGGAACGGTATCTGAGCTAATTTCAAACCCTTGTTTTATGCATCGCCCCACCTCACCTTTCCCGTTAAGCAGCCATAGTGTGTTTTCTAAATGTGTGACTCTGTTCTGTTTTGGAATTCAGTTCAGGTGTAGCGATTTTGACATTCCCTCTAAAAGTGATATCTTAGGATAAGTGTCCTTTTCTGTGTGACTTACTTCACTTAGAGTCATCGTCCCTAAATCAACTCATCATGCTGCTACTAGCCTTATGACACTGATTTCATGGCTGAGTGATATTCCATTGTGCATAAGTACCACAACTTCCTTATCGATTTTTCTCTTTCCTGGGATATTTATGGTGTACCGAAGTGGAGGTTCTTGGAAACAGAGCAGCCCTAAACTTTGGGGTGCCTGTGTCGTGTTGATTTTTAGGTTTCCCGATTTCTACGCCCATGAGTGGAAGTGCCCTATGCTCTCTCAGCTTTGTCTATTACACGTTTCAGGACGCAGCGTACACTTCTCCAGAGTGGCTGTTGGCAATTTCCATCCCGCCCATCAGCGTAGCAAGGCTCCCATGTCTCCATGGCCTGTCCTGCATTTCTGGTTTTTACACTTTTTTCAGCATGGCCCTTTTGACCGCTGGCAAGCGAGACTTCTTTGTAGCGCCGATTTGCCTTTCCTGCTTGCTTGGTTGGCCAAAAAGGGCGTATGCGTTTTTTTCTGAATATATTCAGGAAAAAACGCATACGCCCTTTTTGGCCAAGGGCATCATTGTCAACGCTTTGCCGCTTTTCATGTGCTTTCAAGGCGAGTCGAATCGACCTCCTGAAATCTGTTTCCTGCAATTCTGCCTTGCTTTCGAATCCTCTTCGTTGCCTTCCCTCAAAATATTTGTGGACGAGAGTCATCATTTATAACTCTGCAGGTTTGTGAATTGCAGTGCCCCTGAGCTCCATTTGTCAACACGCTTTTTTGGGAGCTGGCCGCAAAAGCGCAGGATTGCTTCAGGCCCTATTCTGGTTCCAGGGGGCAGGCTGAGCCTGTGGTTCATTCTTCTTCCTGATGGGAAAATAGAGTGACCTGTGCCTGTCCCAACACCTAGAGCTACTCTCTCATTGGTTCCCCCTCTTCCCGTTCATCCTCAGGACAAATTGCGACCTGTACGAAACAGGAGGTCAACGGTGCTGATTCTCCAAGTAGGGAGATTGTTAGTGAAGCGGCTGGAATGGCGAACCCGAGCACAAGGAGAGGAGAAATGAGGGGCGTTTTAGAAACCTTTCCCGATCACACGGTGTACCATCTTCTGGGTTTCCCAGGCATGTTTTCGATGTAGGAAGATGCCCTTGAACCTGGAGATTTGGGACCCATGGCTTGGGTACCACGCAGTATTACTTTAAAGGGTCTGCTTTTGCTCACCCAACCTCACCAATCCTCTCAGCCCCAAGAGTGTCCAGCCTTATGTCTCATCCAGCTGTGGGTCTAGATATGGTCAATCCAGGTTGCATCAGAGCCCCTGAACGGATTTTGTAAGAATTTCTCTCTCTTTCACTGTCTTTGTTTTATGGGTTTTTTTTTTAAGTAATCTATTTTTATAATGGGGTTTAGCTGCTTTTCCCTACTGTGTTTATGCCGCTTTACACCCTCTTGATTCACTTCCAGAGAGATATCAATACATAGGTTTTAAGACTCTTCCTAGTCAGATATATTCTTGGGCGGTGAATAGGGGGTGTTGAGTCCAGTTCACTGAGCAGGGAGTAGGTCTTGTCTATTACATATTTGGCTTGTGGAACGGTATCTGAGCTAATTTCAAACCCTTGTTTTATGCATCGCCCCACCTCACCTTTCCCGTTAAGCAGCCATAGTGTGTTTTCTAAATGTGTGACTCTGTTCTGTTTTGGAATTCAGTTCAGGTGTAGCGATGTTGACATTCCCTCTATAAGTGATATCTTAGGATAAGTGTCCTTTTCTGTGTGACTTACTTCACTTAGAGTCATCGTCCCTAAATCCACTCATCATGCTGCTACTAGCCTTATGACACTGATTTCATGGCTGAGTGATATTCCATTGTGCATAAGTACCACAACTTCTTTATCCATTTTTCTCTTTCCTGGGATATTTCAGGTGTACCGAAGTGGAAGTTCTTGGAAACAGAGCAGCCCTAAACTTTGGGGTGCCTGTGTCGTGTTGATTTTTAGGTTTCCCGATTTCTACGCCCATGAGTGGAAGTGCCCTATGCTCTCTCAGCTGTGTCTATTCCATGTTTCAGGACGCAGCGTACACTTCTCCAGAGTGGCTGTTGGCAATTTCCATCCCGCCCATCAGCGTAGCAAGGCTCCCATGTCTCCATGGCCTGTCCTGCATTTCTGGTTTTTACACTTTTTTCAGCATGGCCCTTTTGACCGCTGGCAAGCGAGATTTCTTTGTAGCGCCGATTTGCCTTTCCTGCTTGCTTGGTTGGCCAAAAAGGGCGTATGCGTTTTTTTCTGAATATATTCAGGAAAAAACGCATACGCACTTTTTGGCCAAGGGCATCATTGTCAACGCTTTGCCGCTTTTCATGTGCTTTCAAGGCGAGTCGAATCTACCTCCTGAAATCTGTTTCCTGCAATTCTGCCTTGCTTTCGAATCCTCTTCGTTGCCTTCCCTCAAAATATTTGTGGACGAGAGTCATCATTTATAACTCTGCAGGTTTGTGAATTGCAGTGCCCCTGAGCTCCATTTGTCAACACGCTTTTTTGGGAGCTGGCCGCAAAAGCGCAGGATTGCTTCAGGCCCTATTCTGGTTCCAGGGGGCAGGCTGAGCCTGTGGTTCATTCTTCTTCCTGATGGGAAAATAGAGTGACCTGTGCCTGTCCCAACACCTAGAGCTAGTCTCTCATTGGTTCCCCCTCTTCCCGTTCATCCTGAGGACAAATTGCGACCTGTACGAAACAGGAGGTCAACTGTGCTGATTCTCCAAGTAGGGAGATTGTTAGTGAAGCGGCTGGAATGGCGAACCCGAGCACAAGGAGAGGAGAAATGAGGGGCGTTTTAGAAACCTTTCCCGATCACACGGTGTACCATCTTCTGGGTTTCCCAGGCATGTTTTCGATGTAGGAAGATGCCCTTGAACCTGGAGATTTGGGACCCTTGGCTTGGGTACCACGCAGTATTACATTAAAGGGTCTGCGTTTGCTCACCCAACCTCACCAATCCTCTCAGCCCCAAGAGTGTCCAGCCTTATGTCTCATCCAGCTGTGGGTCTAGATATGGTCAATCCAGGTTGCATCAGAGCCCCTGAACGGATTTTGTAAGAATTTCTCTCTCTTTCACTGTCTTTGTTTTATGGGTTTTTTTTTAAGTAATCTATTTTATAATGGGGTTTAGCTGCTTTTCCCTACTGTGTTTATGCCGCTTTACACCCTCTTGATTCACTTCCAGAGAGATATCAATACATAGGTTTTAAGACTCTTCCTAGTCAGATATATTCTTGGGCGGTGAATAGGGGGTGTTGAGTCCAGTTCACTGAGCAGGGAGTAGGTCTTGTCTATTACATATTTGGCTTGTGGAACGGTATCTGAGCTAATTTCAAACCCTTGTTTTATGCATCGCCCCACCTCACCTTTCCCGTTAAGCAGCCATAGTGTGTTTTCTAAATGTGTGACTCTGTTCTGTTTTGGAATTCAGTTCAGGTGTAGCGATTTTGACATTCCCTCTAAAAGTGATATCTTAGGATAAGTGTCCTTTTCTGTGTGACTTACTTCACTTAGAGTCATCGTCCCTAAATCAACTCATCATGCTGCTACTAGCCTTATGACACTGATTTCATGGCTGAGTGATATTCCATTGTGCATAAGTACCACAACTTCCTTATCGATTTTTCTCTTTCCTGGGATATTTATGGTGTACCGAAGTGGAGGTTCTTGGAAACAGAGCAGCCCTAAACTTTGGGGTGCCTGTGTCGTGTTGATTTTTAGGTTTCCCGATTTCTACGCCCATGAGTGGAAGTGCCCTATGCTCTCTCAGCTTTGTCTATTACACGTTTCAGGACGCAGCGTACACTTCTCCAGAGTGGCTGTTGGCAATTTCCATCCCGCCCATCAGCGTAGCAAGGCTCCCATGTCTCCATGGCCTGTCCTGCATTTCTGGTTTTTACACTTTTTTCAGCATGGCCCTTTTGACCGCTGGCAAGCGAGACTTCTTTGTAGCGCCGATTTGCCTTTCCTGCTTGCTTGGTTGGCCAAAAAGGGCGTATGCGTTTTTTTCTGAATATATTCAGGAAAAAACGCATACGCCCTTTTTGGCCAAGGGCATCATTGTCAACGCTTTGCCGCTTTTCATGTGCTTTCAAGGCGAGTCGAATCTACCTCCTGAAATCTGTTTCCTGCAATTCTGCCTTGCTTTCGAATCCTCTTCGTTGCCTTCCCTCAAAATATTTGTGGACGAGAGTCATCATTTATAACTCTGCAGGTTTGTGAATTGCAGTGCCCCTGAGCTCCATTTGTCAACACGCTTTTTTGGGAGCTGGCCGCAAAAGCGCAGGATTGCTTCAGGCCCTATTCTGGTTCCAGGGGGCAGGCTGAGCCTGTGGTTCATTCTTCTTCCTGATGGGAAAATAGAGTGACCTGTGCCTGTCCCAACACCTAGAGCTACTCTCTCATTGGTTCCCCCTCTTCCCGTTCATCCTCAGGACAAATTGCGACCTGTACGAAACAGGAGGTCAACGGTGCTGATTCTCCAAGTAGGGAGATTGTTAGTGAAGCGGCTGGAATGGCGAACCCGAGCACAAGGAGAGGAGAAATGAGGGGCGTTTTAGAAACCTTTCCCGATCACACGGTGTACCATCTTCTGGGTTTCCCAGGCATGTTTTCGATGTAGGAAGATACCCTTGAACCTGGAGATTTGGGACCCATGGCTTGGGTACCACGCAGTATTACTTTAAAGGGTCTGCTTTTGCTCACCCAACCTCACCAATCCTCTCAGCCCCAAGAGTGTCCAGCCTTATGTCTCATCCAGCTGTGGGTCTAGATATGGTCAATCCAGGTTGCATCAGAGCCCCTGAACGGATTTTGTAAGAATTTCTCTCTCTTTCACTGTCTTTGTTTTATGGGTTTTTTTTTTAAGTAATCTATTTTTATAATGGGGTTTAGCTGCTTTTCCCTACTGTGTTTATGCCGCTTTACACCCTCTTGATTCACTTCCAGAGAGATATCAATACATAGGTTTTAAGACTCTTCCTAGTCAGATATATTCTTGGGCGGTGAATAGGGGGTGTTGAGTCCAGTTCACTGAGCAGGGAGTAGGTCTTGTCTATTACATATTTGGCTTGTGGAACGGTATCTGAGCTAATTTCAAACCCTTGTTTTATGCATCGCCCCACCTCACCTTTCCCGTTAAGCAGCCATAGTGTGTTTTCTAAATGTGTGACTCTGTTCTGTTTTGGAATTCAGTTCAGGTGTAGCGATGTTGACATTCCCTCTATAAGTGATATCTTAGGATAAGTGTCCTTTTCTGTGTGACTTACTTCACTTAGAGTCATCGTCCCTAAATCCACTCATCATGCTGCTACTAGCCTTATGACACTGATTTCATGGCTGAGTGATATTCCATTGTGCATAAGTACCACAACTTCTTTATCCATTTTTCTCTTTCCTGGGATATTTCAGGTGTACCGAAGTGGAAGTTCTTGGAAACAGAGCAGCCCTAAACTTTGGGGTGCCTGTGTCGTGTTGATTTTTAGGTTTCCCGATTTCTACGCCCATGAGTGGAAGTGCCCTATGCTCTCTCAGCTGTGTCTATTACATGTTTCAGGACGCAGCGTACACTTCTCCAGAGTGGCTGTTGGCAATTTCCATCCCGCCCATCAGCGTAGCAAGGCTCCCATGTCTCCATGGCCTGTCCTGCATTTCTGGTTTTTACACTTTTTTCAGCATGGCCATTTTGACCGCTGGCAAGCGAGACTTCTTTATAGCACCGATTTGCATTTCCGGCTTGCTTGGTTGGCCAAAAAGGGCGTATGCGTTTTTTCCTGAATATATTCAGGAAAAAACGCATACGCCCTTTTTGGCCAAGGGCATCATTGTCGACGCTTTGCCGCTTTTCATGTGCTTTCAAGGCGAGTCGAATCTACCTCCTGAAATCTGTTTCCTGTAATTCTGCCTTGCTTTCAAATCCTCTCCGTTGCCTTCCCTCAATATATTTGTGGACGAGAGTCATCATTTATAACTCTGCAGGTTTGTGAATTGCAGTGCCCCTGAGCTCCATTTGTCAACTCGCTTTTTTGGGAGCTGGCCGCAAAAGCGCAGGATTGCCTCAGGCCCTATTCTGATTCCGGGGGGCAGGCTGAGCCTGTGGTTCATTCTTCTTCCTGATGGGAAAATAGAGTGACCTTTGCCTGTCCCAACACCTAGAGCTACTCTCTCATTGGTTCCCCCTCTTCCCGTTCATCCTCAGGACAAATTGCGACCTGTACGAAACAGGAGGTCAACGGTGCTGATTCTCCAAGTAGGGAGATTGTTAGTGAAGTGGCTGGAATGGCGAACCCGAGCACAAGGAGAGGAGAAATGAGGGGCGTTTCAGAAACCTTTCCCGATCACACGGTGTACCATCTTCTGGGTTTCCCAGGCATGTTTTCGATGTAGGAAGATGCCCTTGAACCTGGAGATTTGGGACCCATGGCTTGGGTACCACGCAGTATTACTTTAAAGGGTCTGCGTTTGCTCACCCAACCTCACCAATCCTCTCAGCCCCAAGAGTGTCCAGCCTTATGTCTCATCCAGCTGTGGGTCTAGATATGGTCAATCCAGGTTGCATCAGAGCCCCTGAACGGATTTTGTAAGAATTTCTCTCTCTTTCACTGTCTTTGTTTTATGGGGTTTTTTTTAAGTAATCTATTTTTATAATGGGGTTTAGCTGCTTTTCCCTACTGTGTTTATGCCGCTTTACACCCTCTTGATTCACTTCCAGAGAGATATCAATACATAGGTTTTAAGACTCTTCCTAGTCAGATATATTCTTGGGCGGTGAATAGGGGGTGTTGAGTCCAGTTCACTGAGCAGGGAGTAGGTCTTGTCTATTACATATTTGGCTTGTGGAACGGTATCTGAGCTAATTTCAAACCCTTGTTCTATGCATCGCCCCACCTCACCTTTCCCGTTAAGCAGCCATAGTGTGTTTTCTAAATGTGTGACTCTGTTCTGTTTTGGAATTCAGTTCAGGTGTAGCGATTTTGACATTCCCTCTAAAAGTGATATCTTAGGATAAGTGTCCTTTTCTGTGTGACTTACTTCACTTAGAGTCATCGTCCCTAAATCAACTCATCATGCTGCTACTAGCCTTATGACACTGATTTCATGGCTGAGTGATATTCCATTGTGCATAAGTACCACAACTTCCTTATCGATTTTTCTCTTTCCTGGGATATTTATGGTGTACCGAAGTGGAGGTTCTTGGAAACAGAGCAGCCCTAAACTTTGGGGTGCCTGTGTCGTGTTGATTTTTAGGTTTCCCGATTTCTACGCCCATGAGTGGAAGTGCCCTATGCTCTCTCAGCTTTGTCTATTACACGTTTCAGGACGCAGCGTACACTTCTCCAGAGTGGCTGTTGGCAATTTCCATCCCGCCCATCAGCGTAGCAAGGCTCCCATGTCTCCATGGCCTGTCCTGCATTTCTGGTTTTTACACTTTTTTCAGCATGGCCCTTTTGACCGCTGGCAAGCGAGACTTCTTTGTAGCGCCGATTTGCCTTTCCTGCTTGCTTGGTTGGCCAAAAAGGGCGTATGCGTTTTTTTCTGAATATATTCAGGAAAAAACGCATACGCCCTTTTTGGCCAAGGGCATCATTGTCAACGCTTTGCCGCTTTTCATGTGCTTTCAAGGCGAGTCGAATCTACCTCCTGAAATCTGTTTCCTGCAATTCTGCCTTGCTTTCGAATCCTCTTCGTTGCCTTCCCTCAAAATATTTGTGGACGAGAGTCATCATTTATAACTCTGCAGGTTTGTGAATTGCAGTGCCCCTGAGCTCCATTTGTCAACACGCTTTTTTGGGAGCTGGCCGCAAAAGCGCAGGATTGCTTCAGGCCCTATTCTGGTTCCAGGGGGCAGGCTGAGCCTGTGGTTCATTCTTCTTCCTGATGGGAAAATAGAGTGACCTGTGCCTGTCCCAACACCTAGAGCTACTCTCTCATTGGTTCCCCCTCTTCCCGTTCATCCTCAGGACAAATTGCGACCTGTACGAAACAGGAGGTCAACGGTGCTGATTCTCCAAGTAGGGAGATTGTTAGTGAAGTGGCTGGAATGGCGAACCCGAGCACAAGGAGAGGAGAAATGAGGGGCGTTTCAGAAACCTTTCCCGATCACACGGTGTACCATCTTCTGGGTTTCCCAGGCATGTTTTCGATGTAGGAAGATGCCCTTGAACCTGGAGATTTGGGACCCATGGCTTGGGTACCACGCAGTATTACTTTAAAGGGTCTGCGTTTGCTCACCCAACCTCACCAATCCTCTCAGCCCCAAGAGTGTCCAGCCTTATGTCTCATCCAGCTGTGGGTCTAGATATGGTCAATCCAGGTTGCATCAGAGCCCCTGAACGGATTTTGTAAGAATTTCTCTCTCTTTCACTGTCTTTGTTTTATGGGGTTTTTTTTAAGTAATCTATTTTTATAATGGGGTTTAGCTGCTTTTCCCTACTGTGTTTATGCCGCTTTACACCCTCTTGATTCACTTCCAGAGAGATATCAATACATAGGTTTTAAGACTCTTCCTAGTCAGATATATTCTTGGGCGGTGAATAGGGGGTGTTGAGTCCAGTTCACTGAGCAGGGAGTAGGTCTTGTCTATTACATATTTGGCTTGTGGAACGGTATCTGAGCTAATTTCAAACCCTTGTTCTATGCATCGCCCCACCTCACCTTTCCCGTTAAGCAGCCATAGTGTGTTTTCTAAATGTGTGACTCTGTTCTGTTTTGGAATTCAGTTCAGGTGTAGCGATTTTGACATTCCCTCTAAAAGTGATATCTTAGGATAAGTGTCCTTTTCTGTGTGACTTACTTCACTTAGAGTCATCGTCCCTAAATCAACTCATCATGCTGCTACTAGCCTTATGACACTGATTTCATGGCTGAGTGATATTCCATTGTGCATAAGTACCACAACTTCCTTATCGATTTTTCTCTTTCCTGGGATATTTATGGTGTACCGAAGTGGAGGTTCTTGGAAACAGAGCAGCCCTAAACTTTGGGGTGCCTGTGTCGTGTTGATTTTTAGGTTTCCCGATTTCTACGCCCATGAGTGGAAGTGCCCTATGCTCTCTCAGCTTTGTCTATTACACGTTTCAGGACGCAGCGTACACTTCTCCAGAGTGGCTGTTGGCAATTTCCATCCCGCCCATCAGCGTAGCAAGGCTCCCATGTCTCCATGGCCTGTCCTGCATTTCTGGTTTTTACACTTTTTTCAGCATGGCCCTTTTGACCGCTGGCAAGCGAGACTTCTTTGTAGCGCCGATTTGCCTTTCCTGCTTGCTTGGTTGGCCAAAAAGGGCGTATGCGTTTTTTTCTGAATATATTCAGGAAAAAACGCATACGCCCTTTTTGGCCAAGGGCATCATTGTCAACGCTTTGCCGCTTTTCATGTGCTTTCAAGGCGAGTCGAATCTACCTCCTGAAATCTGTTTCCTGCAATTCTGCCTTGCTTTCGAATCCTCTTCGTTGCCTTCCCTCAAAATATTTGTGGACGAGAGTCATCATTTATAACTCTGCAGGTTTGTGAATTGCAGTGCCCCTGAGCTCCATTTGTCAACACGCTTTTTTGGGAGCTGGCCGCAAAAGCGCAGGATTGCTTCAGGCCCTATTCTGGTTCCAGGGGGCAGGCTGAGCCTGTGGTTCATTCTTCTTCCTGATGGGAAAATAGTGTGACCTGTGCCTGTCCCAACACCTAGAGCTAGTCTCTCATTGGTTCCCCCTCTTCCCGTTCATCCTCAGGACAAATTGCGACCTGTACGAAACAGGAGGTCAACGGTGCTGATTCTCCAAGTAGGGAGATTGTTAGTGAAGCGGCTGGAATGGCGAACCCGAGCACAAGGAGAGGAGAAATGAGGGGCGTTTTAGAAACCTTTCCCGATCACACGGTGTACCATATTCTGGGTTTCCCAGGCATGTTTTCGATGTAGGAAGATGCCCTTGAACCTGGAGATTTGGGACCCATGGCTTGGGTACCACGCAGTATTACTTTAAAGGGTCTGCGTTTGCTCACCCAACCTCACCAATCCTCTCAGCCCCAAGAGTGTCCAGCCTTATGTCTCATCCAGCTGTGGGTCTAGATATGGTCAATCCAGGTTGCATCAGAGCCCCTGAACGGATTTTGTAAGAATTTCTCTCTCTTTCACTGTCTTTGTTTTATGGGTTTTTTTTTAAGTAATCTATTTTTATAATGGGGTTTAGCTGCTTTTCCCTACTGTGTTTATGCCGCTTTACACCCTCTTGATTCACTTCCAGAGAGATATCAATACATAGGTTTTAAGACTCTTCCTAGTCAGATATATTCTTGGGCGGTGAATAGGGGGTGTTGAGTCCAGTTCACTGAGCAGGGAGTAGGTCTTGTCTATTACATATTTGGCTTGTGGAACGGTATCTGAGCTAATTTCAAACCCTTGTTTTATGCATCGCCCCACCTCACCTTTCCCGTTAAGCAGCCATAGCGTGTTTTCTAAATGTGTGACTCTGTTCTGTTTTGGAATTCAGTTCAGGTGTAGCGATGTTGACATTCCCTCTATAAGTGATATCTTAGGATAAGTGTCCTTTTCTGTGTGACTTACTTCACTTAGAGTCATCGTCCCTAAATCCACTCATCATGCTGCTACTAGCCTTATGACACTGATTTCATGGCTGAGTGATATTCCATTGTGCATAAGTACCACAACTTCTTTATCCATTTTTCTCTTTCCTGGGATATTTCAGGTGTACCGAAGTGGAAGTTCTTGGAAACAGAGCAGCCCTAAACTTTGGGGTGCCTGTGTCGTGTTGATTTTTAGGTTTCCCGATTTCTACGCCCATGAGTGGAAGTGCCCTATGCTCTCTCAGCTGTGTCTATTCCATGTTTCAGGACGCAGCGTACACTTCTCCAGAGTGGCTGTTGGCAATTTCCATCCCGCCCATCAGCGTAGCAAGGCTCCCATGTCTCCATGGCCTGTCCTGCATTTCTGGTTTTTACACTTTTTTCAGCATGGCCATTTTGACCGCTGGCAAGCGAGACTTCTTTATAGCACCGATTTGCATTTCCGGCTTGCTTGGTTGGCCAAAAAGGGCGTATGCGTTTTTTCCTGAATATATTCAGGAAAAAACGCATACGCCCTTTCTGGACAAGGGCATCATTGTCAACGCTTTGCCGCTTTTCATGTGCTTTCAAGGCGAGTCGAATCTACCTCCTGAAATCTGTTTCCTGCACTTCTGCCTTGCTCTCGAATCCTCTTCGTTGCCTTCCCTCAATATATTTGTGGACGAGAGTCATCATTTATAACTCTGCAGGTTTGTGAATTGCAGTGCCCCTGAGCTCCTTCTGTCAACTCGCTTTTTTGGGAGCTGGCCGCAAAAGCGCAGGATTGCTTCAGGCCCTATTCTGGTTCCAGGGGGCAGGCTGAGCCTGTGGTTCATTCTTCTTCCTGATGGGAAAATAGAGTGACCTGTGCCTGTCCCAACACCTAGAGCTAGTCTCTCATTGGTTCCCCCTCTTCCCGTTCATCCTCAGGACAAATTGCGACCTGTACGAAACAGGAGGTCAACGGTGCTGATTCTCCAAGTAGGGAGATTGTTAGTGAAGCGGCTGGAATGGCGAACCCGAGCACAAGGAGAGGAGAAATGAGGTGCGTTTTAGAAACCTTTCCCGATCACACGGTGTACCATCTTCTGGGTTTCCCAGGCATGTTTTCGATGTAGGAAGATGCCCTTGAACCTGGAGATTTGGGACCCATGGCTTGGGTACCACGCAGTATTACTTTAAAGGGTCTGCGTTTGCTCACCCAACCTCACCAATCCTCTCAGCCCCAAGAGTGTCCAGCCTTATGTCTCATCCAGCTGTGGGTCTAGATATGGTCAATCCAGGTTGCATCAGAGCCCCTGAACGGATTTTGTAAGAATTTCTCTCTCTTTCACTGTCTTTGTTTTATGGGTTTTTTTTTTAAGTAATCTATTTTTATAATGGGGTTTAGCTGCTTTTCCCTGCTGTGTTTATGCCGCTTTACACCCTCTTGATTCACTTCCAGAGACATATCAATACATAGGTTTTAAGACTCTTCCTAGTCAGATATATTCTTGGGCGGTGAATAGGGGGTGTTGAGTCCAGTTCACTGAGCAAGGAGTAGGTCTTGTCTATTACATATTTGGCTTGTGGAACGGTATCTGAGCTAATTTCAAACCCTTGTTTTATGCATCGCCCCACCTCACCTTTCCCGTTAAGCAGCCATAGTGTGTTTTCTAAATGTGTGACTCTGTTCTGTTTTGGAAGTCAGTTCAGGTGTAGCGATGTTGACATTCCCTCTATAAGTGATATCTTAGGATAAGTGTCCTTTTCTGTGTGACTTACTTCACTTAGAGTCATCGTCCCTAAATCCACTCATCATGCTGCTACTAGCCATATGACACTGATTTCATGGCTGAGTGATATTCCATTGTGCATAAGTACCACAACTTCTTTATCCATTTTTCTCTTTCCTGGGATATTTCAGGTGTACCGAAGTGGAGGTTCTTGGAAACAGAGCAGCCCTAAACTTTGGGGTGCCTGTGTCGTGTTGATTTTTAGGTTTCCCGATTTCTACGCCCATGAGTGGAAGTGCCCTATGCTCTCTCAGCTGTGTCTATTCCATGTTTCAGGACGCAGCGTACACTTCTCCAGAGTGACTGTTGGCAATTTCCATCCCGCCCATCAGCGTAGCAAGGCTCCCATGTCTCCATGGCCTGTCCTGCATTTCTGGTTTTTACACTTTTTTCAGCATGGCCATTTTGACCGCTGGCAAGCGAGACTTCTTTATAGCACCGATTTGCATTTCCGGCTTGCTTGGTTGGCCAAAAAGGGCGTATGCGTTTTTTCCTGAATATATTCAGGAAAAAACGCATACGCCCTTTTTGGCCAAGGGCATCATTGTCGACGCTTTGCCGCTTTTCACGTGCTTTCAAGGCGAGTCGAATCTACCTCCTGAAATCTGTTTCCTGCAATTCTGCCTTACTTTCAAATCCTCTCCGTTGCCTTCCCTCAATATATTTGTGGACGAGAGTCATCATTTATAACTCTGCAGGTTTGTGAATTGCAGTGCCCCTGAGCTCCATTTGTCAACTCGCTTTTTTGGGAGCTGGCCGCAAAAGCGCAGGATTGCCTCAGGCCCTATTCTGATTCCGGGGGGCAGGCTGAGCCTGTGGTTCATTCTTCTTCCTGATGGGAAAATAGAGTGACCTTTGCCTGTCCCAACACCTAGAGCTACTCTCTCATTGGTTCCCCCTCTTCCCGTTCATCCTCAGGAGAAATTGCGACCTGTACGAAACAGGAGGTCAACGGTGCTGATTCTCCAAGTAGGGAGATTGTTAGTGAAGCGGCTGGAATGGCGAACCCGAGCACAAGGAGAGGAGAAATGAGGTGCGTTTTAGAAACCTTTCCCGATCACACGGTGTACCATCTTCTGGGTTTCCCAGGCATGTTTTCGATGTAGGAAGATGCCCTTGAACCTGGAGATTTGGGACCCATGGCTTGGGTACCACGCAGTATTACTTTAAAGGGTCTGCGTTTGCTCACCCAACCTCACCAATCCTCTCAGCCCCAAGAGTGTCCAGCCTTATGTCTCATCCAGCTGTGGGTCTAGATATGGTCAATCCAGGTTGCATCAGAGCCCCTGAACGGATTTTGTAAGAATTTCTCTCTCTTTCACTGTCTTTGTTTTATGGGTTTTTTTTTTAAGTAATCTATTTTTATAATGGGGTTTAGCTGCTTTTCCCTACTGTGTTTATGCCGCTTTACACCCTCTTGATTCACTTCCAGAGAGATACCAATACGTAGGTTTTAAGACTCTTCCTAGTCAGATATATTCTTGGGCGGTGAATAGGGGGTGTTGAGTCCAGTTCACTGAGCAGGGAGTAGGTCTTGTCTATTACATATTTGGCTTGTGGAACGGTATCTGAGCTAATTTCAAACCCTTGTTTTATGCATCGCCCCACCTCACCTTTCCCGTTAAGCAGCCATAGTGTGTTTTCTAAATGTGTGACTCTGTTCTGTTTTGGAATTCAGTTCAGGTGTAGCGATGTTGACATTCCCTCTAAAAGTGATATCTTAGGATAAGTGTCCTTTTCTGTGTGACTTACTTCACTTAGAGTCATCGTCCCTAAATCCACTCATCATGCTGCTACTAGCCTTATGACACTGATTTCATGGCTGAGTGATATTCCATTGTGCATAAGTACCACAACTTCTTTATCCATTTTTCTCTTTCCTGGGATATTTCAAGTGTACCGAAGTGGAAGTTCTTGGAAACAGAGCAGCCCTAAACTTTGGGGTGCCTGTGTCGTGTTGATTTTTAGGTTTCCCGATTTCTACGCCCATGAGTGGAAGTGCCCTATGCTCTCTCAGCTGTGTCTATTACATGTTTCAGGACGCAGCGTACACTTCTCCAGAGTGGCTGTTGGCAATTTCCATCCCGCCCATCAGCGTAGCAAGGCTCCCATGTCTCCATGGCCTGTCCTGCATTTCTGCTTTTTACACTTTTTTCAGCATGGCCATTTTGACCGCTGGCAAGCGAGACTTCTTTATAGCACCGATTTGCATTTCCGGCTTGCTTGGTTGGCCAAAAAGGGCGTATGCGTTTTTTCCTGAATATATTCAGGGAAAAACGCATACGCCCTTTTTGGCCAAGGGCATCATTGTCGACGCTTTGCCGCTTTTCATGTGCTTTCAAGGCGAGTCGAATCTACCTCCTGAAATCTGTTTCCTGCAATTCTGCCTTGCTTTCAAATCCTCTCCGTTGCCTTCCCTCAATATATTTGTGGACGAGAGTCATCATTTATAACTCTGCAGGTTTGTGAATTGCAGTGCCCCTGAGCTCCATTTGTCAACTCGCTTTTTTGGGAGCTGGCCGCAAAAGCGCAGGATTGCCTCAGGCCCTATTCTGATTCCGGGGGGCAGGCTGAGCCTGTGGTTCATTCTTCTTCCTGATGGGAAAATAGAGTGACCTTTGCCTGTCCCAACACCTAGAGCTACTCTCTCATTGGTTCCCCCTCTTCCCGTTCATCCTCAGGACAAATTGCGACCTGTACGAAACAGGAGGTCAACGGTGCTGATTCTCCAAGTAGGGAGATTGTTAGTGAAGCGGCTGGAATGGCGAACCCGAGCACAAGGAGAGGAGAAATGAGGGGCGTTTTAGAAACCTTTCCCGATCACACGGTGTACCATCTTCTGGGTTTCCCAGGCATGTTTTCGATGTAGGAAGATGCCCTTGAACCTGGAGATTTGGGACCCATGGCTTGGGTACCACGCAGTATTACTTTAAAGGGTCTGCGTTTGCTCACCCAACCTCACCAATCCTCTCAGCCCCAAGAGTGTCCAGCCTTATGTCTCATCCAGCTGTGGGTCTAGATATGGTTAATCCAGGTTGCATCAGAGCCCCTGAACGGATTTTGTAAGAATTTCTCTCTTTTTCACTGTCTTTGTTTTATGGGTTTTTTTTTTTAAGTAATCTATTTTTATAATGGGGTTTAGCTGCTTTTCCCTACTGTGTTTATGCCGCTTTACACCCTCTTGTTTCACTTCCAGAGAGATATCAATACATAGGTTTTAAGACTCTTCCTAGTCAGATATATTCTTGGGCGGTGAATAGGGGGTGTTGAGTCCAGTTCACTGAGCAGGGAGTAGGTCTTGTCTATTACATATTTGGCTTGTGGAACGGTATCTGAGCAAATTTCGAACCCTTTTTTTATGCATCACCCCACCTCACCTTTCCCGTGAAGCAGCCATACCGTGTTTTCTAAATGTGTGACTCTGTTCTGTTTTGGAATTCAGTTCAGGTGTAGCGATTTTGACATTCCCTCTAAAAGTGATATCTTAGGATAAGTGTCCTTTTCTGTGTGACTTACTTCACTTAGAGTCATCGTCCCTAAATCAACTCATCATGCCGCTACTAGCCTTATGACACTGATTTCATGGCTGAGTGATATTCCATTGTGCATAAGTACCACAACTTCCTTATCGATTTTTCTCTTTCCTGGGATATATATGGTGTACCGAAGTGGAGGTTCTTGGAAACAGAGCAGCCCTAAACTTTGGGGTGCCTGTGTCTTGTTGATTTTTAGGTTTCCCGATTTCTACGCCCATGAGTGGAAGTGCCCTATGCTCTCTCAGCTTTGTCTATTACACGTTTCAGGACGCAGCGTACACTTCTCCAGAGTGGCTGTTGGCAATTTCCATCCCGCCCATCAGCGTAGCAAGGCTCCCATGTCTCCATGGCCTGTCCTGCATTTCTGGTTTTTACACTTTTTTCAGCATGGCCCTTTTGACCGCTGGCAAGCGAGACTTCTTTGTAGCGCCGATTTGCTTTTCCTGCTTGCTTGGTTGGCCAAAAAGGGCGTATGCGTTTTTTTCTGAATATATTCAGGAAAAAACGCATACGCCCTTTTTGGCCAAGGGCATCATTGTCAACGCTTTGCCGCTTTTCATGTGCTTTCAAGGCGAGTCGAATCTACCTCCTGAAATCTGTTTCCTGCAATTCTGCCTTGCTTTCGAATCCTCTTCGTTGCCTTCCCTCAAAATATTTGTGGACGAGAGTCATCATTTATAACTCTGCAGGTTTGTGAATTGCAGTGCCCCTGAGCTCCATTTGTCAACACGCTTTTTTGGGAGCTGGCCGCAAAAGCGCAGGATTGCTTCAGGCCCTATTCTGGTTCCAGGGGGCAGGCTGAGCCTGTGGTTCATTCTTCTTCCTGATGGGAAAATAGAGTGACCTGTGCCTGTCCCAACACCTAGAGCTAGTCTCTCATTGGTTCCCCCTCTTCCCGTTCATCCTCAGGACAAATTGCGACCTGTACGAAACAGGAGGTCAACGGTGCTGATTCTCCAAGTAGGGAGATTGTTAGTGAAGCGGCTGGAATGGCGAACCCGAGCACAAGGAGAGGAGAAATGAGGGGCGTTTTAGAAACCTTTCCCGATCACACGGTGTACCATCTTCTGGGTTTCCCAGGCATGTTTTCGATGTAGGAAGATGCCCTTGAACCTGGAGATTTGGGACCCATGGCTTGGGTACCACGCAGTATTACTTTAAAGGGTCTGCGTTTGCTCACCCAACCTCACCAATCCTCTCAGCCCCAAGAGTGTCCAGCCTTATGTCTCATCCAGCTGTGGGTCTAGATATGGTCAATCCAGGTTGCATCAGAGCCCCTGAACGGATTTTGTAAGAATTTCTCTCTCTTTCACTGTCTTTGTTTTATGGGTTTTTTTTTAAGTAATCTATTTTTATAATGGGGTTTAGCTGCTTTTCCCTACTGTGTTTATGCCGCTTTACACCCTCTTGATTCACTTCCAGAGAGATATCAATACATAGGTTTTAAGACTCTTCCTAGTCAGATATATTCTTGGGCGGTGAATAGGGGGTGTTGAGTCCAGTTCACTGAGCAGGGAGTAGGTCTTGTCTATTACATATTTGGCTTGTGGAACGGTATCTGAGCTAATTTCAAACCCTTGTTTTATGCATCGCCCCACCTCACCTTTCCCGTTAAGCAGCCATAGTGTGTTTTCTAAATGTGTGACTCTGTTCTGTTTTGGAATTCAGTTCAGGTGTAGCGATTTTGACATTCCCTCTAAAAGTGATATCTTAGGATAAGTGTCCTTTTCTGTGTGACTTACTTCACTTAGAGTCATCGTCCCTAAATCAACTCATCATGCTGCTACTAGCCTTATGACACTGATTTCATGGCTGAGTGATATTCCATTGTGCATAAGTACCACAACTTCCTTATCGATTTTTCTCTTTCCTGGGATATTTATGGTGTACCGAAGTGGAGGTTCTTGGAAACAGAGCAGCCCTAAACTTTGGGGTGCCTGTGTCGTGTTGATTTTTAGGTTTCCCGATTTCTACGCCCATGAGTGGAAGTGCCCTATGCTCTCTCAGCTTTGTCTATTACACGTTTCAGGACGCAGCGTACACTTCTCCAGAGTGGCTGTTGGCAATTTCCATCCCGCCCATCAGCGTAGCAAGGCTCCCATGTCTCCATGGCCTGTCCTGCATTTCTGGTTTTTACACTTTTTTCAGCATGGCCCTTTTGACCGCTGGCAAGCGAGACTTCTTTGTAGCGCCGATTTGCCTTTCCTGCTTGCTTGGTTGGCCAAAAAGGGCGTATGCGTTTTTTTCTGAATATATTCAGGAAAAAACGCATACGCCCTTTTTGGCCAAGGGCATCATTGTCAACGCTTTGCCGCTTTTCATGTGCTTTCAAGGCGAGTCGAATCTACCTCCTGAAATCTGTTTCCTGCAATTCTGCCTTGCTTTCGAATCCTCTTCGTTGCCTTCCCTCAAAATATTTGTGGACGAGAGTCATCATTTATAACTCTGCAGGTTTGTGAATTGCAGTGCCCCTGAGCTCCATTTGTCAACACGCTTTTTTGGGAGCTGGCCGCAAAAGCGCAGGATTGCTTCAGGCCCTATTCTGGTTCCAGGGGGCAGGCTGAGGCTGTGGTTCATTCTTCTTCCTGATGGGAAAATAGAGTGACCTGTGCCTGTCCCAACACCTAGAGCTAGTCTCTCATTGGTTCCCCCTCTTCCCGTTCATCCTGAGGACAAATTGCGACCTGTACGAAACAGGAGGTCAACGGTGCTGATTCTCCAAGTAGGGAGATTGTTAGTGAAGCGGCTGGAATGGCGAACCCGAGCACAAGGAGAGGAGAAATGAGGGGCGTTTTAGAAACCTTTCCCGATCACACGGTGTACCATCTTCTGGGTTTCCCAGGCATGTTTTCGATGTAGGAAGATGCCCTTGAACCTGGAGATTTGGGACCCATGGCTTGGGTACCACGCAGTATTACTTTAAAGGGTCTGCTTTTGCTCACCCAACCTCACCAATCCTCTCAGCCCCAAGAGTGTCCAGCCTTATGTCTCATCCAGCTGTGGGTCTAGATATGGTCAATCCAGGTTGCATCAGAGCCCCTGAACGGATTTTGTAAGAATTTCTCTCTCTTTCACTGTCTTTGTTTTATGGGTTTTTTTTTTAAGTAATCTATTTTTATAATGGGGTTTAGCTGCTTTTCCCTACTGTGTTTATGCCGCTTTACACCCTCTTGATTCACTTCCAGAGAGATATCAATACATAGGTTTTAAGACTCTTCCTAGTCAGATATATTCTTGGGCGGTGAATAGGGGGTGTTGAGTCCAGTTCACTGAGCAGGGAGTAGGTCTTGTCTATTACATATTTGGCTTGTGGAACGGTATCTGAGCTAATTTCAAACCCTTGTTTTATGCATCGCCCCACCTCACCTTTCCCGTTAAGCAGCCATAGTGTGTTTTCTAAATGTGTGACTCTGTTCTGTTTTGGAATTCAGTTCAGGTGTAGCGATGTTGACATTCCCTCTAAAAGTGATATCTTAGGATAAGTGTCCTTTTCTGTGTGAGTTACTTCACTTAGAGTCATCGTCCCTAAATCCACTCATCATGCTGCTACTAGCCTTATGACACTGATTTCATGGCTGAGTGATATTCCATTGTGCATAAGTACCACAACTTCTTTATCCATTTTTCTCTTTCCTGGGATATTTCAGGTGTACCGAAGTGGAAGTTCTTGGAAACAGAGCAGCCCTAAACTTTGGGGTGCCTGTGTCGTGTTGATTTTTAGGTTTCCCGATTTCTACGCCCATGAGTGGAAGTGCCCTATGCTCTCTCAGCTGTGTCTATTCCATGTTTCAGGACGCAGCGTACACTTCTCCAGAGTGGCTGTTGGCAATTTCCATCCCGCCCATCAGCGTAGCAAGGCTCCCATGTCTCCATGGCCTGTCCTGCATTTCTGGTTTTTACACTTTTTTCAGCATGGCCATTTTGACCGCTGGCAAGCGAGACTTCTTTATAGCACCGATTTGCATTTCCGGCTTGCTTGGTTGGCCAAAAAGGGCGTATGCGTTTTTTCCTGAATATATTCAGGAAAAAACGCATACGCCCTTTCTGGACAAGGGCATCATTGTCAACGCTTTGCCGCTTTTCATGTGCTTTCAAGGCGAGTCGAATCTACCTCCTGAAATCTGTTTCCTGCACTTCTGCCTTGCTCTCGAATCCTCTTCGTTGCCTTCCCTCAATATATTTGTGGACGAGAGTCATCATTTATAACTCTGCAGGTTTGTGAATTGCAGTGCCCCTGAGCTCCTTCTGTCAACTCGCTTTTTTGGGAGCTGGCCGCAAAAGCGCAGGATTGCTTCAGGCCCTATTCTGGTTCCAGGGGGCAGGCTGAGCCTGTGGTTCATTCTTCTTCCTGATGGGAAAATAGAGTGACCTGTGCCTGTCCCAACACCTAGAGCTAGTCTCTCATTGGTTCCCCCTCTTCCCGTTCATCCTCAGGACAAATTGCGACCTGTACGAAACAGGAGGTCAACGGTGCTGATTCTCCAAGTAGGGAGATTGTTAGTGAAGCGGCTGGAATGGCGAACCCGAGCACAAGGAGAGGAGAAATGAGGTGCGTTTTAGAAACCTTTCCCGATCACACGGTGTACCATCTTCTGGGTTTCCCAGGCATGTTTTCGATGTAGGAAGATGCCCTTGAACCTGGAGATTTGGGACCCATGGCTTGGGTACCACGCAGTATTACTTTAAAGGGTCTGCGTTTGCTCACCCAACCTCACCAATCCTCTCAGCCCCAAGAGTGTCCAGCCTTATGTCTCATCCAGCTGTGGGTCTAGATATGGTCAATCCAGGTTGCATCAGAGCCCCTGAACGGATTTTGTAAGAATTTCTCTCTCTTTCACTGTCTTTGTTTTATGGGTTTTTTTTTTAAGTAATCTATTTTTATAATGGGGTTTAGCTGCTTTTCCCTGCTGTGTTTATGCCGCTTTACACCCTCTTGATTCACTTCCAGAGACATATCAATACATAGGTTTTAAGACTCTTCCTAGTCAGATATATTCTTGGGCGGTGAATAGGGGGTGTTGAGTCCAGTTCACTGAGCAGGGAGTAGGTCTTGTCTATTACATATTTGGCTTGTGGAACGGTATCTGAGCTAATTTCAAACCCTTGTTTTATGCATCGCCCCACCTCACCTTTCCCGTTAAGCAGCCATAGTGTGTTTTCTAAATGTGTGACTCTGTTCTGTTTTGGAAGTCAGTTCAGGTGTAGCGATGTTGACATTCCCTCTATAAGTGATATCTTAGGATAAGTGTCCTTTTCTGTGTGACTTACTTCACTTAGAGTCATCGTCCCTAAATCCACTCATCATGCTGCTACTAGCCTTATGACACTGATTTCATGGCTGAGTGATATTCCATTGTGCATAAGTACCACAACTTCTTTATCCATTTTTCTCTTTCCTGGGATATTTCAGGTGTACCGAAGTGGAGGTTCTTGGAAACAGAGCAGCCCTAAACTTTGGGGTGCCTGTGTCGTGTTGATTTTTAGGTTTCCCGATTTCTACGCCCATGAGTGGAAGTGCCCTATGCTCTCTCAGCTGTGTCTATTCCATGTTTCAGGACGCAGCGTACACTTCTCCAGAGTGGCTGTTGGCAATTTCCATCCCGCCCATCAGCGTAGCAAGGCTCCCATGTCTCCATGGCCTGTCCTGCATTTCTGGTTTTTACACTTTTTTCAGCATGGCCATTTTGACCGCTGGCAAGCGAGACTTCTTTATAGCACCGATTTGCATTTCCGGCTTGCTTGGTTGGCCAAAAAGGGCGTATGCGTTTTTTCCTGAATATATTCAGGAAAAAACGCATACGCCCTTTTTGGCCAAGGGCATCATTGTCGACGCTTTGCCGCTTTTCACGTGCTTTTAAGGCGAGTCGAATCTACCTCCTGAAATCTGTTTCCTGCAATTCTGCCTTGCTTTCAAATCCTCTCCGTTGCCTTCCCTCAATATATTTGTGGACGAGAGTCATCATTTATAACTCTGCAGGTTTGTGAATTGCAGTGCCCCTGAGCTCCATTTGTCAACTCGCTTTTTTGGGAGCTGGCCGCAAAAGCGCAGGATTGCCTCAGGCCCTATTCTGATTCCGGGGGGCAGGCTGAGCCTGTGGTTCATTCTTCTTCCTGATGGGAAAATAGAGTGACCTTTGCCTGTCCCAACACCTAGAGCTACTCTCTCATTGGTTCCCCCTCTTCCCGTTCATCCTCAGGAGAAATTGCGACCTGTACGAAACAGGAGGTCAACGGTGCTGATTCTCCAAGTAGGGAGATTGTTAGTGAAGCGGCTGGAATGGCGAACCCGAGCACAAGGAGAGGAGAAATGAGGGGCGTTTTAGAAACCTTTCCCGATCACACGGTGTACCATCTTCTGGGTTTCCCAGGCATGTTTTCGATGTAGGAAGATGCCCTTGAACCTGGAGATTTGGGACCCTTGGCTTGGGTACCACGCAGTATTACTTTAAAAGGTCTGCGTTTGCTCACCCAACCTCACCAATCCTCTCAGCCCCAAGAGTGTCCAGCCTTATGTCTCATCCAGCTGTGGGTCTAGATATGGTCAATCCAGGTTGCATCAGAGCCCCTGAACGGATTTTGTAAGAATTTCTCTCTCTTTCACTGTCTTTGTTTTATGGGTTTTTTTTTTAAGTAATCTATTTTTATAATGGGGTTTAGCTGCTTTTCCCTACTGTGTTTATGCCGCTTTACACCCTCTTGATTCACTTCCAGAGAGATATCAATACATAGGTTTTAAGACTCTTCCTAGTCAGATATATTCTTGGGCGGTGAATAGGGGGTGTTGAGTCCAGTTCACTGAGCAGGGAGTAGGTCTTGTCTATTACATATTTGGCTTGTGGAACGGTATCTGAGCTAATTTCAAACCCTTGTTTTATGCATCGCCCCACCTCACCTTTCCCGTTAAGCAGCCATAGTGTGTTTTCTAAATGTGTGACTCTGTTCTGTTTTGGAATTCAGTTCAGGTGTAGCGATGTTGACATTCCCTCTAAAAGTGATATCTTAGGATAAGTGTCCTTTTCTGTGTGACTTACTTCACTTAGAGTCATCGTCCCTAAATCCACTCATCATGCTGCTACTAGCCTTATGACACTGATTTCATGGCTGAGTGATATTCCATTGTGCATAAGTACCACAACTTCTTTATCCATTTTTCTCTTTCCTGGGATATTTCAGGTGTACCGAAGTGGAAGTTCTTGGAAACAGAGCAGCCCTAAACTTTGGGGTGCCTGTGTCGTGTTGATTTTTAGGTTTCCGATTTCTACGCCCATGAGTGGAAGTGCCCTATGCTCTCTCAGCTGTGTCTATTACATGTTTCAGGACGCAGCGTACACTTCTCCAGAGTGGCTGTTGGCAATTTCCATCCCGCCCATCAGCGTAGCAAGGCTCCCATGTCTCCATGGCCTGTCCTGCATTTCTGCTTTTTACACTTTTTTCAGCATGGCCATTTTGACCGCTGGCAAGCGAGACTTCTTTATAGCACCGATTTGCATTTCCGGCTTGCTTGGTTGGCCAAAAAGGGCGTATGCGTTTTTTCCTGAATATATTCAGGAAAAAACGCATACGCCCTTTTTGGCCAAGGGCATCATTGTCGACGCTTTGCCGCTTTTCATGTGCTTTCAAGGCGAGTCGAATCTACCTCCTGAAATCTGTTTCCTGCAATTCTGCCTTGCTTTCAAATCCTCTCCGTTGCCTTCCCTCAATATATTTGTGGACGAGAGTCATCATTTATAACTCTGCAGGTTTGTGAATTGCAGTGCCCCTGAGCTCCATTTGTCAACTCGCTTTTTTGGGAGCTGGCCGCAAAAGCGCAGGATTGCTTCAGGCCCTATTCTGGTTCCAGGGGGCAGGCTGAGGCTGTGGTTCATTCTTCTTCCTGATGGGAAAATAGAGTGACCTGTGCCTGTCCCAACACCTAGAGCTAGTCTCTCATTGGTTCCCCCTCTTCCCGTTCATCCTGAGGACAAATTGCGACCTGTACGAAACAGGAGGTCAACGGTGCTGATTCTCCAAGTAGGGAGATTGTTAGTGAAGCGGCTGGAATGGCGAACCCGAGCACAAGGAGAGGAGAAATGAGGTGCGTTTTAGAAACCTTTCCCGATCACACGGTGTACCATCTTCTGGGTTTCCCAGGCATGTTTTCGATGTAGGAAGATGCCCTTGAACCTGGAGATTTGGGACCCATGGCTTGGGTACCACGCAGTATTACTTTAAAGGGTCTGCTTTTGCTCACCCAACCTCACCAATCCTCTCAGCCCCAAGAGTGTCCAGCCTTATGTCTCATCCAGCTGTGGGTCTAGATATGGTCAATCCAGGTTGCATCAGAGCCCCTGAACGGATTTTGTAAGAATTTCTCTCTCTTTCACTGTCTTTGTTTTATGGGTTTTTTTTTTAAGTAATCTATTTTTATAATGAGGTTTAGCTGCTTTTCCCTGCTGTGTTTATGCCGCTTTACACCCTCTTGATTCACTTCCAGAGACATATCAATACATAGGTTTTAAGACTCTTCCTAGTCAGATATATTCTTCGGCGGTGAATAGGGGGTGTTGAGTCCAGTTCACTGAGCAAGGAGTAGGTCTTGTCTATTACATATTTGGCTTGTGGAACGGTATCTGAGCTAATTTCAAACCCTTGTTTTATGCATCGCCCCACCTCACCTTTCCCGTTAAGCAGCCATAGTGTGTTTTCTAAATGTGTGACTCTGTTCTGTTTTGGAAGTCAGTTCAGGTGTAGCGATGTTGACATTCCCTCTATAAGTGATATCTTAGGATAAGTGTCCTTTTCTGTGTGACTTACTTCACTTAGAGTCATCGTCCCTAAATCCACTCATCATGCTGCTACTAGCCTTATGACACTGATTTCATGGCTGAGTGATATTCCATTGTGCATAAGTACCACAACTTCTTTATCCATTTTTCTCTTTCCTGGGATATTTCAGGTGTACCGAAGTGGAGGTTCTTGGAAACAGAGCAGCCCTAAACTTTGGGGTGCCTGTGTCGTGTTGATTTTTAGGTTTCCCGATTTCTACGCCCATGAGTGGAAGTGCCCTATGCTCTCTCAGCTGTGTCTATTCCATGTTTCAGGACGCAGCGTACACTTCTCCAGAGTGGCTGTTGGCAATTTCCATCCCGCCCATCAGCGTAGCAAGGCTCCCATGTCTCCATGGCCTGTCCTGCATTTCTGGTTTTTACACTTTTTTCAGCATGGCCATTTTGACCGCTGGCAAGCGAGACTTCTTTATAGCACCGATTTGCATTTCCGGCTTGCTTGGTTGGCCAAAAAGGGCGTATGCGTTTTTTCCTGAATATATTCAGGAAAAAACGCATACGCCCTTTTTGGCCAAGGGCATCATTGTCGACGCTTTGCCGCTTTTCACGTGCTTTTAAGGCGAGTCGAATCTACCTCCTGAAATCTGTTTCCTGCAATTCTGCCTTGCTTTCAAATCCTCTCCGTTGCCTTCCCTCAATATATTTGTGGACGAGAGTCATCATTTATAACTCTGCAGGTTTGTGAATTGCAGTGCCCCTGAGCTCCATTTGTCAACTCGCTTTTTTGGGAGCTGGCCGCAAAAGCGCAGGATTGCCTCAGGCCCTATTCTGATTCCGGGGGGCAGGCTGAGCCTGTGGTTCATTCTTCTTCCTGATGGGAAAATAGAGTGACCTTTGCCTGTCCCAACACCTAGAGCTACTCTCTCATTGGTTCCCCCTCTTCCCGTTCATCCTCAGGAGAAATTGCGACCTGTACGAAACAGGAGGTCAACGGTGCTGATTCTCCAAGTAGGGAGATTGTTAGTGAAGCGGCTGGAATGGCGAACCCGAGCACAAGGAGAGGAGAAATGAGGGGCGTTTTAGAAACCTTTCCCGATCACACGGTGTACCATCTTCTGGGTTTCCCAGGCATGTTTTCGATGTAGGAAGATGCCCTTGAACCTGGAGATTTGGGACCCTTGGCTTGGGTACCACGCAGTATTACTTTAAAAGGTCTGCGTTTGCTCACCCAACCTCACCAATCCTCTCAGCCCCAAGAGTGTCC
This sequence comes from Eubalaena glacialis, assembly GCF_028564815.1. Classification (NCBI taxonomy): domain Eukaryota; kingdom Metazoa; phylum Chordata; class Mammalia; order Artiodactyla; family Balaenidae; genus Eubalaena; species Eubalaena glacialis. Next base: position 28,184,698 of record NC_083723.1, on the reverse strand, counting down.
AGCCTTATGTCTCATCCAGCTGTGGGTCTAGATATGGTCAATCCAGGTTGCATCAGAGCCCCTGAACGGATTTTGTAAGAATTTCTCTCTCTTTCACTGTCTTTGTTTTATGGGTTTTTTTTTTAAGTAATCTATTTTTATAATGGGGTTTAGCTGCTTTTCCCTACTGTGTTTATGCCGCTTTACACCCTCTTGATTCACTTCCAGAGAGATATCAATACATAGGTTTTAAGACTCTTCCTAGTCAGATATATTCTTGGGCGGTGAATAGGGGGTGTTGAGTCCAGTTCACTGAGCAGGGAGTAGGTCTTGTCTATTACATATTTGGCTTGTGGAACGGTATCTGAGCTAATTTCAAACCCTTGTTTTATGCATCGCCCCACCTCACCTTTCCCGTTAAGCAGCCATAGTGTGTTTTCTAAATGTGTGACTCTGTTCTGTTTTGGAATTCAGTTCAGGTGTAGCGATGTTGACATTCCCTCTAAAAGTGATATCTTAGGATAAGTGTCCTTTTCTGTGTGACTTACTTCACTTAGAGTCATCGTCCCTAAATCCACTCATCATGCTGCTACTAGCCTTATGACACTGATTTCATGGCTGAGTGATATTCCATTGTGCATAAGTACCACAACTTCTTTATCCATTTTTCTCTTTCCTGGGATATTTCAGGTGTACCGAAGTGGAAGTTCTTGGAAACAGAGCAGCCCTAAACTTTGGGGTGCCTGTGTCGTGTTGATTTTTAGGTTTCCGATTTCTACGCCCATGAGTGGAAGTGCCCTATGCTCTCTCAGCTGTGTCTATTACATGTTTCAGGACGCAGCGTACACTTCTCCAGAGTGGCTGTTGGCAATTTCCATCCCGCCCATCAGCGTAGCAAGGCTCCCATGTCTCCATGGCCTGTCCTGCATTTCTGCTTTTTACACTTTTTTCAGCATGGCCATTTTGACCGCTGGCAAGCGAGACTTCTTTATAGCACCGATTTGCATTTCCGGCTTGCTTGGTTGGCCAAAAAGGGCGTATGCGTTTTTTCCTGAATATATTCAGGAAAAAACGCATACGCCCTTTTTGGCCAAGGGCATCATTGTCGACGCTTTGCCGCTTTTCATGTGCTTTCAAGGCGAGTCGAATCTACCTCCTGAAATCTGTTTCCTGCAATTCTGCCTTGCTTTCAAATCCTCTCCGTTGCCTTCCCTCAATATATTTGTGGACGAGAGTCATCATTTATAACTCTGCAGGTTTGTGAATTGCAGTGCCCCTGAGCTCCATTTGTCAACTCGCTTTTTTGGGAGCTGGCCGCAAAAGCGCAGGATTGCTTCAGGCCCTATTCTGGTTCCAGGGGGCAGGCTGAGGCTGTGGTTCATTCTTCTTCCTGATGGGAAAATAGAGTGACCTGTGCCTGTCCCAACACCTAGAGCTAGTCTCTCATTGGTTCCCCCTCTTCCCGTTCATCCTGAGGACAAATTGCGACCTGTACGAAACAGGAGGTCAACGGTGCTGATTCTCCAAGTAGGGAGATTGTTAGTGAAGCGGCTGGAATGGCGAACCCGAGCACAAGGAGAGGAGAAATGAGGTGCGTTTTAGAAACCTTTCCCGATCACACGGTGTACCATCTTCTGGGTTTCCCAGGCATGTTTTCGATGTAGGAAGATGCCCTTGAACCTGGAGATTTGGGACCCATGGCTTGGGTACCACGCAGTATTACTTTAAAGGGTCTGCGTTTGCTCACCCAACCTCACCAATCCTCTCAGCCCCAAGAGTGTCCAGCCTTATGTCTCATCCAGCTGTGGGTCTAGATATGGTCAATCCAGGTTGCATCAGAGCCCCTGAACGGATTTTGTAAGAATTTCTCTCTCTTTCACTGTCTTTGTTTTATGGGTTTTTTTTTTAAGTAATCTATTTTTATAATGAGGTTTAGCTGCTTTTCCCTGCTGTGTTTATGCCGCTTTACACCCTCTTGATTCACTTCCAGAGACATATCAATACATAGGTTTTAAGACTCTTCCTAGTCAGATATATTCTTGGGCGGTGAATAGGGGGTGTTGAGTCCAGTTCACTGAGCAAGGAGTAGGTCTTGTCTATTACATATTTGGCTTGTGGAACGGTATCTGAGCTAATTTCAAACCCTTGTTTTATGCATCGCCCCACCTCACCTTTCCCGTTAAGCAGCCATAGTGTGTTTTCTAAATGTGTGACTCTGTTCTGTTTTGGAAGTCAGTTCAGGTGTAGCGATGTTGACATTCCCTCTATAAGTGATATCTTAGGATAAGTGTCCTTTTCTGTGTGACTTACTTCACTTAGAGTCATCGTCCCTAAATCCACTCATCATGCTGCTACTAGCCTTATGACACTGATTTCATGGCTGAGTGATATTCCATTGTGCATAAGTACCACAACTTCTTTATCCATTTTTCTCTTTCCTGGGATATTTCAGGTGTACCGAAGTGGAGGTTCTTGGAAACAGAGCAGCCCTAAACTTTGGGGTGCCTGTGTCGTGTTGATTTTTAGGTTTCCCGATTTCTACGCCCATGAGTGGAAGTGCCCTATGCTCTCTCAGCTGTGTCTATTCCATGTTTCAGGACGCAGCGTACACTTCTCCAGAGTGGCTGTTGGCAATTTCCATCCCGCCCATCAGCGTAGCAAGGCTCCCATGTCTCCATGGCCTGTCCTGCATTTCTGGTTTTTACACTTTTTTCAGCATGGCCATTTTGACCGCTGGCAAGCGAGACTTCTTTATAGCACCGATTTGCATTTCCGGCTTGCTTGGTTGGCCAAAAAGGGCGTATGCGTTTTTTCCTGAATATATTCAGGAAAAAACGCATACGCCCTTTTTGGCCAAGGGCATCATTGTCGACGCTTTGCCGCTTTTCACGTGCTTTTAAGGCGAGTCGAATCTACCTCCTGAAATCTGTTTCCTGCAATTCTGCCTTGCTTTCAAATCCTCTCCGTTGCCTTCCCTCAATATATTTGTGGACGAGAGTCATCATTTATAACTCTGCAGGTTTGTGAATTGCAGTGCCCCTGAGCTCCATTTGTCAACTCGCTTTTTTGGGAGCTGGCCGCAAAAGCGCAGGATTGCCTCAGGCCCTATTCTGATTCCGGGGGGCAGGCTGAGCCTGTGGTTCATTCTTCTTCCTGATGGGAAAATAGAGTGACCTTTGCCTGTCCCAACACCTAGAGCTACTCTCTCATTGGTTCCCCCTCTTCCCGTTCATCCTCAGGAGAAATTGCGACCTGTACGAAACAGGAGGTCAACGGTGCTGATTCTCCAAGTAGGGAGATTGTTAGTGAAGCGGCTGGAATGGCGAACCCGAGCACAAGGAGAGGAGAAATGAGGGGCGTTTTAGAAACCTTTCCCGATCACACGGTGTACCATCTTCTGGGTTTCCCAGGCATGTTTTCGATGTAGGAAGATGCCCTTGAACCTGGAGATTTGGGACCCTTGGCTTGGGTACCACGCAGTATTACTTTAAAAGGTCTGCGTTTGCTCACCCAACCTCACCAATCCTCTCAGCCCCAAGAGTGTCCAGCCTTATGTCTCATCCAGCTGTGGGTCTAGATATGGTCAATCCAGGTTGCATCAGAGCCCCTGAACGGATTTTGTAAGAATTTCTCTCTCTTTCACTGTCTTTGTTTTATGGGTTTTTTTTTTAAGTAATCTATTTTTATAATGGGGTTTAGCTGCTTTTCCCTACTGTGTTTATGCCGCTTTACACCCTCTTGATTCACTTCCAGAGAGATATCAATACATAGGTTTTAAGACTCTTCCTAGTCAGATATATTCTTGGGCGGTGAATAGGGGGTGTTGAGTCCAGTTCACTGAGCAGGGAGTAGGTCTTGTCTATTACATATTTGGCTTGTGGAACGGTATCTGAGCTAATTTCAAACCCTTGTTTTATGCATCGCCCCACCTCACCTTTCCCGTTAAGCAGCCATAGTGTGTTTTCTAAATGTGTGACTCTGTTCTGTTTTGGAATTCAGTTCAGGTGTAGCGATGTTGACATTCCCTCTAAAAGTGATATCTTAGGATAAGTGTCCTTTTCTGTGTGACTTACTTCACTTAGAGTCATCGTCCCTAAATCCACTCATCATGCTGCTACTAGCCTTATGACACTGATTTCATGGCTGAGTGATATTCCATTGTGCATAAGTACCACAACTTCTTTATCCATTTTTCTCTTTCCTGGGATATTTCAGGTGTACCGAAGTGGAAGTTCTTGGAAACAGAGCAGCCCTAAACTTTGGGGTGCCTGTGTCGTGTTGATTTTTAGGTTTCCCGATTTCTACGCCCATGAGTGGAAGTGCCCTATGCTCTCTCAGCTGTGTCTATTACATGTTTCAGGACGCAGCGTACACTTCTCCAGAGTGGCTGTTGGCAATTTCCATCCCGCCCATCAGCGTAGCAAGGCTCCCATGTCTCCATGGCCTGTCCTGCATTTCTGCTTTTTACACTTTTTTCAGCATGGCCATTTTGACCGCTGGCAAGCGAGACTTCTTTATAGCACCGATTTGCATTTCCGGCTTGCTTGGTTGGCCAAAAAGGGCGTATGCGTTTTTTCCTGAATATATTCAGGAAAAAACGCATACGCCCTTTTTGGCCAAGGGCATCATTGTCGACGCTTTGCCGCTTTTCATGTGCTTTCAAGGCGAGTCGAATCTACCTCCTGAAATCTGTTTCCTGCAATTCTGCCTTGCTTTCAAATCCTCTCCGTTGCCTTCCCTCAATATATTTGTGGACGAGAGTCATCATTTATAACTCTGCAGGTTTGTGAATTGCAGTGCCCCTGAGCTCCATTTGTCAACTCGCTTTTTTGGGAGCTGGCCGCAAAAGCGCAGGATTGCCTCAGGCCCTATTCTGATTCCGGGGGGCAGGCTGAGCCTGTGGTTCATTCTTCTTCCTGATGGGAAAATAGAGTGACCTTTGCCTGTCCCAACACCTAGAGCTACTCTCTCATTGGTTCCCCCTCTTCCCGTTCATCCTCAGGACAAATTGCGACCTGTACGAAACAGGAGGTCAACGGTGCTGATTCTCCAAGTAGGGAGATTGTTAGTGAAGCGGCTGGAATGGCGAACCCGAGCACAAGGAGAGGAGAAATGAGGTGCGTTTTAGAAACCTTTCCCGATCACACGGTGTACCATCTTCTGGGTTTCCCAGGCATGTTTTCGATGTAGGAAGATGCCCTTGAACCTGGAGATTTGGGACCCATGGCTTGGGTACCACGCAGTATTACTTTAAAGGGTCTGCGTTTGCTCACCCAACCTCACCAATCCTCTCAGCCCCAAGAGTGTCCAGCCTTATGTCTCATCCAGCTGTGGGTCTAGATATGGTCAATCCAGGTTGCATCAGAGCCCCTGAACGGATTTTGTAAGAATTTCTCTCTTTTTCACTGTCTTTGTTTTATGGGTTTTTTTTTAAGTAATCTATTTTTATAATGGGGTTTAGCTGCTTTTCCCTACTGTGTTTATGCCGCTTTACACCCTCTTGTTTCACTTCCAGAGAGATATCAATACATAGGTTTTAAGACTCTTCCTAGTCAGATATATTCTTGGGCGGTGAATAGGGGGTGTTGAGTCCAGTTCACTGAGCAGGGAGTAGGTCTTGTCTATTACATATTTGGCTTGTGGAACGGTATGTGAGCTAATTTCAAACCCTTGTTTTATGCATCGCCCCACCTCACCTTTCCCGTTAAGCAGCCATAGTGTGTTTTCTAAATGTGTGACTCTGTTCTGTTTTGGAATTCAGTTCAGGTGTAGCGATGTTGACATTCCCTCTAAAAGTGATATCTTAGGATAAGTGTCCTTTTCTGTGTGACTTACTTCACTTAGAGTCATCGTCCCTAAATCCACTCATCATGCTGCTACTAGCCTTATGACACTGATTTCATGGCTGAGTGATATTCCATTGTGCATAAGTACCACAACTTCTTTATCCATTTTTCTCTTTCCTGGGATATTTCAGGTGTACCGAAGTGGAAGTTCTTGGAAACAGAGCAGCCCTATACTTTGGGGTGCCTGTGTCGTGTTGATTTTTAGATTTCCCGATTTCTACGCCCATGAGTGGAAGTGCCCTATGCTCTCTCAGCTGTGTCTATTACATGTTTCAGGACGCAGCGTACACTTCTCCAGAGTGGCTGTTGGCAATTTCCATCCCGCCCATCAGCGTAGCAAGGCTCCCATGTCTCCATGGCCTGTCCTGCATTTCTGGTTTTTACACTTTTTTCAGCATGGCCATTTTGACCGCTGGCAAGCGAGACTTCTTTATAGCACCGATTTGCATTTCCGGCTTGCTTGGTTGGCCAAAAAGGGCGTATGCGTTTTTTCCTGAATATATTCAGGAAAAAACGCATACGCCCTTTTTGGCCAAGGGCATCATTGTCGACGCTTTGCCACTTTTCATGTGCTTTCAAGGCGAGTCGAATCTACCTCCTGAAATCTGTTTCCTGCAATTCTGCCTTGCTTTCGAATCCTCTCCGTTGTCTTCCCTCAATATATTTGTGGACGAGAGTCATCATTTATAACTCTGCAGGTTTGTGAATTGCAGTGCCCCTGAGCTCCATTTGTCAACTCGCTTTTTTGGGAGCTGGCCGCAAAAGCGCAGGATTGCTTCAGGCCCTATTCTGGTTCCAGGGGGCAGGCTGAGCCTGTGGTTCATTCTTCTTCCTGATGGGAAAATAGAGTGACCTGTGCCTGTCCCAACACCTAGAGCTAGTCTCTCATTGGTTCCCCCTCTTCCCGTTCATCCTCAGGACAAATTGCGACCTGTACGAAACAGGAGGTCAACGGTGCTGATTCTCCAAGTAGGGAGATTGTTAGTGAAGCGGCTGGAATGGCGAACCCGAGCACAAGGAGAGGAGAAATGAGGGGCGTTTTAGAAACCTTTCCCGATCACACGGTGTACCATCTTCTGGGTTTCCCAGGCATGTTTTCGATGTAGGAAGATGCCCTTGAACCTGGAGATTTGGGACCCTTGGCTTGGGTACCACGCAGTATTACTTTAAAGGGTCTGCGTTTGCTCACCCAACCTCACCAATCCTCTCAGCCCCAAGAGTGTCCAGCCTTATGTTTCATCCAGCTGTGGGTCTAGATATGGTCAATCCAGGTTGCATCAGAGCCCCTGAACGGATTTTGTAAGAATGTCTCTCTCTTTCACTGTCTTTGTTTTATGGGTTTTTTTTTTAAGTAATCTATTTTTATAATGGGGTTTAGCTGCTTTTCCCTACTGTGTTTATGCCGCTTTACACCCTCTTGATTCACTTCCAGAGAGATATCAATACATAGGTTTTAAGACTCTTCCTAGTCAGATATATTCTTGGGCGGTGAATAGGGGGTGTTGAGTCCAGTTCACTGAGCAGGGAGTAGGTCTTGTCTATTACATATTTGGCTTGTGGAACGGTATCTGAGCTAATTTCAAACCCTTGTTTTATGCATCGCCCCACCTCACCTTTCCCGTTAAGCAGCCATAGTGTGTTTTCTAAATGTGTGACTCTGTTCTGTTTTGGAATTCAGTTCAGGTGTAGCGATGTTGACATTCCCTCTAAAAGTGATATCTTAGGATAAGTGTCCTTTTCTGTGTGACTTACTTCACTTAGAGTCATCGTCCCTAAATCAACTCATCATGCTGCTACTAGCCTTATGACACTGATTTCATGGCTGAGTGATATTCCATTGTGCATAAGTACCACAACTTCCTTATCGATTTTTCTCTTTCCTGGGATATTTATGGTGTACCGAAGTGGAGGTTTTTGGAAACAGAGCAGCCCTAAACGTTGGGGTGCCTGTGTCGTGTTGATTTTTAGGTTTCCCGATTTCTACGCCCATGAGTGGAAGTGCCCTATGCTCTCTCAGCTTTGTCTATTACACGTTTCAGGACGCAGCGTACACTTCTCCAGAGTGGCTGTTGGCAATTTCCATCCCGCCCATCAGCGTAGCAAGGCTCCCATGTCTCCATGGCCTGTCCTGCATTTCTGGTTTTTACACTTTTTTCAGCATGGCCCTTTTGACCGCTGGCAAGCGAGACTTCTTTGTAGCGCCGATTTGCCTTTCCTGCTTGCTTGGTTGGCCAAAAAGGGCGTATGCGTTTTTTTCTGAATATATTCAGGAAAAAACGCATACGCCCTTTTTGGCCAAGGGCATCATTGTCAACGCTTTGCCGCTTTTCATGTGCTTTCAAGGCGAGTCGAATCTACCTCCTGAAATCTGTTTCCTGCAATTCTTCCTTGCTTTCGAATCCTCTTCGTTGCCTTCCCTCAATATATTTGTGGACGAGAGTCATCATTTATAACTCTGCAGGTTTGTGAATTGCAGTGCCCCTGAGCTCCATTTGGCAACTCGCTTTTTTGGGAGCTGGCCGCAAAAGCGCAGGATTGCCTCAGGCCCTATTCTGGTTCCGGGGGGCAGGCTGAGCCTGTGGTTCATTCTTCTTCCTGATGGGAAAATAGAGTGACCTGTGCCTGTCCCAACACCTAGAGCTAGTCTCTCATTGGTTCCCCCTCTTCCCGTTCATCCTCAGGACAATTTGCGACCTGTACGAAACAGGAGGTCAACGGTGCTGATTCTCCAAGTAGGGAGATTGTTAGTGAAGCGGCTGGAATGGCGAACCCGAGCACAAGGAGAGGAGAAATGAGGTGCGTTTTAGAAACCTTTCCCGATCACACGGTGTACCATCTTCTGGGTTTCCCAGGCATGTTTTCGATGTAGGAAGATGCCCTTGAACCTGAAGATTTGGGACCCATGGCATGGGTACCACGCAGTATTACTTTAAAGGGTCTGCGTTTGCTCACCCAACCTCACCAATCCTCTCAGCCCCAAGAGTGTCCAGCCTTATGTCTCATCCAGCTGTGGGTCTAGATATGGTCAATCCAGGTTGCATCAGAGCCCCTTAACGGATTTTGTAAGAATGTCTCTCTCTTTCACTGTCTTTGTTTTATGGGTTTTTTTTTTAAGTAATCTATTTTTATAATGGGGTTTAGCTGCTTTTCCCGGCTGTGTTTATGCCGCTTTACACCCTCTTGATTCACTTCCAGAGAGATATCAATACATAGGTTTTAAGACTCTTCCTAGTCAGATATATTCTTTGGCGGTGAATAGGGGGTGTTGAGTCCAGTTCACTGAGCAGGGAGTAGGTCTTGTCTATTACATATTTGGCTTGTGGAACGGTATCTGAGCAAATTTCGAACCCTTTTTTTATGCATCACCCCACCTCACCTTTCCCGTGAAGCAGCCATACTGTGTTTTCTAAATGTGTGACTCTGTTCTGTTTGGGAATTCAGTTCAGGTGTAGCGATTTTGACATTCCCTCTAAAAGTGATATCTTAGGATAAGTGTCCTTTTCTGTGTGACTTACTTCACTTAGAGTCATCGTCCCTAAATCAACTCATCATGCTGCTACTAGCCTTATGACACTGATTTCATGGCTGAGTGATATTCCATTGTGCATAAGTACCACAACTTCCTTATCGATTTTTCTCTTTCCTGGGATATTTATGGTGTACCGAAGTGGAGGTTCTTGGAAACAGAGCAGCCCTAAACTTTGGGGTGCCTGTGTCTTGTTGATTTTTAGGTTTCCCGATTTCTACGCCCATGAGTAGAAGTGCCCTATGCTCTCTCAGCTGTGTCTATTCCATGTTTCAGGACGCAGCGTACACTTCTCCAGAGTGGCTGTTGGCAATTTCCATCCCGCCCATCAGCGTAGCAAGGCTCCCATGTCTCCATGGCCTGTCCTGCATTTCTGGTTTTTACACTTTTTTCAGCATGGCCCTTTTGACCGCTGGCAAGCGAGACTTCTTTGTAGCGCCGATTTGCCTTTCCGGCTTGCTTGGTTGGCCAAAAAGGGCGTATGCGTTTTTTCCTGAATATATTCAGGAAAAAACGCATACGCCCTTTTTGGCCAAGGGCATCATTGTCAACGCTTTGCCGCTTTTCATGTGCTTTCAAGGCGAGTCGAATCTACCTCCGGAAATCTGTTTCCTGCAATTCTGCCTTGCTTTCGAATCCTCTTCGTTGCCTTCCCTCAAAATATTTGTGGACGAGAGTCATCATTTATAACTCTGCAGGTTTGTGAATTGCAGTGCCCCTGAGTTCCATTTGTCAACTCGCTTTTTTGGGAGCTGGCCGCAAAAGCGCAGGATTGCTTCAGGCCCTATTCTGGTTCCGGGGGACAGGCTGAGCCTGTGGTTCATTCTTCTTCCTGATGGGAAAATAGAGTGACCTTTGCCTGTCCCAACACCTAGAGCTAGTCTCTCATTGGTTCCCCCTCTTCCCGTTCATCCTCAGGACAAATTGCGACCTGTACGAAACAGGAGGTCAACGGTGCTGATTCTCCAAGTAGGGAGATTGTTAGTGAAGCGGCTGGAATGGCGAACCCGAGCACAAGGAGAGGAGAAATGAGGTGCGTTTTAAAACCTTTCCCGATCACACGGTGTACCATCTTCTGGGTTTCCCAGGCATGTTTTCGATGTAGGAAGATGCCCTTGAACCTGGAGATTTGGGACCCATGGCATGGGTACCACGCAGTATTACTTTAAAGGGTCTGCGTTTGCTCACCCAACCTCACCAATCCTCTCAGCCCCAAGAGTGTCCAGCCTTATGTCTCATCCAGCTGTGGGTCTAGATATGGTCAATCCAGGTTGCATCAGAGCCCCTGAACGGATTTTGTAAGAATGTCTCTCTCTTTCACTGTCTTTGTTTTATGGGTTTTTTTTTAAGTAATCTATTTTTATAATGGGGTTTAGGTGCTTTTCCCTGCTGTGTTTATGCCGCTTTACACCCTCTTGATTCACTTACAGAGAGATATCAATACATAGGTTTTAAGTCTCTTCCTAGTCAGATATATTCTTGGGCGGTGAATAGGGGGTGTTGAGTCCAGTTCACTGAGCAGGGAGTAGGTCTTGTCTATTACATATTTGGCTTGTGGAACGGTATCTGAGCTAATTTCAAACCCTTGTTTTATGCATCGCCCCACCTCACCTTTCCCGTTAAGCAGCCATAGTGTGTTTTCTAAATGTGTGACTCTGTTCTGTTTTGGAATTCAGTTCAGGTGTAACGATTTTGACATTCCCTCTATAAGTGATATCTTAGGATAAGTGTCCTTTTCTGTGTGACTTACTTCACTTACAGTCATCGTCCCTAAATCCACTCATCATGCTGCCACTAGCCTTATGACACCGATTTCATGGCTGAGTGATATTCCATTGTGCATAAGTACCACAACTTCTTTATCCATTTTTCTCTTTCCTGGGATATTTCAGGTGTACCGAAGTGGAGGTTCTTGGAAACAGAGCAGCCCTAAACTTTGGGGTGCCTGTGTCTTGTTGATTTTTAGGTTTCCCGATTTCTACGCCCATGAGTGGAAGTGCCCTATGCTCTCTCAGCTTTGTCTATTACACGTTTCAGGACGCAGCGTACACTTCTCCAGAGTGGCTGTTGGCAATTTCCATCCCGCCCATCAGCGTAGCAAGGCTCCCATGTCTCCATGGCCTGTCCTGCATTTCTGGTTTTTACACTTTTTTCAGCATGGCCCTTTTGACCGCTGGCAAGCGAGACTTCTTTGTAGCGCCGATTTGCCTTTCCTGCTTGCTTGGTTGGCCAAAAAGGGCGTATGTGTTTTTTCCTGAATATATTCAGGAAAAAACGCATACGCCCTTTTTGGCCAAGGGCATCATTGTCGACGCTTTGCCGCTTTTCATGTGCTTTCAAGGCGAGTCGAATCTACCTCCTGAAATCTGTTTCCTGCAATTCTGCCTTGCTTTCAAATCCTCTCCGTTGCCTTCCCTCAATATATTTGTGGACGAGAGTCATCATTTATAACTCTGCAGGTTTGTGAATTGCAGTGCCCCTGAGCTCCATTTGTCAACTCGCTTTTTTGGGAGCTGGCCGCAAAAGCGCAGGATTGCCTCAGGCCCTATTCTGATTCCGGGGGGCAGGCTGAGCCTGTGGTTCATTCTTCTTCCTGATGGGAAAATAGAGTGACCTTTGCCTGTCCCAACACCTAGAGCTACTCTCTCATTGGTTCCCCCTCTTCCCGTTCATCCTCAGGACAAATTGCGACCTGTACGAAACAGGAGGTCAACGGTGCTGATTCTCCAAGTAGGGAGATTGTTAGTGAAGCGGCTGGAATGGCGAACCCGAGCACAAGGAGAGGAGAAATGAGGTGCGTTTTAAAACCTTTCCCGATCACACGGTGTACCATCTTCTGGGTTTCCCAGGCATGTTTTCGATGTAGGAAGATGCCCTTGAACCTGGAGATTTGGGACCCATGGCATGGGTACCACGCAGTATTACTTTAAAGGGTCTGCGTTTGCTCACCCAACCTCACCAATCCTCTCAGCCCCAAGAGTGTCCAGCCTTATGTCTCATCCAGCTGTGGGTCTAGATATGGTCAATCCAGGTTGCATCAGAGCCCCTGAACGGATTTTGTAAGAATGTCTCTCTCTTTCACTGTCTTTGTTTTATGGGTTTTTTTTTAAGTAATCTATTTTTATAATGGGGTTTAGGTGCTTTTCCCTGCTGTGTTTATGCCGCTTTACACCCTCTTGATTCACTTACAGAGAGATATCAATACATAGGTTTTAAGTCTCTTCCTAGTCAGATATATTCTTGGGCGGTGAATAGGGGGTGTTGAGTCCAGTTCACTGAGCAGGGAGTAGGTCTTGTCTATTACATATTTGGCTTGTGGAACGGTATCTGAGCTAATTTCAAACCCTTGTTTTATGCATCGCCCCACCTCACCTTTCCCGTTAAGCAGCCATAGTGTGTTTTCTAAATGTGTGACTCTGTTCTGTTTTGGAATTCAGTTCAGGTGTAACGATTTTGACATTCCCTCTATAAGTGATATCTTAGGATAAGTGTCCTTTTCTGTGTGACTTACTTCACTTACAGTCATCGTCCCTAAATCCACTCATCATGCTGCCACTAGCCTTATGACACCGATTTCATGGCTGAGTGATATTCCATTGTGCATAAGTACCACAACTTCTTTATCCATTTTTCTCTTTCCTGGGATATTTCAGGTGTACCGAAGTGGAGGTTCTTGGAAACAGAGCAGCCCTAAACTTTGGGGTGCCTGTGTCTTGTTGATTTTTAGGTTTCCCGATTTCTACGCCCATGAGTGGAAGTGCCCTATGCTCTCTCAGCTTTGTCTATTACACGTTTCAGGACGCAGCGTACACTTCTCCAGAGTGGCTGTTGGCAATTTCCATCCCGCCCATCAGCGTAGCAAGGCTCCCATGTCTCCATGGCCTGTCCTGCATTTCTGGTTTTTACACTTTTTTCAGCATGGCCCTTTTGACCGCTGGCAAGCGAGACTTCTTTGTAGCGCCGATTTGCCTTTCCTGCTTGCTTGGTTGGCCAAAAAGGGCGTATGCGTTTTTTCCTGAATATATTCAGGAAAAAACGCATACGCCCTTTTTGGCCAAGGGCATCATTGTCGACGCTTTGCCGCTTTTCATGTGCTTTCAAGGCGAGTCGAATCTACCTCCTGAAATCTGTTTCCTGCAATTCTGCCTTGCTTTCAAATCCTCTTCGTTGCCTTCCCTCAATATATTTGTGGACGAGAGTCATCATTTATAACTCTGCAGGTTTGTGAATTGCAGTGCCCCTGAGCTCCATTTGTCAACTCGCTTTTTTGGGAGCTGGCCGCAAAAGCGCAGGATTGCCTCAGGCCCTATTCTGGTTCCGGGGGGCAGGCTGAGCCTGTGGTTCATTCTTCTTCCTGATGGGAAAATAGAGTGACCTGTGCCTGTCCCAACACCTAGAGCTAGTCTCTCATTGGTTCCCCCTCTTCCCGTTCATCCTCAGGACAAATTGCGACCTGTACGAAACAGGAGGTCAACGGTGCTGATTCTCCAAGTAGGGAGATTGTTAGTGAAGCGGCTGGAATGGCGAACCCGAGCACAAGGAGAGGAGAAATGAGGTGCGTTTTAGAAACCTTTCCCGATCACACGGTGTACCATCTTCGGGGTTTCCCAGGCATGTTTTCGATGTAGGAAGATGCCCTTGAACCTGGAGATTTGGGACCCATGGCTTGGGTACCACGCAGTATTACTTTAAAGGGTCTGCGTTTGCTCACCCAACCTCACCAATCCTCTCAGCCCCAAGAGTGTCCAGCCTTATGTCTCATCCAGCTGTGGGTCTAGATATGGTCAATCCAGGTTGCATCAGAGCCCCTGAACGGATTTTGTAAGAATTTCTCTCTCTTTCACTGTCTTTGTTTTATGGGTTTTTTTTTTAAGTAATCTATTTTTATAATGGGGTTTAGGTGCTTTTCCCTGCTGTGTTTATGCCGCTTTACACCCTCTTGATTCACTTCCAGAGAGATATCAATACATAGGTTTTAAGACTCTTCCTAGTCAGATATATTCTTGGGCGGTGAATAGGGGGTGTTGAGTCCAGTTCACTGAGCAGGGAGTAGGTCTTGTCTATTACATATTTGGCTTGTGGAACGGTATCTGAGCTAATTTCAAACCCTTGTTTTATGCATCGCCCCACCTCACCTTTCCCGTTAAGCAGCCATAGTGTGTTTTCTAAATGTGTGACTCTGTTCTGTTTTGGAATTCAGTTCAGGTGTAGCGATGTTGACATTCCCTCTAAAAGTGATATCTTAGGATAAGTGTCCTTTTCTGTGTGACTTACTTCACTTAGAGTCATCGTCCCTAAATCCACTCATCATGCTGCTACTAGCCTTATGACACTGATTTCATGGCTGAGTGATATTCCATTGTGCATAAGTACCACAACTTCTTTATCCATTTTTCTCTTTCCTGGGATATTTCAGGTGTACCGAAGTGGAAGTTCTTGGAAACAGAGCAGCCCTAAACTTTGGGGTGCCTGTGTCGTGTTGATTTTTAGGTTTCCCGATTTCTACGCCCATGAGTGGAAGTGCCCTATGCTCTCTCAGCTGTGTCTATTACATGTTTCAGGACGCAGCGTACACTTCTCCAGAGTGGCTGTTGGCAATTTCCATCCCGCCCATCAGCGTAGCAAGGCTCCCATGTCTCCATGGCCTGTCCTGCATTTCTGGTTTTTACACTTTTTTCAGCATGGCCATTTTGACCGCTGGCAAGCGAGACTTCTTTATAGCACCGATTTGCATTTCCGGCTTGCTTGGTTGGCCAAAAAGGGCGTATGCGTTTTTTCCTGAATATATTCAGGAAAAAACGCATACGCCCTTTTTGGCCAAGGGCATCATTGTCGACGCTTTGCCGCTTTTCATGTGCTTTCAAGGCGAGTCGAATCTACCTCCTGAAATCTGTTTCCTGCAATTCTGCCTTGCTTTCAAATCCTCTCCGTTGCCTTCCCTCAATATATTTGTGGACGAGAGTCATCATTTATAACTCTGCAGGTTTGTGAATTGCAGTGCCCCTGAGCTCCATTTGTCAACTCGCTTTTTTGGGAGCTGGCCGCAAAAGCGCAGGATTGCCTCAGGCCCTATTCTGATTCCGGGGGGCAGGCTGAGCCTGTGGTTCATTCTTCTTCCTGATGGGAAAATAGAGTGACCTTTGCCTGTCCCAACACCTAGAGCTACTCTCTCATTGGTTCCCCCTCTTCCCGTTCATCCTCAGGACAAATTGCGACCTGTACGAAACAGGAGGTCAACGGTGCTGATTCTCCAAGTAGGGAGATTGTTAGTGAAGCGGCTGGAATGGCGAACCCGAGCACAAGGAGAGGAGAAATGAGGTGCGTTTTAGAAACCTTTCCCGATCACACGGTGTACCATCTTCTGGGTTTCCCAGGCATGTTTTCGATGTAGGAAGATGCCCTTGAACCTGGAGATTTGGGACCCATGGCTTGGGTACCACGCAGTATTACTTTAAAGGGTCTGCGTTTGCTCACCCAACCTCACCAATCCTCTCAGCCCCAAGAGTGTCCAGCCTTATGTCTCATCCAGCTGTGGGTCTAGATATGGTCAATCCAGGTTGCATCAGAGCCCCTGAACGGATTTTGTAAGAATTTCTCTCTTTTTCACTGTCTTTGTTTTATGGGTTTTTTTTTAAGTAATCTATTTTTATAATGGGGTTTAGCTGCTTTTCCCTACTGTGTTTATGCCGCTTTACACCCTCTTGTTTCACTTCCAGAGAGATATCAATACATAGGTTTTAAGACTCTTCCTAGTCAGATATATTCTTGGGCGGTGAATAGGGGGTGTTGAGTCCAGTTCACTGAGCAGGGAGTAGGTCTTGTCTATTACATATTTGGCTTGTGGAACGGTATCTGAGCTAATTTCAAACCCTTGTTTTATGCATCGCCCCACCTCACCTTTCCCGTTAAGCAGCCATAGTGTGTTTTCTAAATGTGTGACTCTGTTCTGTTTTGGAATTCAGTTCAGGTGTAGCGATGTTGACATTCCCTCTAAAAGTGATATCTTAGGATAAGTGTCCTTTTCTGTGTGACTTACTTCACTTAGAGTCATCGTCCCTAAATCCACTCATCATGCTGCTACTAGCCTTATGACACTGATTTCATGGCTGAGTGATATTCCATTGTGCATAAGTACCACAACTTCTTTATCCATTTTTCTCTTTCCTGGGATATTTCAGGTGTACCGAAGTGGAAGTTCTTGGAAACAGAGCAGCCCTAAACTTTGGGGTGCCTGTGTCGTGTTGATTTTTAGATTACCCGATTTCTACGCCCATGAGTGGAAGTGCCCTATGCTCTCTCAGCTGTGTCTATTACATGTTTCAGGACGCAGCGTACACTTCTCCAGAGTGGCTGTTGGCAATTTCCATCCCGCCCATCAGCGTAGCAAGGCTCCCATGTCTCCATGGCCTGTCCTGCATTTCTGGTTTTTACACTTTTTTCAGCATGGCCATTTTGACCGCTGGCAAGCGAGACTTCTTTATAGCACCGATTTGCATTTCCGGCTTGCTTGGTTGGCCAAAAAGGGCGTATGCGTTTTTTCCTGAATATATTCAGGAAAAAACGCATACGCCCTTTTTGGCCAAGGGCATCATTGTCGACGCTTTGCCACTTTTCATGTGCTTTCAAGGCGAGTCGAATCTACCTCCTGAAATCTGTTTCCTGCAATTCTGCCTTGCTTTCGAATCCTCTCCGTTGTCTTCCCTCAATATATTTGTGGACGAGAGTCATCATTTATAACTCTGCAGGTTTGTGAATTGCAGTGCCCCTGAGCTCCATTTGTCAACTCGCTTTTTTGGGAGCTGGCCGCAAAAGCGCAGGATTGCTTCAGGCCCTATTCTGGTTCCAGGGGGCAGGCTGAGCCTGTGGTTCATTCTTCTTCCTGATGGGAAAATAGAGTGACCTGTGCCTGTCCCAACACCTAGAGCTAGTCTCTCATTGGTTCCCCCTCTTCCCGTTCATCCTCAGGACAAATTGCGACCTGTACGAAACAGGAGGTCAACGGTGCTGATTCTCCAAGTAGGGAGATTGTTAGTGAAGCGGCTGGAATGGCGAACCCGAGCACAAGGAGAGGAGAAATGAGGGGCGTTTTAGAAACCTTTCCCGATCACACGGTGTACCATCTTCTGGGTTTCCCAGGCATGTTTTCGATGTAGGAAGATGCCCTTGAACCTGGAGATTTGGGACCCTTGGCTTGGGTACCACGCAGTATTACTTTAAAGGGTCTGCGTTTGCTCACCCAACCTCACCAATCCTCTCAGCCCCAAGAGTGTCCAGCCTTATGTCTCATCCAGCTGTGGGTCTAGATATGGTCAATCCAGGTTGCATCAGAGCCCCTGAACGGATTTTGTAAGAATGTCTCTCTCTTTCACTGTCTTTGTTTTATGGGTTTTTTTTTTAAGTAATCTATTTTTATAATGGGGTTTAGCTGCTTTTCCCTACTGTGTTTATGCCGCTTTACACCCTCTTGATTCACTTCCAGAGAGATATCAATACATAGGTTTTAAGACTCTTCCTAGTCAGATATATTCTTGGGCGGTGAATAGGGGTTGTTGAGTCCAGTTCACTGAGCAGGGAGTAGGTCTTGTCTATTACATATTTGGCTTGTGGAACGGTATCTGAGCTAATTTCAAACCCTTGTTTTATGCATCGCCCCACCTCACCTTTCCCGTTAAGCAGCCATAGTGTGTTTTCTAAATGTGTGACTCTGTTCTGTTTTGGAATTCAGTTCAGGTGTAGCGATTTTGACATTCCCTCTAAAAGTGATATCTTAGGATAAGTGTCCTTTTCTGTGTGACTTACTTCACTTAGAGTCATCGTCCCTAAATCAACTCATCATGCTGCTACTAGCCTTATGACACTGATTTCATGGCTGAGTGATATTCCATTGTGCATAAGTACCACAACTTCCTTATCGATTTTTCTCTTTCCTGGGATATTTATGGTGTACCGAAGTGGAGGTTCTTGGAAACAGAGCAGCCCTAAACGTTGGGGTGCCTGTGTCGTGTTGATTTTTAGGTTTCCCGATTTCTACGCCCATGAGTGGAAGTGCCCTATGCTCTCTCAGCTTTGTCTATTACACGTTTCAGGACGCAGCGTACACTTCTCCAGAGTGGCTGTTGGCAATTTCCATCCCGCCCATCAGCGTAGCAAGGCTCCCATGTCTCCATGGCCTGTCCTGCATTTCTGGTTTTTACACTTTTTTCAGCATGGCCCTTTTGACCGCTGGCAAGCGAGACTTCTTTGTAGCGCCGATTTGCCTTTCCTGCTTGCTTGGTTGGCCAAAAAGGGCGTATGCGTTTTTTTCTGAATATATTCAGGAAAAAACGCATACGCCCTTTTTGGCCAAGGGCATCATTGTCAACGCTTTGCCGCTTTTCATGTGCTTTCAAGGCGAGTCGAATCTACCTCCTGAAATCTGTTTCCTGCAATTCTTCCTTGCTTTCGAATCCTCTTCGTTGCCTTCCCTCAAAATATTTGTGGACGAGAGTCATCATTTATAACTCTGCAGGTTTGTGAATTGCAGTGCCCCTGAGCTCCATTTGTCAACACGCTTTTTTGGGAGCTGGCCGCAAAAGCGCAGGATTGCTTCAGGCCCTATTCTGGTTCCAGGGGGCAGGCTGAGCCTGTGGTTCATTCTTCTTCCTGATGGGAAAATAGAGTGACCTGTGCCTGTCCCAACACCTAGAGCTAGTCTCTCATTGGTTCCCCCTCTTCCCGTTCATCCTCAGGACAAATTGCGACCTGTACGAAACAGGAGGTCAACGGTGCTGATTCTCCAAGTAGGGAGATTGTTAGTGAAGCGGCTGGAATGGCGAACCCGAGCACAAGGAGAGGAGAAATGAGGGGCGTTTTAGAAACCTTTCCCGATCACACGGTGTACCATCTTCTGGGTTTCCCAGGCATGTTTTCGATGTAGGAAGATGCCCTTGAACCTCGAGATTTGGGACCCATGGCTTGGGTACCACGCAGTATTACTTTAAAGGGTCTGCTTTTGCTCACCCAACCTCACCAATCCTCTCAGCCCCAAGAGTGTCCAGCCTTATGTCTCATCCAGCTGTGGGTCTAGATATGGTCAATCCAGGTTGCATCAGAGCCCCTGAACGGATTTTGTAAGAATGTCTCTCTCTTTCACTGTCTTTGTTTTATGGGTTTTTTTTTAAGTAATCTATTTTTATAATGGGGTTTAGCTGCTTTTCCCTACTGTGTTTATGCCGCTTTACACCCTCTTGATTCACTTCCAGAGAGATATCAATACATAGGTTTTAAGACTCTTCCTAGTCAGATATATTCTTGGGCGGTGAATAGGGGGTGTTGAGTCCAGTTCACTGAGCAGGGAGTAGGTCTTGTCTATTACATATTTGGCTTGTGGAACGGTATCTGAGCTAATTTCAAACCCTTGTTTTATGCATCGCCCCACCTCACCTTTCCCGTTAAGCAGCCATAGTGTGTTTTCTAAATGTGTGACTCTGTTCTGTTTTGGAATTCAGTTCAGGTGTAGCGATGTTGACATTCCCTCTAAAAGTGATATCTTAGGATAAGTGTCCTTTTCTGTGTGACTTACTTCACTTAGAGTCATCGTCCCTAAATCCACTCATCATGCTGCTACTAGCCTTATGACACTGATTTCATGGCTGAGTGATATTCCATTGTGCATAAGTACCACAACTTCTTTATCCATTTTTCTCTTTCCTGGGATATTTCAGGTGTATCGAAGTGGAAGTTCTTGGAAACAGAGCAGCCCTAAACTTTGGGGTGCCTGTGTCTTGTTGATTTTTACGTTTCCCGATTTCTACGCCCATGAGTGGAAGTGCCCTATGCTCTCTCAGCTTTGTCTATTACACGTTTCAGGACGCAGCGTACACTTCTCCAGAGTGGCTGTTGGCAATTTCCATCCCGCCCATCAGCGTAGCAAGGCTCCCGTGTCTCCATGGCCTGTCCTGCATTTCTGGTTTTTACACTTTTTTCAGCATGGCCCTTTTGACCGCTGGCAAGCGAGACTTCTTTGTAGCGCCGATTTGCCTTTCCGGCTTGCTTGGTTGGCCAAAAAGGGCGTATGCGTTTTTTCCTGAATATATTCAGGAAAAAACGCATACGCCCTTTTTGGCCAAGGGCATCATTGTCAACGCTTTGCCGCTTTTCATGTGCTTTCAAGGCGAGTCGAATCTACCTCCGGAAATCTGTTTCCTGCAATTCTGCCTTGCTTTCGAATCCTCTTCGTTGCCTTCCCTCAAAATATATGTGGACGAGAGTCATCATTTATAACTCTGCAGGTTTGTGAATTGCAGTGCCCCTGAGTTCCATTTGTCAACTCGCTTTTTTGGGAGCTGGCCGCAAAAGCGCAGGATTGCTTCAGGCCCTATTCTGGTTCCGGGGGACAGGCTGAGCCTGTGGTTCATTCTTCTTCCTGATGGGAAAATAGAGTGACCTTTGCCTGTCCCAACACCTAGAGCTAGTCTCTCATTGGTTCCCCCTCTTCCCGTTCATCCTCAGGACAAATTGCGACCTGTACGAAACAGGAGGTCAACGGTGCTGATTCTCCAAGTAGGGAGATTGTTAGTGAAGCGGCTGGAATGGCGAACGCGAGCACAAGGAGAGGAGAAATGAGGTGCGTTTTAAAACCTTTCCCGATCACACGGTGTACCATCTTCTGGGTTTCCCAGGCATGTTTTCGATGTAGGAAGATGCCCTTGAACCTGGAGATTTGGGACCCATGGCATGGGTACCACGCAGTATTACTTTAAAGGGTCTGCGTTTGCTCACCCAACCTCACCAATCCTCTCAGCCCCAAGAGTGTCCAGCCTTATGTCTCATCCAGCTGTGGGTCTAGATATGGTCAATCCAGGTTGCATCAGAGCCCCTGAACGGATTTTGTAAGAATGTCTCTCTCTTTCACTGTCTTTGTTTTATGGGGTTTTTTTTAAGTAATCTATTTTTATAATGGGGTTTAGGTGCTTTTCCCTGCTGTGTTTATGCCGCTTTACACCCTCTTGATTCACTTACAGAGAGATATCAATACATAGGTTTTAAGTCTCTTCCTAGTCAGATATATTCTTGGGCGGTGAATAGGGGGTGTTGAGTCCAGTTCACTGAGCAGGGAGTAGGTCTTGTCTATTACATATTTGGCTTGTGGAACGGTATCTGAGCTAATTTCAAACCCTTGTTTTATGCATCGCCCCACCTCACCTTTCCCGTTAAGCAGCCATAGTGTGTTTTCTAAATGTGTGACTCTGTTCTGTTTTGGAATTCAGTTCAGGTGTAACGATTTTGACATTCCCTCTATAAGTGATATCTTAGGATAAGTGTCCTTTTCTGTGTGACTTACTTCACTTACAGTCATCGTCCCTAAATCCACTCATCATGCTGCCACTAGCCTTATGACACCGATTTCATGGCTGAGTGATATTCCATTGTGCATAAGTACCACAACTTCTTTATCCATTTTTCTCTTTCCTGGGATATTTCAGGTGTACCGAAGTGGAGGTTCTTGGAAACAGAGCAGCCCTAAACTTTGGGGTGCCTGTGTCTTGTTGATTTTTAGGTTTCCCGATTTCTACGCCCATGAGTGGAAGTGCCCTATGCTCTCTCAGCTTTGTCTATTACACGTTTCAGGACGCAGCGTACACTTCTCCAGAGTGGCTGTTGGCAATTTCCATCCCGCCCATCAGCGTAGCAAGGCTCCCATGTCTCCATGGCCTGTCCTGCATTTCTGGTTTTTACACTTTTTTCAGCATGGCCCTTTTGACCGCTGGCAAGCGAGACTTCTTTGTAGCGCCGATTTGCCTTTCCTGCTTGCTTGGTTGGCCAAAAAGGGCGTATGCGTTTTTTTCTGAATATATTCAGGAAAAAACGCATACGCCCTTTTTGGCCAAGGGCATCATTGTCAACGCTTTGCCGCTTTTCATGTGCTTTCAAGGCGAGTCGAATCTACCTCCTGAAATCTGTTTCCTGCAATTCTTCCTTGCTTTCGAATCCTCTTCGTTGCCTTCCCTCAATATATTTGTGGACGAGAGTCATCATTTATAACTCTGCAGGTTTGTGAATTGCAGTGCCCCTGAGCTCCATTTGTCAACACGCTTTTTTGGGAGCTGGCCGCAAAAGCGCAGGATTGCTTCAGGCCCTATTCTGGTTCCAGGGGGCAGGCTGAGCCTGTGGTTCATTCTTCTTCCTGATGGGAAAATAGAGTGACCTGTGCCTGTCCCAACACCTAGAGCTAGTCTCTCATTGGTTCCCCCTCTTCCCGTTCATCCTCAGGACAAATTGCGACCTGTACGAAACAGGAGGTCAACGGTGCTGATTCTCCAAGTAGGGAGATTGTTAGTGAAGCGGCTGGAATGGCGAACCCGAGCACAAGTAGAGGAGAAATGAGGGGCGTTTTAGAAACCTTTCCCGATCACACGGTGTACCATCTTCTGGGTTTCCCAGGCATGTTTTCGATGTAGGAAGATGCCCTTGAACCTGGAGATTTGGGACCCATGGCTTGGGTACCACGCAGTATTACTTTAAAGGGTCTGCCTTTGCTCACCCAACCTCACCAATCCTCTCAGCCCCAAGAGTGTCCAGCCTTATTTCTCATCCAGCTGTGGGTCTAGATATGGTCAATCCAGGTTGCATCAGAGCCCCTGAACGGATTTTGTAAGAATTTCTCTCTCTTTCACTGTCTTTGTTTTATGGGTTTTTTTTTTAAGTAATCTATTTTTATAATGGGGTTTAGCTGCTTTTCCCTACTGTGTTTATGCCGCTTTACACCCTCTTGATTCACTTCCAGAGAGATATCAATACATAGGTTTTAAGACTCTTCCTAGTCAGATATATTCTTGGGCGGTGAATAGGGGGTGTTGAGTCCAGTTCACTGAGCAGGGAGTAGGTCTTGTCTATTACATATTTGGCTTGTGGAACGGTATCTGAGCTAATTTCAAACCCTTGTTTTATGCATCGCCCCACCTCACCTTTCCCGTTAAGCAGCCATAGTGTGTTTTCTAAATGTGTGACTCTGTTCTGTTTTGGAATTCAGTTCAGGTGTAGCGATGTTGACATTCCCTCTATAAGTGATATCTTAGGATAAGTGTCCTTTTCTGTGTGACTTACTTCACTTAGAGTCATCGTCCCTAAATCCACTCATCATGCTGCTACTAGCCTTATGACACTGATTTCATGGCTGAGTGATATTCCATTGTGCATAAGTACCACAACTTCTTTATCCATTTTTCTCTTTCCTGGGATATTTCAGGTGTACCGAAGTGGAAGTTCTTGGAAACAGAGCAGCCCTAAACTTTGGGGTGCCTGTGTCGTGTTGATTTTTAGGTTTCCCGATTTCTACGCCCATGAGTGGAAGTGCCCTATGCTCTCTCAGCTGTGTCTATTAGATGTTTCAGGACGCAGCGTACACTTCTCCAGAGTGGCTGTTGGCAATTTCCATCCCGCCCATCAGCGTAGCAAGACTCCCATGTCTCCATGGCCTGTCCTGCATTTCTGGTTTTTACACTTTTTTGAGCATGGCCATTTTGACCGCTGGCAAGCGAGACTTCTTTATAGCACCGATTTGCCTTTCCGGCTTGCTTGGTTGGCCAAAAAGGGCGTATGCGTTTTTTCCTGAATATATTCAGGAAAAAACGCATACGCCCTTTTTGGCCAAGGGCATCATTGTCGACGCTTTGCCGCTTTTCATGTGCTTTCAAGGCGAGTCGAATCTACCTCCTGAAATCTGTTTCCTGCAATTCTGCCTTGCTTTCAAATCCTCTTCGTTGCCTTCCCTCAATATATTTGTGGACGAGAGTCATCATTTATAACTCTGCAGGTTTGTGAATTGCAGTGCCCCTGAGCTCCATTTGTCAACTCGCTTTTTTGGGAGCTGGCCGCAAAAGCGCAGGATTGCCTCAGGCCCTATTCTGGTTCCGGGGGGCAGGCTGAGCCTGTGGTTCATTCTTCTTCCTGATGGGAAAATAGAGTGACCTGTGCCTGTCCCAACACCTAGAGCTAGTCTCTCATTGGTTCCCCCTCTTCCCGTTCATCCTCAGGACAAATTGCCACCTGTACGAAACAGGAGGTCAACGGTGCTGATTCTCCAAGTAGGGAGATTGTTAGTGAAGCGGCTGGAATGGCGAACCCGAGCACAAGGAAAGGAGAAATGAGGTGCGTTTTAGAAACCTTTCCCGATCACACGGTGTACCATCTTCTGGGTTTCCCAGGCATGTTTTCGATGTAGGAAGATGCCCTTGAACCTGAAGATTTGGGACCCATGGCATGGGTACCACGCAGTATTACTTTAAAGGGTCTGCGTTTGCTCACCCAACCTCACCAATCCTCTCAGCCCCAAGAGTGTCCAGCCTTATGTCTCATCCAGCTGTGGGTCTAGATATGGTCAATCCAGGTTGCATCAGAGCCCCTTAACGGATTTTGTAAGAATGTCTCTCTCTTTCACTGTCTTTGTTTTATGGGTTTTTTTTTAAGTAATCTATTTTTATAATGGGGTTTAGCTGCTTTTCCCAGCTGTGTTTATGCCGCTTTACACCCTCTTGATTCACTTCCAGAGAGATATCAATACATAGGTTTTAAGACTCTTCCTAGTCAGATATATTCTTGGGCGGTGAATAGGGGGTGTTGAGTCCAGTTCACTGAGCAGGGAGTAGGTCTTGTCTATTACATATTTGGCTTGTGGAACGGTATCTGAGCAAATTTCGAACCCTTTTTTTATGCATCACCCCACCTCACCTTTCCCGTGAAGCAGCCATACTGTGTTTTCTAAATGTGTGACTCTGTTCTGTTTGGGAATTCAGTTCAGGTGTAGCGATTTTGACATTCCCTCTAAAAGTGATATCTTAGGATAAGTGTCGTTTTCTGTGTGACTTACTTCACTTAGAGTCATCGTCCCTAAATCAACTCATCATGCTGCTACTAGCCTTATGACACTGATTTCATGGCTGAGTGATATTCCATTGTGCATAAGTACCACAACTTCCTTATCGATTTTTCTCTTTCCTGGGATATTTATGGTGTACCGAAGTGGAGGTTCTTGGAAACAGAGCAGCCCTAAACTTTGGGGTGCCTGTGTCGTGTTGATTTTTAGGTTTCCCGATTTCTACGCCCATGAGTAGAAGTGCCCTATGCTCTCTCAGCTGTGTCTATTCCATGTTTCAGGACGCAGCGTACACTTCTCCAGAGTGGCTGTTGGCAATTTCCATCCCGCCCATCAGCGTAGCAAGGCTCCCATGTCTCCATGGCCTGTCCTGCATTTCTGGTTTTTACACTTTTTTCAGCATGGCCCTTTTGACCGCTGGCAAGCGAGACTTCTTTGTAGCGCCGATTTGCCTTTCCGGCTTGCTTGGTTGGCCAAAAAGGGCGTATGCGTTTTTTCCTGAATATATTCAGGAAAAAACGCATACGCCCTTTTTGGCCAAGGGCATCATTGTCAACGCTTTGCCGCTTTTCATGTGCTTTCAAGGCGAGTCGAATCTACCTCCGGAAATCTGTTTCCTGCAATTCTGCCTTGCTTTCGAATCCTCTTCGTTGCCTTCCCTCAAAATATTTGTGGACGAGAGTCATCATTTATAACTCTGCAGGTTTGTGAATTGCAGTGCCCCTGAGCTCCATTTGTCAACTCGCTTTTTTGGGAGCTGGCCGCAAAAGCGCAGGATTGCTTCAGGCCCTATTCTGGTTCCGGGGGACAGGCTGAGTCTGTGGTTCATTCTTCTTCCTGATGGGAAAATAGAGTGACCTTTGCCTGTCCCAACACCTAGAGCTAGTCTCTCATTGGTTCCCCCTCTTCCCGTTCATCCTCAGGACAAATTGCGACCTGTACGAAACAGGAGGTCAACGGTGCTGATTCTCCAAGTAGGGAGATTGTTAGTGAAGCGGCTGGAATGGCGAACCCGAGCACAAGGAGAGGAGAAATGAGGTGCGTTTTAAAACCTTTCCCGATCACACGGTGTACCATCTTCTGGGTTTCCCAGGCATGTTTTCGATGTAGGAAGATGCCCTTGAACCTGGAGATTTGGGACCCATGGCATGGGTACCACGCAGTATTACTTTAAAGGGTCTGCGTTTGCTCACCCAACCTCACCAATCCTCTCAGCCCCAAGAGTGTCCAACCTTATGTCTCATCCAGCTGTGGGTCTAGATATGGTCAATCCAGGTTGCATCAGAGCCCCTGAACGGATTTTGTAAGAATGTCTCTCTCTTTCACTGTCTTTGTTTTATGGGTTTTTTTTTTAAGTAATCTATTTTTATAATGGGGTTTAGGTGCTTTTTCCTGCTGTGTTTATGCCGCTTTACACCCTCTTGATTCACTTCCAGAGAGATATCAATACATAGGTTTTAAGACTCTTCCTAGTCAGATATATTCTTGGGCGGTGAATAGGGGGTGTTGAGTCCAGTTCACTGAGCAGGGAGTAGGTCTTGTCTATTACATATTTGGCTTGTGGAACGGTATCTGAGCTAATTTCAAACCCTTGTTTTATGCATCGCCCCACCTCACCTTTCCCGTTAAGCAGCCATAGTGTGTTTTCTAAATGTGTGACTCTGTTCTGTTTTGGAATTCAGTTCAGGTGTAGCGATGTTGACATTCCCTCTATAAGTGATATCTTAGGATAAGTGTCCTTTTCTGTGTGACTTACTTCACTTAGAGTCATCGTCCCTAAATCCACTCATCATGCTGCTACTAGCCTTATGACACTGATTTCATGGCTGAGTGATATTCCATTGTGCATAAGTACCACAACTTCTTTATCCATTTTTCTCTTTCCTGGGATATTTCAGGTGTACCGAAGTGGAAGTTCTTGGAAACAGAGCAGCCCTAAACTTTGGGGTGCCTGTGTCGTGTTGATTTTTACGTTTCCCGATTTCTACGCCCATGAGTGGAAGTGCCCTATGCTCTCTCAGCTGTGTCTATTAGATGTTTCAGGACGCAGCGTACACTTCTCCAGAGTGGCTGTTGGCAATTTCCATCCCGCCCATCAGCGTAGCAAGACTCCCATGTCTCCATGGTCTGTCCTGCATTTCTGGTTTTTACACTTTTTTCAGCATGGCCATTTTGACCGCTGGCAAGCGAGACTTCTTTATAGCACCGATTTGCCTTTCCGGCTTGCTTGGTTGGCCAAAAAGGGCGTATGCGTTTTTTCCTGAATATATTCAGGAAAAAACGCATACGCCCTTTTTGGCCAAGGGCATCATTGTCGACGCTTTGCCGCTTTTCATGTGCTTTCAAGGCGAGTCGAATCTACCTCCTGAAATCTGTTTCCTGCAATTCTGCCTTGCTTTCAAATCCTCTTCGTTGCCTTCCCTCAATATATTTGTGGACGAGAGTCATCATTTATAACTCTGCAGGTTTGTGAATTGCAGTGCCCCTGAGCTCCATTTGTCAACTCGCTTTTTTGGGAGCTGGCCGCAAAAGCGCAGGATTGCCTCAGGCCCTATTCTGGTTCCGGGGGGCAGGCTGAGCCTGTGGTTCATTCTTCTTCCTGATGGGAAAATAGAGTGACCTTTGCCTGTCCCAACACCTAGAGCTAGTCTCTCATTGGTTCCCCCTCTTCCCGTTCATCCTCAGGACAAATTGCCACCTCTACGAAACAGGAGGTCAACGGTGCTGATTCTCCAAGTAGGGAGATTGTTAGTGAAGCGGCTGGAATGGCGAACCCGAGCATAAGGAAAGGAGAAATGAGGTGCGTTTTAGAAACCTTTCCCGATCACACGGTGTACCATCTTCTGGGTTTCCCAGGCATGTTTTCGATGTAGGAAGATGCCCTTGAACCTGAAGATTTGGGACCCATGGCATGGGTACCACGCAGTATTACTTTAAAGGGTCTGCGTTTGCTCACCCAACCTCACCAATCCTCTCAGCCCCAAGAGTGTCCAGCCTTATGTCTCATCCAGCTGTGGGTCTAGATATGGTCAATCCAGGTTGCATCAGAGCCCCTGAACGGATTTTGTAAGAATGTCTCTCTCTTTCACTGTCTTTGTTTTATGGGTTTTTTTTTAAGTAATCTATTTTTATAATGGGGTTTAGCTGCTTTTCCCAGCTGTGTTTATGCCGCTTTACACCCTCTTGATTCACTTCCAGAGAGATATCAATACATAGGTTTTAAGACTCTTCCTAGTCAGATATATTCTTGGGCGGTGAATAGGGGGTGTTGAGTCCAGTTCACTGAGCAGGGAGTAGGTCTTGTCTATTACATATTTGGCTTGTGGAACGGTATCTGAGCAAATTTCGAACCCTTTTTTTATGCATCACCCCACCTCACCTTTCCCGTGAAGCAGCCATACTGTGTTTTCTAAATGTGTGACTCTGTTCTGTTTGGGAATTCAGTTCAGGTGTAGCGATTTTGACATTCCCTCTAAAAGTGATATCTTAGGATAAGTGTCCTTTTCTGTGTGACTTACTTCACTTAGAGTCATCGTCCCTAAATCAACTCATCATGCTGCTACTAGCCTTATGACACTGATTTCATGGCTGAGTGATATTCCATTGTGCATAAGTACCACAACTTCCTTATCGATTTTTCTCTTTCCTGGGATATTTATGGTGTACCGAAGTGGAGGTTCTTGGAAACAGAGCAGCCCTAAACTTTGGGGTGCCTGTGTCGTGTTGATTTTTAGGTTTCCCGATTTCTACGCCCATGAGTAGAAGTGCCCTATGCTCTCTCAGCTGTGTCTATTCCATGTTTCAGGACGCAGCGTACACTTCTCCAGAGTGGCTGTTGGCAATTTCCATCCCGCCCATCAGCGTAGCAAGGCTCCCATGTCTCCATGGCCTGTCCTGCATTTCTGGTTTTTACACTTTTTTCAGCATGGCCCTTTTGACCGCTGGCAAGCGAGACTTCTTTGTAGCGCCGATTTGCCTTTCCGGCTTGCTTGGTTGGCCAAAAAGGGCGTATGCGTTTTTTCCTGAATATATTCAGGAAAAAACGCATACGCCCTTTTTGGCCAAGGGCATCATTGTCAACGCTTTGCCGCTTTTCATGTGCTTTCAAGGCGAGTCGAATCTACCTCCGGAAATCTGTTTCCTGCAATTCTGCCTTGCTTTCGAATCCTCTTCGTTGCCTTCCCTCAAAATATTTGTGGACGAGAGTCATCATTTATAACTCTGCAGGTTTGTGAATTGCAGTGCCCCTGAGCTCCATTTGTCAACTCGCTTTTTTGGGAGCTGGCCGCAAAAGCGCAGGATTGCTTCAGGCCCTATTCTGGTTCCGGGGGACAGGCTGAGCCTGTGGTTCATTCTTCTTCCTGATGGGAAAATAGAGTGACCTTTGCCTGTCCCAACACCTAGAGCTAGTCTCTCATTGGTTCCCCCTCTTCCCGTTCATCCTCAGGACAAATTGCGACCTGTACGAAACAGGAGGTCAACGGTGCTGATTCTCCAAGTAGGGAGATTGTTAGTGAAGCGGCTGGAATGGCGAACCCGAGCACAAGGAGAGGAGAAATGAGGTGCGTTTTAAAACCTTTCCCGATCACACGGTGTACCATCTTCTGGGTTTCCCAGGCATGTTTTCGATGTAGGAAGATGCCCTTGAACCTGGAGATTTGGGACCCATGGCATGGGTACCACGCAGTATTACTTTAAAGGGTCTGCGTTTGCTCACCCAACCTCACCAATCCTCTCAGCCCCAAGAGTGTCCAACCTTATGTCTCATCCAGCTGTGGGTCTAGATATGGTCAATCCAGGTTGCATCAGAGCCCCTGAACGGATTTTGTAAGAATGTCTCTCTCTTTCACTGTCTTTGTTTTATGGGTTTTTTTTTTAAGTAATCTATTTTTATAATGGGGTTTAGGTGCTTTTTCCTGCTGTGTTTATGCCGCTTTACACCCTCTTGATTCACTTCCAGAGAGATATCAATACATAGGTTTTAAGACTCTTCCTAGTCAGATATATTCTTGGGCGGTGAATAGGGGGTGTTGAGTCCAGTTCACTGAGCAGGGAGTAGGTCTTGTCTATTACATATTTGGCTTGTGGAACGGTATCTGAGCTAATTTCAAACCCTTGTTTTATGCATCGCCCCACCTCACCTTTCCCGTTAAGCAGCCATAGTGTGTTTTCTAAATGTGTGACTCTGTTCTGTTTTGGAATTCAGTTCAGGTGTAACGATTTTGACATTCCCTCTAAAAGTGATATCTTAGGATAAGTGTCCTTTTCTATGTGACTTACTTCACTTAGAGTCATCGTCCCTAAATCCACTCATCATGCTGCCACTAGCCTTATGACACCGATTTCATGGCTGAGTGATATTCCATTGTGCATAAGTACCACAACTTCTTTATCCATTTTTCTCTTTCCTGGGATATTTCAGGTGTACCGAAGTGGAGGTTCTTGGAAACAGAGCAGCCCTAAACTTTGGGGTGCCTGTGTCTTGTTGATTTTTAGGTTTCCCGATTTCTACGCCCATGAGTGGAAGTGCCCTATGCTCTCTCAGCTGTGTCTATTAGATGTTTCAGGACGCAGCGTACACTTATCCAGAGTGGCTGTTGGCAATTTCCATCCCGCCCATCAGCGTAGCAAGGCTCCCATGTCTCCATGGCCTGTCCTGCATTTCTGCTTTTTACACTTTTTTCAGCATGGCCCTTTTGACCGCTGGCAAGAGAGACTGCTTCGTAGGGCCGATTTGCCTTTCCGGCTTGCTTGGTTGGCCAAAAAGGGCGTATGCGTTTTTTCCTGAATATATTCAGGAAAAAACGCATACGCCCTTTTTGGCCAAGGGCAACATTGTCGACGCTTTGCCGCTTTTCATGTGCTTTCAAGGCGAGTCGAATCTACCTCCTGAAATCTGTTTCCTGCAATTCTGCCTTGCTTTCAAATCCTCTCCGTTGCCTTCCCTCAATATATTTGTGGACGAGAGTCATCATTTATAACTCTGCAGGTTTGTGAATTGCAGTGCCCCTGAGCTCCATTTGTCAACTCGCTTTTTCGGGAGCTGGCCGCAAAAGCGCAGGATTGCCTCAGGCCCTATTCTGGTTCCGGGGGGCAGGCTGAGCCTGTGGTTCATTCTTCTTCCTGATGGGAAAATAGAGTGACCTTTGCCTGTCCCAACACCTAGAGCTAGTCTCTCATTGGTTCCCCCTCTTCCCGTTCATCCTCAGGAGAAATTGCGACCTGTACGAAACAGGAGGTCAACGGTGCTGATTCTCCAAGTAGGGAGATTGTTAGTGAAGCGGCTGGAATGGCGAACCCGAGCACAAGGAGAGGAGAAATGAGGTGCGTTTTAAAACCTTTCCCGATCACACGGTGTACCATCTTCTAGGTTTCCCAGGCATGTTTTCGATGTAGGAAGATGCCCTTGAACCTGGAGATTTGGGACCCATGGCATGGGTACCACGCAGTATTACTTTAAAGGGTCTGCGTTTGCTCACCCAACCTCACCAATCCTCTCAGCCCCAAGAGTGTCCAGCCTTATGTCTCATCCAGCTGTGGGTCTAGATATGGTCAATCCAGGTTGCATCAGAGCCCCTGAACGGATTTTGTAAGAATGTCTCTCTCTTTCACTGTCTTTGTTTTATGGGTTTTTTTTTAAGTAATCTATTTTTATAATGGGGTTTAGGTGCTTTTCCCTGCTGTGTTTATGCCGCTTTACACCCTCTTGATTCACTTCCAGAGAGATATCAATACATAGGTTTTAAGACTCTTCCTAGTCAGATATATTCTTGGGCGGTGAATAGGGGGTGTTGAGTCCAGTTCACTGAGCAGGGAGTAGGTCTTGTCTATTACATATTTGGCTTGTGGAACGGTATCTGAGCTAATTTCAAACCCTTGTTTTATGCATCGCCCCACCTCACCTTTCCCGTTAAGCAGCCATAGTGTGTTTTCTAAATGTGTGACTCTGTTCTGTTTTGGAATTCAGTTCAGGTGTAACGATTTTGACATTCCCTCTATAAGTGATATCTTAGGATAAGTGTCCTTTTCTGTGTGACTTACTTCACTTACAGTCATCGTCCCTAAATCCACTCATCATGCTGCCACTAGCCTTATGACACCGATTTCATGGCTGAGTGATATTCCATTGTGCATAAGTACCACAACTTCTTTATCCATTTTTCTCTTTCCTGGGATATTTCAGGTGTACCGAAGTGGAGGTTCTTGGAAACAGAGCAGCCCTAAACTTTGGGGTGCCTGTGTCTTGTTGATTTTTAGGTTTCCCGATTTCTACGCCCATGAGTGGAAGTGCCCTATGCTCTCTCAGCTGTGTCTATTCCATGTTTCAGGACGCAGCGTACACTTCTCCAGAGTGGCTGTTGGCAATTTCCATCCCGCCCATCAGCGTAGCAAGGCTCCCATGTCTCCATGGCCTGTCCTGCATTTCTGGTTTTTACACTTTTTTCAGCATGGCCCTTTTGACCGCTGGCAAGCGAGACTTCTTTGTAGCGCCGATTTGCCTTTCCGGCTTGCTTGGTTGGCCAAAAAGGGCGTATGCGTTTTTTCCTGAATATATTCAGGAAAAAACGCATACGCCCTTTTTGGCCAAGGGCATCATTGTCAACGCTTTGCCGCTTTTCACGTGCTTTCAAGGCGAGTCGAATCTACCTCCTGAAATCTGTTTCCTGCAATTCTGCCTTGCTTTCAAATCCTCTTCGTTGCCTTCCCTCAATATATTTGTGGACGAGAGTCATCATTTATAACTCTGCAGGTTTGTGAATTGCAGTGCCCCTGAGCTCCATTTGTCAACTCGCTTTTTTGGGAGCTGGCCGCAAAAGCGCAGGATTGCCTCAGGCCCTATTCTGGTTCCGGGGGGCAGGCTGAGCCTGTGGTTCATTCTTCTTCCTGATGGGAAAATAGAGTGACCTTTGCCTGTCCCAACACCTAGAGCTAGTCTCTCATTGGTTCCCCCTCTTCCCGTTCATCCTCAGGACAAATTGCGACCTGTACGAAACAGGAGGTCAACGGTGCTGATTCTCCAAGTAGGGAGATTGTTAGTGAAGCGGCTGGAATGGCGAACCCGAGCACAAGGAGAGGAGAAATGAGGTGCGTTTTAGAAACCTTTCCCGATCACACGGTGTACCATCTTCTGGGTTTCCCAGGCATGTTTTCGATGTAGGAAGATGCCCTTGAACCTGAAGATTTGGGACCCATGGCATGGGTACCACGCAGTATTACTTTAAAGGGTCTGCGTTTGCTCACCCAACCTCACCAATCCTCTCAGCCCCAAGAGTTTCCAGCCTTATGTCTCATCCAGCTGTGGGTCTAGATATGGTCAATCCAGGTTGCATCAGAGCCCCTTAACGGATTTTGTAAGAATGTCTCTCTCTTTCACTGTCTTTGTTTTATGGGTTTTTTTTTTAAGTAATCTATTTTTATAATGGGGTTTAGCTGCTTTTCCCTACTGTGTTTATGCCGCTTTACACCCTCTTGATTCACTTCCAGAGAGATATCAATACATAGGTTTTAAGACTCTTCCTAGTCAGATATATTCTTGGGCGGTGAATAGGGGGTGTTGAGTCCAGTTCACTGAGCAGGGAGTAGGTCTTGTCTATTACATATTTGGCTTGTGGAACGGTATCTGAGCAAATTTCGAACCTTTTTTTATGCATCACCCCACCTCACCTTTCCCGTGAAGCAGCCATACTGTGTTTTCTAAATGTGTGACTCTGTTCTGTTTGGGAATTCAGTTCAGGTGTAGCGATTTTGACATTCCCTCTAAAAGTGATATCTTAGGATAAGTGTCCTTTTCTGTGTGACTTACTTCACTTAGAGTCATCGTCCCTAAATCAACTCATCATGCTGCTACTAGCCTTATGACACTGATTTCATGGCTGAGTGATATTCCATTGTGCATAAGTACCACAACTTCCTTATCGATTTTTCTCTTTCCTGGGATATTTATGGTGTACCGAAGTGGAGGTTCTTGGAAACAGAGCAGCCCTAAACTTTGGGGTGCCTGTGTCTTGTTGATTTTTAGGTTTCCCGATTTCTACGCCCATGAGTGGAAGTGCCCTATGCTCTCTCAGCTGTGTCTATTAGATGTTTCAGGACGCAGCGTACACTTATCCAGAGTGGCTGTTGGCAATTTCCATCCCGCCCATCAGCGTAGCAAGGCTCCCATGTCTCCATGGCCTGTCCTGCATTTCTGCTTTTTACACTTTTTTCAGCATGGCCCTTTTGACCGCTGGCAAGAGAGACTGCTTCGTAGGGCCGATTTGCCTTTCCGGCTTGCTTGGTTGGCCAAAAAGGGCGTATGCGTTTTTTCCTGAATATATTCAGGAAAAAACGCATACGCCCTTTTTGGCCAAGGGCAACATTGTCGACGCTTTGCCGCTTTTCATGTGCTTTCAAGGCGAGTGGAATCTACCTCCTGAAATCTGTTTCCTGCAATTCTGCCTTGCTTTCAAATCCTCTCCGTTGCCTTCCCTCAATATATTTGTGGACGAGAGTCATCATTTATAACTCTGCAGGTTTGTGAATTGCAGTGCCCCTGAGCTCCATTTGTCAACTCGCTTTTTCGGGAGCTGGCCGCAAAAGCGCAGGATTGCCTCAGGCCCTATTCTGGTTCCGGGGGGCAGGCTGAGCCTGTGGTTCATTCTTCTTCCTGATGGGAAAATAGAGTGACCTTTGCCTGTCCCAACACCTAGAGCTAGTCTCTCATTGGTTCCCCCTCTTCCCGTTCATCCTCAGGAGAAATTGCGACCTGTACGAAACAGGAGGTCAACGGTGCTGATTCTCCAAGTAGGGAGATTGTTAGTGAAGCGGCTGGAATGGCGAACCCGAGCACAAGGAGAGGAGAAATGAGGTGCGTTTTAAAACCTTTCCCGATCACACGGTGTACCATCTTCTAGGTTTCCCAGGCATGTTTTCGATGTAGGAAGATGCCCTTGAACCTGGAGATTTGGGACCCATGGCATGGGTACCACGCAGTATTACTTTAAAGGGTCTGCGTTTGCTCACCCAACCTCACCAATCCTCTCAGCCCCAAGAGTGTCCAGCCTTATGTCTCATCCAGCTGTGGGTCTAGATATGGTCAATCCAGGTTGCATCAGAGCCCCTGAACGGATTTTGTAAGAATGTCTCTCTCTTTCACTGTCTTTGTTTTATGGGTTTTTTTTTAAGTAATCTATTTTTATAATGGGGTTTAGGTGCTTTTCCCTGCTGTGTTTATGCCGCTTTACACCCTCTTGATTCACTTACAGAGAGATATCAATACATAGGTTTTAAGACTCTTCCTAGTCAGATATATTCTTGGGCGGTGAATAGGGGGTGTTGAGTCCAGTTCACTGAGCAGGGAGTAGGTCTTGTCTATTACATATTTGGCTTGTGGAACGGTATCTGAGCTAATTTCAAACCCTTGTTTTATGCATCGCCCCACCTCACCTTTCCCGTTAAGCAGCCATAGTGTGTTTTCTAAATGTGTGACTCTGTTCTGTTTTGGAATTCAGTTCAGGTGTAGCGATGTTGACATTCCCTCTATAAGTGATATCTTAGGATAAGTGTCCTTTTCTGTGTGACTTACTTCACTTAGAGTCATCGTCCCTAAATCCACTCATCATGCTGCTACTAGCCTTATGACACTGATTTCATGGCTGAGTGATATTCCATTGTGCATAAGTACCACAACTTCTTTATCCATTTTTCTCTTTCCTGGGATATTTCAGGTGTACCGAAGTGGAGGTTCTTGGAAACAGAGCAGCCCTAAACTTTGGGGTGCCTGTGTCTTGTTGATTTTTAGGTTTCCCGATTTCTACGCCCATGAGTGGAAGTGCCCTATGCTCTCTCAGCTGTGTCTATTAGATGTTTCAGGACGCAGCGTACACTTATCCAGAGTGGCTGTTGGCAATTTCCATCCCGCCCATCAGCGTAGCAAGGCTCCCATGTCTCCATGGCCTGTCCTGCATTTCTGCTTTTTACACTTTTTTCAGCATGGCCCTTTTGACCGCTGGCAAGAGAGACTGCATCGTAGGGCCGATTTGCCTTTCCGGCTTGCTTGGTTGGCCAAAAAGGGCGTATGCGTTTTTTCCTGAATATATTCAGGAAAAAACGCATACGCCCTTTTTGGCCAAGGGCAACATTGTCGACGCTTTGCCGCTTTTCATGTGCTTTCAAGGCGAGTCGAATCTACCTCCTGAAATCTGTTTCCTGCAATTCTGCCTTGCTTTCAAATCCTCTCCGTTGCCTTCCCTCAATATATTTGTGGACGAGAGTCATCATTTATAACTCTGCAGGTTTGTGAATTGCAGTGCCCCTGAGCTCCATTTGTCAACTCGCTTTTTCGGGAGCTGGCCGCAAAAGCGCAGGATTGCCTCAGGCCCTATTCTGGTTCCGGGGGGCAGGCTGAGCCTGTGGTTCATTCTTCTTCCTGATGGGAAAATAGAGTGACCTTTGCCTGTCCCAACACCTAGAGCTAGCCTCTCATTGGTTCCCCCTCTTCCCGTTCATCCTCAGGAGAAATTGCGACCTGTACGAAACAGGAGGTCAACGGTGCTGATTCTCCAAGTAGGGAGATTGTTAGTGAAGCGGCTGGAATGGCGAACCCGAGCACAAGTAGAGGAGAAATGAGGGGCGTTTTAGAAACCTTTCCCGATCACACGGTGTACCATCTTCTGGGTTTCCCAGGCATGTTTTCGATGTAGGAAGATGCCCTTGAACCTGGAGATTTGGGACCCATGGCTTGGGTACCACGCAGTATTACTTTAAAGGGTCTGCGTTTGCTCACCCAACCTCACCAATCCTCTCAGCCCCAAGCGTGTCCAGCTTTATTTCTCATCCAGCTGTGGGTCTAGATATGGTCAATCCAGGTTGCATCAGAGCCCCTGAACGGATTTTGTAAGAATGTCTCTCTCTTTCACTGTCTTTGTTTTATGGGTGTTTTTTTGAAGTAATCTATTTTTATAATGGGGTTTAGCTGCTTTTCCCTGCTGTGTTTATGCCGCTTTACACCCTCTTGATTCACTTACAGAGAGATATCAATACATAGGTTTTAAGTCTCTTCCTAGTCAGATATATTCTTGGGCGGTGAATAGGGGGTGTTGAGTCCAGTTCACTGAGCAGGGAGTAGGTCTTGTCTATTACATATTTGGCTTGTGGAACGGTATCTGAGCTAATTTCAAACCCTTGTTTTATGCATCGCCCCACCTCACCTTTCCCGTTAAGCAGCCATAGTGTGTTTTCTAAATGTGTGACTCTGTTCTGTTTTGGAATTCAGTTCAGGTGTAGCGATGTTGACATTCCCTCTAAAAGTGATATCTTAGGATAAGTGTCCTTTTCTGTGTGACTTACTTCACTTAGAGTCATCGTCCCTAAATCCACTCATCATGCTGCTACTAGCCTTATGACACTGATTTCATGGCTGAGTGATATTCCATTGTGCATAAGTACCACAACTTCTTTATCCATTTTTCTCTTTCCTGGGATATTTCAGGTGTACCGAAGTGGAAGTTCTTGGAAACAGAGCAGCCCTAAACTTTGGGGTGCCTGTGTCGTGTTGATTTTTAGGTTTCCCGATTTCTACGCCCATGAGTGGAAGTGCCCTATGCTCTCTCAGCTGTGTCTATTCCATGTTTCAGGACGCAGCGTACACTTCTCCAGAGTGGCTGTTGGCAATTTCCATCCCGCCCATCAGCGTAGCAAGGCTCCCATGTCTCCATGGCCTGTCCTGCATTTCTGGTTTTTACACTTTTTTCAGCATGGCCATTTTGACCGCTGGCAAGCGAGACTTCTTTATAGCACCGATTTGCATTTCCGGCTTGCTTGGTTGGCCAAAAAGGGCGTATGCGTTTTTTCCTGAATATATTCAGGAAAAAACGCATACGCCCTTTTTGGCCAAGGGCATCATTGTCGATGCTTTGCCGCTTTTCATGTGCTTTCAAGGCGAGTCGAATCTACCTCCTGAAATCTGTTTCCTGCAATTCTGCCTTGCTTTCGAATCCTCTCCGTTGCCTTCCCTCAATATATTTGTGGACGAGAGTCATCATTTATAACTCTGCAGGTTTGTGAATTGCAGTGCCCCTGAGCTCCATTTGTCAACTCGCTTTTTTGGGAGCTGGCCGCAAAAGCGCAGGATTGCCTCAGGCCCTATTCTGGTTCCGGGGGGCAGGCTGAGTCTGTGGTTCATTCTTCTTCCTGATGGGAAAATAGAGTGACCTTTGCCTGTCCCAACACCTAGAGCTAGTCTCTCATTGGTTCCCCCTCTTCCCGTTCATCCTCAGGACAAATTGCGACCTGTACGAAACAGGAGGTCAACGGTGCTGATTCTCCAAGTAGGGAGATTGTTAGTGAAGCGGCTGGAATGGCGAACCCGAGCACAAGGAGAGGAGAAATGAGGTGCGTTTTAGAAACCATTCCCGATCACACGGTGTACCATCTTCTGGGTTTCCCAGGCATGTTTTCGATGTAGGAAGATGCCCTTGAACCTGAAGATTTGGGACCCATGGCATGGGTACCACGCAGTATTACTTTAAAGGGTCTGCGTTTGCTCACCCAACCTCACCAATCCTCTCAGCCCCAAGAGTGTCCAGCCTTATGTCTCATCCAGCTGTGGGTCTAGATATGGTCAATCCAGGTTGCATCAGATCCCCTGAACGGATTTTGTAAGAATTTCTCTCTCTTTCACTGTCTTTGTTTTATGGGTTTTTTTTTTAAGTAATCTATTTTTATAATGGGGTTTAGCTGCTTTTCCCAGCTGTGTTTATGCCGCTTTACACCCTCTTGATTCACTTCCAGAGAGATATCAATACATAGGTTTTAAGACTCTTCCTAGTCAGATATATTCTTGGGCGGTGAATAGGGGGTGTTGAGTCCAGTTCACTGAGCAGGGAGTAGGTCTTGTCTATTACATATTTGGCTTGTGGAACTGTATCTGAGCAAATTTCGAACCCTTTTTTTATGCATCACCCCACCTCACCTTTCCCGTGAAGCAGCCATACTGTGTTTTCTAAATGTGTGACTCTGTTCTGTTTGGGAATTCAGTTCAGGTGTAGCGATTTTGACATTCCCTCTAAAAGTGATATCTTAGGATAAGTGTCCTTTTCTGTGTGACTTACTTCACTTAGAGTCATCGTCCCTAAATCAACTCATCATGCCGCTACTAGCCTTATGACACTGATTTCATGGCTGAGTGATATTCCATTGTGCATAAGTACCACAACTTCCTTATCGATTTTTCTCTTTCCTGGGATATTTCAGGTGTACCGAAGTGGAAGTTCTTGGAAACAGAGCAGCCCTAAACTTTGGGGTGCCTGTGTCTTGTTGATTTTTAGGTTTCCCGATTTCTACGCCCATGAGTGGAAGTGCCCTATGCTCTCTCAGCTTTGTCTATTACACGTTTCAGGACGCAGCGTACACTTCTCCAGAGTGGCTGTTGGCAATTTCCATCCCGCCCATCAGCGTAGCAAGGCTCCCATGTCTCCATGGCCTGTCCTGCATTTCTGGTTTTTACACTTTTTTCAGCATGGCCCTTTTGACCGCTGGCAAGAGAGACTTCTTTGTAGCGCCGATTTGCCTTTCCTGCTTGCTTGGTTGGCCAAAAAGGGCGTATGCGTTTTTTTCTGAATATATTCAGGAAAAAACGCATACGCCCTTTTTGGCCAAGGGCATCATTGTCAACGCTTTGCCGCTTTTCATGTGCTTTCAAGGCGAGTCGAATCTACCTCCTGAAATCTGTTTCCTGCAATTCTGCCTTGCTTTCGAATCCTCTTCGTTGCCTTCCCTCAAAATATTTGTGGACGAGAGTCATCATTTATAACTCTGCAGGTTTGTGAATTGCAGTGCCCCTGAGCTCCATTTGTCAACACGCTTTTTTGGGAGCTGGCCGCAAAAGCGCAGGATTGCTTCAGGCCCTATTCTGGTTCCAGGGGGCAGGCTGAGCCTGTGGTTCATTCTTCTTCCTGATGGGAAAATAGAGTGACCTGTGCCTGTCCCAACACCTAGAGCTAG
Organism: Eubalaena glacialis; assembly: GCF_028564815.1. Taxonomy (NCBI): domain Eukaryota; kingdom Metazoa; phylum Chordata; class Mammalia; order Artiodactyla; family Balaenidae; genus Eubalaena; species Eubalaena glacialis. The sequence goes on along the minus strand of NC_083723.1, from coordinate 28,144,512 downwards.
TCTCTCATTGGTTCCCCCTCTTCCCGTTCATCCTCAGGACAAATTGCGACCTGTACGAAACAGGAGGTCAACGGTGCTGATTCTCCAAGTAGGGAGATTGTTAGTGAAGCGGCTGGAATGGCGAACCCGAGCACAAGGAGAGGAGAAATGAGGTGCGTTTTAGAAACCTTTCCCGATCACACGGTGTACCATCTTCTGGGTTTCCCAGGCATGTTTTCGATGTAGGAAGATGCCCTTGAACCTGGAGATTTGGGACCCATGGCTTGGGTACCACGCAGTATTACTTTAAAGGGTCTGCGTTTGCTCACCCAACCTCACCAATCCTCTCAGCCCCAAGAGTGTCCAGCCTTATGTCTCATCCAGCTGTGGGTCTAGATATGGTCAATCCAGGTTGCATCAGAGCCCCTGAACGGATTTTGTAAGAATTTCTCTCTTTTTCACTGTCTTTGTTTTATGGGTTTTTTTTTTAAGTAATCTATTTTTATAATGGGGTTTAGCTGCTTTTCCCTACTGTGTTTATGCCGCTTTACACCCTCTTGTTTCACTTCCAGAGAGATATCAATACATAGGTTTTAAGACTCTTCCTAGTCAGATATATTCTTGGGCGGTGAATAGGGGGTGTTGAGTCCAGTTCACTGAGCAGGGAGTAGGTCTTGTCTATTACATATTTGGCTTGTGGAACGGTATCTGAGCTAATTTCAAACCCTTGTTTTATTTGTTGCCCCACCTCACCTTTCCCGTTAAGCAGCCATAGTGTGTTTTCTAAATGTGTGACTCTGTTCTGTTTTGGAATTCAGTTCAGGTGTAGCGATGTTGACATTCCCTCTATAAGTGATATCTTAGGATAAGTGTCCTTTTCTGTGTGACTTACTTCACTTAGAGTCATCGTCCCTAAATCCACTCATCATGCTGCTACTAGCCTTATGACATTGATTTCATGGCTGAGTGATATTCCATTGTGCATAAGTACCACAACTTCTTTATCCATTTTTCTCTTTCCTGGGATATTTCAGGTGTACCGAAGTGGAAGTTCTTGGAAACAGAGCAGCCCTAAACTTTGGGGTGCCTGTGTCGTGTTGATTTTTAGGTTTCCCGATTTCTACGCCCATGAGTGGAAGTGCCCTATGCTCTCTCAGCTGTGTCTATTCCATGTTTCAGGACGCAGCGTACACTTCTCCAGAGTGGCTGTTGGCAATTTCCATCCCGCCCATCAGCGTAGCAAGGCTCCCATGTCTCCATGGCCTGTCCTGCATTTCTGGTTTTTACACTTTTTTCAGCATGGCCATTTTGACCGCTGGCAAGCGAGACTTCTTTATAGCACCGATTTGCATTTCCGGCTTGCTTGGTTGGCCAAAAAGGGCGTATGCGTTTTTTCCTGAATATATTCAGGAAAAAACGCATACGCCCTTTTTGGCCAAGGGCATCATTGTCGACGCTTTGCCGCTTTTCACGTGCTTTCAAGGCGAGTCGAATCTACCTCCTGAAATCTGTTTCCTGCAATTCTGCCTTGCTTTCAAATCCTCTCCGTTGCCTTCCCTCAATATATTTGTGGACGAGAGTCATCATTTATAACTCTGCAGGTTTGTGAATTGCAGTGCCCCTGAGCTCCATTTGTCAACTCGCTTTTTTGGGAGCTGGCCGCAAAAGCGCAGGATTGCCTCAGGCCCTATTCTGGTTCCGGGGGGCAGGCTGAGCCTGTGGTTCATTCTTCTTCCTGATGGGAAAATAGAGTGACCTTTGCCTGTCCCAACACCTAGAGCTAGTCTCTCATTGGTTCCCCCTCTTCCCGTTCATCCTCAGGACAAATTGCGACCTGTACGAAACAGGAGGTCAACGGTGCTGATTCTCCAAGTAGGGAGATTGTTAGTGAAGCGGCTGGAATGGCGAACCCGAGCACAAGGAGAGGAGAAATGAGGTGCGTTTTAGAAACCTTTCCCGATCACACGGTGTACCATCTTCTGGGTTTCCCAGGCATGTTTTCGATGTAGGAAGATGCCCTTGAACCTGAAGATTTGGGACCCATGGCATGGGTACCACGCAGTATTACTTTAAAGGGTCTGCGTTTGCTCACCCAACCTCACCAATCCTCTCAGCCCCAAGAGTGTCCAGCCTTATGTCTCATCCAGCTGTGGGTCTAGATATGGTCAATCCAGGTTGCATCAGATCCCCTGAACGGATTTTGTAAGAATTTCTCTCTCTTTCACTGTCTTTGTTTTATGGGTTTTTTTTTAAGTAATCTATTTTTATAATGGGGTTTAGCTGCTTTTCCCAGCTGTGTTTATGCCGCTTTACACCCTCTTGATTCACTTCCAGAGAGATATCAATACATAGGTTTTAAGACTCTTCCTAGTCAGATATATTCTTGGGCGGTGAATAGGGGGTGTTGAGTCCAGTTCACTGAGCAGGGAGTAGGTCTTGTCTATTACATATTTGGCTTGTGGAACTGTATCTGAGCAAATTTCGAACCCTTTTTTTATGCATCACCCCACCTCACCTTTCCCGTGAAGCAGCCATACTGTGTTTTCTAAATGTGTGACTCTGTTCTGTTTGGGAATTCAGTTCAGGTGTAGCGATTTTGACATTCCCTCTAAAAGTGATATCTTAGGATAAGTGTCCTTTTCTGTGTGACTTACTTCACTTAGAGTCATCGTCCCTAAATCAACTCATCATGCCGCTACTAGCCTTATGACACTGATTTCATGGCTGAGTGATATTCCATTGTGCATAAGTACCACAACTTCCTTATCGATTTTTCTCTTTCCTGGGATATTTCAGGTGTACCGAAGTGGAAGTTCTTGGAAACAGAGCAGCCCTAAACTTTGGGGTGCCTGTGTCTTGTTGATTTTTAGGTTTCCCGATTTCTACGCCCATGAGTGGAAGTGCCCTATGCTCTCTCAGCTTTGTCTATTACACGTTTCAGGACGCAGCGTACACTTCTCCAGAGTGGCTGTTGGCAATTTCCATCCCGCCCATCAGCGTAGCAAGGCTCCCATGTCTCCATGGCCTGTCCTGCATTTCTGGTTTTTACACTTTTTTCAGCATGGCCCTTTTGACCGCTGGCAAGAGAGACTTCTTTGTAGCGCCGATTTGCCTTTCCTGCTTGCTTGGTTGGCCAAAAAGGGCGTATGCGTTTTTTTCTGAATATATTCAGGAAAAAACGCATACGCCCTTTTTGGCCAAGGGCATCATTGTCAACGCTTTGCCGCTTTTCATGTGCTTTCAAGGCGAGTCGAATCTACCTCCTGAAATCTGTTTCCTGCAATTCTGCCTTGCTTTCGAATCCTCTTCGTTGCCTTCCCTCAAAATATTTGTGGACGAGAGTCATCATTTATAACTCTGCAGGTTTGTGAATTGCAGTGCCCCTGAGCTCCATTTGTCAACACGCTTTTTTGGGAGCTGGCCGCAAAAGCGCAGGATTGCTTCAGGCCCTATTCTGGTTCCAGGGGGCAGGCTGAGCCTGTGGTTCATTCTTCTTCCTGATGGGAAAATAGAGTGACCTGTGCCTGTCCCAACACCTAGAGCTAGTCTCTCATTGGTTCCCCCTCTTCCCATTCATCCTCAGGACAAATTGCGACCTGTACGAAACAGGAGGTCAACGGTGCTGATTCTCCAAGTAGGGAGATTGTTAGTGAAGCGGCTGGAATGGCGAACCCGAGCACAAGGAGAGGAGAAATGAGGTGCGTTTTAGAAACCTTTCCCGATCACACGGTGTACCATCTTCTGGGTTTCCCAGGCATGTTTTCGATGTAGGAAGATGCCCTTGAACCTGGAGATTTGGGACCCATGGCTTGGGTACCACGCAGTATTACTTTAAAGGGTCTGCGTTTGCTCACCCAACCTCACCAATCCTCTCAGCCCCAAGAGTGTCCAGCCTTATGTCTCATCCAGCTGTGGGTCTAGATATGGTCAATCCAGGTTGCATCAGAGCCCCTGAACGGATTTTGTAAGAATTTCTCTCTTTTTCACTGTCTTTGTTTTATGGGTTTTTTTTTTAAGTAATCTATTTTTATAATGGGGTTTAGCTGCTTTTCCCTACTGTGTTTATGCCGCTTTACACCCTCTTGTTTCACTTCCAGAGAGATATCAATACATAGGTTTTAAGACTCTTCCTAGTCAGATATATTCTTGGGCGGTGAATAGGGGGTGTTGAGTCCAGTTCACTGAGCAGGGAGTAGGTCTTGTCTATTACATATTTGGCTTGTGGAACGGTATCTGAGCTAATTTCAAACCCTTGTTTTATGCATCGCCCCACCTCACCTTTCCCGTTAAGCAGCCATAGTGTGTTTTCTAAATGTGTGACTCTGTTCTGTTTTGGAATTCAGTTCAGGTGTAGCGATGTTGACATTCCCTCTATAAGTGATATCTTAGGATAAGTGTCCTTTTCTGTGTGACTTACTTCACTTAGAGTCATCGTCCCTAAATCCACTCATCATGCTGCTACTAGCCTTATGACACTGATTTCATGGCTGAGTGATATTCCATTGTGCATAAGTACCACAACTTCTTTATCCATTTTTCTCTTTCCTGGGATATTTCAGGTGTACCGAAGTGGAAGTTCTTGGAAACAGAGCAGCCCTAAACTTTGGGGTGCCTGTGTCGTGTTGATTTTTAGGTTTCCCGATTTCTACGCCCATGAGTGGAAGTGCCCTATGCTCTCTCAGCTGTGTCTATTCCATGTTTCAGGACGCAGCGTACACTTCTCCAGAGTGGCTGTTGGCAATTTCCATCCCGCCCATCAGCGTAGCAAGGCTCCCATGTCTCCATGGCCTGTCCTGCATTTCTGGTTTTTACACTTTTTTCAGCATGGCCATTTTGACCGCTGGCAAGCGAGACTTCTTTATAGCACCGATTTGCATTTCCGGCTTGCTTGGTTGGCCAAAAAGGGCGTATGCGTTTTTTCCTGAATATATTCAGGAAAAAACGCATACGCCCTTTTTGGCCAAGGGCATCATTGTCGACGCTTTGCCGCTTTTCATGTGCTTTCAAGGCGAGTCGAATCTACCTCCTGAAATCTGTTTCCTGCAATTCTGCCTTGCTTTCAAATCCTCTCCGTTGCCTTCCCTCAATATATTTGTGGACGAGAGTCATCATTTATAACTCTGCAGGTTTGTGAATTGCAGTGCCCCTGAGCTCCATTTGTCAACTCGCTTTTTTGGGAGCTGGCCGCAAAAGCGCAGGATTGCCTCAGGCCCTATTCTGGTTCCGGGGGGCAGGCTGAGCCTGTGGTTCATTCTTCTTCCTGATGGGAAAATAGAGTGACCTTTGCCTGTCCCAACACCTAGAGCTAGTCTCTCATTGGTTCCCCCTCTTCCCGTTCATCCTCAGGACAAATTGCGACCTGTACGAAACAGGAGGTCAACGGTGCTGATTCTCCAAGTAGGGAGATTGTTAGTGAAGCGGCTGGAATGGCGAACCCGAGCACAAGGAGAGGAGAAATGAGGTGCGTTTTAGAAACCTTTCCCGATCACACGGTGTACCATCTTCTGGGTTTCCCAGGCATGTTTTCGATGTAGGAAGATGCCCTTGAACCTGAAGATTTGGGACCCATGGCATGGGTACCACGCAGTATTACTTTAAAGGGTCTGCGTTTGCTCACCCAACCTCACCAATCCTCTCAGCCCCAAGAGTGTCCAGCCTTATGTCTCATCCAGCTGTGGGTCTAGATATGGTCAATCCAGGTTGCATCAGATCCCCTGAACGGATTTTGTAAGAATTTCTCTCTCTTTCACTGTCTTTGTTTTATGGGTTTTTTTTTTAAGTAATCTATTTTTATAATGGGGTTTAGCTGCTTTTCCCAGCTGTGTTTATGCCGCTTTACACCCTCTTGATTCACTTCCAGAGAGATATCAATACATAGGTTTTAAGACTCTTCCTAGTCAGATATATTCTTGGGCGGTGAATAGGGGGTGTTGAGTCCAGTTCACTGAGCAGGGAGTAGGTCTTGTCTATTACATATTTGGCTTGTGGAACTGTATCTGAGCAAATTTCGAACCCTTTTTTTATGCATCACCCCACCTCACCTTTCCCGTGAAGCAGCCATACTGTGTTTTCTAAATGTGTGACTCTGTTCTGTTTGGGAATTCAGTTCAGGTGTAGCGATTTTGACATTACCTCTAAAAGTGATATCTTAGGATAAGTGTCCTTTTCTGTGTGACTTACTTCACTTAGAGTCATCGTCCCTAAATCAACTCATCATGCCGCTACTAGCCTTATGACACTGATTTCATGGCTGAGTGATATTCCATTGTGCATAAGTACCACAACTTCCTTATCGATTTTTCTCTTTCCTGGGATATTTCAGGTGTACCGAAGTGGAAGTTCTTGGAAACAGAGCAGCCCTAAACTTTGGGGTGCCTGTGTCTTGTTGATTTTTAGGTTTCCCGATTTCTACGCCCATGAGTGGAAGTGCCCTATGCTCTCTCAGCTTTGTCTATTACACGTTTCAGGACGCAGCGTACACTTCTCCAGAGTGGCTGTTGGCAATTTCCATCCCGCCCATCAGCGTAGCAAGGCTCCCATGTCTCCATGGCCTGTCCTGCATTTCTGGTTTTTACACTTTTTTCAGCATGGCCCTTTTGACCGCTGGCAAGCGAGACTTCTTTGTAGCGCCGATTTGCCTTTCCTGCTTGCTTGGTTGGCCAAAAAGGGCGTATGCGTTTTTTTCTGAATATATTCAGGAAAAAACGCATACGCCCTTTTTGGCCAAGGGCATCATTGTCAACGCTTTGCCGCTTTTCATGTGCTTTCAAGGCGAGTCGAATCTACCTCCTGAAATCTGTTTCCTGCAATTCTGCCTTGCTTTCGAATCCTCTTCGTTGCCTTCCCTCAAAATATTTGTGGACGAGAGTCATCATTTATAACTCTGCAGGTTTGTGAATTGCAGTGCCCCTGAGCTCCATTTGTCAACACGCTTTTTTGGGAGCTGGCCGCAAAAGCGCAGGATTGCTTCAGGCCCTATTCTGGTTCCAGGGGGCAGGCTGAGCCTGTGGTTCATTCTTCTTCCTGATGGGAAAATAGAGTGACCTGTGCCTGTCCCAACACCTAGAGCTAGTCTCTCATTGGTTCCCCCTCTTCCCGTTCATCCTCAGGACAAATTGCGACCTGTACGAAACAGGAGGTCAACGGTGCTGATTCTCCAAGTAGGGAGATTGTTAGTGAAGCGGCAGGAATGGCGAACCCGAGCACAAGGAGAGGAGAAATGAGGGGCGTTTTAGAAACCTTTCCCGATCACACGGTGTACCATCTTCTGGGTTTCCCAGGCATGTTTTCGATGTAGGAAGATGCCCTTGAACCTGGAGATTTGGGACCCTTGGCTTGGGTACCACGCAGTATTACTTTAAAGGGTCTGCGTTTGCTCACCCAACCTCACCAATCCTCTCAGCCCCAAGAGTGTCCAGCCTTATGTCTCATCCAGCTGTGGGTCTAGATATGGTCAATCCAGGTTGCATCAGAGCCCCTGAACGGATTTTGTAAGAATTTCTCTCTCTTTCACTGTCTTTGTTTTATGGGTTTTTTTTTTAAGTAATCTATTTTTATAATGGGGTTTAGCTGGTTTTCTCTACTGTGTTTATGCCGCTTTACACCCTCTTGATTCACTTCCAGAGAGATATCAATACATAGGTTTTAAGACTCTTCCTAGTCAGATATATTCTTGGGCGGTGAATAGGGGGTGTTGAGTCCAGTTCACTGAGCAGGGAGTAGGTCTTGTCTATTACATATTTGGCTTGTGGAACGGTATCTGAGCTAATTTCAAACCCTTGTTTTATGCATCGCCCCACCTCACCTTTCCCGTTAAGCAGCCATAGTGTGTTTTCTAAATGTGTGACTCTGTTCTGTTTTGGAATTCAGTTCAGGTGTAGCGATGTTGACATTCCCTCTATAAGTGATATCTTAGGATAAGTGTCCTTTTCTGTGTGACTTACTTCACTTAGAGTCATCGTCCCTAAATCCACTCATCATGCTGCTACTAGCCTTATGACACTGATTTCATGGCTGAGTGATATTCCATTGTGCATAAGTACCACAACTTCCTTATCGATTTTTCTCTTTCCTGGGATATTTATGGTGTACCGAAGTGGAGGTTCTTGGAAACAGAGCAGCCCTAAACTTTGGGGTGCCTGTGTCGTGTTGATTTTTAGGTTTCCCGATTTCTACGCCCATGAGTGGAAGTGCCCTATGCTCTCTCAGCTTTGTCTATTACACGTTTCAGGACGCAGCGTACACTTCTCCAGAGTGGCTGTTGGCAATTTCCATCCCGCCCATCAGCGTAGCAAGGCTCCCATGTCTCCATGGCCTGTCCTGCATTTCTGGTTTTTACACTTTTTTCAGCATGGCCCTTTTGACCGCTGGCAAGCGAGACTTCTTTGTAGCGCCGATTTGCCTTTCCTGCTTGCTTGGTTGGCCAAAAAGGGCGTATGCGTTTTTTTCTGAATATATTCAGGAAAAAACGCATACGCCCTTTTTGGCCAAGGGCATCATTGTCAACGCTTTGCCGCTTTTCATGTGCTTTCAAGGCGAGTCGAATCTACCTCCTGAAATCTGTTTCCTGCAATTCTGCCTTGCTTTCGAATCCTCTTCGTTGCCTTCCCTCAAAATATTTGTGGACGAGAGTCATCATTTATAACTCTGCAGGTTTGTGAATTGCAGTGCCCCTGAGCTCCATTTGTCAACTCGCTTTTTTGGGAGCTGGCCGCAAAAGCGCAGGATTGCCTCAGGCCCTATTCTGGTTCGGGGGGCAGGCTGAGCCTGTGGTTCATTCTTCTTCCTGATGGGAAAATAGAGTGACCTTTGCCTGTCCCAACACCTAGAGCTAGTCTCTCATTGGTTCCCCCTCTTCCCGTTCATCCTCAGGACAAATTGCGACCTGTACGAAACAGGAGGTCAACGGTGCTGATTCTCCAAGTAGGGAGATTGTTAGTGAAGCGGCTGGAATGGCGAACCCGAGCACAAGGAAAGGAGAAATGAGGTGCGTTTTAGAAACCTTTCCCGATCACACGGTGTACCATCTTCTGGGTTTCCCAGGCATGTTTTCGATGTAGGAAGATGCCCTTGAACCTGAAGATTTGGGACCCATGGCATGGGTACCACGCAGTATTACTTTAAAGGGTCTGCGTTTGCTCACCCAACCTCACCAATCCTCTCAGCCCCAAGAGTGTCCAGCCTTATGTCTCATCCAGCTGTGGGTCTAGATATGGTCAATCCAGGTTGCATCAGAGCCCCTGAACGGATTTTGTAAGAATGTCTCTCTCTTTCACTGTCTTTGTTTTATGGGTTTTTTTTTAAGTAATCTATTTTTATAATGGGGTTTAGCTGCTTTTCCCAGCTGTGTTTATGCCGCTTTACACCCTCTTGATTCACTTCCAGAGAGATATCAATACATAGGTTTTAAGACTCTTCCTAGTCAGATATATTCTTGGGCGGTGAATAGGGGGTGTTGAGTCCAGTTCACTGAGCAGGGAGTAGGTCTTGTCTATTACATATTTGGCTTGTGGAACGGTATCTGAGCAAATTTCGAACCCTTTTTTTATGCATCACCCCACCTCACCTTTCCCGTGAAGCAGCCATACTGTGTTTTCTAAATGTGTGACTCTGTTCTGTTTGGGAATTCAGTTCAGGTGTAGCGATTTTGACATTCCCTCTAAAAGTGATATCTTAGGATAAGTGTCCTTTTCTGTGTGACTTACTTCACTTAGAGTCATCGTCCCTAAATCAACTCATCATGCTGCTACTAGCCTTATGACACTGATTTCATGGCTGAGTGATATTCCATTGTGCATAAGTACCACAACTTCCTTATCGATTTTTCTCTTTCCTGGGATATTTATGGTGTACCGAAGTGGAGGTTCTTGGAAACAGAGCAGCCCTAAACTTTGGGGTGCCTGTGTCGTGTTGATTTTTAGGTTTCCCGATTTCTACGCCCATGAGTAGAAGTGCCCTATGCTCTCTCAGCTGTGTCTATTCCATGTTTCAGGACGCAGCGTACACTTCTCCAGAGTGGCTGTTGGCAATTTCCATCCCGCCCATCAGCGTAGCAAGGCTCCCATGTCTCCATGGCCTGTCCTGCATTTCTGGTTTTTACACTTTTTTCAGCATGGCCCTTTTGACCGCTGGCAAGCGAGACTTCTTTGTAGCGCCGATTTGCCTTTCCGGCTTGCTTGGTTGGCCAAAAAGGGCGTATGCGTTTTTTCCTGAATATATTCAGGAAAAAACGCATACGCCCTTTTTGGCCAAGGGCATCATTGTCAACGCTTTGCCGCTTTTCATGTGCTTTCAAGGCGAGTCGAATCTACCTCCGGAAATCTGTTTCCTGCAATTCTGCCTTGCTTTCGAATCCTCTTCGTTGCCTTCCCTCAAAATATTTGTGGACGAGAGTCATCATTTATAACTCTGCAGGTTTGTGAATTGCAGTGCCCCTGAGCTCCATTTGTCAACTCGCTTTTTTGGGAGCTGGCCGCAAAAGCGCAGGATTGCTTCAGGCCCTATTCTGGTTCCGGGGGACAGGCTGAGCCTGTGGTTCATTCTTCTTCCTGATGGGAAAATAGAGTGACCTTTGCCTGTCCCAACACCTAGAGCTAGTCTCTCATTGGTTCCCCCTCTTCCCGTTCATCCTCAGGACAAATTGCGACCTGTACGAAACAGGAGGTCAACGGTGCTGATTCTCCAAGTAGGGAGATTGTTAGTGAAGCGGCTGGAATGGCGAACCCGAGCACAAGGAGAGGAGAAATGAGGTGCGTTTTAAAACCTTTCCCGATCACACGGTGTACCATCTTCTGGGTTTCCCAGGCATGTTTTCGATGTAGGAAGATGCCCTTGAACCTGGAGATTTGGGACCCATGGCATGGGTACCACGCAGTATTACTTTAAAGGGTCTGCGTTTGCTCACCCAACCTCACCAATCCTCTCAGCCCCAAGAGTGTCCAACCTTATGTCTCATCCAGCTGTGGGTCTAGATATGGTCAATCCAGGTTGCATCAGAGCCCCTGAACGGATTTTGTAAGAATGTCTCTCTCTTTCACTGTCTTTGTTTTATGGGTTTTTTTTTTAAGTAATCTATTTTTATAATGGGGTTTAGGTGCTTTTTCCTGCTGTGTTTATGCCGCTTTACACCCTCTTGATTCACTTCCAGAGAGATATCAATACATAGGTTTTAAGACTCTTCCTAGTCAGATATATTCTTGGGCGGTGAATAGGGGGTGTTGAGTCCAGTTCACTGAGCAGGGAGTAGGTCTTGTCTATTACATATTTGGCTTGTGGAACGGTATCTGAGCTAATTTCAAACCCTTGTTTTATGCATCGCCCCACCTCACCTTTCCCGTTAAGCAGCCATAGTGTGTTTTCTAAATGTGTGACTCTGTTCTGTTTTGGAATTCAGTTCAGGTGTAACGATTTTGACATTCCCTCTAAAAGTGATATCTTAGGATAAGTGTCCTTTTCTATGTGACTTACTTCACTTAGAGTCATCGTCCCTAAATCCACTCATCATGCTGCCACTAGCCTTATGACACCGATTTCATGGCTGAGTGATATTCCATTGTGCATAAGTACCACAACTTCTTTATCCATTTTTCTCTTTCCTGGGATATTTCAGGTGTACCGAAGTGGAGGTTCTTGGAAACAGAGCAGCCCTAAACTTTGGGGTGCCTGTGTCTTGTTGATTTTTAGGTTTCCCGATTTCTACGCCCATGAGTGGAAGTGCCCTATGCTCTCTCAGCTGTGTCTATTAGATGTTTCAGGACGCAGCGTACACTTATCCAGAGTAGCTGTTGGCAATTTCCATCCCGCCCATCAGCGTAGCAAGGCTCCCATGTCTCCATGGCCTGTCCTGCATTTCTGCTTTTTACACTTTTTTCAGCATGGCCCTTTTGACCGCTGGCAAGAGAGACTGCTTCGTAGGGCCGATTTGCCTTTCCGGCTTGCTTGGTTGGCCAAAAAGGGCGTATGCGTTTTTTCCTGAATATATTCAGGAAAAAACGCATACGCCCTTTTTGGCCAAGGGCAACATTGTCGACGCTTTGCCGCTTTTCATGTGCTTTCAAGGCGAGTCGAATCTACCTCCTGAAATGTGTTTCCTGCAATTCTGCCTTGCTTTCAAATCCTCTCCGTTGCCTTCCCTCAATATATTTGTGGACGAGAGTCATCATTTATAACTCTGCAGGTTTGTGAATTGCAGTGCCCCTGAGCTCCATTTGTCAACTCGCTTTTTCGGGAGCTGGCCGCAAAAGCGCAGGATTGCCTCAGGCCCTATTCTGGTTCCGGGGGGCAGGCTGAGCCTGTGGTTCATTCTTCTTCCTGATGGGAAAATAGAGTGACCTTTGCCTGTCCCAACACCTAGAGCTAGTCTCTCATTGGTTCCCCCTCTTCCCGTTCATCCTCAGGACAAATTGCGACCTGTACGAAACAGGAGGTCAACGGTGCTGATTCTCCAAGTAGGGAGATTGTTAGTGAAGCGGCTGGAATGGCGAACCCGAGCACAAGGAGAGGAGAAATGAGGTGCGTTTTAAAACCTTTCCCGATCACACGGTGTACCATCTTCTAGGTTTCCCAGGCATGTTTTCGATGTAGGAAGATGCCCTTGAACCTGGAGATTTGGGACCCATGGCATGGGTACCACGCAGTATTACTTTAAAGGGTCTGCGTTTGCTCACCCAACCTCACCAATCCTCTCAGCCCCAAGAGTGTCCAGCCTTATGTCTCATCCAGCTGTGGGTCTAGATATGGTCAATCCAGGTTGCATCAGAGCCCCTGAACGGATTTTGTAAGAATGTCTCTCTCTTTCACTGTCTTTGTTTTATGGGTTTTTTTTTAAGTAATCTATTTTTATAATGGGGTTTAGGTGCTTTTCCCTGCTGTGTTTATGCCGCTTTACACCCTCTTGATTCACTTACAGAGAGATATCAATACATAGGTTTTAAGACTCTTCCTAGTCAGATATATTCTTGGGCGGTGAATAGGGGGTGTTGAGTCCAGTTCACTGAGCAGGGAGTAGGTCTTGTCTATTACATATTTGGCTTGTGGAACGGTATCTGAGCTAATTTCAAACCCTTGTTTTATGCATCGCCCCACCTCACCTTTCCCGTTAAGCAGCCATAGTGTGTTTTCTAAATGTGTGACTCTGTTCTGTTTTGGAATTCAGTTCAGGTGTAACGATTTTGACATTCCCTCTATAAGTGATATCTTAGGATAAGTGTCCTTTTCTGTGTGACTTACTTCACTTACAGTCATCGTCCCTAAATCCACTCATCATGCTGCCACTAGCCTTATGACACCGATTTCATGGCTGAGTGATATTCCATTGTGCATAAGTACCACAACTTCTTTATCCATTTTTCTCTTTCCTGGGATATTTCAGGTGTACCGAAGTGGAGGTTCTTGGAAACAGAGCAGCCCTAAACTTTGGGGTGCCTGTGTCTTGTTGATTTTTAGGTTTCCCGATTTCTACGCCCATGAGTGGAAGTGCCCTATGCTCTCTCAGCTGTGTCTATTCCATGTTTCAGGACGCAGCGTACACTTCTCCAGAGTGGCTGTTGGCAATTTCCATCCCGCCCATCAGCGTAGCAAGGCTCCCATGTCTCCATGGCCTGTCCTGCATTTCTGGTTTTTACACTTTTTTCAGCATGGCCCTTTTGACCGCTGGCAAGCGAGACTTCTTTGTAGCGCCGATTTGCCTTTCCGGCTTGCTTGGTTGGCCAAAAAGGGCGTATGCGTTTTTTCCTGAATATATTCAGGAAAAAACGCATACGCCCTTTTTGGCCAAGGGCATCATTGTCAACGCTTTGCCGCTTTTCACGTGCTTTCAAGGCGAGTCGAATCTACCTCCTGAAATCTGTTTCCTGCAATTCTGCCTTGCTTTCAAATCCTCTTCGTTGCCTTCCCTCAATATATTTGTGGACGAGAGTCATCATTTATAACTCTGCAGGTTTGTGAATTGCAGTGCCCCTGAGCTCCATTTGTCAACTCGCTTTTTTGGGAGCTGGCCGCAAAAGCGCAGGATTGCCTCAGGCCCTATTCTGGTTCCGGGGGGCAGGCTGAGCCTGTGGTTCATTCTTCTTCCTGATGGGAAAATAGAGTGACCTTTGCCTGTCCCAACACCTAGAGCTAGTCTCTCATTGGTTCCCCCTCTTCCCGTTCATCCTCAGGACAAATTGCGACCTGTACGAAACAGGAGGTCAACGGTGCTGATTCTCCAAGTAGGGAGATTGTTAGTGAAGCGGCTGGAATGGCGAACCCGAGCACAAGGAGAGGAGAAATGAGGTGCGTTTTAGAAACCTTTCCCGATCACACGGTGTACCATCTTCTGGGTTTCCCAGGCATGTTTTCGATGTAGGAAGATGCCCTTGAACCTGAAGATTTGGGACCCATGGCATGGGTACCACGCAGTATTACTTTAAAGGGTCTGCGTTTGCTCACCCAACCTCACCAATCCTCTCAGCCCCAAGAGTTTCCAGCCTTATGTCTCATCCAGCTGTGGGTCTAGATATGGTCAATCCAGGTTGCATCAGAGCCCCTTAACGGATTTTGTAAGAATGTCTCTCTCTTTCACTGTCTTTGTTTTATGGGTTTTTTTTTTAAGTAATCTATTTTTATAATGGGGTTTAGCTGCTTTTCCCTACTGTGTTTATGCCGCTTTACACCCTCTTGATTCACTTCCAGAGAGATATCAATACATAGGTTTTAAGACTCTTCCTAGTCAGATATATTCTTGGGCGGTGAATAGGGGGTGTTGAGTCCAGTTCACTGAGCAGGGAGTAGGTCTTGTCTATTACATATTTGGCTTGTGGAACGGTATCTGAGCAAATTTCGAACCTTTTTTTATGCATCACCCCACCTCACCTTTCCCGTGAAGCAGCCATACTGTGTTTTCTAAATGTGTGACTCTGTTCTGTTTGGGAATTCAGTTCAGGTGTAGCGATTTTGACATTCCCTCTAAAAGTGATATCTTAGGATAAGTGTACTTTTCTGTGTGACTTACTTCACTTAGAGTCATCGTCCCTAAATCAACTCATCATGCTGCTACTAGCCTTATGACACTGATTTCATGGCTGAGTGATATTCCATTGTGCATAAGTACCACAACTTCCTTATCGATTTTTCTCTTTCCTGGGATATTTATGGTGTACCGAAGTGGAGGTTCTTGGAAACAGAGCAGCCCTAAACTTTGGGGTGCCTGTGTCTTGTTGATTTTTAGGTTTCCCGATTTCTACGCCCATGAGTGGAAGTGCCCTATGCTCTCTCAGCTGTGTCTATTAGATGTTTCAGGACGCAGCGTACACTTATCCAGAGTGGCTGTTGGCAATTTCCATCCCGCCCATCAGCGTAGCAAGGCTCCCATGTCTCCATGGCCTGTCCTGCATTTCTGCTTTTTACACTTTTTTCAGCATGGCCCTTTTGACCGCTGGCAAGAGAGACTGCTTCGTAGGGCCGATTTGCCTTTCCAGCTTGCTTGGTTGGCCAAAAAGGGCGTATGCGTTTTTTCCTGAATATATTCAGGAAAAAACGCATACGCCCTTTTTGGCCAAGGGCAACATTGTCGACGCTTTGCCGCTTTTCATGTGCTTTCAAGGCGAGTCGAATCTACCTCCTGAAATCTGTTTCCTGCAATTCTGCCTTGCTTTCAAATCCTCTCCGTTGCCTTCCCTCAATATATTTGTGGACGAGAGTCATCATTTATAACTCTGCAGGTTTGTGAATTGCAGTGCCCCTGAGCTCCATTTGTCAACTCGCTTTTTCGGGAGCTGGCCGCAAAAGCGCAGGATTGCCTCAGGCCCTATTCTGGTTCCGGGGGGCAGGCTGAGCCTGTGGTTCATTCTTCTTCCTGATGGGAAAATAGAGTGACCTTTGCCTGTCCCAACACCTAGAGCTAGTCTCTCATTGGTTCCCCCTCTTCCCGTTCATCCTCAGGAGAAATTGCGACCTGTACGAAACAGGAGGTCAACGGTGCTGATTCTCCAAGTAGGGAGATTGTTAGTGAAGCGGCTGGAATGGCGAACCCGAGCACAAGGAGAGGAGAAATGAGGTGCGTTTTAAAACCTTTCCCGATCACACGGTGTACCATCTTCTAGGTTTCCCAGGCATGTTTTCGATGTAGGAAGATGCCCTTGAACCTGGAGATTTGGGACCCATGGCATGGGTACCACGCAGTATTACTTTAAAGGGTCTGCGTTTGCTCACCCAACCTCACCAATCCTCTCAGCCCCAAGAGTGTCCAGCCTTATGTCTCATCCAGCTGTGGGTCTAGATATGGTCAATCCAGGTTGCATCAGAGCCCCTGAACGGATTTTGTAAGAATGTCTCTCTCTTTCACTGTCTTTGTTTTATGGGTTTTTTTTTAAGTAATCTATTTTTATAATGGGGTTTAGGTGCTTTTCCCTGCTGTGTTTATGCCGCTTTACACCCTCTTGATTCACTTACAGAGAGATATCAATACATAGGTTTTAAGACTCTTCCTAGTCAGATATATTCTTGGGCGGTGAATAGGGGGTGTTGAGTCCAGTTCACTGAGCAGGGAGTAGGTCTTGTCTATTACATATTTGGCTTGTGGAACGGTATCTGAGCTAATTTCAAACCCTTGTTTTATGCATCGCCCCACCTCACCTTTCCCGTTAAGCAGCCATAGTGTGTTTTCTAAATGTGTGACTCTGTTCTGTTTTGGAATTCAGTTCAGGTGTAACGATTTTGACATTCCCTCTATAAGTGATATCTTAGGATAAGTGTCCTTTTCTGTGTGACTTACTTCACTTACAGTCATCGTCCCTAAATCCACTCATCATGCTGCCACTAGCCTTATGACACCGATTTCATGGCTGAGTGATATTCCATTGTGCATAAGTACCACAACTTCTTTATCCATTTTTCTCTTTCCTGGGATATTTCAGGTGTACCGAAGTGGAGGTTCTTGGAAACAGAGCAGCCCTAAACTTTGGGGTGCCTGTGTCTTGTTGATTTTTAGGTTTCCTGATTTCTACGCCCATGAGTGGAAGTGCCCTATGCTCTCTCAGCTTTGTCTATTACACGTTTCAGGACGCAGCGTACACTTCTCCAGAGTGGCTGTTGGCAATTTCCATCCCGCCCATCAGCGTAGCAAGGCTCCCATGTCTCCATGGCCTGTCCTGCATTTCTGGTTTTTACACTTTTTTCAGCATGGCCCTTTTGACCGCTGGCAAGCGAGACTTCTTTGTAGCGCCGATTTGCCTTTCCTGCTTGCTTGGTTGCCCAAAAAGGGCGTATGCGTTTTTTTCTGAATATATTCAGGAAAAAACGCATACGCCCTTTTTGGCCAAGGGCATCATTGTCAACGCTTTGCCGCTTTTCATGTGCTTTCAAGGCGAGTCGAATCTACCTCCTGAAATCTGTTTCCTGCAATTCTGCCTTGCTTTCGAATCCTCTTCGTTGCCTTCCCTCAAAATATTTGTGGACGAGAGTCATCATTTATAACTCTGCAGGTTTGTGAATTGCAGTGCCCCTGAGCTCCATTTGTCAACACGCTTTTTTGGGAGCTGGCCGCAAAAGCGCAGGATTGCTTCAGGCCCTATTCTGGTTCTGGGGAACAGGCTGAGCCTGTGGTTCATTCTTCTTCCTGATGGGAAAATAGAGTGACCTTTGCCTGTCCCAACACCTAGAGCTAGTCTCTCATTGGTTCCCCCTCTTCCCGTTCATCCTCAGGACAAATTGCGACCTGTACGAAACAGGAGGTCAACGGTGCTGATTCTCCAAGTAGGGAGATTGTTAGTGAAGCGGCTGGAATGGCGAACCCGAGCACAAGGAGAGGAGAAATGAGGTGCGTTTTAGAAACCTTTCCCGATCACACGGTGTACCATCTTCTGGGTTTCCCAGGCATGTTTTCGATTTAGGAAGATGCCCTTGACCCTGGAGATTTGGGACCCATGGCTTGGGTACCACGCAGTATTACTTTAAAGGGTCTGCGTTTGCTCACCCAACCTCACCAATCCTCTCAGCCCCAAGAGTGTCCAGCCTTATGTCTCATCCAGCTGTGGGTCTAGATATGGTCAATCCAGGTTGCATCAGAGCCCCTGAACGGATTTTGTAAGAATTTCTCTCTCTTTCACTGTCTTTGTTTTATGGGTTTTTTTTTTAAGTAATCTATTTTTATAATGGGGTTTAGCTGCTTTTCCCTGCTGTGTTTATGCCGCTTTACACCCTCTTGATTCACTTCCAGAGAGATATCAATACATAGGTTTTAAGACTCTTCCTAGTCAGATATATTCTTGGGCGGTGAATAGGGGGTGTTGAGTCCAGTTCACTGAGCAGGGAGTAGGTCTTGTCTATTACATATTTGGCTTGTGGAACGGTATCTGAGCAAATTTCAAACCCTTTTTTTATGCATCACCCCACCTCACCTTTCCCGTGAAGCAGCCATACTGTGTTTTCTAAATGTGTGACTCTGTTCTGTTTGGGAATTCAGTTCAGGTGTAGCGATTTTGACATTCCCTCTAAAAGTGATATCTTAGGATAAGTGTCCTTTTCTGTGTGACTTACTTCACTTAGAGTCATCGTCCCTAAATCAACTCATCATGCCGCTACTCGCCTTATGACACTGATTTCATGGCTGAGTGATATTCCATTGTGCATAAGTACCACAACTTCCTTATCGATTTTTCTCTTTCCTGGGATATTTCAGGTGTACCGAAGTGGAAGTTCTTGGAAACAGAGCAGCCCTAAACTTTGGGGTGCCTGTGTCTTGTTGATTTTTAGGTTTCCCGATTTCTACGCCCATGAGTGGAAGTGCCCTATGCTCTCTCAGCTTTGTCTATTACACGTTTCAGGACGCAGCGTACACTTCTCCAGAGTGGCTGTTGGCAATTTCCATCCCGCCCATCAGCGTAGCAAGGCTCCCATGTCTCCATGGCCTGTCCTGCATTTCTGGTTTTTACACTTTTTTCAGCATGGCCCTTTTGACCGCTGCCAAGAGAGACTTCTTTGTAGCGCCGATTTGCCTTTCCTGCTTGCTTGGTTGGCCAAAAAGGGCGTATGCGTTTTTTTCTGAATATATTCAGGAAAAAACGCATACGCCCTTTTTGGCCAAGGGCATCATTGTCAACGCTTTGCCGCTTTTCATGTGCTTTCAAGGCGAGTCGAATCTACCTCCTGAAATCTGTTTCCTGCAATTCTGCCTTGCTTTCGAATCCTCTTCGTTGCCTTCCCTCAAAATATTTGTGGACGAGAGTCATCATTTATAACTCTGCAGGTTTGTGAATTGCAGTGCCCCTGAGCTCCATTTGTCAACACGCTTTTTTGGGAGCTGGCCGCAAAAGCGCAGGATTGCTTCAGGCCCTATTCTGGTTCCAGGGGGCAGGCTGAGCCTGTGGTTCATTCTTCTTCCTGATGGGAAAATAGAGTGACCTGTGCCTGTCCCAACACCTAGAGCTAGTCTCTCATTGGTTCCCCCTCTTCCCGTTCATCCTCAGGACAAATTGCGACCTGTACGAAACAGGAGGTCAACGGTGCTGATTCTCCAAGTAGGGAGATTGTTAGTGAAGCGGCTGGAATGGCGAACCCGAGCACAAGGAGAGGAGAAATGAGGTGCGTTTTAGAAACCTTTCCCGATCACACGGTGTACCATCTTCTGGGTTTCCCAGGCATGTTTTCGATGTAGGAAGATGCCCTTGACCCTGGAGATTTGGGACCCATGGCTTGGGTACCACGCAGTATTACTTTAAAGGGTCTGCGTTTGCTCACCCAACCTCACCAATCCTCTCAGCCCCAAGAGTGTCCAGCCTTATGTCTCATCCAGCTGTGGGTCTAGATATGGTCAATCCAGGTTGCATCAGAGCCCCTGAACGGATTTTGTAAGAATTTCTCTCTTTTTCACTGTCTTTGTTTTATGGGTTTTTTTTTTAAGTAATCTATTTTTATAATGGGGTTTAGCTGCTTTTCCCTACTGTGTTTATGCCGCTTTACACCCTCTTGTTTCACTTCCAGAGAGATATCAATACATAGGTTTTAAGACTCTTCCTAGTCAGATATATTCTTGGGCGGTGAATAGGGGGTGTTGAGTCCAGTTCACTGAGCAGGGAGTAGGTCTTGTCTATTACATATTTGGCTTGTGGAACGGTATCTGAGCTAATTTCAAACCCTTGTTTTATGCATCGCCCCACCTCACCTTTCCCGTTAAGCAGCCATAGTGTGTTTTCTAAATGTGTGACTCTGTTCTGTTTTGGAATTCAGTTCAGGTGTAGCGATGTTGACATTCCCTCTATAAGTGATATCTTAGGATAAGTGTCCTTTTCTGTGTGACTTACTTCACTTAGAGTCATCGTCCCTAAATCCACTCATCATGCTGCTACTAGCCTTATGACACTGATTTCATGGCTGAGTGATATTCCATTGTGCATAAGTACCACAACTTCTTTATCCATTTTTCTCTTTCCTGGGATATTTCAGGTGTACCGAAGTGGAAGTTCTTGGAAACAGAGCAGCCCTAAACTTTGGGGTGCCTGTGTCGTGTTGATTTTTAGGTTTCCCGATTTCTACGCCCATGAGTGGAAGTGCCCTATGCTCTCTCAGCTGTGTCTATTACATGTTTCAGGACGCAGCGTACACTTCTCCAGAGTGGCTGTTGGCAATTTCCATCCCGCCCATCAGCGTAGCAAGGCTCCCATGTCTCCATGGCCTGTCCTGCATTTCTGGTTTTTACACTTTTTTCAGCATGGCCATTTTGACCGCTGGCAAGCGAGACTTCTTTATAGCACCGATTTGCATTTCCGGCTTGCTTGGTTGGCCAAAAAGGGCGTATGCGTTTTTTCCTGAATATATTCAGGAAAAAACGCATACGCCCTTTTTGGCCAAGGGCATCATTGTCGACGCTTTGCCGCTTTTCATGTGCTTTCAAGGCGAGTCGAATCTACCTCCTGAAATCTGTTTCCTGCAATTCTGCCTTGCTTTCAAATCCTCTCCGTTGCCTTCCCTCAATATATTTGTGGACGAGAGTCATCATTTATAACTCTGCAGGTTTGTGAATTGCAGTGCCCCTGAGCTCCATTTGTCAACTCGCTTTTTTGGGAGCTGGCCGCAAAAGCGCAGGATTGCCTCAGGCCCTATTCTGGTTCCGGGGGGCAGGCTGAGCCTGTGGTTCATTCTTCTTCCTGATGGGAAAATAGAGTGACCTTTGCCTGTCCCAACACCTAGAGCTAGTCTCTCATTGGTTCCCCCTCTTCCCGTTCATCCTCAGGACAAATTGCGACCTGTACGAAACAGGAGGTCAACGGTGCTGATTCTCCAAGTAGGGAGATTGTTAGTGAAGCGGCTGGAATGGCGAACCCGAGCACAAGGAGAGGAGAAATGAGGTGCGTTTTAGAAACCTTTCCCGATCACACGGTGTACCATCTTCTGGGTTTCCCAGGCATGTTTTCGATGTAGGAAGATGCCCTTGAACCTGAAGATTTGGGACCCATGGCATGGGTACCACGCAGTATTACTTTAAAGGGTCTGCGTTTGCTCACCCAACCTCACCAATCCTCTCAGCCCCAAGAGTGTCCAGCCTTATGTCTCATCCAGCTGTGGGTCTAGATATGGTCAATCCAGGTTGCATCAGATCCCCTGAACGGATTTTGTAAGAATTTCTCTCTCTTTCACTGTCTTTGTTTTATGGGTTTTTTTTTTAAGTAATCTATTTTTATAATGGGGTTTAGCTGCTTTTCCCAGCTGTGTTTATGCCGCTTTACACCCTCTTGATTCACTTCCAGAGAGATATCAATACATAGGTTTTAAGACTCTTCCTAGTCAGATATATTCTTGGGCGGTGAATAGGGGGTGTTGAGTCCAGTTCACTGAGCAGGGAGTAGGTCTTGTCTATTACATATTTGGCTTGTGGAACTGTATCTGAGCAAATTTCGAACCCTTTTTTTATGCATCACCCCACCTCACCTTTCCCGTGAAGCAGCCATACTGTGTTTTCTAAATGTGTGACTCTGTTCTGTTTGGGAATTCAGTTCAGGTGTAGCGATTTTGACATTCCCTCTAAAAGTGATATCTTAGGATAAGTGTCCTTTTCTGTGTGACTTACTTCACTTAGAGTCATCGTCCCTAAATCAACTCATCATGCCGCTACTAGCCTTATGACACTGATTTCATGGCTGAGTGATATTCCATTGTGCATAAGTACCACAACTTCCTTATCGATTTTTCTCTTTCCTGGGATATTTCAGGTGTACCGAAGTGGAAGTTCTTGGAAACAGAGCAGCCCTAAACTTTGGGGTGCCTGTGTCTTGTTGATTTTTAGGTTTCCCGATTTCTACGCCCATGAGTGGAAGTGCCCTATGCTCTCTCAGCTTTGTCTATTACACGTTTCAGGACGCAGCGTACACTTCTCCAGAGTGGCTGTTGGCAATTTCCATCCCGCCCATCAGCGTAGCAAGGCTCCCATGTCTCCATGGCCTGTCCTGCATTTCTGGTTTTTACACTTTTTTCAGCATGGCCCTTTTGACCGCTGGCAAGCGAGACTTCTTTGTAGCGCCGATTTGCCTTTCCTGCTTGCTTGGTTGGCCAAAAAGGGCGTATGCGTTTTTTTCTGAATATATTCAGGAAAAAACGCATACGCCCTTTTTGGCCAAGGGCATCATTGTCAACGCTTTGCCGCTTTTCATGTGCTTTCAAGGCGAGTCGAATCTACCTCCTGAAATCTGTTTCCTGCAATTCTGCCTTGCTTTCGAATCCTCTTCGTTGCCTTCCCTCAAAATATTTGTGGACGAGAGTCATCATTTATAACTCTGCAGGTTTGTGAATTGCAGTGCCCCTGAGCTCCATTTGTCAACACGCTTTTTTGGGAGCTGGCCGCAAAAGCGCAGGATTGCTTCAGGCCCTATTCTGGTTCCAGGGGGCAGGCTGAGCCTGTGGTTCATTCTTCTTCCTGATGGGAAAATAGAGTGACCTGTGCCTGTCCCAACACCTAGAGCTAGTCTCTCATTGGTTCCCCCTCTTCCCGTTCATCCTCAGGACAAATTGCGACCTGTACGAAACAGGAGGTCAACGGTGCTGATTCTCCAAGTAGGGAGATTGTTAGTGAAGCGGCAGGAATGGCGAACCCGAGCACAAGGAGAGGAGAAATGAGGGGCGTTTTAGAAACCTTTCCCGATCACACGGTGTACCATCTTCTGGGTTTCCCAGGCATGTTTTCGATGTAGGAAGATGCCCTTGAACCTGGAGATTTGGGACCCTTGGCTTGGGTACCACGCAGTATTACTTTAAAGGGTCTGCGTTTGCTCACCCAACCTCACCAATCCTCTCAGCCCCAAGAGTGTCCAGCCTTATGTCTCATCCAGCTGTGGGTCTAGATATGGTCAATCCAGGTTGCATCAGAGCCCCTGAACGGATTTTGTAAGAATTTCTCTCTCTTTCACTGTCTTTGTTTTATGGGTTTTTTTTTTAAGTAATCTATTTTTACAATGGGGTTTAGCTGCTTTTCTCTACTGTGTTTATGCCGCTTTACACCCTCTTGATTCACTTCCAGAGAGATATCAATACATAGGTTTTAAGACTCTTCCTAGTCAGATATATTCTTGGGCGGTGAATAGGGGGTGTTGAGTCCAGTTCACTGAGCAGGGAGTAGGTCTTGTCTATTACATATTTGGCTTGTGGAACGGTATCTGAGCTAATTTCAAACCCTTGTTTTATGCATCGCCCCACCTCACCTTTCCCGTTAAGCAGCCATAGTGTGTTTTCTAAATGTGTGACTCTGTTCTGTTTTGGAATTCAGTTCAGGTGTAGCGATGTTGACATTCCCTCTATAAGTGATATCTTAGGATAAGTGTCCTTTTCTGTGTGACTTACTTCACTTAGAGTCATCGTCCCTAAATCCACTCATCATGCTGCTACTAGCCTTATGACACTGATTTCATGGCTGAGTGATATTCCATTGTGCATAAGTACCACAACTTCCTTATCGATTTTTCTCTTTCCTGGGATATTTATGGTGTACCGAAGTGGAGGTTCTTGGAAACAGAGCAGCCCTAAACTTTGGGGTGCCTGTGTCGTGTTGATTTTTAGGTTTCCCGATTTCTACGCCCATGAGTGGAAGTGCCCTATGCTCTCTCAGCTTTGTCTATTACACGTTTCAGGACGCAGCGTACACTTCTCCAGAGTGGCTGTTGGCAATTTCCATCCCGCCCATCAGCGTAGCAAGGCTCCCATGTCTCCATGGCCTGTCCTGCATTTCTGGTTTTTACACTTTTTTCAGCATGGCCCTTTTGACCGCTGGCAAGCGAGACTTCTTTGTAGCGCCGATTTGCCTTTCCTGCTTGCTTGGTTGGCCAAAAAGGGCGTATGCGTTTTTTTCTGAATATATTCAGGAAAAAACGCATACGCCCTTTTTGGCCAAGGGCATCATTGTCAACGCTTTGCCGCTTTTCATGTGCTTTCAAGGCGAGTCGAATCTACCTCCTGAAATCTGTTTCCTGCAATTCTGCCTTGCTTTCGAATCCTCTTCGTTGCCTTCCCTCAAAATATTTGTGGACGAGAGTCATCATTTATAACTCTGCAGGTTTGTGAATTGCAGTGCCCCTGAGCTCCATTTGTCAACACGCTTTTTTGGGAGCTGGCCGCAAAAGCGCAGGATTGCTTCAGGCCCTATTCTGATTCCAGGGGGCAGGCTGAGCCTGTGGTTCATTCTTCTTCCTGATGGGAAAATAGAGTGACCTGTGCCTGTCCCAACCCCTAGAGCTAGTCTCTCATTGGTTCCCCCTCTTCCCGTTCATCCTCAGGACAAATTGCGACCTGTACGAAACAGGAGGTCAACGGTGCTGATTCTCCAAGTAGGGAGATTGTTAGTGAAGCGGCTGGAATGGCGAACCCGAGCACAAGGAGAGGAGAAATGAGGGGCGTTTTAGAAACCTTTCCCGATCACACGGTGTACCATCTTCTGGGTTTCCCAGGCATGTTTTCGATGTAGGAAGATGCCCTTGAACCTGGAGATTTGGGACCCATGGCTTGGGTACCACGCAGTATTACTTTAAAGGGTCTGCGTTTGCTCACCCAACCTCACCAATCCTCTCAGCCCCAAGAGTGTCCAGCCTTATGTCTCATCCAGCTGTGGGTCTAGATATGGTCAATCCAGGTTGCATCAGAGCCCCTGAACGGATTTTGTAAGAATTTCTCTCTCTTTCACTGTCTTTGTTTTATGGGTTTTTTTTTTAAGTAATCTATTTTTATAATGGGGTTTAGCTGCTTTTCCCTACTGTGTTTATGCCGCTTTACACCCTCTTGATTCACTTCCAGAGAGATATCAATACATAGGTTTTAAGACTCTTCCTAGTCAGATATATTCTTGGGCGGTGAATAGGGGGTGTTGAGTCCAGTTCACTGAGCAGGGAGTAGGTCTTGTCTATTACATATTTGGCTTGTGGAACGGTATCTGAGCTAATTTCAAACCCTTGTTTTATGCATCGCCCCACCTCACCTTTCCCGTTAAGCAGCCATAGTGTGTTTTCTAAATGTGTGACTCTGTTCTGTTTTGGAATTCAGTTCAGGTGTAGCGATGTTGACATTCCCTCTAAAAGTGATATCTTAGGATAAGTGTCCTTTTCTGTGTGACTTACTTCACTTAGAGTCATCGTCCCTAAATCCACTCATCATGCTGCTACTAGCCTTATGACACTGATTTCATGGCTGAGTGATATTCCATTGTGCATAAGTACCACAACTTCTTTATCCATTTTTCTCTTTCCTGGGATATTTCAGGTGTACCGAAGTGGAAGTTCTTGGAAACAGAGCAGCCCTAAACTTTGGGGTGCCTGTGTCGTGTTGATTTTTAGGTTTCCCGATTTCTACGCCCATGAGTGGAAGTGCCCTATGCTCTCTCAGCTGTGTCTATTCCATGTTTCAGGACGCAGCGTACACTTCTCCAGAGTGGCTGTTGGCAATTTCCATCCCGCCCATCAGCGTAGCAAGGCTCCCATGTCTCCATGGCCTGTCCTGCATTTCTGGTTTTTACACTTTTTTCAGCATGGCCATTTTGACCGCTGGCAAGCGAGACTTCTTTATAGCACCGATTTGCATTTCCGGCTTGCTTGGTTGGCCAAAAAGGGCGTATGCGTTTTTTCCTGAATATATTCAGGAAAAAACGCATACGCCCTTTTTGGCCAAGGGCATCATTGTCGACGCTTTGCCGCTTTTCACGTGCTTTCAAGGCGAGTCGAATCTACCTCCTGAAATCTGTTTCCTGCAATTCTGCCTTGCTTTCAAATCCTCTCCGTTGCCTTCCCTCAATATATTTGTGGACGAGAGTCATCATTTATAACTCTGCAGGTTTGTGAATTGCAGTGCCCCTGAGCTCCATTTGTCAACTCGCTTTTTTGGGAGCTGGCCGCAAAAGCGCAGGATTGCCTCAGGCCCTATTCTGGTTCCGGGGGGCAGGCTGAGCCTGTGGTTCATTCTTCTTCCTGATGGGAAAATAGAGTGACCTTTGCCTGTCCCAACACCTAGAGCTAGTCTCTCATTGGTTCCCCCTCTTCCCGTTCATCCTCAGGACAAATTGCGACCTGTACGAAACAGGAGGTCAACGGTGCTGATTCTCCAAGTAGGGAGATTGTTAGTGAAGCGGCTGGAATGGCGAACCCGAGCACAAGGAGAGGAGAAATGAGGTGCGTTTTAGAAACCTTTCCCGATCACACGGTGTACCATCTTCTGGGTTTCCCAGGCATGTTTTCGATGTAGGAAGATGCCCTTGAACCTGAAGATTTGGGACCCATGGCATGGGTACCACGCAGTATTACTTTAAAGGGTCTGCGTTTGCTCACCCAACCTCACCAATCCTCTCAGCCCCAAGAGTGTCCAGCCTTATGTCTCATCCAGCTGTGGGTCTAGATATGGTCAATCCAGGTTGCATCAGATCCCCTGAACGGATTTTGTAAGAATTTCTCTCTCTTTCACTGTCTTTGTTTTATGGGTTTTTTTTTTAAGTAATCTATTTTTATAATGGGGTTTAGCTGCTTTTCCCAGCTGTGTTTATGCCGCTTTACACCCTCTTGATTCACTTCCAGAGAGATATCAATACATAGGTTTTAAGACTCTTCCTAGTCAGATATATTCTTGGGCGGTGAATAGGGGGTGTTGAGTCCAGTTCACTGAGCAGGGAGTAGGTCTTGTCTATTACATATTTGGCTTGTGGAACTGTATCTGAGCAAATTTCGAACCCTTTTTTTATGCATCACCCCACCTCACCTTTCCCGTGAAGCAGCCATACTGTGTTTTCTAAATGTGTGACTCTGTTCTGTTTGGGAATTCAGTTCAGGTGTAGCGATTTTGACATTCCCTCTAAAAGTGATATCTTAGGATAAGTGTCCTTTTCTGTGTGACTTACTTCACTTAGAGTCATCGTCCCTAAATCAACTCATCATGCCGCTACTAGCCTTATGACACTGATTTCATGGCTGAGTGATATTCCATTGTGCATAAGTACCACAACTTCCTTATCGATTTTTCTCTTTCCTGGGATATTTCAGGTGTACCGAAGTGGAAGTTCTTGGAAACAGAGCAGCCCTAAACTTTGGGGTGCCTGTGTCTTGTTGATTTTTAGGTTTCCCGATTTCTACGCCCATGAGTGGAAGTGCCCTATGCTCTCTCAGCTTTGTCTATTACACGTTTCAGGACGCAGCGTACACTTCTCCAGAGTGGCTGTTGGCAATTTCCATCCCGCCCATCAGCGTAGCAAGGCTCCCATGTCTCCATGGCCTGTCCTGCATTTCTGGTTTTTACACTTTTTTCAGCATGGCCCTTTTGACCGCTGGCAAGAGAGACTTCTTTGTAGCGCCGATTTGCCTTTCCTGCTTGCTTGGTTGGCCAAAAAGGGCGTATGCGTTTTTTTCTGAATATATTCAGGAAAAAACGCATACGCCCTTTTTGGCCAAGGGCATCATTGTCAACGCTTTGCCGCTTTTCATGTGCTTTCAAGGCGAGTCGAATCTACCTCCTGAAATCTGTTTCCTGCAATTCTGCCTTGCTTTCGAATCCTCTTCGTTGCCTTCCCTCAAAATATTTGTGGACGAGAGTCATCATTTATAACTCTGCAGGTTTGTGAATTGCAGTGCCCCTGAGCTCCATTTGTCAACACGCTTTTTTGGGAGCTGGCCGCAAAAGCGCAGGATTGCTTCAGGCCCTATTCTGGTTCCAGGGGGCAGGCTGAGCCTGTGGTTCATTCTTCTTCCTCATGGGAAAATAGAGTGACCTGTGCCTGTCCCAACACCTAGAGCTAGTCTCTCATTGGTTCCCCCTCTTCCCGTTCATCCTCAGGACAAATTGCGACCTGTACGAAACAGGAGGTC
Organism: Eubalaena glacialis; assembly: GCF_028564815.1. NCBI lineage: Eukaryota > Metazoa > Chordata > Mammalia > Artiodactyla > Balaenidae > Eubalaena > Eubalaena glacialis. The sequence goes on along the minus strand of NC_083723.1, from coordinate 28,116,244 downwards.
AACGGTGCTGATTCTCCAAGTAGGGAGATTGTTAGTGAAGCGGCTGGAATGGCGAACCCGAGCACAAGGAGAGGAGAAATGAGGTGCGTTTTAGAAACCTTTCCCGATCACACGGTGTACCATCTTCTGGGTTTCCCAGGCATGTTTTCGATGTAGGAAGATGCCCTTGAACCTGGAGATTTGGGACCCATGGCTTGGGTACCACGCAGTATTACTTTAAAGGGTCTGCGTTTGCTCACCCAACCTCACCAATCCTCTCAGCCCCAAGAGTGTCCAGCCTTATGTCTCATCCAGCTGTGGGTCTAGATATGGTCAATCCAGGTTGCATCAGAGCCCCTGAACGGATTTTGTAAGAATTTCTCTCTTTTTCACTGTCTTTGTTTTATGGGTTTTTTTTTTAAGTAATCTATTTTTATAATGGGGTTTAGCTGCTTTTCCCTACTGTGTTTATGCCGCTTTACACCCTCTTGTTTCACTTCCAGAGAGATATCAATACATAGGTTTTAAGACTCTTCCTAGTCAGATATATTCTTGGGCGGTGAATAGGGGGTGTTGAGTCCAGTTCACTGAGCAGGGAGTAGGTCTTGTCTATTACATATTTGGCTTGTGGAACGGTATCTGAGCTAATTTCAAACCCTTGTTTTATGCATCGCCCCACCTCACCTTTCCCGTTAAGCAACCATAGTGTGTTTTCTAAATGTGTGACTCTGTTCTGTTTTGGAATTCAGTTCAGGTGTAGCGATGTTGACATTCCCTCTATAAGTGATATCTTAGGATAAGTGTCCTTTTCTGTGTGACTTACTTCACTTAGAGTCATCGTCCCTAAATCCACTCATCATGCTGCTACTAGCCTTATGACACTGATTTCATGGCTGAGTGATATTCCATTGTGCATAAGTACCACAACTTCTTTATCCATTTTTCTCTTTCCTGGGATATTTCAGGTGTACCGAAGTGGAAGTTCTTGGAAACAGAGCAGCCCTAAACTTTGGGGTGCCTGTGTCGTGTTGATTTTTAGGTTTCCCGATTTCTACGCCCATGAGTGGAAGTGCCCTATGCTCTCTCAGCTGTGTCTATTCCATGTTTCAGGACGCAGCGTACACTTCTCCAGAGTGGCTGTTGGCAATTTCCATCCCGCCCATCAGCGTAGCAAGGCTCCCATGTCTCCATGGCCTGTCCTGCATTTCTGGTTTTTACACTTTTTTCAGCATGGCCATTTTGACCGCTGGCAAGCGAGACTTCTTTATAGCACCGATTTGCATTTCCGGCTTGCTTGGTTGGCCAAAAAGGGCGTATGCGTTTTTTCCTGAATATATTCAGGAAAAAACGCATACGCCCTTTTTGGCCAAGGGCATCATTGTCGACGCTTTGCCGCTTTTCATGTGCTTTCAAGGCGAGTCGAATCTACCTCCTGAAATCTGTTTCCTGCAATTCTGCCTTGCTTTCAAATCCTCTCCGTTGCCTTCCCTCAATATATTTGTGGATGAGAGTCATCATTTATAACTCTGCAGGTTTGTGAATTGCAGTGCCCCTGAGCTCCATTTGTCAACTCGCTTTTTTGGGAGCTGGCCGCAAAAGCGCAGGATTGCCTCAGGCCCTATTCTGGTTCCGGGGGGCAGGCTGAGCCTGTGGTTCATTCTTCTTCCTGATGGGAAAATAGAGTGACCTTTGCCTGTCCCAACACCTAGAGCTAGTCTCTCATTGGTTCCCCCTCTTCCCGTTCATCCTCAGGACAAATTGCGACCTGTACGAAACAGGAGGTCAACGGTGCTGATTCTCCAAGTAGGGAGATTGTTAGTGAAGCGGCTGGAATGGCGAACCCGAGCACAAGGAGAGGAGAAATGAGGTGCGTTTTAGAAACCTTTCCCGATCACACGGTGTACCATCTTCTGGGTTTCCCAGGCATGTTTTCGATGTAGGAAGATGCCCTTGAACCTGAAGATTTGGGACCCATGGCATGGGTACCACGCAGTATTACTTTAAAGGGTCTGCGTTTGCTCACCCAACCTCACCAATCCTCTCAGCCCCAAGAGTGTCCAGCCTTATGTCTCATCCAGCTGTGGGTCTAGATATGGTCAATCCAGGTTGCATCAGATCCCCTGAACGGATTTTGTAAGAATTTCTCTCTCTTTCACTGTCTTTGTTTTATGGGTTTTTTTTTTAAGTAATCTATTTTTATAATGGGGTTTAGCTGCTTTTCCCAGCTGTGTTTATGCCGCTTTACACCCTCTTGATTCACTTCCAGAGAGATATCAATACATAGGTTTTAAGACTCTTCCTAGTCAGATATATTCTTGGGCGGTGAATAGGGGGTGTTGAGTCCAGTTCACTGAGCAGGGAGTAGGTCTTGTCTATTACATATTTGGCTTGTGGAACTGTATCTGAGCAAATTTCGAACCCTTTTTTTATGCATCACCCCACCTCACCTTTCCCGTGAAGCAGCCATACTGTGTTTTCTAAATGTGTGACTCTGTTCTGTTTGGGAATTCAGTTCAGGTGTAGCGATTTTGACATTCCCTCTAAAAGTGATATCTTAGGATAAGTGTCCTTTTCTGTGTGACTTACTTCACTTAGAGTCATCGTCCCTAAATCAACTCATCATGCCGCTACTAGCCTTATGACACTGATTTCATGGCTGAGTGATATTCCATTGTGCATAAGTACCACAACTTCCTTATCGATTTTTCTCTTTCCTGGGATATTTCAGGTGTACCGAAGTGGAAGTTCTTGGAAACAGAGCAGCCCTAAACTTTGGGGTGCCTGTGTCTTGTTGATTTTTAGGTTTCCCGATTTCTACGCCCATGAGTGGAAGTGCCCTATGCTCTCTCAGCTTTGTCTATTACACGTTTCAGGACGCAGCGTACACTTCTCCAGAGTGGCTGTTGGCAATTTCCATCCCGCCCATCAGCGTAGCAAGGCTCCCATGTCTCCATGGCCTGTCCTGCATTTCTGGTTTTTACACTTTTTTCAGCATGGCCCTTTTGACCGCTGGCAAGAGAGACTTCTTTGTAGCGCCGATTTGCCTTTCCTGCTTGCTTGGTTGGCCAAAAAGGGCGTATGCGTTTTTTTCTGAATATATTCAGGAAAAAACGCATACGCCCTTTTTGGCCAAGGGCATCATTGTCAACGCTTTGCCGCTTTTCATGTGCTTTCAAGGCGAGTCGAATCTACCTCCTGAAATCTGTTTCCTGCAATTCTGCCTTGCTTTCGAATCCTCTTCGTTGCCTTCCCTCAAAATATTTGTGGACGAGAGTCATCATTTATAACTCTGCAGGTTTGTGAATTGCAGTGCCCCTGAGCTCCATTTGTCAACACGCTTTTTTGGGAGCTGGCCGCAAAAGCGCAGGATTGCTTCAGGCCCTATTCTGGTTCCAGGGGGCAGGCTGAGCCTGTGGTTCATTCTTCTTCCTCATGGGAAAATAGAGTGACCTGTGCCTGTCCCAACACCTAGAGCTAGTCTCTCATTGGTTCCCCCTCTTCCCGTTCATCCTCAGGACAAATTGCGACCTGTACGAAACAGGAGGTCAACGGTGCTGATTCTCCAAGTAGGGAGATTGTTAGTGAAGCGGCTGGAATGGCGAACCCGAGCACAAGGAGAGGAGAAATGAGGTGCGTTTTAGAAACCTTTCCCGATCACACGGTGTACCATCTTCTGGGTTTCCCAGGCATGTTTTCGATGTAGGAAGATGCCCTTGAACCTGGAGATTTGGGACCCATGGCTTGGGTACCACGCAGTATTACTTTAAAGGGTCTGCGTTTGCTCACCCAACCTCACCAATCCTCTCAGCCCCAAGAGTGTCCAGCCTTATGTCTCATCCAGCTGTGGGTCTAGATATGGTCAATCCAGGTTGCATCAGAGCCCCTGAACGGATTTTGTAAGAATTTCTCTCTTTTTCACTGTCTTTGTTTTATGGGTTTTTTTTTTAAGTAATCTATTTTTATAATGGGGTTTAGCTGCTTTTCCCTACTGTGTTTATGCCGCTTTACACCCTCTTGTTTCACTTCCAGAGAGATATCAATACATAGGTTTTAAGACTCTTCCTAGTCAGATATATTCTTGGGCGGTGAATAGGGGGTGTTGAGTCCAGTTCACTGAGCAGGGAGTAGGTCTTGTCTATTACATATTTGGCTTTTGGAACGGTATCTGAGCTAATTTCAAACCCTTGTTTTATGCATCGCCCCACCTCACCTTTCCCGTTAAGCAGCCATAGTGTGTTTTCTAAATGTGTGACTCTGTTCTGTTTTGGAATTCAGTTCAGGTGTAGCGATGTTGACATTCCCTCTATAAGTGATATCTTAGGATAAGTGTCCTTTTCTGTGTGACTTACTTCACTTAGAGTCATCGTCCCTAAATCCACTCATCATGCTGCTACTAGCCTTATGACACTGATTTCATGGCTGAGTGATATTCCATTGTGCATAAGTACCACAACTTCTTTATCCATTTTTCTCTTTCCTGGGATATTTCAGGTGTACCGAAGTGGAAGTTCTTGGAAACAGAGCAGCCCTAAACTTTGGGGTGCCTGTGTCGTGTTGATTTTTAGGTTTCCCGATTTCTACGCCCATGAGTGGAAGTGCCCTATGCTCTCTCAGCTGTGTCTATTCCATGTTTCAGGACGCAGCGTACACTTCTCCAGAGTGGCTGTTGGCAATTTCCATCCCGCCCATCAGCGTAGCAAGGCTCCCATGTCTCCATGGCCTGTCCTGCATTTCTGGTTTTTACACTTTTTTCAGCATGGCCATTTTGACCGCTGGCAAGCGAGACTTCTTTATAGCACCGATTTGCATTTCCGGCTTGCTTGGTTGGCCAAAAAGGGCGTATGCGTTTTTTCCTGAATATATTCAGGAAAAAACGCATACGCCCTTTTTGGCCAAGGGCATCATTGTCGACGCTTTGCCGCTTTTCATGTGCTTTCAAGGCGAGTCGAATCTACCTCCTGAAATCTGTTTCCTGCAATTCTGCCTTGCTTTCAAATCCTCTCCGTTGCCTTCCCTCAATATATTTGTGGACGAGAGTCATCATTTATAACTCTGCAGGTTTGTGAATTGCAGTGCCCCTGAGCTCCATTTGTCAACTCGCTTTTTTGGGAGCTGGCCGCAAAAGCGCAGGATTGCCTCAGGCCCTATTCTGGTTCCGGGGGGCAGGCTGAGCCTGTGGTTCATTCTTCTTCCTGATGGGAAAATAGAGTGACCTTTGCCTGTCCCAACACCTAGAGCTAGTCTCTCATTGGTTCCCCCTCTTCCCGTTCATCCTCAGGACAAATTGCGACCTGTACGAAACAGGAGGTCAACGGTGCTGATTCTCCAAGTAGGGAGATTGTTAGTGAAGCGGCTGGAATGGCGAACCCGAGCACAAGGAGAGGAGAAATGAGGTGCGTTTTAGAAACCTTTCCCGATCACACGGTGTACCATCTTCTGGGTTTCCCAGGCATGTTTTCGATGTAGGAAGATGCCCTTGAACCTGAAGATTTGGGACCCATGGCATGGGTACCACGCAGTATTACTTTAAAGGGTCTGCGTTTGCTCACCCAACCTCACCAATCCTCTCAGCCCCAAGAGTGTCCAGCCTTATGTCTCATCCAGCTGTGGGTCTAGATATGGTCAATCCAGGTTGCATCAGATCCCCTGAACGGATTTTGTAAGAATTTCTCTCTCTTTCACTGTCTTTGTTTTATGGGTTTTTTTTTTAAGTAATCTATTTTTATAATGGGGTTTAGCTGCTTTTCCCAGCTGTGTTTATGCCGCTTTACACCCTCTTGATTCACTTCCAGAGAGATATCAATACATAGGTTTTAAGACTCTTCCTAGTCAGATATATTCTTGGGCGGTGAATAGGGGGTTTTGAGTCCAGTTCACTGAGCAGGGAGTAGGTCTTGTCTATTACATATTTGGCTTGTGGAACTGTATCTGAGCAAATTTCGAACCCTTTTTTTATGCATCACCCCACCTCACCTTTCCCGTGAAGCAGCCATACTGTGTTTTCTAAATGTGTGACTCTGTTCTGTTTGGGAATTCAGTTCAGGTGTAGCGATTTTGACATTCCCTCTAAAAGTGATATCTTAGGATAAGTGTCCTTTTCTGTGTGACTTACTTCACTTAGAGTCATCGTCCCTAAATCAACTCATCATGCCGCTACTAGCCTTATGACACTGATTTCATGGCTGAGTGATATTCCATTGTGCATAAGTACCACAACTTCCTTATCGATTTTTCTCTTTCCTGGGATATTTCAGGTGTACCGAAGTGGAAGTTCTTGGAAACAGAGCAGCCCTAAACTTTGGGGTGCCTGTGTCTTGTTGATTTTTAGGTTTCCCGATTTCTACGCCCATGAGTGGAAGTGCCCTATGCTCTCTCAGCTTTGTCTATTACACGTTTCAGGACGCAGCGTACACTTCTCCAGAGTGGCTGTTGGCAATTTCCATCCCGCCCATCAGCGTAGCAAGGCTCCCATGTCTCCATGGCCTGTCCTGCATTTCTGGTTTTTACACTTTTTTCAGCATGGCCCTTTTGACCGCTGGCAAGCGAGACTTCTTTGTAGCGCCGATTTGCCTTTCCTGCTTGCTTGGTTGGCCAAAAAGAGCGTATGCGTTTTTTTCTGAATATATTCAGGAAAAAACGCATACGCCCTTTTTGGCCAAGGGCATCATTGTCAACGCTTTGCCGCTTTTCATGTGCTTTCAAGGCGAGTCGAATCTACCTCCTGAAATCTGTTTCCTGCAATTCTGCCTTGCTTTCGAATCCTCTTCGTTGCCTTCCCTCAAAATATTTGTGGACGAGAGTCATCATTTATAACTCTGCAGGTTTGTGAATTGCAGTGCCCCTGAGCTCCATTTGTCAACACGCTTTTTTGGGAGCTGGCCGCAAAAGCGCAGGATTGCTTCAGGCCCTATTCTGGTTCCAGGGGGCAGGCTGAGCCTGTGGTTCATTCTTCTTCCTGATGGGAAAATAGAGTGACCTGTGCCTGTCCCAACACCTAGAGCTAGTCTCTCATTGGTTCCCCCTCTTCCCGTTCATCCTCAGGACAAATTGCGACCTGTACGAAACAGGAGGTCAACGGTGCTGATTCTCCAAGTAGGGAGATTGTTAGTGAAGCGGCAGGAATGGCGAACCCGAGCACAAGGAGAGGAGAAATGAGGGGCGTTTTAGAAACCTTTCCCGATCACACGGTGTACCATCTTCTGGGTTTCCCAGGCATGTTTTCGATGTAGGAAGATGCCCTTGAACCTGGAGATTTGGGACCCTTGGCTTGGGTACCACGCAGTATTACTTTAAAGGGTCTGCGTTTGCTCACCCAACCTCACCAATCCTCTCAGCCCCAAGAGTGTCCAGCCTTATGTCTCATCCAGCTGTGGGTCTAGATATGGTCAATCCAGGTTGCATCAGAGCCCCTGAACGGATTTTGTAAGAATTTCTCTCTCTTTCACTGTCTTTGTTTTATGGGTTTTTTTTTTAAGTAATCTATTTTTATAATGGGGTTTAGCTGCTTTTCTCTACTGTGTTTATGCCGCTTTACACCCTCTTGATTCACTTCCAGAGAGATATCAATACATAGGTTTTAAGACTCTTCCTAGTCAGATATATTCTTGGGCGGTGAATAGGGGGTGTTGAGTCCAGTTCACTGAGCAGGGAGTAGGTCTTGTCTATTACATATTTGGCTTGTGGAACGGTATCTGAGCTAATTTCAAACCCTTGTTTTATGCATCGCCCCACCTCACCTTTCCCGTTAAGCAGCCATAGTGTGTTTTCTAAATGTGTGACTCTGTTCTGTTTTGGAATTCAGTTCAGGTGTAGCGATGTTGACATTCCCTCTATAAGTGATATCTTAGGATAAGTGTCCTTTTCTGTGTGACTTACTTCACTTAGAGTCATCGTCCCTAAATCCACTCATCATGCTGCTACTAGCCTTATGACACTGATTTCATGGCTGAGTGATATTCCATTGTGCATAAGTACCACAACTTCCTTATCGATTTTTCTCTTTCCTGGGATATTTCAGGTGTACCGAAGTGGAGGTTCTTGGAAACAGAGCAGCCCTAAACTTTGGGGTGCCTGTGTCGTGTTGATTTTTAGGTTTCCCGATTTCTACGCCCATGAGTGGAAGTGCCCTATGCTCTCTCAGCTTTGTCTATTACACGTTTCAGGACGCAGCGTACACTTCTCCAGAGTGGCTGTTGGCAATTTCCATCCCGCCCATCAGCGTAGCAAGGCTCCCATGTCTCCATGTTCTGTCCTGCATTTCTGGTTTTTACACTTTTTTCAGCATGGCCCTTTTGACCGCTGGCAAGCGAGACTTCTTTGTAGCGCCGATTTGCCTTTCCTGCTTGCTTGGTTGGCCAAAAAGGGCGTATGCGTTTTTTTCTGAATATATTCAGGAAAAAACGCATACGCCCTTTTTGGCCAAGGGCATCATTGTCAACGCTTTGCCGCTTTTCATGTGCTTTCAAGGCGAGTCGAATCTACCTCCTGAAATCTGTTTCCTGCAATTCTGCCTTGCTTTCGAATCCTCTTCGTTGCCTTCCCTCAAAATATTTGTGGACGAGAGTCATCATTTATAACTCTGCAGGTTTGTGAATTGCAGTGCCCCTGAGCTCCATTTGTCAACACGCTTTTTTGGGAGCTGGCCGCAAAAGCGCAGGATTGCTTCAGGCCCTATTCTGGTTCCAGGGGGCAGGCTGAGCCTGTGGTTCATTCTTCTTCCTGATGGGAAAATAGAGTGACCTGTGCCTGTCCCAACCCCTAGAGCTAGTCTCTCATTGGTTCCCCCTCTTCCCGTTCATCCTCAGGACAAATTGCGACCTGTACGAAACAGGAGGTCAACGGTGCTGATTCTCCAAGTAGGGAGATTGTTAGTGAAGCGGCTGGAATGGCGAACCCGAGCACAAGGAGAGGAGAAATGAGGGGCGTTTTAGAAACCTTTCCCGATCACACGGTGTACCATCTTCTGGGTTTCCCAGGCATGTTTTCGATGTAGGAAGATGCCCTTGAACCTGGAGATTTGGGACCCATGGCTTGGGTACCACGCAGTATTACTTTAAAGGGTCTGCGTTTGCTCACCCAACCTCACCAATCCTCTCAGCCCCAAGAGTGTCCAGCCTTATGTCTCATCCAGCTGTGGGTCTAGATATGGTCAATCCAGGTTGCATCAGAGCCCCTGAACGGATTTTGTAAGAATTACTCTCTTTCACTGTCTTTGTTTTATGGGTTTTTTTTTTAAGTAATCTATTTTTATAATGGGGTTTAGCTGCTTTTCCCTACTGTGTTTATGCCGCTTTACACCCTCTTGATTCACTTCCAGAGAGATATCAATACATAGGTTTTAAGACTCTTCCTAGTCAGATATATTCTTGGGCGGTGAATAGGGGGTGTTGAGTCCAGTTCACTGAGCAGGGAGTAGGTCTTGTCTATTACATATTTGGCTTGTGGAACGGTATCTGAGCTAATTTCAAACCCTTGTTTTATGCATCGCCCCACCTCACCTTTCCCGTTAAGCAGCCATAGTGTGTTTTCTAAATGTGTGACTCTGTTCTGTTTTGGAATTCAGTTCAGGTGTAGCGATGTTGACATTCCCTCTATAAGTGATATCTTAGGATAAGTGTCCTTTTCTGTGTGACTTACTTCACTTAGAGTCATCGTCCCTAAATCCACTCATCATGCTGCTACTAGCCTTATGACACTGATTTCATGGCTGAGTGATATTCCATTGTGCATAAGTACCACAACTTCCTTATCGATTTTTCTCTTTCCTGGGATATTTAAGGTGTACCGAAGTGGAGGTTCTTGGAAACAGAGCAGCCCTAAACTTTGGGGTGCCTGTGTCGTGTTGATTTTTAGGTTTCCCGATTTCTACGCCCATGAGTGGAAGTGCCCTATGCTCTCTCAGCTGTGTCTATTACATGTTTCAGGACGCAGCGTACACTTCTCCAGAGTGGCTGTTGGCAATTTCCATCCCGCCCATCAGCGTAGCAAGGCTCCCGTGTCTCCATGGACTGTCCTGCATTTCTGGTTTTTACACTTTTTTCAGCATCGCCATTTTGACCGCTGGCAAGCGAGACTTCTTTATAGCACCGATTTGCATTTCCGGCTTGCTTGGTTGGCCAAAAAGGGCGTATGCGTTTTTTCCTGAATATATTCAGGAAAAAACGCATACGCCCTTTCTGGACAAGGGCATCATTGTCAACGCTTTGCCGCTTTTCATGTGCTTTCAAGGCGAGTCGAATCTACCTCCGGAAATCTGTTTCCTGCAATTCTGCCTTGCTTTCGAATCCTCTTCGTTGCCTTCCCTCAAAATATTTGTGGACGAGAGTCATCATTTATAACTCTGTAGGTTTGTGAATTGCAGTGCCCCTGAGCTCCATTTGTCAACTCGCTTTTTTGGGAGCTGGCCGCAAAAGCGCAGGATTGCTTCAGGCCCTATTCTGGTTCCGGGGGACAGGCTGAGCCTGTGGTTCATTCTTCTTCCTGATGGGAAAATAGAGTGACCTTTGCCTGTCCCAACACCTAGAGCTAGTCTCTCATTGGTTCCCCCTCTTCCCGTTCATCCTCAGGAGAAATTGCGACCTGTACGAAACAGGAGGTCAACGGTGCTGATTCTCCAAGTAGGGAGATTGTTAGTGAAGCGGCTGGAATGGCGAACCCGAGCACAAGGAGAGGAGAAATGAGGTGCGTTTTAGAAACCTTTCGCGATCACACGGTGTACCATCTTCGGGGTTTCCCAGGCATGTTTTCGATGTAGGAAGATGCCCTTGAACCTGGAGATTTGGGACCCATGGCATGGGTACCACGCAGTATTACTTTAAAGGGTCGGCGTTTGCTCACCCAACCTCACCAATCCTCTCAGCCCCAAGAGTGTCCAGCCTTATGTCTCATCCAGCTGTGGGTCTAGATATGGTCAATCCAGGTTGCATCAGAGCCCCTGAACGGATTTTGTAAGAATTTCTCTCTCTTTCACTGTCTTTGTTTTATGGGTTTTTTTTTTAAGTAATCTATTTTTATAATGGGGTTTAGCTGCTTTTCCCTGCTGTGTTTATGCCGCTTTACACCCTCTTGATTCACTTCCAGAGAGATATCAATACATAGGTTTTAAGACTCTTCCTAGTCAGATATATTCTTGGGCGGTGAATAGGGGGTGTTGAGTCCAGTTCACTGAGCAGGGAGTAGGTCTTGTCTATTACATATTTGGCTTGTGGAACGGTATCTGAGCTAATTTCAAACCCTTGTTTTATGCGTCGCCCCACCTCACCTTTCCCGTTAAGCAGCCATAGTGTGTTTTCTAAAAGTGTGACTCTGTTCTGTTTTGGAATTCAGTTCAGGTGTAACGATGTTGACATTCCCTCTATAAGTGACATCTTAGGATAAGTGTCCTTTTCTGTGTGACTTACTTCACTTAGAGTCATCGTCCCTAAATCCACTCATCATGCTGCTACTAGCCTTATGACACTGATTTCATGGCTGAGTGATATTCCATTGTGCATAAGTACCACAACTTCTTTATCCATTTTTCTCTTTCCTGGGATATTTCAGGTGTACCGAAGTGGAGGTTCTTGGAAACAGAGCAGCCCTAAACTTTGGGGTGCCTGTGTCGTGTTGATTTTTAGGTTTCCCGATTTCTACGCCCATGAGTGGAAGTGCCCTATGCTCTCTCAGCTGTGTCTATTCCATGTTTCAGGACGCAGCGTACACTTCTCCAGAGTGGCTGTTGGCAATTTCCATCCCGCCCATCAGCGTAGCAAGGCTCCCATGTCTCCATGGCCTGTCCTGCATTTCTGGTTTTTACACTTTTTTCAGCATGGCCATTTTGACCGCTGGCAAGCGAGACTTCTTTATAGCACCGATTTGCATTTCCGGCTTGCTTGGTCGGCCAAAAAGGGCGTATGCGTTTTTTCCTGAATATATTCAGGAAAAAACGCATACGCCCTTTCTGGACAAGGGCATCATTGTCAACGCTTTGCCGCTTTTCATGTGCTTTCAAGGCGAGTCGAATCTACCTCCTGAAATCTGTTTCCTGCACTTCTGCCTTGCTCTCGAATCCTCTTCGTTGCCTTCCCTCAATATATTTGTGGACGAGAGTCATCATTTATAACTCTGCAGGTTTGTGAATTGCAGTGCCCCTGAGCTCCTTCTGTCATCTCGCTTTTTTGGGAGCTGGCCGCAAAAGCGCAGGATTGCTTCAGGCCCTATTCTGGTTCCAGGGGGCAGGCTGAGCCTGTGGTTCATTCTTCTTCCTGATGGGAAAATAGAGTGACCTGTGCCTGTCCCAACACCTAGAGCTAGTCTCTCATTGGTTCCCCCTCTTCCCGTTCATCCTCAGGACAAATTGCGACCTGTACGAAACAGGAGGTCAACGGTGCTGATTCTCCAAGTAGGGAGATTGTTAGTGAAGCGGCTGGAATGGCGAACCCGAGCACAAGGAGAGGAGAAATGAGGTGCGTTTTAGAAACCTTTCCCGATCACACGGTGTACCATCTTCTGGGTTTCCCAGGCATGTTTTCGATGTAGGAAGATGCCCTTGAACCTGGAGA